>NW_024504455.1:6692313-7292313 GCF_017590055.1 Onychostruthus taczanowskii
ACCAGAAGAGGTGTTCACAGGGACTAAATTTGTCCTGTTTATTACTTGTTGGGAAGACTGGGATATGGGAAATAATATTTTGCAATTTCCTTAAACTGTAACAATCTCTATGAGAAAAGGAAGGTTTGCCTTGAAACATTCTGCTGTAGTGTGCACGTAATCCTAATGATGACTAATATTAATAATATATATGTGCCGTATGTTATTTTGCTGCAGCATATATATACATATATATATTTTTTAAAAGACAATTTGCTTTACCTAGCAGCACCTGTATGTATTTATCTTGGAAGGAAAAGTGGGAAGGGAAAGGGTGAATGTTTCCAAGCTAATATAGACAATGACAAGATTTCTCACCTGCAGGAAGGGATAAAGGCCAAAGCTTGCTAAAAAGGTAACCTAAAGAGGAGTGCCCTAGGCTGTAATTAGGCATCTGTCTGCTTTGCTGTAGTGCAAGGCTCCTACAACAAATCATGTGGAGGGGCTGGTTGCTCATCACACTTCAAGGCAGAAAAAGTGCCTAAAAACTACCTTTGGTAACCCAGCTTAAGGAATTCATATTCAAGATTCTTAAATGATGCAACACCTTTTTGTATGAATTCTCTGTAAATGTTTGTTTATGGTGGTATGTCTCATGATTTTCACTGGGGAAAAATGTTATATTTTTGAAACATCTGAAAATTACAAGTTTACTCATTTGTAAAATTTTCATGTTTTCTTTTCCTCTTCCTGCCTTAGAATCACATCTCAACCTTTAAAGGACAAGTGTCACTGCCTTGTGAAAGTGTACTCTCAGCCTTGCTCTTCAAAGTTCAGATCAAGGGATGCTGCCAAGATTTATGATTCTGTGGCAAATAATTCACAGATGCCAACTCACTGAAGAATCCAAAAGCTTTGTCTTATGCCAGGGTAACTTGAGCAGTATTTTCCAGAGCTGTGGATTAAGTTTGCTGAAGCAAAAAAACGATGATGTGTCTGATCTATTTCAACAGCACTGCCAGACGTAATGATTCATGGTGTTCCCTCTTTAATGGCAGCTATCTCCAATGGGCAGTAAAGAATGACCAAACTGAATATCAGATGGCAAGGAGCAGAAGTTGGAACAGCATTTGCCTTGCTCACTTTGTACTTGACTGTGTATCCAGGCGTTCCCATCTAGACTTGCAGGGGCTGCTCGAGCATTTAATTACTTGAATCCCAATGAGCTGAAACTGCTTGGTTCAGGAGATAGCATAATAAAGGCATTCTCCTGAGGTGGCTATGTAATTTTTTAAGCTTTACTGATGAGCTAGAAGTAGTCACAGATTTTAAGTGTTGCCAATGATTATATTCAAAAAGCATGGAAAATATGAGCCTACATTTTCTGCTATGCCCATGATCTTTCAGGAGCAGAAAAAGAAGGGAATGTGGGCTTCACATGGAACTACCTAACTCTCTGTCTGACTACACATCAGCTTTGGCCACTGTTATGAATTACACCATATAATGGTGCCAAAAGAGGACAGTCTGTTGCTAAGCCCTCCCACTCCTGCATTACTGTGTAACCACAGTAAGGAATGGGAGACCTGACTTCATGTTAGCTCAAGTTTTTCAGTGCCTGAAGTGCTCAGACTAGAGATGTCTTGCCAATATCAAGGTGGCAAGATGGATCAGACTAGCTGAGAGACTCAGGGAAGAGGGAAGTGTAACACGTTGCAAACTTGGATTCTGCATTTCACATGTATTTGAGAAAACATGGATGTCTTCCAGGTTTGTGTATGAGTGGTGTCAGTGGGGTATCTGGTGTCCAGCTAAGCATGCAGCTACCTTGTGTCAGTAACTGTAAATGAGACAATCTCAAATTTGCTACTTCACAATCTTTGTATTGGGTTTTTCAGTTCATTTCTTGGTTAGGTTTGTTTTTTTGGGTTTTTTGTTTGGTTTTTTTTTTTTTTTTAATACCTTTCCCATAGAGTTTGCATGAGAGAGTGAAGGTTTCCCATGCAGCAGAAGAAAAAGTGCATGGACTTGGGATACAAATCCAGCAGGAGAAAAACATTACCAAAGAAATCCAGATAGTTAGACTCATGTAAAATATAACTTGACATTTGAGCATGCAAGATGATTTGTGGCATGTGGCTTATACAACTCCCAATTTTTCATATCTCTTTATGGGGAATGCTGCCAAATCTGGAATAGAATATATGATTTATTTTTATTTCAGGGTAGAAATTGTCTTTTTGATTTTCAGTCTGCAAAAGATGAGCACTTGCCAGTGCACATTTATACACAGCCAAAAAAAAAAAAAAAAGAGAGAACATGCTTGAGCCAAGCAGGAGCAGAATTAGTTACAGACTGTTTTTTTTTCTCCACAGCATGATTTATATTGATACATTCATTGTGTTAAATGGCATAACTTTGTATTTTTCAGTAGTTTAAGTAAGAAAAGTTCATACTGTTGTAATCCTTATGGTTCTGATTTAGGTAAGTAGAATAGGAATAAGTATTCTCCCCTTACAGATGAACAATTCTCTTCAGGGTTTCACTTAATTTTACACTATGGACTATACAATTACAACCCTTTTGCTACCTGGGAGATAATCTGAGCTCCAGTTTAACAAGCCTTATAGCATGGGATTCTTTCACTTTAAATGTTCAGTAATCTGGGATTGCCTTCTTAAAACCAAGCATCTTCTGAACGGGTTTGCATCTGGGAAAGAGGTAATGATAATCAATGCTAGATTTGAAGAATGGCAAAAAATAACAACATAAGATCTAAACTTCTCTCAGAATGCTTTCATTTCTCCTGGTGGGGGGTAGGGTGGGTAGGAGAGGGCATAATAGGCCCTTGAAGTAGCAAAGAAAAATAGAGAAAAATTTGTGATAAACCTCATATTCTTGCTATTATTGCCTCTTGGAGTCACTTTGCTGCTGATAAGGCTTGTGTGCTGTGTCTTCCTCCAAGCTCTGTTTAAATTCCTAGTTTAACCATACGTGCCTTCCCTCTGCTTAACAGTGATTTGACTGTGCCTGTAGCATTATTTTGCTATCATAGAAGGATACTTGGAGGTGATAATACTATGCAGTGCAACTCTGCTTTGCCTAGTACTTACCTGTTTCTTTAAAATATTCACTTTCACTTGTAGTTCCAATTTGGAAAGACAAATGCCATAATCCATGGATAATTAGGAGTCTAGACTAATTCTGTCATGTCAGTGCTTTCTTAATCTGCCCTTAATCAGATTAAACACCTTAATTTAGACGTTATTGGCATTGCACATTGCAGAATTCCAAGGAAGCTACTACAGTGTATAATGCAGTTGGAGTTGTTGTAAATAGAATTTACTGGCCATTTATAACCTGTAATATTTTGTAAACAGTATAAAAAATGAATTAAAGGATCCAAAAATTTATTCTAACACAAGGAAAAATGAAAGTACACATCCATCAAGATTTTAACTCTATTTGTTCACTGATCTTTTCAAGACAGAGGTCACTAAAACACAGTGAAGACGAGGGAATTATTTTCTCAAGAACTTTTTGCAGCTAAGAGATGCACAATGAGTTTCACTGTATATATTAGTGAATCAACACAAAATCAGTCTCTTCATTACAGAAACCACAAGCTGTTTGTTCTTTATATCAAAATCAACTGCAATCACAAGTATTTTGGTGCAATTGTTGGCAATAGCCAACATGAAGGAGGAATGGTTTAAATCTGGAATTTCTGCTTTGTAGCCAGTCCTGACTCTCTAACATGGTTTGCACCTATAAATGACGTACTGCGATCAGGGCTGATCGTGTGTTGCTAACGGGATTTCATTGAATAAAACCACAAATGATACCTCAGGATATATCAGGAAAAGTCTTCTTGTGAAGATGAAGAACTTGTAATTACAAAATTGCATCAGCAATTGTGACCAAGTTTTATTTTTATCTCTGTCCCAAAATATATTTGAATAATTATCATTAGCTTTAAAAGACATTCTCCTTCCATGGTTTTCTTAATTCTCTTCTAACTACTTTTTCTCTTGATCAGAACAATATATTTTTAAAACACTTGATTTGGGAGTGTGTACTTGTGATGGTGCCAGTCAGTTCTGAACAGAAATTAAATTGTGACCTTGGCTCTGGAAGGCTATGACTGCTTTGTACTCAGTCTTTGCTTACAGCATCAGCAGTTGGCACATCACAGGTAGTGCCCATTCTCTTTTGAGTCAGCTTTGGCAAAAGAGGTCACCACAAAGCATCTGTATTCTCACCCAGAATATTCTGTCAAGAGGTGTATTTAATTTTTAAGTTAAAATAACTCTTGCTCTGATCTTAAAACAGAAGGCCAAATTTATCCAGAGTGAAATGCCTACTAAATTTGTTTTACTGTGGATAAGTTTATTTCCCTGTGTCAGATTTCAGCCTAAAGCAATTGCTTCCGAAAGTTTATTTTGTGATGTCTTATATGTGTTTGCAGAAATGTTCCTCTCCGTAAATAATGCCCAAAAGCTGTTATACAACACAGTATAATACTATTAAAATGTTGACTCTATAAATTTGAAATATCAATGGACAATTGATGATAGAACAATGGAAGAGATTAATTTATCTTAAAGAATATTATGCTGTTCTTCATGTCTCTCAGACTGACACAAAGTACTGAATCAGATTTTTTCCATTATTAGCACTATAAACTTTAACTGATACCTGCACAAAATGTACTTGTATAATACGCATCAATCACAGATCCTGTGATCTGAGAAATAATAGTGCTAACTCGGCTTGGAGAAAAAGGCTACCATTTGGTAAGCTGTGCTCTTTTATGTCATTTATGTACTCAGGATGTTTTTACCCTTTAGGTTTCGTTCCTAAGCTGCAAATGGGGAAAGAAATTAAAGGGATGGGAGGAAGAAAATGTAGAAATTATTGTGCTCATATCAAGTGCTAGGCTAATAAAATCTCTCAGCTAATTGTTTGTAAGATGGACTAGCTACAGGGTTGTAAACTAATTAGGATATAATTAACACCATTTGACAGGACAGTTGCTACAAAAAAATTGTATCTAGCCTTCATTGCCTAATGCATTTTGCACTACAGATCAAAATTAACATTTAAATTCAGCCTGCTGACTCCCCTGCCAAAAGCCCAATTCGGTTTCCAGAACTTTGCACATTCTTATTAAAATGAGATTTTTTTTAACACTATAATTTTTCTCTTTTTCTTTGTTACACTTGTGTAATTCTCAGAACTGTTTCTCTTTCCTTTGTGTACCGATTACAGTTCTCCTGCTGGATTAGATGGCAACAGATAGAACCCTGGTATAAATCATCCACTGGTTCTTCATGCATGTTATGCATTCTGGTTTTGTGGTTTTTGTGGGTTTTTTATCACATTGTGCCTTCCTCTTATAGTTTATATATAAAGTAGTGCAAGCTGTCCCCTGTGCACCTAAGGCCTGAGGATCTTACCCTTTTTCATTAGAAGCTGAAACCTGAACCAAGGAATTGCTGCCTGTGCTTGTGACTGTGGCTGTTAGAGCAGGTGAACCCCTCAGCACAGCTGGGGTACTGAAAGAAGGGAAGTCAGGAAACCCTTTAAGAAGACATGAAGCAGGAAGTTTGTGATCTCAAGCTAGGAACACTTGGTAGAGAGCTTTCAGGGAGTGTTGTAGTTGAAAATGTGAACCAGGAAAAAAACCATTTAGATTGAAACATGGAGATAATCAAAGTTATTTTCCTGGCTCTAACTCTAGTAACAAGGAAAGTGATGTTAAGACTGTTAAAGATATATCTTGACCCACAGAAGGATCCCAAGTTGCCCAGAGAAGCTGTGGATGCCTCATTGCTGGAAGTGTTCAAGGCCAGGTTGGATGGAGCTCTGAGCAGCCTGGTCTAGTGGAAGGTGCCCCTGCCCACGGCAGGGGAAATGGAACTGAATTATTTCTCAAGTTTCTTCCAGCCTAAAACGTTCTATGATTTTACAGTATAGAAGATGAGATGAGCCACCTTCAAAAGGGCCAGAATGGCCTCAGTCTCACTCACATCCTCTGAGTTGCTGTGTGCATGCCTTGAAACCTCTCACAAGATCAGGTGTTCCAAAGGACCAAAAACTTCACTGCCAGTGGTCTAGAACTATGGCATCACTGCCACGTCGAACTCAATTCTGACTCTTCAACCTAAAGATCAGGTAGGCATTAGAATTTGGGTTTGTAGACATACACCCTAGCAAGATGGCAGCCTTAATTGTATAAAATATTAATAGAATTAATGTTTTCAGTCCTTGTTTCAAGGTTTTATTTGAGAGAGGACAAAATAGTGAAGATACTTTTAAATGAAATGATGATTAAAAAGTCCACTTAAAGAGTATACAAATTACTGCATCTGTAAGGTGATAGTTGCCATGGTAATGTTTGGTTTCCTATTGACTACTTGAGTAAACAGTTTCCAAAATCCTGTTGACAACTTCAGACTGGAAAATAACCATTTTATTCTGCAGTTCTTATTACATGCATTTAGTAAATATCACCCTTTATTTGTGATATAAGTATTATTTTTTAAAATCTCTGTTCTTACTCAGATTATAAGGAGAGATCAACCAACAGTTAGAAGTAAAAATATAATGCACTCTGGGGTGACCTATTTTCATCCTGTTGAAAACAGAAAGTCATGAAATGCTTCCAAAATGTCTGTGCTTACACCTTGTGTTCCACCAAAAGTATGCACCATATGTCACAAGGTATTCTGGGCTTGGATTTTTGATCTTCCTGGTGATGATGAAGGCCTTTTCCTTACTCTGGTTTCAGGCAGCCTCGCTATTATTTTCTTTTTTAGGCTGAAGCTGTTGTGGAAGTTGCCGTATAACTGTGTTCATGTTTCACCTCAAGCTGATGTGTTCAGCTTGTCTGCGCTCCTTAGGCTTCTAGTAAACAGTGACAACTCTTTTCAATTTATCAGAAGGACCTTCCTGATAAGTGCAGTGCATTCTAGAAAAATTCCTCACTGTTGTGGTGTTTCAGAAATATCTCTAAAGGAGAGAGGGCGTTGGAAAATGCCATTATTGTGTCAGTGTTGATCGTGTTTCTGCAGCCAAAAGTATTTCAAGTTTTTGAAGGACATTTGTTCCTTAGGATCACCATATGCCTGCTGTCACTATTACAGCACCTATTATTTTCTGGATAAGTAAAAAGACTTCAAGTTTATACAAAATATAGCTGGAATATTAACAGGTATGCATTATCTTTGCCTTTTTTAACAAAACCATGTATTTCTTTTACTGATTAATGTCATCAGCAAAATGAGGGTCACACAAAATGGGTTATGCCCATTTATGATTATCTTTCTCTTGACTCCAACAATAAAAAATTTGAAAGTAACAGGGCATAAGAACTTCTTGTTTTACTCTTTAGCTTCCTTTATTAATTCTTGGATGCTGATCATCACCTTTGTTCAATCAGTATGATCACAAAGGACTGGGAGCATTTTGATTACACTGTCCTATCACTTCCTAATATTTTTTTTTTTCACAAAACTATTTCTCAAAAGGTGTTTTGGCTAGAAATATCTTCTGTCATAAAGATTATTTTTTATGCTGCAGTTTATAAAGATATTTAATATTTCTACATTTGGGAGGTTATTTCTTGAGCTCCAAAAATCAAACTTTTTAGTTCTACTGAACGAAAGTGTATAAATAAATAATTCACATCTATGTGTCATATACTTGGTAAGAAAAAATATGCAAACTTATAATTATGAGATATTTGTAAAATGGAGAAGAGAGACCTCTACAGTAAGTTGAATTATCACCTTGTTAAGTGAATATGGCTGAAAATTTTCCCCGAAACAAATGCACATACACATCTATAATTTCTGTTCTCCAGTCTGCTATCACTGCAGTTGTCAGAGTCACAAAATGTGCACGATATCTCCAGCAATGTCATATCTCTGGCCTACATGTGGTGCAGTGTTTGACTTTGTTCTCTTCAGGATACCTGTCATCTACAAAGCAGACAGCCTGCAGCTTCCACAATCTGGCCATTTTTAGATCTTGGCAGTGCTCTGAGAGAGCTACTTATTGGTAGGACATACTTGCCATTATCACCAATTCTTCATTTTTTGTATTTTCAGAGCATCAGAGGTAACAACAGAGCAGAGTACTTGATAATCTGAAATAGACCTTAAGATACATTTGTTTGGAGGTTTTTCACACAACTCCTTCAATATTTGTTTGTATCCAGAAAAAAAGGATTCAGCTGGCTTCTATCTCTACTTTCCTCTTCATCTCTGCTAGAATTCTGCTCTTTAAACCTTAGCATCAGTTTTTGCAGCTAGCAGAAAAGATGATACTTTCAAATCCTAAGCGAGTCAAGTCCAATCGAAAAATGCAGAACGGCTCTTCAAAGACCAGGATTTACTAATGAGACTCATAGAAGCCAAGGCTAGTCTCATTTGAACTAAATTCTACAAACACAGAAATACTGGGGTTTTTTGAAAATATTTTGCAATTTCACAATTAATTCCTACTGTAAGTCTGGTATGATACTATAAAGTATATATGTTTAATGCATATATTTTAATAATGCTATAATACCATTATGTGTAAAGTCAAACAGCTCCAGTTTTTTTCCCTGTGTGAAAAATCTTCATTATATCACAATGTTACAAAACTACAGGCTAGAATTTGGTTGGCTGATTTGGAATGAAAAGGAAAATTATATTTTCTTTATATAAGGTGTATATTTTTATAAGATATATAATTTTTTATATAAGGTGTATTATATATACACGCATGTATATGTGATGCACAGGAAAAAGAATTCATTCTAGTTTTCTGAATATTTATTAAAAAAAAAAAAAAAGATCTTGACTATGGCTTCAGTAATACAAACAAGAAATCTGCTCAGTGGAATGAATATGCCTAATGCCAGTGTAGGGTTATTTCCCTGCCAATGGAAAAATGAGTTTCACTAGAACAAGCTTCTTTGTAACAATTTCGCAACAAGAAAGTCGATGAACCTGTTAAAAATGCAGGAGATTTGAAAGGCAGAGCTTTGGCCAAGTGTGCTTATGAAAACAGATTTTTACAGAAACTGCACTGAAACTATTCCTACACAGCAAATCAGTTACAGATGTTTGTAGAAAGAATTATTCAGATCCCTTAAGGAATTTAAGCATCTAATGATTTTGAGGAACACCAATTGAGATTTTCAAAGGTCTTCAGCAAGTTAGATACTTTGCTCCCTTTTGCTTCATCTATTTAGTCAATTTTGGGAGGAAAAAAAAGGGATCTTTTAAAGACTTAACAAAAGAAATCTATATAATTGCTATTAATGACTACACTAATCAAGTATTTTTCTAGAAAAGTTTTTTTCCAGAGTAGGGGTAATCCAAACTACAACTCATAAAAGATTTACTTATATGGTTTAAGGATCACATTGCACTTTTCTAATCATATATGTGTTTGATTATTAATAAAAACATGAAATTATTATAATAATAAAATATGCAATTAAACATTTAATGAAATATTAATAAATATATGCAATAAAATATATTGTATCAATATTAATAAAGTATTAATAGAATGTGAATATAGAATATAGAATATTAATAAAAATATGCAATTCAAAAAATAGAAGATATCATAAAAGTTGAAGGTGATTCTGAAATTTGGACTAAATTTTTCTATACCATTGAACAAAGCAAACTGGCCTGAATGCAATTCTTTTTTCTATAGAACGGAGACTTTGAAAGCAAAACTGGTTTATTTCACACAGCAATTTAACTCAGTTCAAAGACACACATGATTTTTTTGCAGAGCTCTGGTGCATCCAGGTACTGAGAGATGAAACAAGTCTTTTAATTTTTGTTTTACTACCTGTCATAGCAGTCAATTATACCTGATCATATAAAAATATATATTGTAATTTTTATTAAAGCTCATAATGTAATGTCAAGATGTTAACTTTCCCCATATTATTTTCTTCCTACAGTTTTCTGAGCATATGGCCTTAACTCTTCCAGCAAAACTCCTCAAGGTTTAACTGCAGGCACCCAAAATAAGCATTTCTCACAAAGATAACATTCATTCTGTCTTTTTGAAAAGCTTATTGAACTTTAGAACTGCCCGCAGCTTTCTTCAACAGTTGATTTGTGTCGTTTATTTTTCTAGTTTCCATTTCTAATTTTCAAGGTTGCAATTAAAAATCAGTTTGGCATTTTACCAATCAGAAGCAAACAGGTAACTCAAAAAAGACATGGAGTCTAGCATGTTTAAAACCATACAAAAACCCTGGTATTTTCATTCTGTAGGGGAAACCCAGACTTTGATAGACTAGAATTACCAATACTCTTTGTTGTTAAGTTTCACTAGAGAACTATAAATGTTAAACAGAGTGTTAAACAGAAGGTGGAAATTTGAGACCAGTTTTCAGCAGGTTTTGTTTAAATTTGTCAAAAATAATTTCTGCAGAAGGTATTTGGCTTGCATTTGGCAGAGTGAGAATTCAGACACTACTTTCACATCACATGGAGGCAATAAAGATAAAAATGAAGGAAAAATTACATTTTATATTAAGATCCAATTTGTAAATATCAAACTACCCATATGGTGTTCTTACTTGTCAGTCCTTTCATCTGTAATTTACTCCTCATTCATACATTTGGACTACTCTGTATTTAACATTGTCAATTAGTAGACCTTTTCAGTTTAGCAACTTTAATTAAACTTTTGATTTAACAGTTACTGCAAAGATTTTTGTTAAAAGTAAGAAAGCAATTTATTTGACCAAAAGACTCCAAGAGTTAATAAAATGAGAACGTGAAAATATTTTGCTATTCTGGCTACAATTCAATAGCTACCTATATCGAATATAGTCCAGCCTGTTACATACACTTTTGGTATTTTTCTTATACCTATAATCATGAATGCTATCAGTGCCTAGGCCTCACTGGTGGTAATAATCTGAATAAGGCAAGATGATTTTTTAAAACCCACAAAGAATTGTATTTAATATTTTTATCTTCCCAAGGCTATGCCTGGAACAGAGATTAGTACTTGATCTCAGACAAATTGCATTAAAGCAAATGGGTTCTTGAATAAAAATAATATTATTTCAGTTATAAAATGTTCTACTTGAAAATATTTAATCCAAATGACTTATTTTTAGTACTGCCAAGAGCAATACACAGATATTTGCAACTTTATTATTGAATTTCTGCTTAAAACTGAATAAAGACAAATGCTCTACCGCTTTTATAGAGATTACATTTAAATCCATATGTATGCATACATGTATCTTTATGGTGCTGTCGTTCTGGTGCACAGGAGTCTGTTTGTGTAGGGAGGAAGGGTAAGTGGGACTTACATCAGTATTTAAGAAGGTCAGAATATGCCAGTTGTTTCCAGCAGAAGGTAATAGACTGGCATGGGAGTTGGGATTGATCCAGTGATCATAGGATCTGCAGCACACAGCACAGCAAATATGCCAGGCACATACTAAACCCAGAAACTTTAGTTCTTCAGACTCTGTCATGTAGCAAAACTGATAAGAGCTCCTTTTTATGGGTCAAAATATACACTTATGAGTAGTAAAATTTTGCTTAACTGATATATCCTTTAAAACTGAGTAGCCTGCTAAGAAAATGCCAGGATATACACCCCAAATATACACAGAAAATGAGTCTTCTTTCTTAGTGTGTGTAGGAGACTGATCAGAAACTGACAACTTGATCTTAATTTCTTTATGCTGTGACCCTTCAACACTCTGTTAAAGAACCTTAGCAATTGCTTAGGAAAAACTCCTTAATTTCTTGTACAGTAAGCTTCCCACTCAGCAAACTATACAATTATGGCATTTTTTTAATCCTGGAATCTTCCTCTCCCCAGTCTGACGTCCACAGGGCTGCCAGGTAATGTATGCTCCAGTGCTGATGCCTCAGGTTTTACCTTTTATATTTTTCAGATTCTGTGCTGCTTTGGTGTGTAGCTCAGAGCTTTATTTTAAGGGATGGTGTGCTCTCTTCACAAAGTAGCTAGAGAAAGCAATTCCTTCTCTAGCTGGGGACCAAGGACAAATGATCCAAATCTCAGGCCCAAGAGCAGAAACAACGTGGGCTGAAGAGAGAAAAACAAGAAGGATGGGACTTCATAAGCTAAAGCTGTAATTGGACAATTAACTCCAATATGCAAATGAACCAGAACTTATACAAGTGAGAGACCCCGTGACTGGTTGTTCATTTCGTGACCATTTTGGGTGTAGCCCTGGCTGGGCTCTTGTGCTGCCCAAGCCTTCTAATAAATCCCTATTTTATTCTTTAACTCTAGCCTCTGTTCTAGGTCAGCCTTCAAGGCAAGTGTGGCTTCTCTCTTTTCCCAGGCTAGAAGGGCCTTTTTCCCAAGAAGCCCAAGAGTTACATGCAGCATGAAAATCCACATGAAATTGCTTTCATTTAGCCACTGTGGTAGATTCTATATGGCCTCAGTGCATGCAAGGTATAGAAGAGTTTTGAAGTCAGCTTAAGCCCTTTTCTAAGGGTTAAAATAAATTACAAATAACATTGACTGCAACAACATATTTTGCCCTAAAAAAAAAAAAAAAAAAAAAGGTTCTTTTTCTCCTCATACTACTCATGAGATTTTTTTTTCCAACACTAGCAATTTAAAGGATTTCCACTACCTGGTAATAAAAGCAAGAGAAATACCCTAGGTGCAGAGAATTTGACAGCTTCTTCATTTGGGTGATTTTATTTGTTTGATTTTTGATTTGTTTGGGTTTTGTTTTGGTTTGGTTTTTTTTTTTTTTGTTTTTTTTTTTTTGGTTTTTTTGGTAATAAGGCATGTAAAGCAAAATAACTAAAGCTCTGCTTTTCCCTTGTTGACACAGATAAACTTTCACTAATGCAAAAGAAGATAGGATTAGGCCAAAGCTGCGTTTGCAATGAACAGGAGCAGGGCCAGCTCAAGGTTGAAATAGTGTTACAAGTTTTATCCAAAACCATTTAAAATTGGTGGCATGGTTTTATGAAGATGTATAAATTAAATATTGTTTCAAAAGTGGCCATTATTGAAGATCAGTATAAAAGGAAACAGTAACATACAAGAAATTTCTAATGGGTATATTTAGTGTATTACATATTTATCTATTATTATCTACTATATACTATATTATATATATATATATATATATTACATATTCTTTTCTATGTTTTTCTTATGTAAAGAAAATATGAATGAAATATACAATAGAATATGAGAATTCTATTGAATGTGAACCTGTGCAAAATGTGGCTCTAATTGCATTCCCTGGGATTTGGAGCCCCGTTTATATCAGGTTATGTATGACAAAATTTGTGCAGCATGTGGCCTTCTAGTCTGAGAGAATCCTAGCTTACACTTAGTAAATGACTATCCAAATATCTTTTCCTGAGCTGCTTCAGAGAGAAATTTCTGCATTATTTTTGACTGGGCATAGTATCCAAAATAATTCCGGAAATATATGTTGAACATTTGAGAGAAGTGGGTTTTAGCTGCTAACAATACTAAGGCAATTTCAATAGCTGAATTGCATCATACATTCACTACTATATAATTAATTTTAATTTCTTAGCATCAGTCATCTCTGTTATTTAAAAAAAAAAAAACTAATTTCTTAGACTACAAAGATTAATAAACTGAGATTATTAAATTTAGGTTGTTTAAAGTTTTGTAAAGCATCACAAAAAATATCTGCAACATAAATAACTTAATGATCATAGGTGTTATAATTAAATCACTGTTTTATTGTTCAGGCATGCTGAAATATCTTTAGGACATTAAATTGCAAGCATTGGTTCATGATGTGTTGCCTCAGTGTTCCTTTCAATTCTGTCACTGATTTTGAGACAAGACTAAAAACAGGTGAGGGGAAAGTGGCTATACATACATTGGTCACTTTGCAATCCAAAATCTACCTCTTGAAAGAATTATGAGTACAGATACACAAAATTTTCATATTTTTTTCCAGTTCAGAAATTTTATTCAGCATATAAATTGTCTTTACTTGTTTCTACAAGTTGTGGCTTGTTCAAGTAGTGTTTTAATTGATTTGCTAAACAAAACGTCCAGGGGTGGTCAAGATTTTTGACTTTAAGCAAGTTAGATGTCACAACACAAGAACAAAATATGAGGAACTTTTATATTCCAACCAGTTAATTGGGCAGCACAGATTGCTTGTCTGATTATTAGTTATTTTCTGACATGTTAGAGGTCAAAATGGGAACAATTTCAACTGAGGATCTGGATTATTTATTCAAGACAAATTCAACAACAACTTCAATATTTTCCTTAAAATTCTGCAAACATGCATTTTTTTAAAGTAAAATTCTGAAGAATATGGCAAGGCTAAGTGAAAAATTGCTATGGGAGGTAATTATTGTGATTGGCTTGCATTATGTAAACTCATGAGAACAACTGTCATAGAAAATTTTATGAGTTTACCTTTCTTTTGCTTTATCAGGTAGCCAATATTTGATGCCTTTGCATTTCCATTAGGAAAATGCAGTATGGATTAGTTGTCTTCTGATATAAATGAGTGTAATCTATAATAATGCAGAGGAAGCTGAACAAAACTCAGCTTTTCTGTTGAATTGCCTGTTTGTTTAACTTTGCTGAAGTTATGCTGGCTGTTCATTTCTGCTCTCCTTCTCTGTATTTCTGGTTGCTTCTTACAGTCATTAATGCACTTCCAGCTATCAGGATGCTGTCTTTCATATTGCAGACTCTCCCAAACTAATTCTTTGGTCCTTCTTCTTATTTTCTAACAAACCATGCAGCCTCACACAGTAGCCTCCTGTTCTTAAAGTTATTTTCAGAAGAACTGTAATTACCTAAGCCTACCTAAGCATTAATGATAAGCTACAGCATTGAATTTAAGTAGATCTGTGATGGAATAAATATATACACAGAAGGAAAATCGAGGAGAAAAAGCTCAATACTATGGAAACATTCATTGGATGAAATTGTAACTTAGTTTTGCTTTAAAATTTCAGTATTTTGAGCTATTTCAGTAGCTTGTTTTCCATTTCTCAAAATAAACCATATAATGGTTAAATGGCAGAATCCATCATTTGTGAAGAAGTGACAAAATTTAAACTGAATCATTAAACTACTTTCTTTATTGAGTAATTTTGAACTTAAAGCTCCAAATTAAAAGTTATGTTAAATGCCATATTGCCACCACTCCTGCCTTTTCCACAGTTCCACCAACACCTTTCTTTCAAGAATATCTCCGTTGTCATGTTTTACTGTCTCTTTCTCCTGGCAATGAAACTTTGAAAAAATTAATGGCTTAGAATCACTTAATTGCCAAAGAGGGATCTTGCCAAATACATTTTGAAAAAGCTGGATAGAGAGAAGGCTAATTAAATTACTTTTATAATGACTCTAAGAATTCCTGCCTTTTTTCATGAGCTCCCTTACCTGATCCTACAGATGTCCCTCTTTGGATTAATGCTGTTTCTGTGTATTTTTCACACTCAGAATTTATGTAAATCTTCCAAGATTGGGGAATTGGGGAATAGAGGTTGTGGTCCCTCAACAATCACTCCTTTCTGCCTCTCCTTACTCTCCACAGTTTTCCCCAGCCCCAGCATGGGTCCTTCCTACAGGCCCCAGTCCTTGGGGATAAAACTCAGGAAAAATCAGGAAAAACCTTCAGGAAAAAGTTCCTTCAGGCCACAGTTCCTTCAGGCCACATCTCCCTGCTCCACCACAGGGTCCTCCATGGCTGCAGTGTGGTTACCTGCTCCACAGGCTGCTTCAGCATCTGCAGCACCTCTTCTTCCTCCTCCTCTCACCTTGGTGCTCTCAGGGCTCCTCTTCACATTATTTTTGGTCCCTTTTCTCCTTGTCCAGCATTTTTTCCCCTTTCTTAACTATGTTTTCCCATCAGTGCCACCTGTTTGGTCGATGTCCTGTGGCGCATCCCTTGTGGATTTGGCTGTGTCCAGGACAGGGCAGCTCCTGAATTTCTCTCACAGATGTCACCCCTGCAGCCCCCTTGCTGCCAACACCTTGTCACAGACACCCCACATTTAAATACATCATCTCTCTTTTCTTGTTTTAAGGTTTTTCTTGTTTTGCAGTGCTGGCTTCCCCACTTCAAATCTCATATTTACTTTCAATCCATCAATAACCTAATTTAACATTGAATCTTAGTGATTAAGCTGAAAATACTCTCTTTGAAGCTTGTAGTTGTGGGAGGTGTGGGATTTGCTTCACATGTGACAAGCTCTATGAGCTGCATAATATCATTTACTGTCACTCACTGGTACAGGTAATTCCTTAT
Source organism: Onychostruthus taczanowskii (assembly GCF_017590055.1). Lineage (NCBI taxonomy): Eukaryota > Metazoa > Chordata > Aves > Passeriformes > Passeridae > Onychostruthus > Onychostruthus taczanowskii. The sequence continues at coordinate 6,708,605 of NW_024504455.1, forward strand.
TCTCCTTACTCTGGGAAAAACAAATCTAGGAGATTACAAGATTTATTATGTCCTGCAATAATCAATATTATTTTAAGAATAATGCAGCTTTTTAAAAGTTGTTTTGTTTTGTTTTGTTTTTTGTTGTAAACCAGCAGCCTCTGATGAACTCTTATGCTGGACATGAAGGAAAGAAAATTACATTGTCTTTGCAGAAGACAATGATGCTGAATGCCATGGCCTGACTACAGGCTCCCAGGGCAGCATTTACAGCCCCAAGCCTGCCAGAGTTCAAAAAATGTTTGGACAAAGCTCTCAGGCACAGATTGTAACTCCTGGGGATGGCTCTGAGCAGGGCCAGGAGTTGGGCTCAATGATCCTTGGGGGTCCTTTCCAATTCAGTATGTTCTGTGATGCTATGATAATATTTAATAAGTAGTTTGTGCTAATAAATATTATTTAGTTCTCAATCCTAATCCATCAGATATTTATCAGCCTGGACTGTGTGCTGTGAGACTTAGCTCAGTGAAGCTCAGTGATTTTGTCTCATTTATTGGAGTAATTCTGCCGTGATGGAGAGCTTCTCTGTTCTTTCCTGCTGCAGCTCCTCAGTGAATGTGCACCTGGGCAGGAGGGAGGCACATTAAAAATAGTATTCCACTATTGTGCCCCCTGGAAATAAATATCAGTGGGAGTTCCAGCAGAGTAATGTCTCTTATGGGCTTTGGAGGAAAAACTTTGCCTCGACTGGGGTGAGATTAGGAGGATGCAGAGGATGCACCCTCTCTCTTAAACATGAAGGAAATGGTGGCTCAGCTTGATGCAGAATATCTATTTTGTATGGAAATGCATAGTGAAAACTTCCAACTTACGTGTGGGATTTTGAGTCACAGAGTAAATTATTTGTCCAAAGCCATGTAGCTGAAACAAGGAATTGCAGTTGGATTTTTGAAAATGTAAGCCAAAATATTTTTCTGTGTTCTGTTTTTCAAAAAAAAAAACCCAAACAAACCAAATCAAACCAAGAACTAAAATGCCATTGATATTGCAACAGAATATGAATATTACAAACCCATCAGTTATTAGAATTAACTTTGATGGTTATTAGACTGCACACAGATTTAGACAATCATTCAAATGTATATTTTTGTATGTATTTGTGTTTAAGTAGGAAAAAGCTCAATAGTGCTTGTTCCCTGAAGTTTGACCTGGACTTGTTTTGAATTTATGAACCCTAACATTTAGCAATTTAAAGGCTAATGTTGTTTATAGATTTTGAATGCTAATAATTCTTTTATATTGTATAAATACGTATTTACATTGGAAAGTCCTTATGAAGCTGAATTAAGTCAAATGTAAATGTCTGGGTTAATTTTTTGCACATTTTCAAGCACATACCAGAAGGGAAGAGCAAAATTGGTCATTATGAGTACATAGTGATGAAAAATGGCTAGACACAATAAAGGATAATTTCTTTGGTTTCCACAGCATAATCGAGTATGAATCATATTTAAAATTAATGACTGAGAAGACAGATCATGATTTGAATGTCATCAGTAGCTATTTTACTCCTCCCTAGAGCTGCAACAAGCCTTTTATGAGAGATGAGTTCCTGCAAACAAGCCCTTCTAAGCTGTCTGGAAGCTCCTAATTTATCACAAAGCTTTAGAAAATGCTTTAATTTTACCTTTTTCCATGCTGGGGTAAGAGTCGTGGACTGGGAACAGCACCTTACTGTCCAGCAAGTAATGTGCAGTTGTTTTTTTTACAAGTAATTTTTTCAAACATAACTTTTTTGAGGGGTGATGTTGGCAGTAGATGTCCATGCTATTGTTTCTATTTAAGTGAACATTTGAATTCTGTTACTGTGTATGTGGGGTAGACCTTAAGTAAAGATAATGAGTCAACAAAGAGTCTTTTTCAATAAAAAGGCATCTTGATGTTTTATATAGTGCAAGATATTGAGCAGCAATAAAAGGGGAAAATCAGGATGGTTTTATACTTCTACATGTAAGTGAAGTATTTTTTTTTTTCAGCATCAGCAACAGTCCAGTATTGAAAGTTGAAGTCTGCTATTGGTGATCAAACTTTCACTAAAAGATGAAGCACACCTTCTGTTTCAAAGGACTGAAGGTTAGACCTCTCCTGACTTTCCAACTTTGTGTTTACTGGAGCTGGTGTGTACTTTCAGTTCACAGGTTGTCCTTAAGCTGCTGGAGTTATTACAGTGGTGTATTACCTTTCATTCTACCCACCAAATCTCTCATGGCTCATTTGGCCTGCACAATGATGTCCTGTGAGATTGTTTTCATTTTTCAGTAACTTATATCACAGAGAATCTCAGATTTAGCCATAACTCTATTTTCACTGACAGGCTCCTCTCTCCTCTTCCTTTTGCAGGTGGTTCTTGAGGAGAGCACTCATAAAGCATGGACACTTAGGATCTCAGTTTAAAGAACCTGCCAAATTACACCTTCAAATAGGCATGAAGGCAGGATCACATGTGGAAAGAAAGCAGTAGAATGGTTTATTTTTACAAACAGAGATAGACCAGGAGGGTTACTTTCATGTATAATACCTTAAATAATAGTAGGACTTCTAGTTTAATGCATCATTCTTTATGCTGCACTGTCCTATTTACAGTCTTGTAATGTCAGAAAAACACTTTTCATTGTATTTAGGTTCTTTTATTTTATGGCAACATGCAGAAAGATACAGAAGCAATTCTGCTAAAGGTAGCTGAAATTTTGTTGAAAAATGTTCCCCTTCACATCATTACATTATATTGTTTTGCAGGAGCTGGAATGGGTACAGTGAAAGTTGGGAACTCTGGTGATCTGTAGCTTGGCAACTACAACAGTAGCCTGAGATCTGGAAGGCACAGATATGCTCAATTTATTGCTCTGCTAAAAAAATTCTGGGGATATACACACACACACACATATATATATATATGTACATATATATGTATGTATATGTATATATATACATGTGCATGCATACATAAATACATGTATTTTATATGTGTGTGTGTGTGTGTGTGTGTGTTATAAATAACATACATACAGAAATAACAACAACAAAGTCAACTCATCTCCCTGCATGCTACTTTTGTACATTTCAGGGCACAGTATCCTGAGTAGTGCATGGCAGGATTCTGTCATAATAAATACATCCTAAAAGAAAAGAAGAAAGTATTTGAATATACCTCACTCCTAATATTTTGTATCATTTTCTTTATAGAGTTACCTCTTATTTAATTGTGATGAAAAAGATAGGTATCAAAAATTAGAATTTAAAAAAGTGATCGCTGTCTCTTCATCAATTATGACATAATTTTCCATTCTCACTACCAAGGAGGCTCATGAACTACATGGAGTAACACCCTCTGCTCCTGCTGACTCCTCAGTTAACAAGGCACAAGGATTAAAGGAAAGTACTCATCTTTTTCACATCTTGTGAGGGATGCTAATGGTGGGAAGTTCGTGGGAACATGAATAAATAGAAGTCATCCTCTGTTGCACAAAGACAACCAGTGGAAGTTATAAAACTGCTACTTTTAAAGGTAATTGCCTCTAGGCATTTCTTTGTTGCACTTTTTATTTTGCATGAGCCATACCTGATAACAGTATTGTGCTGTGTGGGAGCGGTTCTGATGGCTTAGAAAGGCAACCCAAATTATGTATGAACAGCTAGCTCCAATGCTCATAGAAACACATTAGAAAAACATTACACTGAAGCAATAATTTGTGATCCCAAACACGTTTTTACCCTATTAATGATATTTTAAAATGCAGAAAGCACTTCTCTGAAGCATGAAGGATGGTCAGGGTTAGCTAATGAGGCTGATAGGTACAATTGCTGCACGCTTGATCTGCCTTGGACCCTAATGGTTATTTGGACATGTCTTATTATTGTGTGGGTGTTAAGTCTGTCCAAGCTCATAATCAATAGATATATGGTCATTCACAGTGTTTATGTCTCTGTCTTGGACAGCTGGAACGAAGTGATGAGAATTTGGTTTGCTAGGTTCATACAGAAAATTTCTCATGGACAATCTGAGCAAACTAATTGCTGGCATTAACATGGGAGTCATATGAGCTGTGGTAATGATACAGATAATGAACCCCCCACCTTTGGCCATCACTTTATTACCTCCAGGGTCACTAAAGAATTTATTCAACCCTCAGTTGCATTATAATTGGCTATTTGTACCTGGGAAGATTTTGGTATTGTGCAGTATCTTCAGATCTCATCCATCAACTGTAAAGGTGCTTTAGGTATATCAGAAAAAAGAATGGTGGGCACCCACTGTCAAAGTCTGTTGGGAAATGGAGAGTTAAAAACCCCATAATTTTTGGTCACAGATCTTTGAGCTTTAAAGGAAACAGTCTGAACTGACAGCTTAGCAGATCTATAAAAACTGTATATCAACAAAATGGTGATAGCTTGATGTTGCATGAACATCCTGAACCAAGCAGGGCAGTGCTTTGCTAAGTGCAGCTCTGTTTTGTTGATATGATGACTCAATCTCACAGAGAGACAGCAACACAGGCTGCACTTCTTTGCAAGCTGTATGAAAAACCTGCGGAGAGAAGATTTTAATTTAAGCTGGTTTTGCAAAGGCTATCGACTTGGGTTTAGGCATTCTGAGTTAATTATCCCAGGCAAAGAGGCACAGGTGTCTGTCAGCGTCAGGAAGTTAAAATGATGCCCACAGCAAAGAATTCTGCCAAAATCTCCAGTGTGAACTGTGACTTAGCGCTTAGTCAGAGCCAGGCCCTTTTCCAAGAAGGGCTCTTGTGCAGCTGGCAGGCACCTCTGAGCTGACAAGGGATGTTCTTTCCTGCCATTTCACACCCACAGAGGTATTAGTTCTCTGTTTTTAAAACCATATTCCAACAGCCAGCCACCTGTAAAAGGTGGAAAAATGATAGTAATAGCCACGAGGTGACCAGGAAGAGTTTCCTAAAGTATGCCTTATCTTGCACTACTCATTTAAACAGGGAGCTGCTTACCAGGACTGGTTCCCATCTGACAATCAGCCCAAGGAATTACTGGATTTCCACTAAGGAATTTCAGTAGTTTTGGTTAGATCTGTTAGCTGTAGGAAAATTACTTAGAATAGATCCAAGTCTAAAATGTGATCCCAAATCAGCTGTTCGCTGGTTACCTACAGTGCCATGGCTTTTATTTGCATATTTTTAGGGATCATGGGACTACTCCTGTTTGAAACAGCTCTGCCAGTAGCTGCAACTAAAATCAGATCAAATGTCCACTATGGTAAAAAATTCTGGGTATTCAGCACACACTTTCAAGATTAGGTTGCTGTAGCTACCCTCCTCACAATTTTTCCTGAACAAATGAGAATAAAGAGATTTTTATCTTTAGAAAAGGGTCATAATAGAAGTACATATCAGTTTAGCTAAAGAAGAAGTAAATCAAATCATGCTTAAGTTATTCCAAATGTTTTCCTTACCTTAATTTAAAAAAAGAAGAAATCAGATGGAAACCAATTACAAAAAAAAACCTAATCCGTCAACAATAGTAAAGAAACTTACAAAGAAATCATGAATAAAAAATTACCTTCATTTAAATTTTAACTTTCCAATTATTTCTGGCTCCAAAATTACTCCATGAGTAAAATTCAGTGAAGCAGATTCAAGTTTTTTATTTAAATGGTGGAAAGCAGTCATGATTTTTTTCCACAAGCTTCTTAAACCAAAGATTTCCAATCACTTTTTTAACATAATAATTGGAAAAGCATTCACTTACTCTGTTTTTAATCTAGCTAATAATGAGTTCACTCAAACTGCACATTGATTTTATTATGAAAGTCTCAAGACAACTGTAAGTTTTTAAATCAGTCTAAGAATTTGGTATTATAAGAGTACGATTCTAAAAAAATTAAAAGGGGAGAACTCTACAACTTTTTAGAATTTAGTTATTATTTCAAACTATATTTGGCAGCAAAGCTTCAAGGCAAAAAATTGCTGCCACAGCATGGCATAGCAGAGGGATATCTCTGCTTATCATGCCAGCAAACAGGTGAATCTCATCCAAAGATCTCTACAGATGCTCCTCATATGGTGGATCTGGGCCATAACTTTGCTAGGACCTTGTCAAACCATACATAGTGTGCTTTTTATATTCCTACAGGACATCCCATACACACTGGGGTTTTTCTGGTTTCCCCAGGAGGAGCTGTGCCATTCCACTGTGTTTCTCCTGGGAAAACAGCATCTAGCACCTGTCTGTCCTTGGCAGAGAGCTGCAGCCTGCTCACTGCCTCCTCCTGGGCAGATTTTAGGGCAAGGACAGAGTTGCTATATTGAAGGATTTGCTGTAAGGTGCAACTGACACTTCCAGGGGCTGGAACAGAAATGTAAACTCAGTGATCAGGTGATGTGGAAGAAAAGGAGAAAAAAAAGTTGCTTCAGGTCTGCCCTACTGCCTACATACTCTCAGACCTTGTGGGAATTTTAGATTAAGTTTGCTGCCTGAATTTTTTGCTAGTAACAGGAGGGTACAGTACCAGGCAATTTTACAAGTGTGACTGCTGCACTGAAATATTAAAAATATTTTTTTTTCCTTGTACTTTTTGACCTGTGAGACAAGAACTCCCTGTTCTGAGAATTAAAGCAGCAATGCAGTTTAGGCTTCAGCTCTGAGAAATGGAGAATTCTTGATATGACAATTGGTGGATTAAGTATTTGTTTAAAGCCAAAACCAACATAGGCAGCTAAATTGCACCATCTGGAGCGAGAGGCACATGTAAGCATCTTGAAGAATCATTTTCTTATTCTTTATAAAAGATGAGTGGTATTAATTCACTCCTTTTTTCTTTTTTCCTTTTTTTTTTTTTTTTTCCAGGGAGCATCATTCATGAGAAATAGCTTTGTGTAGACATCTGGAATAGAAATTTCTTAATAATTTTATATAATAAATCCAGAATAAATACTAATTATTAATAGTCAAGATTGCTTAAGGATTTCAGACTAGCTGACAGCCTGAACAAAGCACAGGCAGATGCTTTACACAGGCTGTAAGGAAGACTGATAATTATAAGCAAAGCCAGGGAAGTGACCTTTTATTGTGGCAGGAACTGCAAGCATCACCACGCTCCTCACCACCACACTGCACAAATTAGACCCATCCATTGACTACATCTAGAGAACCTTGTTTTCCAGCTGGTGCTCTGCACCTTTCAGCTTTAAGCTGGGCATTCAGAAACTGAGGCAAGTAAAATCATCCGTCATCTTCCAGATTTTATAGAGAAAGTGGTATTTTCATAAGAGTGTAGTCATTTTGTTTTCACAGTACTAATTTGTTGTCAATGATTAATGAAATGGTAATCAGTTTTTACAGGGCTTGTCTGGCAAAATGACTTTATTCATTCAGTGTTTACAGAAAAAAAAGAGCATATGGGAAATAATTTATGTGATCCTCAGAAACTTTTTAAGCTTCATCCAAGTTCATTCAAAGTGAATAGATAAATATAAAGATAAAATAAGGCAGTAATCTATGTATATTCAGCCAGAAACAGACTATGATTTAGAGCCTCTTAGGAGAAAAAATAATGAATGAAAAAGACTGCTTAATTAAAACTTAACATTAAGTTGTACTCTTTTATAAAGGTCCATCTAATTCTGTACATTTTTTTCCAGACAGAAGGCATGCAAAAGATAGATTATACTAACAGAAAGAAAGAAAAAACTTCAGTGAGACCAAGGCAACCATTAATAAAGCAACCATTAGCACATTTATAGAGCTTTGACAGAGGAAGATGTAGGAAAATGAAGTGTTTAAAAGAAGCTGCCATCAAAGAAACATAGAAAAGCTTAATTTTGAATATGAGGCTATTTTTTAATCTTAAGGACTCTGATTTAGCTCCAAACATAATTTATGGTATGTACAATTAAAATGTCAGCCTAAATATAAATGTGCCTTATACTGCCTATCCAAAGAAAGCTACCAGCTCAATTCTTGTTCTGTAACCTAACATACCAAGAAAGGCCAAAATTATTTGTTCTACAGTGGATCTTTGTCTTTAGTGAACAGTCAGCATCAGGAAGCTGGATTTATCACAGTTGAAAAATTATAGGCCCTGGCAAACTGCTCAGTAAAATTTAATTTAGATTTAATTAGTGATGCACTGTAGTCAAGATACATGGCTTCAATAAGCTGTTGTTGATACAGAAGGGGTAGAAGTTGCCTTTGTTTAATTGGAACTCCCACTGACAGTGACCCACAAAGATTTGCCTTTTGGGTTGGGTGGCTGTAGCCAGCACAGGATCAAACCAGTTCCTGGGGCAGATGAGTGCTCCCAACAGCAAAGTGAAAGACATTTGCATCCTCAGCAGTCATTCTGAGTAGCCTGTCCTCCAGCTCTTGTGTCTAAACTTGGTTTGTTACCTAATCCAGTTGCTTTTCACATTGATGTATCATAATTATCTTCACAGTCTGAGGACAAAACCTGATTAATCTCTATCACCACTAGCGCTTTTATTTTTGTTTTATAATGACTATAATTTATAATGACTAAATCAACTTCCAAAGACTAATATATTAAGCTTTTAGAAGTAACTGTTTTTAAAAACTATCTGTGTATTTGCCCATTGTCAGAAAAACAGCTAAAATTCCTACTGTCACTCAAAAGCAATAAAGTCCAGGAGAAGGAAAACCTATCAACAGGTTTAAAAGGTGGCTTAATGGTCTCAATCTGCTTTCAGAATATTTTAATTTTAATGAGTATTTTTGGAAACAGATGTTTACTATGGTATAACTTTCTTCTCAGTTGAAAAAAAAAAAGTTAGAAATTGATCTTTACCCTACACATTGACACAGGTCTGTCTGGTGGTCTGACAATGCTGTAACAACACTGGACTGGCTGAGGAGCATCTCTAAGCCCAATACTTTCTTCCTGTAAGACAATGATGTTAGAGGTTTGCTCTTCCAATATTGTTGCTTTCAGTGGTGTGGTAGAATTGGGATATCTGTAGGGTGCTGGTCAACAGTTCATTTCTCGATTGCAATGATACCTTTTTCATTACATTTAAGAGCTTTGCTACAGATGAGTAGCATATGGTATTGGCTAAGGAAATGAGACTTTAATGAGATATAGAACATGCCAAGAAAATGCATGTTAAATTGCAATGACACGCTTGTGTTGGTAGCATGTCATGTTGTGAAATTAAATTCCTGACAAGACAATGCAAACAATGCACTTCAGCAAGCCTGTAGTCACCCAGCTTGTCCTCAAGTTGGTCTAGGAGACAGGACAAGTGGGAGGCTGCTGGGAGGGATTGGGTTCTTTCCCTGTTCCGCTGTACAATTTCAGAAAATAATTTTATCTTTTTCCTCTGATTTTGCCCAAGGATGTAATGAGGCACAGTATTGCTCACTTGAAGTTGTAAGTATGACTGGTGTTGCAAAAAGATCTTCCAAAAGGTGTTGCATCTCTCTTGGACACACAGCTTTTCAAGGAGCTAAACAATAAAAACAATCAACAATAGACTGTGAGTAATATGTGACTTGCTGTAACCTGGAGCTATGCACACTATTTAATTAGCACAACTGAAAATTTTCCATCTGGGAATACAAAAACCAGTCTTCTCTTCAGCTCGAGCAGTGGCTGTAGAGCCTGAAGAAGGAAACAGGTAGCAGCACCCCTGAGTATCTCTGACACTTTGACTTTCGTGCCTGGACTCCCAAATCACCCATTTTTTTGTAAGGAAGAGTAAAAGTAATAACACTAACAATATTGTTGTGAGTAGCTCACAAGGTTTGGAAGGGTTTGGTAACATCATTACTCTGCCTTGGGAGAGATTAAAGAAATTAAATGTTAGATTCCTAGCCAAGGAATACAGATCCAACAGACATAACCTAGGCTACCATCATTTGATGGGTAAAATGAAGCTATAAGTGTTCCATTAAGATTGCTCCTCTTGGGTCTTTCTAACACACTCTAAGCTTCCTCTTGCCCTCCCCCAAACACGGAGAAATACACATTAGAAAAGAAAAGCATGTTAACATCTTGTTTTCCTACCATGCCTTGGTAAAACAGCCAGTTAATTTAAAATTGCAGCTTTCATCCACTTAGCTTTCCCAAAGTATCCTGAGTCTCATGGTACAAATGCATTTTTTTTAAAAAACCCTACACTTTATCTCTTTATGAAGAGTTTATTCATGTTTGTTTCACCTTGACAGAATTTGGAAAGCAAAAGGTAAGGAAAACTTGCAGTCCTACTTATTGAGAAATGCATTTTTCAGGTACAAGAATTTTTTAGGAAATACCCCAAGGTTTGAACTAGAAATAATCTCAAAAATATTCAATCATTTGTGATTTTAAGAAAATCCAGATCTCTTTGTGAACTTCTTGGGTTCTTTTGTATATCTGTTGTAGAACTTAATCTAATCCTTGATGCAAGTTCACCTTTTAGAACAGAGAGAATCATTTCAATTTTGAAAAAAATAAAAATCTGAAGAATAGCCATGACATCATTCATAAATACCTCTATGATACGTGACCTGCAGGTGAGTACAGATGTTTTTAAAATATCTTTAAAGTTGATTACTCTGGCAATTCAGCTTCAGGAGCTGATCATTAGCTAGCTCTGGTTATCACACCAGATGCCAAAGTGAGTTTTGCACCACGCTGACCTTCAGGATGCATTCAGCAGCCAAACAGCTTCACTCTGTCCCGCGGTGCCTGTGTACACATATTTGTGCTGTGTCTTTTACTAGTGATGTCCTCTGTTAGCTGCTTCTTGAAAGGCAGGAATCTCTGTCTTCATGCTTCTGGCAGGAAAAACTTGTGCTTGGCAGAGCAAAAGGACAATGATAATATCTTCTTACAGTAGTGATGGAACAAAAGGGAAAATCAGTTTATGTGTGAGTGGAGGATTTTCAGGGTACAGTTTGATTCTGCTGAGTTCTGCAGGCTGGGTTACACACTGGGCACCCTCTCTCGTGAGCTGTGTGCACGTGCTGAGCTGTCTGAGCACCTTTCCCTGCCAAGGCTCCACCGTGGCTGTGCTGCCATAGGAAGGCCAGGTAGGAAGCAGGACAGGCAATCTGAGCCCCAGGGGCTGTTGAATTGAGATTACCCCCAACCCAGCTGATGCTATCTCCTCATGGAGTGGGGAGGCCCAGAGAACTCCCTTGCTATTTCCTGCATCTAATTTGTTTTTAGAACTCCTTTGGACTTGCCCTGCCTACGGTTTGTGCATTTGCTTTTGGCAGGGAGCTGTTAGGATCAATAAAGATTTGTGGAGACTTGCTGTTTCTATGCCAGCTACTTCCTCCAAAATATTATTTTTCCATCTTAGGGGAAAAAAAAAAAAAAGTGTCTTTGAAATCTTTCAGAGAGCAAGGATCTGAGCAGAAGCCTGTGTGGATCTGACAGTGTGGGAAGATGATTGGAGAGGGAGCTGAAATATCCAGCTCGGCAATTTTATTCCTTGTACTCCCTATTCACACTTCTCCCTGCTGGCACACCCTTATTTATCTCTTACCTTGAGCCAAAGATATTGTGCTGTTCTGAGACAAATTTTCCAAAGGAGCTGCAGCGTCTCCTTGAGATGATGGATCCTGGTAAAAAGATTCCTTTGTTCACTTGGTTATGCACAAAGCATCATCTGTTCCTTCCTAATAGGTTTTTCTTCTAAGTAAATGTCTTTTAACAATGAGAATTAGAAACAAATTATATTCAGCTATTCAGACCTCGCAAAGAAAGCACAAGGACTGTCAGCCTTATGCCTTTGCCTTTTTCGTTATTTGATAAGCAGGCTACAGGACAAATGCTGTACTGTGCCATCTGCTCCCAAGTAATGGTAATTTCATATATATGTTAGATGTATTTTTAAAAATAGCTACTGTAATCTGCATAATACATATATTTTGTTTGTAGATGTTCCAGTGATATCAAGACAGTAAAGTATATGGTAACTGGCTTTTTCAATTCATTAGGCATTGCATTGCATGAAAGGAAAGATTGTATATCTGGGTGATTTTTTTCCACAGTGAACAGTAGCTCTTTGATTATTTTCTCACTGTCTTTACTGGGGCTATTTTCATCCTCACAGGTTTTCGCAGGATGGGGATTGTGTATCTACACTATGGGAACATGATTATCCATGAGTGTGGTACCTGGACAGCTATGTGCTCAGAAATTAATTTTGCTTTTTATTACAGGGAAGGACAAAGAAGAACAAAACTTTGGGAAAGAGTTTCCCTCATTAAATATTTACCATTTCAGCTCCAGATTCAGGAAAGGTAAGCTCTGAGTCATTACTTTTTATTTTTAGTATCCAATCTACTTGGAAACGAATGGAAGGCAATAACCTTCAAATCCCTTCAGAAGTTGTGAGTTACATGAAATCATTTATTTGAAGAGCACCATGAGATAATGGAGGGTGTACTGGGACGGCCAGGTTCTGATAGCAGGGAGGGCTGCAGGGGTGGCTGCTGTGAGAAGCTGCTGGAAGCTTCCTCTGTGTCCAGCAGAGCAAATTCCAGGTGGCACCAGGATGGACCCACCACCGACCAAGCCTGAGCCCAGCAGTGACAGTGATTGTGCCTTGGAGATAACATATTTAAGAAGGGGGGAAAAAATGTGTACAGTGACAGCCAGAGAGGAGAGTGAGAATGAGAGGAATAACTCTGCAAGCACCAAGGTCAGTGAGGAAGGAGTGGCAGGAGGTGCTCCAGGTACCAGAGCTGGGATCCCCCTGCAGCTCCTGGGGAGACCAAGGTACAGCAGCTGTACCCCTGCAGCCCAGGGAGGGCACAGGGGAGCAGAGATCCACCTGCAGCCCAGGGAGGATCCACTCTAGGGCAGGAGGATGCCTGGAGGAAGCTGCAAACTCCATGGGAGGCCCATACTGGAGCAGGCTCCTGGCAGGGACCTGTGACCCTGTGGAGAGAGAAGCCCATGCTGGAGCTGGTTTTCTGGCAGGACTTGTGGCCCCACAGGAGGCCCATGTTGGGCAGTATGTTGCTGAAGGACTGTATCCCATGGGAAGGACCCACAGTGGAACAGTTTGTGAAGAACTGCAGCCTGTGGGAAGGACTCATATTGGAGAAGACTATGGAGGACTGTCTCCAATGGAAGGGACCCCATGGTGGAACAGGGAATGTGAGGATTCCTTCTTCTGAGGAGGAAGGTGTGGCAGAGATGTGATAATCTGATTTCAGATTCCATTTCCTGTCCTCCTGCACTTCTGAAGCAAAAGTGGTTAAGAAAACTGGGAGTGAAGGTGAGCCTGGAAACAAGGAAGAACATGTTTTAAGATTTGTTTTCTATCTCATTATCCTACTCTGATTTGATTGGCAATAAATCAAACCAGTTTCCCCAAGTCAAGTCTGTTTTGCCCATGACAGTAATCAATTTGTGATTTCTCCCTGTCCTTATCCCAATCCCCGAAGATGGATTTTAGTTATATTTTAGTTACATTTTCTTTCCCCTGTCCAGGTGAGGAGTGGCTTTAGTATGAAAGAGTGTCCTGGCCTCCAGGCATAGTCAACCCACAACAGAGTTGTTGGCTGGGAAATGTGAGGCTCCTTATTCCTGCACAGATCCATTTTCTGACTCCATTTTTCCCATATTTAAAATTAGAACTCTGGAGAGAAGAATATGAATTGATTTTGTGAAATTGTTTTGTGTTATGTTAATTTAAAATGATCAGCTAGCACAGCAGTAATGATCATAGAGGATTGTTCTTTTGAAACAAAGATAACATATCATTGATCTGATGCTTCAAAAGAGACTTTTAAGCCACAAGGGAGTGTTTTGATCAGCTAGGCCCGACTTCTCGCACATGAGAAGCAAAGAGAATTTCACTAACAATTCCTGCACAAGTTGCGCTTCTGGACAAACACAATTCTGTTGTTTGCAGGGGCTCCTTAAAGTGAAAATAAGGCTTTCTGCCCCAGACTTTATGTCCACCAGATAATTTTAATTTTTCTTTTTCTTTTTTGAAAATAATTTTTTCTTTGCAAAGCACAGCTGAGTACTTAATTTCATTTTATCTCTGACTTGAGGTATTTATTAAAATCATGAATGGACTTCTGTAAGTGAACGAAAGACACAAGTTATCTGTGAACCTATGAGTAAGAAAACTGAGCCAAAAAACATAATAAAATGCTGAAGTATCATCACCAGAGATGTAAAAAAACATACCACAGAAATAAATGGAAAGAAAGAAAAAATAGCTAAAGTTGTAATCCAGTGAAACACTGAAGTGTGCCTGTGACTCTAAATAATGTCAGAAGTTTCACCAAAGGCAATGAGAGTGTTAAAAGTTTCAGAAGACATAGGCATGCATCTAAGTGCTTTGGTAGATTGAATTTGAAGTGCCTAGTCAAAATCATTAATTTCTTTTAGCAAGGAGGTAGAACAGTTTATGAGACACTCAGCAAAATAAATTACAAAACAGAAAGAACTATAAGAAAAGCTTGCTTTTCAACAGTCATGTTCATGGTATTAGCTAAGGATCAACCTCCAATGAGGTTCCCACTGTGCGATGTAATGCACTTCAGGAAGCACTAGGTGCTACTGGCTCTGCAGAACATTCAAGCTAAAGAGAATGACCATTTTCAAGAAACCACTCTCTTCTGTGTCATGGTTTGAGGCTGGCACAACGCCAGTTCCCCCATGAAAATACACTTTCCCTAGTGGCTTCTGTGAGGTGTGATCAGGAACAGAGCAAAGCAGGCTCCAACTTAGGAATAAAGGAAACAAACTTTATTAACTGCAACATCTAGAAATCTGTGTTCCAGAGGCGGTCCATACCTTCAGTGGCCAAACCAGGTGCCAATATTCAAATCCAAGCACTGATTGGTTTGACCACAACCTCCCAGAAAACTCACTTCCTTCTTAACCTACAACATTCTTTTATTTTATTGTTTGCCATATTATTGCCTCTTGTTATAGTCTGGATTGTATGTTCAGTTACGCCGTTTTTCTCCCAGTGCAGAAGTGTTTTTCTGATTTGCATTTCTGAACCATCCAGAACCACCCCTGAAGAAAATAGGGCAGCAGCCCTGCAGGTGAGATGTGCCATAATATCTATTCAAAGACAGAAGTGCTTTATTTTTGAAGAAGCCAAAGTACATAATTGAACAGAGTTGCCATGATTAAAATGTAATTAAGGTTATGAAGCCCTTGAGCATCTTAAATTGTGGCATGATACAATATTTATCAGGCTTCAGAACACATAATCACATCTCTGGCCATCCGGACATGTTTTGCTTTTTCCCTATGCAAGATTAACCCTCTATCACAGTTTGATGCAGCTAAACTTATCACTTCTGTATATGACACCTTACTAATTCTAAGGTGGAAGAGTTAGGACTAGACTTGCACAGAAGACAAGCCAATGAAGTGACAAGAAAACACCCATGCTTAAGCATTCATTTAAAAAGATGCCTTTTTTTTTTTTTTTACTGTTAGTGAATAATGGAGCTAATGTAAAATTCTGACAGGCATAAACCTATTGAATAATTCTGATACTGCGATCTACAGGTGACTCACAGCAATAAATTGAATGATGTTAGTTTTATGCAAGAAATAATATTTTAAATTGCAGAAAAAGGCATATGTATAATTCATATGGTTAATATTTGAGGTATTTTGAAGGTAAGTTCACACATTTCTTGTGTCTACATGCACATGGTTTAAAGGAAAAAAATAAAAGGAAGAAATGCCCTTCAGTTAAAAACTTGGCAATTAGTTCAAATTCTACTTCTAAATTTGACTTTGTCACGTCTGCTTATTAAGAATATAATTCATTGCCTGGGAGTCTGCTCTGAAATACCAGTATCAATCATAAATGCTCAACAGTTTTTCAATGTATCAGTTTTCAGATGTTGTCACAGGATCAGCTTCAATGACTGGGTCAAATTCAGGCATTGGCACATGACACTGGGCTCTTATGGTAGCTTTGTGAATCTGCTGTGGAACTAAACTACTGTTGTTCAAAAGATTTATGGTTTTTGGTTTTTTGGGTTTTTTTTGGTCACTTTTAGAAGCTGATTCAAGAAGATCTTGTGACCTGTACCTAAATCACAGCAAAAGGTTGCCACCCTTAGACAAGACAGCCTTAATTAGCTATTAAAAGTGCTGTCCTGAGTTTCCCTGTTTTGTTTGTTTTTCCAGGTAGGAAGACCTTTTCTGGAGGGGAAACAAATATAGCCACCATATATTTTTCCTTAGAAATAACTGCCTGTAAGTAGAGCAGATTTTTACATTTAGAATCAATAATGTTTAGCAGATTTTTGCATGTTGTGATATTCTGTGTTACAGCTTCATGCAGGCAGTAAGGTTTGTACTCATCAGTTAGGTGTTGAACAGACACAGTCTGTTGGTCTAAACCAGACAACAGAGATCAAATCCAAAACTCCTTCCAAATTCAGAAGAAGAGGGTTTAAAATAGAGTAATTTTCCCAATAGCTCAGCAGACTGAGGACTAGAGATGCTGCTGTGTTTTAGAGCTGAAGACTCCGCTTCCAGTGTTACCAATGCAATTACCACAATTTCCAAACAGTAGCTACGACAGCAGTACAAAAGAGAATTGTACCTGTTGTACACAGCCTTAAATTTGAAGATTTGCTTTGTAAGAGAGGCAAAAAAATCTCTTAAAATGAGACTGCAAAAGATCATCCTAATTTTTATCTAATCCTGCTCCTGCTGCTTCCTCTTATCATTGCCCATCTTCACGTTGCCTTTTGGAGAGCAGCATGGGCCCATTGCCCCCTTCCCTTCCCTTGCCTTCTGCCTCCATAGGCTCAGATACCACTGTGGGAATTTCACAGGTTCTCCAGGCAGTGCTTTCCAACCCTTGTGTTAAAAGCAGAAGGCAGACAGAAAAGCTTCCTATGTTACAGACATATTTAGGAACCATTTTGAGCCTTCATCAGGGAGCAGCTTGAGGTGGACAAAATATATGGGGGATGTGAGGAGGGTAAATGCTGTTTGACTACACAGCTGAAAAATTATTGTTTTTTTCTGAAGGGGGGTGGGCTTGATAATAACAATCACTTTTTTCTGTGTCTGCAATGCAGAAGTTTCTCTGTGCTAATCTTGCTACTGACATTGAAATTGATATGTGGCCTTTAGGTAAGTCACTTAATCAATGTGTTTGTAAAATGAGGATAATAACATTTGCCTGCCTGAAATGGATGTAGTAAGGACAGACTGGTTAGTGCTGTGAAATGCTATTTACTAGTAATTGCAAGTATTATTATGCTGTGGACTTAAAACCCTCCTTTGACTGGTAATTGAAATAGCTGAAGAACCAAATAAAAGTCTGAAATGTAAAGGTGACAGTGGTTTCAGCTAAGGTGGGGCTGGTTAACCCACTTCCTTTTCATGAAGCTAATTATGCTTTAGCTGGGGCAATATACATCAAAAATGTTTTGAGCATGTACTTACTCTTACTGAGAAACAGAATGAGTAGAAATATTGTGAGATTCATATTTGAGTCACTGGGTAATGTACCATTGATAATGGGTCAAGGGAGAAGCTGGGTGTAACACAGAAAAATACGTGTTCAAGCCTCTGTTCTGGGATGCAGGTGCACTCGGGTGTCCTGAGAGCAGGATGAACACTGTAGATAAGACAGAATTAGATGCACCATTACCATTTTCAACCCAATTAACATCCCCGCTCTTCAGGATTAAATAAGGTCTGCACTTGCTTTTTGGTATGGCAGACTGAAAAAAATTTAAAAAGTCCTAAGGGTGAGAAGAATGAATAATACTGTAGAGCAATATTAAGTAGATTAGGAAATGAATTACAATAAACTGTCTTATCTGTGAGCTGGGCTTTGAGAACTCTCCTGAGGCCTCAGACTGCCCCCTTTCTCCCACAGATGTTTCTTTGAGAAGAGAGGAACATAAGATGGCTGCCTGGGGTGGCTAAAGAACCAGGTCCAACAAAAAAAAAAAAAAAAAAAAAAAAAAAAAAAAAAATCATTTGCCGTCTGTAATACCACGAAGAATCATCCTGTTACAATCATGTTTGGTTGATGCAGTAGTTAAAATAAACCTAGGCTAAAGTTTCTCTAACAACTAATAAAGGAGTTATTTGATCCTGCTAACCAGCAGGGTAAGTGCCTCTGACTTGACTAGAACTTGGGGGAATAACTGCTTCAGGAATGTTACACATATCTCACTTCATCTGCTTAGTATTTTCATGGTGAATTTGCTTGAAATTTATTAAGGAAGCAGACTCAGATTGGGATTGGCAATATTTCCAAGAATACATCAAGGGTTATGAAAAAAGAAGTGGTGGAATTGGAACTGAGGAATAACTTTGCCTTTCTCTAGTTTATAACCTTGCTTTCCAGTTTGAAGTTTTACAATCCAGACTCAGGGCAAACCCAGCCAGGGGGCTGCATCTCCAGAGCAGCAGTGAAAAACACAGTGGCTGCTGAGCGGGGCACCCGTGGCTCTTGGCAGTACTGCTTGGCACACTGTTGGCAGGATGGCTTCCTGCATGTATTGGAGTATTTTCCACCAAGCTACAGAAGGAGAAATGTTTTGCTTTCTTCTGCAAAACAGTTCTTGGAGAGATCACAAGCACAGCGGTGGGGTACCCGGAGAGAATTGTCACACAGTGGCAAATCATCCTGTGTTAATAAGGTTAGAAACAGAGAGGTGCCTCTTTGGGGTTCATGAAAACCTGCTAGCTGTGGGACACTCAAAGTAGGAAGAATCAGATGTACTGAAAGCCAGACATTAAAGAGATACACTCATGAGAAGGAGATTTATATTCAGAAATAAAGAATCTGGGTTGCTGGAGGCTCCTCAGGTTCAAAGGAGGGTGTCTCAGGGGAGTTCTGTTGCAGCAATACGTGGGCAGAGCCCTGTCACTCACAAAGACTGCAATGAAGAGATTAGGCAGAGGCAAGGTCCAGCAACTGCTCTGATCCCGTGGGAGACAGTGCTACTGGATATAAAGGCATTGCTGTCTGACAGTCAGTGAATTCTTAGAAACATTTCTGGGAATATTCAGTCAAATTGGTAGAAGAACATGCTCAGTAATTTAATGTTCTTTTTGGGTCCTGATAATCATAGCCTTACAGAAAAATCACTCAAAATGGCATTTGAATAGCCATGTCAAAATGCCTAGCAGTGGCAGTGTGCTAAGTATCCACAGGTAACAGGAATATCATGCAAGTTCAGCTGAAACAAGATAAAGGCACTCAGTTTTCCAGATATAAATTCTAGTCCCAGATTATCATGGTCCTATGTTCAATTCAAATTCTCTCTTAGAAGAAATAGGTGCTGACTTGTTTAGAACAGAAATGTATATTAAAAAAAAATCTTGCTCCATTTCCCATGTTTTTATTTCATTGGACCTAGTTTTAACAAACAAGAAGCTCAGTTTTCATTGATACAGCAGCAAAGTGTGTCATTCTGCCAGCAAAGACACATTCACTGAGTGTTATGGTAATTAATATGTACATGAGACATTCCATCCACTTCTAATGAGCTATTCTTAACACCACAAGTACTTCCCAACCCGTGACAGAAGGAGATTTAACCTTACCCTGTCAAACTTAAGAGACAGATCAGAAGTGCTACAAGAGGGGGAATTCCAAGTCATCTCAATTATGTGGCACCACATGAAATAATTATATTTGGTTGCCCTTCAGAACGCTACGTTCTTGAGGGGTAACTTTTATGTACTGCTCCTTCAAATAGGGCTGCACTCCGAGTGTGCTGTTTTTGATTTTTAAATAGCTCACACAGCTATAACCCCTGTGTGTTATCTCTAATGATGAATTACAGTATTATATTTACAAACAGACAGCATGTTCTTGAAAGATTTTTTTTCCCTTAACTATCCTAGTTTACAATGTAAGACAAAAGAAATTAAAGGCTTTGTTGAATCTTCTCTAACATAATAGAAAGTTATCAGAGAAGATTTTATACTTTTTACTAACAGAGATAATACGCAATGCAAAAGACTTTTTTTAAAAGAATGAAAATAATAAAACTAATCAAACCTTCTTCAGTTAATATGCAAAGCACTATGTAAAATATATTAACCTTAAAGACATAGTATACCTGATTTAAACTCAGAGAAAAACTTGTTTTCATGTTTCTGAATATTGAATAGGTTACAAAATTAATTTAATTTAGTACAGCAATACAACAGAACCCACTACAGGTCCTCAATATTGAAAAAGGTCTTGATTTTTATGAAAAACTGAACCCTGATATAAAAATGAAATCATGTGAACAAGCAGGACAGACACCAAAAGCTGAAACACTTCAGTTTATTCTAAAAATGAAAAAAACAGGGCAAGACATTTGACATTGTTTGAAATTAAATTTGCAAAACATTTCTAGATTTAAGAAAAACAGAGACAAGAGGTGATAGTTTGCCTTTTTTTTAATTAATAGGAATATCTACACTTCATGGAATAGAAAGGAAATTAAGAAAACAGGAAACATATGGCAGTTGTTTTTCTGTTTTTGTTTTTAAAGTTATAAATAATCAAGCCTTCCTTTTGCAGAAAAGGAATGGCTCCTTGTGCAACTCCTTGCAAAGCCAGGGTAGTATTTTGATGACATTAGCATCTCATATTTCATAGTGCTGTCCCTTCATCAACATGCAATGACATTGTGGAGAAACCATCATGTCTATCTCATCCATCGATATGCTGTTTAATTTTCGTCCACGTTAACTTTAAATTTCTTAGAGATGTCAATGCCACATGACTTACTGTAAAACAAAGGGAAAAAAAATCAGTGTTAAAACAAGAGAGAGGGAGAAGATAAACATGTTAGCGCATAAATCAAGAAAATAAACCTAAAGCAAAAAGTATTACTTTGGGATTTTAAAAATTTAATAAAGGCAGTATTTACAAAAACAGACCTAGCATGAAAATTCCTAAAACATGAAAAGAATTATACTGAAGAAGTCAGCTGAAAAGCTTTATTTTGAGCAATGTAACTCATATACAGAGCTCTTCTCAAATCTTCATATAAATCTTATTCAGAACTTCAAGTAACCCATCAACTTGGACATAAACCTGAGAAAAATCCTAGTATTAATCACTTGTAGTAGTGTTAGAGTGGTTTCAACCTACCAGAGCACACATTTTGGCAAGCACAGAGACAAGATGGAAACTAGTCCATCCATTTAAAAATGCAAAGAATGTGCATGATATTTTATAGTGCTAAGAAAGTAATAAGACATAAACAGCTGATCTTGCTTTTTCCTCACTTTTAAGGTGAATAATACATGTCCTCATTCATCAGCCCTCTTAAATGTTAGCTGTATCACATGGCTTAAGTCAGATTGATATTCACAGTGAGCATCTTTTAATGTTCTGACTGGAATAACAGTTTGATTGTACAGGAGGTTATGTTCCTTAAGACTCAAGGGTTCCTGAATGACAGCAAAGTAGTCACAGTTCACAGAAATTACATATATGTACTAAAAACAATCCAGTGAAAATGTGAGTCTATTTTGAAATTATAATTAATTAAAAGAAAAGGAAATAGAACACAGAAGTAAGAACATAAATAAGTATTGGCACTTTGCAACAAAAAGGTCACAAAGAAAATTTTGGTGGATACAGCTAAATTATGTGCTTTTCAGTAAGACACACTAGTAATTTAAAGTAAGAGAAGCTAAAACATCCTATGCAATATGACACAGTTAATACTTGCCCTTAAGTCCTACAGAGGAAAGTTTTGTGTTCCGAGGACGATGTTCCAGATTTAGAGAATGACTCAGCTCCCTTTGCAAGTGTTCCTTGTGCACGTGTTGAATCAGATGGCAATGCAGGAGTTGCTGAGGAGACAGCTGCAAGAGTGCTTAGGTCAAGAAGCAACAGATAATTCATTAATTTTAAGAGTAATTCAGTATTTTAACTGTGTGCAGCTGAAACAGCAGAAGGATAAAATAGAACAAATAATTCTAACAGTGTGTACAATTAACCTATGAATGAAGAAACCTCTTTATTTGCACAAGTTAATTCCTTAACCATAGACAGTAAAAGAACCAGATAATGGCAACCAGAAACAAGTCAGGAGAGGACTCAGTGTGGTTTATGAGATTAAGCTTTAATGAGTGTAAAGCATGAAAGACTTTTGGAAATATTCCTACTTTATAGTGTACTATTCTTAATAGAGAGTATTATTATGGCTACTACTTCATTACTATCAACCTGACTGACCAAAGGCAGTAAATTGTATCACTGATTAAAAAAATGTTAAATTTATAGAAGGTTATTATTAAAGCAAAAATATATATCTATAACAAAATATAAATATAATAATGCATATAACAATCCTATTATATAGCATATAATATATAACAATATATTATGATATCTTTATAATAAGATACCTAACAACCTATAATAATATAAATCTGTAATGATAATTAAAGGTCTGTGTGTTCTCATTTATTCCAACACAATTATTCACATTTTAAATTCTTTGAGAAAAAAGAACTAGAATAAAAGAACACATAAAAATATTTGTAATTTTTTACCAGGACATAGGATTTTGAATGCTTGAGTATTTCTACAGCATATTTATCAACAGTTGGCTAATGTGAGACTAGTGCACAATGAGCTGATTTGCTCAGGGTCCCAAAAGCCATAGATATAAGGTTTTTCATAAGATCTGTTGGGATTTTAACATAAATTTGGTAAATGCTACCAAAGCAGAATAAATGGGCAGAGATATTGGGCTTAAGTTTTTTTATATTCTGTGTTGACAAATTACTGAATTGCTGACAGACTGTAAAACAGGCCTTTGAATAGTATGAACATCCATGATGTCTTCCATTTATAGCTGCTTTTCCTGAGAAGCTCAATGACAAATTTGAACTTAACAATGCAATGACCTCCAGTTTTATACAGCTCTGCTGACTGTGCAGTTCAGCAAAACTACTGTGATTTTGAAAAATCAACCTGTCTCTAACCTGTCTCCTGGATTCTCCACCAAGGAATTACAGTTTTATATTGCTGAAGCTACTGATTTTAGCAAAGTAAATGGTTGAGTGATAGAGGAATAAAATTGCAGAGGATGGTAGAAATCTGAGATCCCAGGAGTAAAGATACTGCACAATATTCAAACTAGCTGGGAATAGGTAAGAGGGAAGCAGATGTTATAAGGTTTAAAAATAAAAGCAAACTTACCCAAAGCTGAGGAATTAGAATCCCCCAACATAAACATCACTGTTCTTCTTCTGTAGGCCTCAGGGGCTGATGACTACAAAGCAAGTCCCATCTCTTGTCTGCATCAGGAAGACTGCCAAGCTCAGGACTTAGAAGCAACTGGAAAGGTGACCAGAACATCAGAAAAGTGAGGCTTTTCTTCATTAATCAGATAAATTATACTGTTAGACTATATACTGGGCTAACAGTAAATTCTATCAGTGTGTATATGGTGTAGCAAAGATTTTCAGTGTAACAAACTGTCTGAATCCTTCTAGTTGGGTTGCTGAACAACCAAACCTCTGAAAAAACTTGTAGGAGGAAGCCTATGGTCATCATAGAAGACTGGGATTGAATGCAGCAGCAGTGCAGTCCTGTTTGCTGGCAATTATCTCATTTACTATAAAATAAAAGAATTTTGGGCAGCACAGCTGCTTCAGGATCACTAACAATCCAAGGAAGGCAGAGAAACAGTAGTTACATCAATTTATGACCTGGCTGTGACTTACTCCAGCCAAACCTCGCCATGACAAGTAGCAGGTTTTGTGAAGGACAGGGAAACTTTGTTGAAAATCTGAGAGAAAGAAGAGAAAACAGATGGCAGTCAGAGAAAGCTGATGATAGGTGGATACTGAATGGAAGCACCAAATCTGATTATACTTGCTTTAAAAGCCCCTGATCATAGTCCTGTGTATCAGAATCAGAGATTTCTGTCTCTGTCCCTTTCTCATGACCCAGCTGAGTATAGACTGTTTTTATTTTATGGCTTTACCTGTAAAGGACAATATCTGGTAGACTGATAGGAGAATCAAGGAAGGAGAAAACCAAATCTAACCTCTTACTACACATGTCCACCCTGCTCCTAGAAATACCTGTCTTCCTCTCCTTTTGTAGAAGAAATGTCTGGGCAGAGGGAATGGCACATTCAGCAGGGACTAAGCCTTGGAGATGCAGATTGTTGCAATCCAGCTGTTCCTGCAGTAGCAACTGCCAGCTGTGAGCGAATATGCAACACTCTAGGCACCTGAAAAACAGGCACAGAATTTGAAAGATTGTATCATCTGGGGATGGATCACAAGCCGAAAGAAAGCAGAGACCAGAAAAAGCTGTCAGTCTCTGTTCGAATTGTATGTGGTAGAGAAAGGCAAGCCTTGAATTATGACCAGTGTATATTTTAAGACCTGTAGTGAAGAAGTGATCTAGGGGACACTAAAAAATAGGAAGCAAGAAAAACAAACAAAAAGTCCATCACAGTGCATGACTCAGATGCTATAAAAACTGCTCTTTTTTTGTCAGCATTCACTCTCATATATTCTTCTCTGGTAAAAGTGGCAAAAGGAGGATGACAAATTGAAAAGAGGCAGAGAAGAGTTCATGCACATATACAATGGTAGGAAATACTGTAGTAAGGAAATAGTCAGACTTAGAACAAACACACATGGAAACAACACAGAAAAACGAGGGAAGTGATCCTGGAACTAGCAGATCACTAAGTGAAGACTGGCATAAAGAAAAAGGTGACTGATTGCTTATGCCCCACCTTTACAGACACCAAAGTAAACCTCCCCAGTTGGGGATGGCCTGCCCTCCTGGCGGAACAACAGGAAAAGTGGAAAATGAAGAGAGAGCCTGGAGGCTGCCTGAGAAGATAATACAATGCAGAAAGAAACAAAGAAGTGCATATTCTAGCAGGAGAAATCAGAGCTGTTGTAAGCAATGATGATGTGTGATGGTGCCCTGTTGCAGGGGCCGATGGTACAAGCATGAGGAAATCTGCACCCAGAGGCTGCTTAACCTAAAATGAGATTGGCCACCAATATTAACCATCTTTTGAGTAGAATTAGTAATGGAAAAGAACATCCAGAGAGAATTTTGAGAGATAAACAGAAGGCTCAGAAACATCAGAAAGGAAGGGTCTTTGAAACTGAGGAAAACTGACTGAAAGCCGTCATCACTTAAACTATTCCAATGGAACTGGGACTGCATTAACTTGGTAAACCAAAATTTACCCATATAATACATGACTGTAATTAATCTATTACCAGTGAAGATTGCTATTTGGATTAAAATATAAGTATTTAGCTGCTTGTTGCAAAAAACTGTTGTCTAAAAAAGTTATCTAATAACATGAAGTAAATTTTCATACTAAGTAGTAAAGAAGTAGTTGTTTTATTAGTATGTACTTCAACATCAAATATTCAGGAAACAGAAATGCAGCCAATAATCCTGTATATCCTCAGAAACTCATACTGAAGGAGGTGCTGGGTGCCTGGGTAACTAAGATAACTATTAATTATATTTGCTCCTGTTATTTCACACAGGTAACACAGTTTAAGCAATCCCTTCCAAATCTATTTATACTGGAAGCTGTGTATCACTTAATTTTCTTTACTGTATAATTTTGTTAAGCTGCATACATACAGAAAAAGTGAAAGTCATACCACTTTTCTTTTAACTGAAATGCCATGGCTGATTTTAAAAATGAACATGATACAAACCTTTCTAATAAGAGAAAAAGGATCCATCCTAAAGGATTTATCTCTAAGCAAGGAAAAAAAACCTATGTGAAGACAGATTAGTTCTTCCTAATCCATGAATATTGATGTTCTCAACAAAAATTATATATATTTGTCTTGGATGAAGATTTCTATATTTATAGAAATGTAGAGTTTTGAAATGTAGAGTCTTTGTTCTAAGAAGAAAAGGTGAATTACCAAGGCACAAAAAATTTCCTATAGAAAATGGTATTGCATACAGTAAAATCACCTATGGCAACAGATTACACACCTGTAAGTGTAGCTCTGTATCACTGGGATTGTGAAGGCTGAACCTTCAGGTATTGTACTGGTGATAATCTAAAACAAAAAAACCCATAGTTAACTCTCAGACCCTTTTGTGTGCTACAGCATTTTCTGCATAACAAGTATGCATTGGATATATATATATAGAGAGAGAGAGAGAGATGCATTATTAATGAGAGTGTTGGGGTTTGGGGTTTTTTTTTCCAAATTTATCCAATATTTTGAAAAATGATAGTGTTAAAATATTAATTAGACTAACAACAAGTTCTTAGTTCCACATTTGGTGTTTTCTTCTAACTACAGAAAAATTTTGAGTGTAGCATTAAGGATCTGTCCCTGCCCTATCTTTCTGTTCACTCAACACACTGTTGGTCATACCTGAGAATTAATTGGGTCAAATGCCACCGGCTGCCATTAAACAGTAAACCAGAACTAATTACTGACGAGATCTAAAAGGCTGTTTGTGGAAAGCATTTTGGACTTCCAAAAGTGCTGCATTTCACACGCGCTTTGCACCAGATACATCTGCTTTTCCTGCAGTGAACTTGGGAGACACTTGAGTTCATGAATACAACTGAGGTACTATTCTGCTGTTTGAAATCTAAAATACTTCTATACATACTAATGAATTTATATTGACAGAGCTGTCAGAGCATTAGCAGTATGCATCTCCTTTCTTCTCACCTCACTTGACCTCCCGAAGGATTAGATGTGTTACCCTCTGAATGATTATCTGGCAACTTCACTTTCTTTTCTGAGTAAAAGGCCAGGCAGCCTAAATGCTTGTAGTGTTTTGGGACTATGCAACCAAGAAACACCCAAGGTAAGATCATTCCTCAGGGGTTTTAGGAAAGACCTGACAATGAACACCAAGAAAACAAAATTGCTGCTGATGCTGTGGGGTTTCATTCTCAGTTCTGACTGTACTGGATATAAGGAATACAATATTTGGCAAGCATTAATAAGTTGCTTGTTTAATAGTAATATATTGCTACAGGATCTGCTGCAATAATAGCAAGACTGTTCCTCTGGGGCAACTATCCCAGAGAGCTCAAGCTACTCATTTTCTAAGTGTTAGAGATAAACACACATTGTTAAAACAGAGGTGACAGCTACAAAGTATTGTGGTATGGCATTAAGGAGAGAGTTCAGAATGTTTTATGATCTTCCTCCAATGCATAAACACATATGAAAATGCCAGGAAACTGCAGAAAGTTGTAGTAACGTGTTACTATTGGCAGTAATTACTTTTGAGAAATATAGAAGGCATACAACAGACAGAGTATTTACAACATCCAAAAATATTATGAAATTCCTGAAGGTTTTATTTGTGTTTTGTATCTGTGAACTGTTCTACAAATTCTTACTTGATTTTTTAGTAGGACTCACAGACATTTTCACAACAAATATTGCTCCACATCTGTTCTACATCTGGATGCTTTAAAATTGGTATCACACTTTGAAGTGTCTTGATTAATGTGTAAATAACTTTGAAAGACATTTCCATTTTTTTATAATTATACAAAATTATATTATACAAAATATTATACAAATAAGGACAATTATATTATATTAAATAAGGACACCAAAGCATAATCACACTGCAATATTGTGAAAACAAGAAGTAGTCATTATTTAGGACTTTCAGGTTGTTGGAATGTGTTTTTATTTTGCTCTGAATGGCAAGTGAAAATGGCATTCCCATCAACTGTGCTTACTGGAATCTTACAACCCTGAAAGTGGCTTTTTTGTGTTTCAGATTGTGTATTTGTTTTGAACTTCGAAGATGTGTTGTCATGTAAAGCTCTTGAAACCACGGCAGGGCAAAGGTGATGCCTTAAAAGACAGTATCAATACCCTACATTTCCAATAACCCCCAAACTTAAAATTCTGACATCTCTAAACTAATAGACATACCAGCAGATACTTGTTGCAATTTGCTTGTTTGCTGCAATTTTCAAGGATATATGCTTTGTTCTTCATATGTAATCAAACAGTTGAATCCTTGCTGTAGTACAGTTTTAATTATGGAACAATCATGCAGTGTTTGGCAGCAGCTGTGCAACACTGACCATTTCCTTTCTCTTCTGTGTCTCACCTTGGCAAATCCAAAGATAGGGATAAGTCTCATGGGATCACAAAATAGCTTGTGTTGGAAGGGACCTTTAAAGATCACCTACTACAACCACCCTGCAGTGAGCTACAGCTCCATGCCCTACGTTTGACCTCTCTGGGAACACTACCGAGATAAAGGATTATTATTTTTTAAGGGGGGCTTTTGCTTTGGATCTGGATGACAACTGTGCAGTTAATTTCTCATGGATCCTTGAACAAATAACATGGGGAAGTTTGGCTGTCTGATGTGGCAAAATAAGCTAATTTTCCTTCAAACTTTGAACTCCACTTTGCGTTAGATACTGAATGTGAAGAAACCAGTCCAAAAGTGGGAGGTTACAATGGATTGGTACCCATAACATGCTCAGATGTCTGAAATGTCTTAACAGGATAGGGGAGTCTTCAATAATCCATTATTCTGGAATACTGAAGTGTAAATCTTTCTGAACAGCTGTCTCTGTCCGCAGGAACATCTTTTCTTGATAGTTTGCATTATGAGATCCAGTACAGGCACAAGTTCACAGGTTGTCAGCTCTTGCTCATGGACTATCTCTCATCTGTGAGAGGTAGGGTAGGTGCAATGGCAATAAAAAATACATCTCCCCACATGCAAGCAAACACAGTGGGCCAACCACACTTAGATGTAAAAACACTTCCAGGAAAAGGAGTTGGGAGGAGTTCTGCCCAGACTAAAAGGATAACAAGTCTTGGTATAGCCTTTAAGTATTGAATTGGACCATACAAAGGGCATGCCTTATGACTTGTCACTTTGAGAGATCAGCAACTCTTCAATGTTCTCAACACAGAGTTAAAAAAATATCCTGCTGGCTTTGGTACCTGCCATCTCTTCTCAGACAGGTTAAACTGTGCGATTGGGTCAGTCCCTATAGCAGCTGCAGAGCAGAAGCCTGTACCCCAAAGACAAGTCAGACAGGCTTAGAAGCATCTTACAGAGCCAGGCCAGGACCAAGACCCAGGACTGCTGTAAGCCACTTGCTTTAGAAGAACCTGAAGCTCAGGAATATGCTCTGTAAGAGCCAGTCAGAGATCACAGACCCCACAGATCCATTCTGGCTGAAATATGAAAATAAACTATTGATGAGGGAATCTGAACCAGTGCCTTATTGAAGAAAGATCTTTTTCCTGACTTAGTTCCTACGGTTTATCATCTCTGTCATCTTTTGCAAAGCAAGTGCAATATATTAGTGAATCAAAATGGACGTGCTGCAGGACAGAAGTAGACATTTTTCTCTTCAAAATTTAGGTTTATCTTTGAACTTTGCGTATTAAAAAAAATCTAAATTGATTTTAAAGATTTAACTATATTTAACAATACAGTTACTGCTCAAGCACCACTCTGCAAAATTTTAAAGTATACATAACTTAAGCATGAACATCCTTTGAAAGACTTTGGAGTAATTGGTATACTCCAGCCTCACTGGTAACTGGGTGCCAGACACATGCCTTAGACACCATTCTTATATGATCCACTGCTGTCCCCATAAAAGAGCAGTTATTCCCAACAGTACTTCTCTTTCTGTTTCTACTGGCAGCAGCAGCTGGCAGCTTTGTATCCATCCCTGACAAATGCACAAAGACACATTCAGCTGTTGGGACAATATTCATTGTCTGAAATGTCAGTTTTGCCTCCAGGTAGAGGATTAAATGGCACTGTCCTGAGAGCCAACCTCGGCTCATGGTGGGAACACCAGGATCATGGTGTAATCAGTGCTCAAAATAACATATGCCTTAGTATCTGGCAGTTACTTGTGACAGAGCATGCAGATAAAGTCATGCCCAAGTTGTAAAACGAAACATGAGTAGATACAAGTGGTATGCTTATTCATATTCTGGTTCACAGAGTGTTAAATATATCACTGGGGCTTTGTCTGTTGTAAGGACAGGGGCTATCTGCAGAATTTAACTTCCTGAAGTTCAAGTTGCTTGCATATGAGGCTGGATGCTGTGTCATTTCTACTTAAAATGAATGTTACAAAGGGGTCCCTGTCTCCAGGGAGGTGCAAGTCACAGCTACATTCCTACACAAATTGCTAATGCACATTTATAGATGTCTCTCTTGTGTTTATGCTGCAAACCTAATAACAACCCTGGGAACTTGCTTGGGCTTCCTGACAATGAATAAAACCAAAGAACCTGTGCTAAGACTGAAGCTCCTGTTTCCAATGCTCATGCATTCAGAAGCTGCAGGAATTGTTCTCCCACCTCCACTTCAACCAGCAGGTGCCCTCTCCAGTACCAAACACCTGTAAGCTCCAAAGCAGCAGCACATGCAACATGCAACTATTGTAAAAAACCCAATTTCTTGGCTCTTGGTAATAAGCTGGAATTTCTCTTCTCCTTTGAGTTGACCAAGCTATTTAAGTGTGAGAGTGAGGAGAATTTGCAGAAGAATATGATGAACACAGTATGAGGGAAGAAGCAAAAAGAAGATGGTAAGAGTTGTTAAACGCTGTTTTAGCACAGGCACTGAAATCACTGCCACACCAAAATTTCTGAGAAGCCTGGGTAATTTCAGAAACAGTTTTTCAGTCTCCAGTGACTGAAGAAATTGTGGCCACTATAAAAAAAAAAAAAATCGATCTATCAGAACAATATATGACAAGTAGTTCTGCTACAGCATAGATGTTGCTTCTTTCATTAATCAAACCAAAACTCCTTGTGCCTCCTGTTAGGGCAACTGCTCTAGCAAACAGTATGACTATTGCCCCACAGTCTTAGGACAGAATATTTGTTGTACTCCATAAGGAGAAAAAGAATAAAGGTACTCGGACTTTTGCCTCTGTAATTAGAAACTGCTACAAGGAAGGAAATACAGTTAAGTGTGCATGCACTGTTGATGAAACAAATCATTATGGAAACTTTCACTGTAGCTAGTTTTAGGAGAAGTAATAAATGAACTGTTAGTGTTCATTAGACACGGTGCTGTTAGTCATCTGGCAGACTGGAAGGAGAAACAGCACTTAAATTCAGAGAAAGCCAAGACAGGGGGATGAGTCTCAAACTGAGGACAACAATTTTGGAGGTGGTTGTGGGAACGAGTTAAGGCATCTCCAAGCTGAAAAGTATTCAAAAGAGACCTCTAAATAAACTTTCTCACTACATATCAAAACAAAGCAAAATTGCTGGACCTTAAATAAAAGTGCTCAATGCTGGCCTAGAGGCATGGTCACGCTGGTGATTAGTTGCCTTGGATATCTGGTGGCCTATCCAAAAACAAGACGTTGCTATTAGGTCAAAAAATTCCACAGCAATCTACCTGTGCTATTCATCATTTTGAGATGCACTAGGATCAGTTTGACTGATCTTAGCACGTTTGGAATTTATGTGTCTGATAAAGCAACATTTTGCTGTACAGACACAGAGTTTGAGAACTCGGGGATGTCCCCAGAGTCTTGTTTTGCTGAGCTGTCTGTGAGCACGTCAGCACCCTATCAAATAGTCGAGAAATTTATTCCAGCACTCATGATGATGCCAAATCTGCTTTGGGGAGGGGGGGTGTTGCTGTTGGCTGGGGTGTGCAGTGGGCTTTATGTGTGTGGGAGCACAGTGTTCACCCGGCAGCTGACACGCTGAAAAAGACATCAAAGAGCCACTAAGAAAACAAACTGAGGGACTGTCGAGCCACGGCAGGCAGACATCTCTCTCCTGCCGGGCGGGTCGGCTCCCGCAAATACTTTTTTTTTTATTTCCTCTGCTGTCATCCCATGCCGTTCGCAGACCGGCGCTTCTCGCACGCCGCCCGTTCCCGTCCCGCGGGCAGCGAGCCGGGGCTGCCGGACCGAGCCCACCGCCGACGGGAGCCCGGGCCGGGCCGGGCCGGGCCCCCCCAGCATCCCTCCCGCAGCCGCGGAGCCCCGGCCCCGCCGCACCGCCCGGCCGCCCGCCCGGCCCCCTGCCCGGCTGTATTTAGCGGCGCCGCGGATCACGCGAAGCCCGCGGCGGCGACATGGCCGCCGCCAGCACGGAGCCGCCGAGGCTGAAGCAGCTGCTGGAGCGGGACCCTTACCTGGCGCCCTTCCGGACCGACTTCCAGCGCAGGTACCGCCGCGCGGAGGGGAGCACGGAGCGGCCGCTCGCCCGCCTCTGGGGGCGCCGGGCCGGGCGGTGTCCCCTCCCCCGCGCTCTCCCCTCCCCTTGGCCGGGGCGGCTCCGCTTCCCTTCCGGCGGAGGCGCCGCTGCCGCGGGCGGAGCCGTGGCCGGGGCTCGGCGAGGCCTCCCGGGCTGGGGCGCTGCAGGGAGGCCTCGCCCGCGGACATCCCCGCCGGCCTGGCGGGGCCGGGCCGTCCCGTCCGGACCCGGCAGTCCCCGGGCGCCAGCGCTGCGCCCGCGACCGTCCGGAGAGCGGGGGGGGCGGGGAACGGCGCCCGGGCCGGCCGGGCCCGTGGGGCGCAGCCGGGGACAGCTTGCGAGAATCACAGAAGGGGTGGGGTTGGAAGATCATCTGGTTCCAGCCTTCCTGCCGTGGGCAGGAATATCCGTCACTTGTTCAGGTTGCTTAGAGCTGCATCCAGCCTGGGTTTGAACTCTTCCAGGGATGGGACAACCACGACTTCACTGGTTAACCTGTTACAGTGCCTTACAATAAAGAAGTTTTTTTCCTAATATCTAACCTGAACCTAGTCTTAGCATGAACCTGTCTCCCCTTGACCTGTCACTACATGTAAATAGTCTAGCCCTGTCTTTCCTGTAAGCTCCCTTCAGGTACTGTAAGGCTGCCATCAGGTCACCCCTAAGCCTTTTCTTTCACTGGCTGCACAGTGCCAGTTCTCTCAGCCTTTTCTCATAGGAGAAATGCTTCATCAGCTTGGTGGCCTCCTCTGGACTTGTTCCAAAAGGTCAGTGCCCTTCCTGTGTTGGGGATCCCAGAGCTGGATGCAGTCAGGGTGTGAGGGTGATGCACTGAGCTGCTATCGCTAACAAAAGATTTTAGCTGCAATAATGTGTTAATAAACTGCCCCTGAATCTCGCCTTTCCAGAGAATTTTCCTGCAGGCGTATGTTTTGAAGTGTCCCTGAACCGCCAGCTCAGCTGTTTGGCAGACCTGCAATGCATGAAGTAGCAGAGTGTGCATTAGGTTGGTGCCAGGTTGCCGGTCTGAGCATCCCTTTTTTTGTGCCTCTCGCTGGGAACTGTGACACCGACCCTCTGTCCAGGGCCTGGGTGAGAGCTTGACAGTAGCAGCCTGGGCAAGAGGAGGCCTGCATCCTGCAGAGCCAGGCTGCTGGCCTGGAAAAGCTGCTGAAACCTCACCCTCCAATTGAACACGGACATTGGGAGCTTTTATGTTGCACATTTACGTTGTGTTTCTCTAGTGGTCCCCTGGCAATCAAAATAATTGTAGCACTGACTAATGCCCTGTGTCCCAGAAGTCTGGAAAAGTCTCTGTGTATAAGGGATGTAAGAAGGGATATATTTTTTTTTAATTTTTCAGTCTTTGAAAAATACTTTTTTGCTTTTTTTTTTCCCTCCTGTTCTTATGTTCTACATGGTTTAACATTACCAGGTGTCCTGTTGGGTTCTGGTGTTGAATAGTGGTAAGTCTGGATCTTGTAAAATAGGATTAAGGTTTGAGTAAACTATTAGGCTGACTTGCAGAGCATTTTCTCAAACTAATCTCTTAATGACAGAACAACTGAGAGTTTATATAGTGGTTCCTGACAAGCTCCAGGCCATACAAGTAGTGCTGTAAAACACCTAATTTTTTCAGTGGGGAAGCCAGGGTGTAGGAATTAATAAATGAGCAGATCTTGCTCTTAATAAAAATATTCATTAAAACATTTGGGCTCCCTGAATGTTCCTGCCATCAAAACAGTCATATTGTGGATAGTGCTGTTTGTATTTCTGAGGACAGTGTGACTGTACTGGTACATTGAGTTTGCCAAACTTTTCTGTCCTTCTCAGGTTTGTGCATCTGGAGCATAGAGCTTCAGATGGTCCTGACTCTATCTTGTCACTTTCTGGCTCCTGAATCTCCAGTTGGTCACTTGTCATTGAATTACTGTGCAAGCATGTATCCTGTTAATTAATTTAAAAGAATAAAGGAAGACTTCCGTGGCAATCTCTGGATGATTTGTTCTAAGCCCAAAGAAGCAGCACACCCTGGGGATGGTGGAGAGTGGCAGGGAGGGGGAGTTGTAAGTTCAGGGGAGTGCCTGTTAGTGTCTGCATGCAGTGCTCATCGCGGTTTCTGTGAATTCTGATTCAGTCCGTATGTAATGGCTTTGTGTGAGTTTTGTCAAGAGTGCCAGGAGAAAGGAGTTTTGCAACCTAATTGTTGTTTGTGTGAAGAACTAGTTCTTTAGGGCCTCCAGTATGTGGGATTTGCTTACTTTATGTCCAGTTCCTTTGCTGGGGGAGGTGGTGAGCAGTCCTGCGCAGCTGTGTGCGCTGTGTCAGAAATCCTTAGCTATGTGATCTTTGTTCCAGACTGAAGGGTCCCGATGCATTTAATTGGTGGTTGTATGACCCATCACTGTGGTATGGAACTTGTTAAATAACTCAGTGGATCTGATTTTCTACACCATAGTGGTGCAGGAAAAGGCTGTGATGAAGCTGCCAGGAATATGTGCTGTTAAGCAAATCTGTGTGTTAAGAGTTTGTTTGTCAGCTGCTTGCCATGGCCTCATCATAGGTGGGACAGAAGGACTAAATTAGCAATTAATTTAGTTTTGTAGAGTAGCAAAACGGGGTAGAAATGATGCTACTCAACTGCTGAGCAAGTGACAATCTGTTCATTATTCCTTCTGTTACTGTTGACTAACTTTCTCTAACTTTGCTCTGGATACTGCTGCCCAGTGACTTTTTTTTTTTTTTACACTTGAATAGTTTAGACAGAAAAAGTACATGCAGTCTCTCAGTTCATATGGTCAGTCAAGTTTTTCCTGATAAAGGGAATGGGAGGCAGATTTGATGCCTGGCACCCTGTAGCACTAGAAGTATTTTACTTACTTGGATTAGGAAGCTTTGGGAAAAAGTAGCAGTGAAGGAGATTTGATCAAATACAATATACATGGATGCATTTCCTGTAGTAGTCTTAATCTCTTCTTAGAGTTTGCAATGATATTGACCTTAATATTAAACTGAATCATCATGGAGTCATGGAAATTTTACAACATATAGTTGTCATACTATGTATTGCCTAAATGAAAATTGAGGCTTTTGACAGAGGATTAAAGATGCTTGAGAAACAAAGCTTTTAAACATTTGTTGGTGGACATCCTTATATTATGCCTTGTTCAGTAAGATGTGATACAGTCCTCCCTTTATCTTGATTAGTAAAAGTTATTTTGTAGAAGTGATGGGAAATAAAAGACTTGGGGCCTAATCTTGGCAGTGACATCCGCAAGTTGCTGAGTTGCCCTTTGGGCTTGAGTTTATCTGCTCTCTTATCTGTGGCAGGGTATTAGCAGGGCCAGGTGATTGTTAGTAGAGGACTTTGTAGCTGTGTAACCATGGCTGTCAGAGGCTGCACAGGTAACTTGGTTGTTCTCACACTCAAAGACTGACCATTTGTGTGTTGGATTGGGCTCCTCAGGACCTTGTTTGGTTGGGTCCCTGAGGATGTGTTTCTTGGACAGCCTCTCCCTGTGTTTGGCTACCCAAATTGTGGAAATTTCTTTTTTTAATACTGTAGCTTGATGCAACCTTGTTGCTTCTGGTCTGCTTTCCCTGTTTCCCTTGGAGTGCAGCCTAGCTCATTGTTTTCTTTAGGTGTTCTCAGCTACCTGTACCTGTAGATAGATTAAAACTGTGGGTGGACATGAGCAGCCCACGCCTCTTCAAGTTAGCTTTTGCACATGTGTTCTGAGGAAACCCATCTCTCAGGCCCTACCTGCGTGCCATAGGTAGGCAGACCAGAAAACAAAAAGCTGTTTTCTGGAGAGGCCATAGTGTGTTCCTGCTCATCTATGCCTTGAGCAAGTGCAGGGCTCTCTTGCAGGGGGTCACACCTGCCTCTCCTGCCCTGTGCTGTGCTCCTTCACCCATGGGATGGTGACCAGGTATGCACAGCAGTGTAGCTAATACTGAGATCTTTGTGCATTCTTTTGTTTTTCATTTCTGTTGGAGTGGTTTGCTGAAGGACAGACAGGCTTCAGTCACATCAGACTGGATTCTGCAGTGTAATATGATTATCCTGATTCACCTTGAGAATTGCCAGATCCATGATGAAATGAATCGTGATGTTGCCTCAAGTTCTGAAAGTGTTCCTCTTGGTTTCAAGGACTGTCTCCTTTAACCTCTTGCAAAGTGTAACTTTGTGCTTTAGACAACTGATTGTTTTCCCTCTCTTTCATAAAGCCTCGAGAAATACTGAATGAGTGCTTTGATAGGAACAAAGGGTTTCTCTAGAGAAGTAATGCCTAAAATGAGATGGTAAGACCTAGTAATACCCTAAGCGTGGAGGATGGACTGACATCCTCTTTAAATGAGTGACTAGGAGGAAGAAAGACTTCTGGTCATGTTCCCTTTTCAGTACTTTGTCATACCTGGGCCTGTTGCAAATAGTGTTCAAGAGGAGAATAGAAATCTGTAATTTTTTTTTTCTTTTGATGAATGCCTGAATCTGATCCTGAGTCAAGGAAGGAGTATCTTCTTTGGGATGAAGGGATATCAGTGTCTATATAGTGAACTGCTCAGCCTTGACCCAAACATACATTATTTAGATCTCTAAATAAGAATTTACTTAAAAAAAAAAAATCCCCAAGTGATAGTGTTTGTGTAGGGTATTGCTGTGCTACATTGTTTGACCATCTGTGATATGTTTGCCCACAAGTATTTTGTTAAGTCTCAAGTGTTATTTAGACTAAAGACTTTGTATAATTTAGTATGTATTTTTAGTCTTTTACCTCTTAGAGCATAATTGGTTCAATTAAAACCATTAATGCCTGTGGTGTAATTGCATTTTATGGAACTACAAACTGGTGTTAGAAAGTGCTGCCTATTGGAATTTTCTGCTATAACAATGTGCATGGCTTATTATATTTTACTAGACCATGCAACTGCCTCTGTAACCTACTGATTATGTAGCCTTTGGTGAAAGCTTTTTTTTCAGTAGTTCCATTTATAGAATAAATAAGAAAACTGATACCAATACATAGCTTCAGTCTTTGTCTTCAAAAAAGATTAGTTTGTTGAGCTAGATGAAATGCTGCTGAAAGTGCTTGGCCATATAAATGGGTTGAGAGAGAGGAGTTCCATTCCTTCTGTACTGGTTGAGATGGGAACATGTACTCAGTGACTTTTGTTGCAGTATCAATTACCAAGATGTCCTGTCACTTGGCTCTTAGCTTTCTCGTAGTGTTCTGAGATCCCTCCATTCTTACAAGTGGGAAATACTCACTATTCTTCCATTTTTATCTCCCATTTTGTATCTGGTTAATGTCAGTTTAATGCTGCTTTCTAGTTCTGTCTTTTTAAATCTTTTTTGAAGAGGCACAGTGGTGGGTACCTGGCTGAGGTATTGGAAGAGGTGTCAAGTGGATGTGATTGGGCTGAGTAGGGAGGCAGCTGTTGGGGTCTGACAAGTTTGGGAATGGCAGCTGAAGGGTGACTAAGCTAGAATCCTATTTTTAGATGAAGATGGAAAGGGGAGAAGGGCTGGAGTATGAACTGTGACAGAATTGACACAACTATTATGTATGGATTTTCCATTTCCATTTTGTCTCATACAGACTGGTGTATTGGGTGGGCAGAACTAAATATTCATGAAAAAACATGTCATATATGGCTGCATTTTTGTTGGTTTTGGTGGCATCTCATAAGTTGAGTAGACTTCTGTTGATTCTAGAACCTTGACAATTTAATGGAATATATCCTTCTGCATTATTTAGTCTCTAGCTCATGTGCATTTGGATTGCTAACTGTGACAAGCATAGTTGACTATCTCACTGATGACCCTAATTTTTAAGTGTCTGAGGAACTACTTACATGGGCCAATCTAGCATATGTGTGTCTGGTGTAGCCCTCATCAAAAGATTCAAGCTGGAATTGTGTTAATAGCTGCCAGATTTATAAAAAATATAAGGGAAATGTAAGGATGTAGGTATTGCATTTTGTTAGCAGACCATTTGCCTCTGTGTAAAAATTAAAGCTTGGTGTTCTCTGAAAAAATGAATTGAGGTCCTCTCAGCTCTGTTATGCAGTGTTAGCTTATCTGAGCGTGTTAGATCAACTCTGAGAATTTACCTGGAATTCCAGAATAATTTATTATGTGACCAGGAATCTGATTACTGTTTCACTGTAATAGTGAGGAAGAGCTTTGGCTTGCTGAATTCTTTACATTCAGCTATTTATGCATGTTTCTTCACTACTTCAAAGAGCTAAAGAAGGCATTCTTATGGAGGACTGTCTTAAACTGACATCCTGTCTCATGAAGATGCTTTTTTCCCCCTGTTCAATTTCAATATTTATGTGTAGACACTTCTCTTTCAGGCTCCTTGCTACCTTTTATTTACTCCCAGTATCTTGTCCTAGCTGTTCCCTTATTTTCTGCCTTCCACAAAAGATTGAACAAGCCAAAAGGAGCTATGTCAGAAATCTAAAACCTCTCACTCAGGCTTCCGTTTGTTTTTTACTTTCTGAAACTTTGTTTCATACTGTTATTCATCAGGTTAAAAAGAAAATAATGTCTTTAGGCAAAGTGTCTAATGCAACAAGATCAGGTCTTTGTATTTGAAATGTTAAAAGCGTAAGTTTTCTTCTGGAAAAAGAATATTCAGAAAAAAAAAAAGTTTCTACCTGGAATATGGCTGCCTCTTCCCCAAGTATCTGACAGTTTGATGTTCTTACAGCACCTCATGTTAAGGAATTGAAGGCCTGCTATTTGAGATGAGTCCTGTTGATTCTACAAAGAATACACCTCCAAGATGCTGCTACTTGGAAGTACCTAATTAGTGAATATTTTCTGGGCATTATTTAAAATTAAAATTTAGTATGGCTCTTGGTAAAATAGATGTCTGAAGACCAGCCAAAGGACCCAGCTCAATTAGTTCTATTGTGTGAAGATGTTAAAAAACTTGTTTCATGAATCTGGGAAATTCTGAGGCTAAACTTATAATCTCTTGGTATACTTAACAAAAAAACCCCTATTGACAGTTTTAGTCATTCAGCTGTGATTGCATTGACTGGTATTACTTGCAGGTAGGGGTAGCTCTAATGCTTTCTATTAGACACCCTCCTTTTCTCTTTGAAGCTGCTGTTCAGGCATAGGATACTTTGCTTCCTTTGTATCCTTGCTGTCCTGGTGTGTTGCTTTGCCCCTGTCAGTGCTTGGTGTATCTGCCCTTGTGCTTAGTGATGGAGAGGGAAAATATTTCCAAAGTGGATCATGAAGTTCCTGTAAGAGTGGGCCTACATTCTCCAGAGAAGGAATGCCACTGCTAAAAGGTTATGCGAAGTTCAGAAAGATGTAGCCTAGATGTACAAAAGGAGTGATGCTCAGTCACACAAAATTAACTGAGATGTGCTAGTTTCCATAATTCATGGACTAGAAAATGTGTTTCAGCTCTTGTTGCCTGCACTGGTGTTGTGTTCATTGAGTGAATGTGTGTTTCACAATCTCTAAAGGGAGGTTGGGATCTGGATTCTCCTGCTTACAAGTGGTTCAGGTATGACATGCCAAAGTATGGATGCTGCCTTTTATGGTAGGAATGGAAATGTGGAGGAATTCTGCTGAAGTATTACATTAGGAGAGTAAGGACTTCAAGTTTATCAGTATTTCTTCTTTAATTTCTTCCACTCAAAACCAAACCCTAACTTTTCAGTCAAGAAAAGTGTGGATAAGTTGGCATATGTAAACAAGCTACATGGATCTTGAAGGGTGCTTGCTAATCTGTGTTATTGTAAGATAATTATTTCTCTATTTCTGGGCATTGGTTACAGTGTGATCATTTGCTCTCATCCCTCTCTTCAAGAGGGAGCTGCCAGAGAAGGTTCTTTGGGAGACATTGCCTTGGGACAAGTGAAAAATAAACTTAGTGCTGATCATAGATGTAGGTAGCAGTGTTGGTAGTTTGACAGTTAGTTTGGGGACTTTTGTTTTGAGAAAGCAATATATTAGATGGTGGCTAAACTGTGCCAGCTGTGTGTGGGTCGGACTTCTGGTTTGAGGGCACTCTCTTTTTCCTAATGTGTCCCTGAGAGGCAGCCTTCATTTATACCTCCAGGCATTCCCCACAGTCACATGTGAATGCATTGTCATCATCAGATCCAAGTTTTTGATTGTGTAAGCATTTGATAAGATGATTCAGAAGAAAGGGAGGAGGGCCAGGGGGAAT
This sequence comes from Onychostruthus taczanowskii, assembly GCF_017590055.1. Taxonomy (NCBI): domain Eukaryota; kingdom Metazoa; phylum Chordata; class Aves; order Passeriformes; family Passeridae; genus Onychostruthus; species Onychostruthus taczanowskii. The sequence continues at coordinate 6,748,985 of NW_024504455.1, forward strand.
TGTCTGAAAGACTCTTATTAAAATCATGCTAAGTTACTGTGTGTTGTAACATGAAAACATGCTGCACTACCACAACTGTTTGGAAATTGCCCATCTAGAATGTATTCACTGCATGAACATAAGAGTCAGCACCTCATTTTAGCAGCTTTAGGCTTTAGGGGGCATCCTGATTGTACCGTACCTGCTATCCAAGCAAAAAAAACAAAAAAAAAAAAAAGAGTTTAATAAATTCTGTCTTGTGTCAGGCTTAAGCAAATTAACATTATTATTTGACACCTGTTAATAGTTAACATAATTGTTTGATTCCTATTGTAGGATATATCCCCAGTCTAAATGTTCCTGGTATGATATGGATTGGTAAGCTGTAAAGTCATGGATGCTTCCCAGTCAAAGGAAAAGAATTCCATTTCCATCATAAGAAATTATGATTATTTGATCATTTTCAATAAGGTTTAATTTGACCTAAATAAACATTTATTTCTTGAAAATGCTACTCCTTTAGGAAATTGTTGAAGCTTTATAGAAATAGGGAGTTTGGAATACTGCTTTGGTTGTCAGCTTTTTTGAGGAAATTTGGGCAGCATGTAAATACTCGCACAATAGGTTTATATTGTTACACAAACGGTAGTGATGACTCCATAGAAGCATTTGTGACACAGCAGATATTATGGTTTGGGACAGGAGCTGGTACAGCAGCTCTCCAGAGCTTAGAGCTAAAATATACCTTTTTAAAAAGGAGAAATTAGAGAACAATCTTGGTACATTAGCGTAAGACTTAAGACAAATAAATACTTTGTGTTAGTTCTCAAATCCTTTCTCAGCCTGTATTTTGATGGGATTTGTCATCTTGTGTTATCTCCTGTGTCCCACCCTTCTGCAGTTGTCCTTCTCACTCTTGAAAACCTTTGACATCCCTAAGAGAAATACAGAAGGAATGAGGAAAATCTCTCCTTGGTAATAAAGAAAGGAACAGAGCTGAAAAAAATACAAGCTTTACAACTTCAGGGCCTGTTTAGACTACAGCTTCCTTTGAGAATGTTAAAGCAATGGAGAGCAAGGTAAAGCTTCTGCATGCTGAATGAGCCAAGTAATTTAAATCGACTGTCTGAACAACCAAATACGGTCTCTCAGTTGATGTGAGCTCCCAAGCTTTAAGTTAATCTCTGGAAAGCTCGTGGATCATCATAACTTTCAAGCTGAATAAATGGGTATTGTTTCTAATAAAATATTTCACTTCTGGGAAATAAACAGTATGTGTCTAGTTCTGCCAATGGCATGGTCTCTCTGAACATGTGTGTGAGGTTTTTTCCCAGTGAAACAGTGTTGGAAAAGGTTTTTAATTTCCCTTTCTGTAGGGCTCAGATGTGTTCTGTACATTTTATTATTGTCACTTAAAGAGGAAGTTATTTAGAAAAATACAGCTTAAAAAAAAGATCGTTGTCAGAATATCATTAAATCTTTCATCCTGCAAATAATGTGGTGTCTGTACGATCTTCTTCCTTTGGTCTAGCCTTTGAGGCTTAAATAACTGTACCAATTTGCCCATATTCTTTTTAGTTAGGGTGCTTTTCGTGCTTCTGTTTTTCTTCAACTCTTGGCTAGTTTCTTGGTGCTGGTTATCAATTGTTTTGAGCAGCAACAGGTGCTTTTGGGTTCCTGCACAGCAGTAGCATGAGTAGAAAAATAATCTCCTCATTGGCAAGCCCCAAAATGGCGGGAGAGAGGCTGCAGCAAAGCATAGCATTTGAGTTACACACTTGGCTCTGTGTCCATTGTCTAAGCAGCTTTTCTTTTTTTTTTTTTTTTTCTTTTTTTTTTTTTCCTTTTTTTTTTTTTTTTTTTTTTTTTTTTTTTTTTTTTGCCTTGGAGAAAGCAAAGCCAAGGAGGTGTTGCTGCCTGCTTTGTCAGGGGGAAAGTCTGAAGTGATAAAGGGATTAATAAGGTCAGTTGAGGCAGGAGGTTGGTACTGGTAAGAGTATCAGAATGGTCTGTCTTTAACTCTTTCCTCCCTGCCCTACCTCCACATGTAACCCCCAAACACAAACCTCCACTGCTAAAAATGGGGAGGAATTGGATACCTAAAGATGTGTTTAGTCTGTGCAAAATTCAAGGTAGTTGTAGCTTGGCTTTTAGTAATGTAAAGCTTCTTTTGAGTGTGAATGCTAGTTTTTCTTGTGTTTGCTGTACAGCCTTTTATGTATTTTCCCCTAAGGCCATAAAAATTTTATTAATTGCACTTTATGTGTGTAATGCATAAGTATATATAGACACAGCTTTGTTGAGGAGTTTTATCTGGTCTATGTTTAAATTCAGCCTCTACTAGAGTTCATTGGCATGTTTAGCTATGGCTTATCGAATTCATAGACTTAATCTATGGCTTATTTGTTACAAATTTTCTAATAAGAGTTCCTTAATGCCTGATTTTATAAACATCTGAAAGGTTTTTTCAAAATATTGCTGCTTTGTTTTAATCCTGTTTACAACAATTGGAAGGTATTTAAGGGAAAAATAAAATCAGGCTTGTAACAGCTTTTTCTTTAAATAGCAGATTACTATTAAAAACTCTGCTTGCTATTGCAGTTTAATTTGAATGTGATTACAGTGATTAGTTCTTTCAGACAAAAATTTATAAATAAGAAATGTTAGCATTTAGAGATATTTGCCAAACTTCTTTGCATTTCCTTTGTTTCATCAAAAATTTTGGGCAGAAGAGCTTTTTCTATTAGCTACTTGTCCAAAAATAAATAAGTGTAGGAGTTCATATATCAGATTACTTGCTGCTTCACTTGAGCACTGTAAATTCATGTAGTTAAAAACACTTCAAAGCTGAAGACTCCCTCTTCATGTCCCCCCTGTGCCCTCAGTTTTAGATGCCACAGTTGATGTGTATGTAGGTGAATGGAGAACATTCCTCGAAAATTCAAAACCCTAATAATTGGTATGGTGCTTCCTTTTTTAACTCTTTTTGGGTCATGATGTCAGTGTCTAACTAAGTAATGTATGAAATGTATGTTGTTTTCATGTTGCTGTGGTAGAGGATGATTGAAAAGCTCAAGTTTGCAGGAGGCAAGCCCTGGGGGAGGTTAGAGAAGTTTGCTGCCAGACTTAATGTTGCCATGTACTGATACTGTGTGGGCACATTTAGCTTTGATACGTGCATACAAATTCCACCCCTCTATCCTCAGGACTTGCCATGCCATGAATGCTGATTTCTAGCAGGAGCTGCCTTTCTCCCTCTTGAAGGTATTTTGTTCCAGAGATACGTGTGAGCATGTTTTAGGACTGAAGATGGTGCATAAGCTAGTCTAAAATTCACTTTGTCCTCACATTCAGGCAATGACTGCTACTCAGGTGAACCTTCAAGATGCTCAGGCCTAAGAACAGCTCCAAATAGAGCAGGTGTCACCAGTTCCTTTTCTGCAAGGCTCCCAGTAGAGTGGTTTTTAATGCATTTCATGCATCTATTGCTTAGACTTAAACCATTTCTGCTAACTTTTTCAACTGGATAATAAAAATACAAGGTTCTTAAATGACAGTGAAAGACAGTCTATAAATCTTTTTTCAAACACATGTTTTTTTCTTCTGAGGAAAGCAATCTCTTGCTTTTTCTGAGAACTGATAACAGGATGAAGAAGTGTTCCTAGTACAAAGTTAACCTAGTCCTTTACAACTTTAATTGGTAGAAATTGTCTATGGGTTCCAAATGAGTAAAATTAATGCACTCAGTTTGTGTTTGGAGATGTGTGTATTTCAGCTACAGCTTGTGAATTCAGGAAGGACAGGAAAAGCTTTACGAAAAATATTAGATGGCTAAATACAACTAATGATCCTTCTCACTTGAAATTTTATTAAATTTGGACTGAAATAGGGCTTGGATGTCAACTATTTTAGCACAGCCAGTAAAGCAGGAATGTTGTTACTGCACAGTAACAATGACTGGATTAACGTCTCTTTGCATTGTGAATAGGATCTCTTCTGGACCATGAAGTTATGGCCTGAGTATTACAAGATAACAAACTATGTCTTTGAGTGTGACTATCAGGCACTCTCTATTTTGGCCAAGCGATTTGGTTTTTTGCTTAGCAGTAAGTAGTATAAACAATGACATGAACAGACTTTCATCTACAGCAGAAGCAAATACTTCATCTGAGATGGGGGACTTCAGGTTGCAGAACAAGAAGTAAGGCATGACCTTCCCTAATATCATAAATAACAAATTGTCGTCAAAGTAGACATCAGACTAAGCTTTCAGCAGCAGTCAGGGTTGACTTGAGTGATTTCCAGCTTAAAATGGAGGTAGCTGTAAGTGGCAATTATATCCATTAAGTGTCGTTGTAGACCGCTTTGACCATAATGATTTCTGACAGAGACAGCTCCCAAGCCTTACAGATGCAGGAAATGCCAAATCTGATTCTTCTCCAGGTGTCTCACTGAACAGCTTGTTTGTCCTTATGCACTGGAGATCAGAACAGTTTTCTGCAAACCCAGTACCTGTCATTATTGTTATTCAATTTAAAGTGTTTTCTCAATAATGGGTAGTGAGTTCTGGGGTGGAGGTTGGATAATAAATTGCACTCCTTGACAGGGAAACCAAAAGAAGGAGTTACTGAAGTAGAAAGTCCATAGAAAGTATTACATGTCTGCAAAAAGGCATTACCAGTATAGTGAACAACACTGACACAGTTTATGGTGTAAGAGCATACTTTTGATCATATGAATTACTGCTGGTGCCCAGTCCAACCCTGTTAAAAAATGTATTGATGAATGCCTTCATCTAATGGTGTACCCACTAAGGACTTTTGCAGCCAGAAGGATGTTGCTCACCAGTAGTGTTTGCCAATACATTGGTAAGCATTTCTAATGTAAACCTGGTTTTAGAACAACAGTTTTCACAGCTGTAAGGTTAGAGACAGCTTCTGGGTGCACTTTCATAATTCCTTTAGATGGTGCTGGGGCTGACTGAAGCAGGAGGTCTGACACCATGTTTGTGTAGCTTGTGGACTTTACCAAGAGGTAACAGATTGAACTTCAGGTATTTGACTCCACTGATTACTGTGGGTGATCAGTTTCAAAGGCTGCTCTGGGTATTGTTGACTCTTGTCAGCGTCCTCTGTATGTAATTGCCTGTTTAAATAACTGTAAAAATGCCACTGAGATTTCTCCACAGATAGGTTTTTATTAAATGCTTCATGACATTTGTCTAATACAACCCATGTTTAGTCTGTATGAAGGAAGGTAAAGTGATAGTAGTAAACTGTGATGGTTTTTGTATTTATTTTTTAATATTTTTTCTAAATTAAGGTTTGTCTGTCCAGTCTTTGCTTGTTCAAAAGAACAGATGTGCCAAGTGTGTCAATATTTTTTTTTTTTTTGTATGTGTGCTGTCCTCTTATTATGTTTCTTAAGTTTATCTTGGTTTTCTTTCCTAGGCTGTGTGGATTGCCTGCGAGGAACTGTAAGAAATTCAGGGATTTGTCAGAAGGGAGAAGGCTTTCAGCCTCTGGAACCTTTTCTGGCATTCATTCTATCAATATTACTCCATGATAGGTGTCAGACAACATGGTGCTTATGGCCATGTCTCTTACCGTGTTGTTAAATACAGACAATGCATAGATATTGTTGAGTTGAACAGGTATATGTTTTATCCTTTGCTTTTCCATGAATTGATATGGTAATGATGACTAGTTGAGAAAAAGCAGGAGAATAAAAGACCAGAAGTGGCTTGTGCTGTTGTTTTGGTGTTTGAGGGGATTTTTTTTTTGGTAGAATTCTTCCTGGTATTTTCAGTGAATGTTTCTAGTTAAAGCAAGGTAAGACAGATCTGTGTCAGAGAAAGAATAGTATAAAATCTTAAAATTTATAAATTAACTTTTTTACTACATTTTGGAGAGGTTGGAAGCTGACACTTGCTTTTGCCTGGCATAGAGAAACATAATTTTGATCTGATAGCTCCAAACCCTAGTTTTGACATTTCTGATCGTGCAAAAGCATAAGTGATGAATAGATGAATAGGAGAAGAATAAGGATAAGTGGATTTTTTTTTTCAAGGACCATTATTCTCGTGGCAAAGAAATTGTACTGTAACAGAAAAGTAGGCATAAATAGTAATTTGTGGCTGTTTTTTAAAAGTCTTTCATATTTTGCAGTGGTGTATTCCCATAAAATTTTTCAGATGTATGGGTATTTTTATTTTAAACTAGAATGTGGGGTGGTTTTGGTTGTGTTTTTTTTTTTTTTTTTTTTTTTTTTTTTTTTTTTTTAAAGTATCTATCTGCAGTAGATTAGCTTTCTGAATCTATTTTGCTGAAGTTTTTGATTCTCAAATGTCAGTGTAAAGAAAGTATCCATCCCCTGCAGCTTGTAAATTACTTTTCTGGCTTTCTAAGCTTTGTACAGAGTAGGCTGACCAAGACAGAAGTTGCATGAACAGCTCTGTTGGAGAAGATGGGAAGGAGCTGAAAAGTGCTGGTTGAGAGTTCTCTGGGTCTTGCTGTGCTTCATCAAGGTGGTGTTCCTGCTGTGGTTTGCTTTCCCTTCAGAGGACAAGAGGCATTGTAAAAACCTCAAAATTCAGTGGGGTATGAGCTTTTACCTGGTAAAAATCAAATAGCCTGTAAGATGCAAAGAGGCATCTAGAAAACATTAGAGATTGGCATGTAGAGTACATGTTGTGCATGTACTATGGCAGTGAATGCATCATTTCCTAGGCTAAAAGCTTTGGCTTAAAATTTTCTTTTTTCTTGCTGTGTCTATTGATACTATTTAATCAACTGATCCACTTGTGAATTATGAAAGAAACCATGAGGAAATTGAAGCAAAGAGAAAATTGTGGTCTTGACAGATGGACTCAGGAAAGGTTCTTTTGTGATGTGGAATAAAGTGGGGGGGTTTTACAGTGATAGATCTTGCCAAATACAGATTACGTGTGTGACCTTAATTAAATGACAGAGCTATTTATTAAACAATATTAGAATTGTACATTTCCCCAGCAAACAGGCTAGTGTGTTGCAGCTGCAGTGTAGGATATCGGATTACAAGTTTAGTGTTTCAAAACTCATATTGACATGAAAGCCTGAATAGGTGGTGACATGATGAGGATAAAATATTAGGGTACTGTTGCACATAATAGCATAAGATTCTAATATACTTTGGTCTGTTTCTACCATTGATAATATAGTCAAAGCAAATTTGGGACTGGATGAATGCAGTGGAATTTCCTAGACTCAAATGCATGTACACACAAAGTGGCTACTGTAATATGGATTTGAATTCCTGTCTTCTCTAATAACTTGACTCTGCTTCTTTTAAAAACATAAATTGCCTCAACAAAACTAAAACTAAATGATTTGAGTGTTTGTGAGAGCCAAGGCAAACTTGGGAGCAAAAGGAAAATAGGAAATGCAGAGAAGCTCTAAAGATTGTCATGAAAGCTTGGGTTAGATCTCTTTCAGAAAGTGTCCAGACTCTGCTGTTCTGTTTTCCGGCTATGAAGGGGAAGTGTGTGGTGTTGGAGTTGTCTGGGTAGGGTTTTTAAATAATTGTTAGGGTGGTCATAAAATAACTGGAGCAAACAGGTTGTAATTGCAACCTGTAGTGTTGCTTTTCATGTTGGTTATAGCAGTGACATGGTAATTGCAGATCCCATGAAATCTCAATAACTTTTGTGGTGGATTATTGCTTCTGCCTGCTTGTTCCTTTGTGCTCTGTTATGATAGCTGACAAGGGAGATGGCCAAATGCAGGGAGCATAAATAATTGCATCATTGTATCATCTGTCTACATGAGCAAGATGGCTATCAACCTTCAGGTGAAATAAAAACATGCTTCAGTGTGAGGCTTCACTAATTCTTGGTGTTCTGTTATCCTGGTTAGATATCACTAAGAAATTTTTATTAGTAGATAGAACCACTTAAGTGTTTTTTTGTTAAATTTTTGGAAATACAGGTAACTGTCAAATCTTAAAGAAATAGCTTCTGCATTATTCATGATGCAATTTGTATTGGATATGATCCTGTCAGTACTCCAGGGAATGCTGTATATTATGGGAAATATTGTATCCTACCAAAACACAGCCAAACAAAAATCATATCATCATACATTACTGACAATAAACAACCCTTGTGATTATTGCAAAGGTATCTTGAATTCAAGTATTATAAAATGGTAAAATACATGTGTTTTCAGATTGTAAAAAATACTTATATCACATCTTATGTGCTTTTTACATTAATTACCTTTCCTGCTTTTGCCTGCCATGAGAACCATTTCCTTGTGCGCCTTTATTGTATTCTTTTTACACAGGGAGCAATCTGCAGTAAGTATTGTGGGTGTGCAAGCCACCACTTCATGGTCTTTGAGAATTTTGGATTCTGAGGCTGATAATATAAATCTTTCTTTTGAAGAAGCACAGCAGTTGTGTTACTTTACAGGGTAGTGGAGAGAATTCACTCCAGAGCATTAATTACAAAAGAAAGAAATGTGTTTTAGAAAGATGGAAATTTGATAGTCAAATGCTATTACTCAGTAATAACCCAGAACAAGTTTGTTGTTGTTTTTTTTTATTGTTCCTGTGATGTCTGTGGTGTATCTGTGTTATAAACATCCAGAATAAAAGTACTTGTGAAACAAAATCTGTCTGATTCTGTCATTGTTATAACATGTATTTTAATAACACTAAAATATTCAGTTGGAATATGCTGCATACTGCTGAAACTCTTCATGAAAACTCATGAACACTTATAGGTGACCTCAGGGTTGAGGGAGTAGAGGGTCTTGTAAGTTTGTATGGAGCTGGTGGCATGGGATCATACTGCTCAAAAATAAAGGAGATAAGAAATGCAAGCTAAAATTGTGGCAACATTTGTTGTTCAGTCTTCAAAATTGTTAGTGAAATGGGATTATTTGGCTGCTCAACTCTGTTCAAGGTGTGCTATTAATGGATTTGGTGGGGAGGGACACTGTGTATGTGTATTTTCTGTGACTTTTTGGGAGTGGAATTTTGTGGGTTTTTTTGTTTGCTTTTTTTTTTTTTTTCCCTTTCTGAATTTCTCTGTGAACTGTCCAAGGAGTGAGCATTTTCTGAACTCTAGCAGTAAGCAAAGTTTGAAGTTCACTGAATGGTCCTAGAATAGCTGTCCTTGATGCAAGTTAAACTTAGTATTAAGTTTATTTTTGTTTCTGGGAGAATAAGCTAAATAGGAAATCAATAATTAAGTAGGCTCAGATAGTTTCTGTAACTGCTGCTTTCCCATCACCCTCCCACCAAACCAAAACCCAATCAACCAGCAACAAAAAAACCCAACAAACCCCCCCACAAAACCCTTTGGCAGCTAGTTGCTATTCTTAAAGGAAAATGGTGGGTGCCTGACACGGAAATTTGGTCTAGAAAGAGCTAGCTGATTTAGTTTTTAAGGTTTAATTTTTAAGTTTAGGTCTTGCATTCTGTTTGTTTTAGTAGAAGGTTACCATATCATGTTCATTGTCATTCATGTTTGCTGACATCTGCCTCTGCCAAAATACGTACTTTGAAAGTGCTTACCTGTTTTGCCCAATAATTTCATATGTAAATAATGAGCCAATGAAGAGCAGCTTTTCCCTTCAAGGTACCTTAAACTTTTAACAGAATGGGTTTCGTTTTCTTTTCATAGGTTTGTTTTGATTTGGTTTTTTAAAATTTTTAAACATTTTTTTATTGCCTGTGTGTCTTGGCTGTGTGTGCTATTTGAAATGTCAGGTTCATAAAATTGTATCATGGACACTTTGACTTGTTTTGGGACCTTTATGGAGAAAAGTTGCCGTGTTACTCACAGGAGGGAGTTCACAGCCTGCTTTTGCTTCAAACTGAGGCGAAGGGGAAGAGGAAGGTCTTGCCAAAAGGGAAAGTTGTGGGCAAATAACAGGTCAGGACCTGGCTGTGGGACTCAGTGTTTTACTTGGAAAATGCTGGGAGCCTGAGGAACTAAATGGAAGGGCCGATGGAACTTAATGGAAAGCTGAGTTGATCCTGTGTGCCCTTAAAGGGTCTAACAGAACAGTTATATCGTGTGTGTAAGTTGAGATCTGTGTTGGGGAGCAGATGTGAGCTTCCCCCAAAAGTCAAAAGTGTTACACGAGTGCAACGCTGTTCTAGCAATTCTTTTAATACTAGAAAGAGAGATGAATTGCTGGTTTGGAGTCCTTAATATTGTCCGTATCACTTCTTGTTCAAATTGTTCATTATGTATACTGACTATGCCTTCAAGAATCTAGTTTTTGTGGAGTTTACCTCAGTAAGCAACCTGAAATTTTATGCTTGATAAGGAATAATTGATAAACTTAGGAGGCTTCTCTTAAGCTGCCTGACAAGTTGAAAACTTGTTTTATTCAGTTGTATTTCCTAAAATCTTTAAATGGTTGAGTTGGACAAGACCTTAAAAATCATGCAGTTCCAACCCCACTGCCATGCACAGGGGTGCTTTCCAGTGCAGGTAAAGGAAAAAAAAAGAACATTTAAATTCAAGCCCTGCTTATTGTTCTCCTCCTCACATGATATGTACATCTTGTGCTGGAAACCTTAAACGAGCTTTTGCTCCGTGTAGGACATGAGATGTAACTGCATGGGCTGCGTGATCATTTGGATTTGGGAGAGAAGCTGTGGCTCTGGGTTGTGTTTGCCTGTCTGGCCTGTACTGAAGGACTGTGAAGGAGAAAGAAGGGCCTTTCTGCTTAAAAATAAGGGAGGTACATATTAACAGCTCTTTGCTGTGTAAGAGGCTACACAATATGTGGCATTACACTAATTCTAGCCATCACACTGCAATTAATTAAACTGACTCCCTCCTTGGTGATGTAGAGGTATGTTTTGTCCTTTACAAAGGAAGACTCATGCTAAACTACTTTTGAGGTAGTAGCTGGGCTGTTTTTTCCATGGTTTTGTGTGGTTTTGCCTTGTGGAATTCTTGTGTGCTTAGATACAGAAACAAAGAAAATTAATGCAAGCTTAGGGGAGGTGTCTGTGATTCTAATATATCCAAGATATATTAGAATACTTTGGCATTTGCTGTGCTTGTAGTATTTGTCATGATCTCCACTGTTGGTTTTATATATCTTACATGCTTTGTGGTGGTTTTATTTATTTTTTTTTTTAAAGCAGAACTGTCCAGCTACAGTTGATGTGAAGTACTAAGTGCTCAGAGAACAATTCTGGTTGAAGGGGTCTGCTCAAAGCTGTTTGAGTCTCAGCCTCCTGCTCAGGGCTGGGTTGATGTTGAATTGGGACTGCATTGTTCAAGAGTTTGTTTTCTTGTATGTCAAACCTACAGGAATGGAGCTTTGGTCCGAAGAGAATGTTTATTTTCTTCTCTCTAGGTGGCACCCCCTGTGAATTTTTGCATGTGTTTTACTCTCAAATCTTTCATCCTGTACCAGTTCAGATGGCAGTTGAAAAAGGCTTCTAACTGGCAGTGCACAAACTGTGTGTGTTGGGAAGGACAGAATAGGTGATTATGGTATAGATGGTAATGTATGTGTAGTTTTGAAAATGCTGACTGTGAGTTCAAGCTCTCCCAAGAGTAGAAGAAAAAGTTTAAATATGGCTTTTTGGGAGGGTTATATACAGTTTAAAAGTTATACATTTATATCTGGAATAATAAAGAGCCAGGCTACTCTGATGCAAAGAATAAAAGGTGATAAAAATTTAAACACATTAATTCTTTGCATAGCTAACAATACTGTTTTTCTTCCTTGATGCCTTGGAAGTATACTATCATTATTACCAGATTCATTCTTCATATGTAGCAAACAAATGAAGAGGTTAATTTCCTGAAAAACTCTGAGCACTTGAAGTTTTGGCTCATGGTTTTTCTGCTTTGTTATTCCCTTGTGCTGGTGCATATCAAGTTGACCTCAAATAAGGAGGCTTTGCTGACTGAAGCTTTGGGACTAACCCGTTGTCCTGCTTGGCTCAGTTTGTAGGTTCTTCTTTGGCAGCTCTCCAGGCTGGAAATTGGAGCTAGTAGTACTTTTTTAGGCTTAGTTCCAGTAAAAGAGATATTACTTTTATGTTCTGTTGTATGAGTTTCAGGTGGGAGAGGGGATGTAAACAATCAGATTTGCAGATAATCATATACATATATTTTTAAATCAAGACTATAGTACACTGGGTTTTCTATTTTGTTCTTTAAAGATAGACAGGTACTTTACAGCTTTTCAAGCAGGTCAGCCAGTGCAAATTGTCTAAGTTCCTTTATAAAGAGAAAAAAAAATATACTAAGTAGTTATGAGAATGTCATAATGGGTGGAAAATTACTAAAAAGGAAAATTGTCCAGCACGTAATCTGTTACTATGTTGCTCAATCTATTTGCTTTTTAAGCTTATCCATCTGTAGGGAGTGCTTAGTAATATTAATTCTCTACAAAAAAGGTTTTATATAAACAAAGCTTATGTCAAGATTTTATGTGAAAGATGGCTCTAACTTAAGTAGTTGTTTTAGATGGTGCATATAGTCTTCAGCAGACAAGATGAACCGGAAATTGCAGAAAAACAATTTTATCTACCCAGTAAATAAAGTGTTCTGTTACATCTTCTATTTCCTAACTCCTAATATTAGATAAGGGTTTATTCCATTATCTCAGAAGGTTTCCCAGTAGTACTTCACAGTAAGAGTAGTTACACCAGCATGTGCAGTGTATCAGGATGACGAACCCTGGCAATACCACACTTTCTGAATTTGTAGTTCCGCTGTGAATTGCTGCAAGTGGTTTTCTCTGGGTCCCAAGTTACCTAATCACTTCAGATATTTAAAATTCTGCTGTGAACTTCACTGATTTGATGTGCCTTGAGTTATTAAGAGATGAGTGTTGCATAGTAATGAAGTACTAGTTAATACTCTCCCCTTATTTTGTTTGAAATTTTCTTTAGTCATATAAATGCAAAACTTGAATTCATAAGCTTTCTAATGTTGTGACACACAAGTCACATTGTAGATAACACTCACATGCTTGGAGGCTGCAACGTAAATGATGTCTAAAATTATTGGGCTCTCCCTAACATCCAAAACAGCTGAAATCCCATCAGAAGGCAGGCTTCTTGGAAGTTATGCCATATGTACTTAGATGCTTAAATCGTGTGGAAGGGGCTGTGTGGGATGAATCCAACAGCTGCTGGGCATGACTAACAGATTTGGGTAATGCAGCAAATCATACAGTTTTAGTCAGATTAGAGATTATGTCAAATAGATACGGTACCTTAGTGTTCCACAGGAATAGCCAGACTATGTAAAATCTGAAGTGTCCTGTTTTTGATAAAGGTTAAAAATTTCCATATAGCAACTTGGAAAATCTGATGTTTGCCTTTTTTTGATAATACGAACTTGTTAATGGCTAGTATGTCTTACCTCAGTATTCATTCTAACTGAAGTCTGGAATAAATAGTGTTTAGACTGCACCTTGAAAATGCTTGGCCATGAATGTGACATACTACTCATAGCAGCCCTTAACAACAATACTTGCTTTTAGCTCGCTTGGCTCCTGTGGGAATGGACTTGATACCCTGGGACTAGTTACAGACATGTCTCAAGTACACAAATTCTAATTATACTTCTAGTAAGTACATTGACGGTAAATCATGAGGACTTGGTATGGTGGACTGTATAAATGAGTGCTTGGCTTTCATTCTTGGTCCTGTCTGCAGTGAAGGCAGCTAAGGATTAAATTTAGAAAAGTCTGTGCTGTGAAGTCACTGTGGTGCCTCTGCTGAGGTGACTGGAGCTGGTGTGATAATGGTGTTCACCCACCCCCCCCACCCCCCAAATATCCCAGAGCTTATTTCCCAATCACTAGAGGTGACTTTTTCTCCCTTAAAATGGTCTTCTCAAAAGGCTGCTTTCCAGGTGTTACAGGGAACCCAGCAAACAGAGCAGGCATGCTGGGGGAGTTGAATGTGTGGTCTGTGTGAACAGCCCCCACAGCTCCTGAGCCTGCCGAGACAACAGGCCCTGATCAAACCAGTGGCGGATGATCAAAGCTGGCATAGTGCTCACTAATAAAAGCAATAGCCCTTCCTTCTCATTCCATGTTTAATACTTGTTTTTCTAGCTATGGTGCTGTGTAAAAATCTCATGCAGGCTTTTCTCTCATGGCGTACTGTGAAGTTTTGTTTGTTATGATAAAATACAGAGGTAAATTAAAAGTGGATGATGACAAACACTTAAAGGCCAGGAAGAAACCTACAATGGCAGGATATTTGTGTGCATGACAGAGGGCTTAAGAGTATATGCTTGTGCATGATAAAACAAATCTTGTCTTTTAGATGATGCACAAGTACATCCACATTCTAAAGCTAATAAATGTAAGGGGGTATTTAATTAGGTGGAATGCTGTATGTTTATGGAAAGGAAAATAGTTATAGGAAGAACAGTTTGGAGAGGCAGTAAAGAAGCCAGGTGTTGATATGGATACCTTTTCTCAAACCATCTTCTTCACAGTCTCTTAAGATGGCTTCAAGTTTGACAAAAAACCAATCCTATAGTAAGGGAAGGTTGTGTTTTTTTTTGGTATTTATCAAGCATAAGAATTTTTATTTAAGTTTCTAACATATCTTTCAAATAGTGACCTATACAATAGTTTAAATATAAAAGCTGTTGATCTTATCCATTATATCATGAGTTTATTTTTAAGTTCTGGAGCATATTTTTAAGGGAGATGAAATATGACTTGTGGAAATGAGCAATGAAGCAGCAGCTAGAGCAGCTGGGCAGTTTTCTGTCAGGGAATTCAAATAACAATTTTTACTCCATTGTGCTTCTGCCAGAGTGGGATGAGTGGCGAAAGTAGTCAGAATCAGGAGTTCTGATTTTAAAGCTTTTTTTCTGTTTGGTAGACAAATAAAACTTTCAGTTTTAGTTTCTTGAGAATTTATTTAGCGAGATAAGTCCTTAGCCTTGTGTTGAGTTTCATTTATTGCAGTTAATGTTACTTGCAGCTTTTCAATATGGAAGTCAAACTGATGCAGCAGACCTGATATCCAAGTTTGAAAAGAAACCAGTGACTTCTTATGTTTGCTGCTGTGGCAAGCTAATAAAAAACCCAAATCCACAATATACAAACCAGCTTTAAAACAAAATTAAAGGGTTATTGAAGGCTATTTTGTCACTGTGCAGGACTTTTACAGCCCATAGGAGGTCTGTGAGCTGGTTCTCACCTCACAAATAAATATTTTAGAAATGGTGCTGTCTGGTGCTTTCAGGTTATTGAAGTCCTGCAAGAGTTAATAACACTTGACTATCAAGAGGAGAATTACAAATTATTTTTACAAAAATCCTGTTTTTTCCCTGAAGTCTCTTGCACAACAACTTTGTTTTGATTCCAGCTTTGTAGTAGTGCTGTAGTAATCCCTGACTCTTTCCCCCAAACTAGACCTTGATTTCTGTTAACACAAAGGGGGTCTGTTAGCAATAGCTAGCAGTGGAATCAAATGGGAAGTGATAAGCTATTGCTTACAGCTTCATTAAAATGAATTCTGGTAAATAAACATCTGAGTTCTTTCTAGATTAAGGTACTTTTAAGCATTTTTTGATATGATGAGTATAAACAGTTTTGAATGTTCTACTAATAAATATATGCTTAGAAGAGGATGTAAGAAGAAGAGGATGTTTTCTCTCCAAGTTGCTTTTAGCATGGGGAGAAAATCTAATCTTTTGTTTCCAGTTAAATGCTACTGAATAACAAGAAGAATTTTTGAATTTATAATAGAAAGGCTTTAGCAAACCAGATTAATTTTTGACTCAGTTGTGTCCATATTACAAACAAATCAATAATTATATTGTTCCTGTAGATTATCTGTGAATGTGATTAATGCCCAGTGTAGAATTTTTTAGTGTGTTTTGGCAGTATGGAAACCTGAATGTTTAGCAAGAACACAATTTCAAATTAAAGCAATAAATCAGTTAGTGAAGTAAGGTGTACAGTGTGCCCCACTCCTCAGCAGCCACTGAGATAGAGAGCAGTGTCTTGTCCCACTACTTTTGGCAGCAAGAGCCTCTTTATCAGCTACTGTCGTTCCAGTCACGCTTGTGTTCACGTCTTTGCTACATGCTCTGCTGATTACCTTGGAAAAGGGCAATGCTGTAACTGTTCAACTGACCTTTCAGTTTATTTTCTCTTGTGTAATATGAAACATGAGCTAACGCAGACTCAGTCTACTGATTTCAAGAAAATCTGTCACTGTGTTTCTGCAGCTTTCTGCTCAGATGTGATGGGGTTTCTCTGTAGTTACATTAATTCCAAAAACTCCATCAACTTCAGATATTATCACAAAAGTGAAACAAATTATTATAGCTAAAAGAAGGGCTTTAGTGTACAACTCATGCATAATAAAGACTACTTAGCAGAGGAATAGTGGGACAATGACTATGAAATGAAGAAATCCTATACCTATTCAAGTATGTTGCTGGTAAATTTGTCTCCTTACATGCAGAGAAAAAAATATACAGAACTCTCATTATATTGTAATTGCTGTCTTATTTAGACTGTGTCCTCATGATAGTGAAGCTGTCTTGACTGCATTGGCAGATACAGAATATACATAGCTGTGCCATTCCAGAAGGTTGTAGCACAGCTTAGTATTTCTGTTTGCTATGTAAGGTTTGGGGGTTTGTCTGTAGGTTGTTTCTTACTTTGTTCCTTGAGGAGTGTGTGCTTTGTTTCATTTTTTAAAATTATTATATACCTTTTATTCCATTAGAGAGTTAAAGTAAATGGCTTCCCACTTCAGAAGTGTTGATACATGCATAGTTCTTTCTTATTTTCTCCTGTAATTGATGTCTCTAAGTAGTTTGCTGGGCTTCTGATAGAAAGAAAATGCCTCTTGGTCCTTCTAAACACTAGTAATTTGTTACACTTAACCTGTGAGGTGCATCCATGTGTTTCTAATAAACTGAAGTGGGTGAGAGATGAACAGGAGCGTGTATAAGAGAGCCTCTAAATCTTGGCCAGGGTGAGGTGAGTGGGAGGGGGTTGTTTTTAGGATTGGGATTGGTTTGGATAAGCCAGAGGAGCAATTGTTAATAATTGATTGCATTAAGTTTGCATTTGGTACATTTTGTAATCTCTCCTGCATTTGGTTCTGAATTGAGAACTGTGTGTGTTCATTCTGATGCTGATGGCAAAAACATTGCAGCTGTCAAATGCTTTCAAAGCCACTAGGTTACCTTAATGGTTAAAGCAGGGAAGATGCTGCTGGTTAGCAACAAATAATCTTCTTGCTAAAATACTGTGAAATGATATTTGTCCCTATTACACCTCACAGCTTATAGGTCTTTACATCTCTGCTAGAAATTGCTGAAAGGATGTCAAGAAAACCTGTAGTTCCCCTTTTTCTGTCCGATTTTGGTTGTGCGTCTACGTATACTAGACGTTTTGTTAGGGCTTGACTTGCATGTCAATTATTAATTTTCAAGGGCTTGACTTGAAATTATTTTGTAATGAGGTGATGCTGAATCAGATGCTTTGTCTTGTGTTGATGGTTTTCAAGAGAGGAAGTGATTATGAATTATTTATCCCAAGCAAATATTTCTTAATTTTTGATGTTGCATTTAGTTTGAGATGTGCACTACATTAGTGTTCTATGCATAAATGCTTTACCTCAGCATTCTGAAATCATGAAACATCCAAAGAGAATTGGGAGTTATTCATTATCTGCCAAGTAGAGAAAATTTGAACAAGTTATTTTTCAAGCTGTTGGCTTTCCTTCTCACTCTTACAAGTTTTCTACTAGATGGTCTTCTAGTAGTTAGTAAAAACATGATTTTGGTAGGAATTGCAATGTAAATGGTTTAACTGTGTAAGATCCTTATTGGAATAACTATATCCTCAATTTATTTGGGTAACTGTTGATTTTATTACTCCTGAAAGAAACTTAATGCCGTTGGTCAACCTGCAGAAGCCTTAGTTTTCAGCTAAAAGTGTGTTTTAAATTGCTTCTGATGTTGGAGAGAGGCAAATTGCTTTGTAGTGAACAATTTTGCAGATGGAGCAATTAGAACATTTGGGGAATTCAGATTTAGCTATGGGGAAACTTTTTAAGATCATGATTTCAGAATCATGTAACAACTTTGCTTTTAACCTGCAGAAAAGCAAAATTAAGTGGTCATCTCCTAGATCTTTATAATCATCATCTATGGCTATATGCATTTCTCTCAGAATTGTTCTCACACTTCGAAGACTGTGTGAGTTGCATGTTGTTGATGGTTCTTAATCTATTTAAATGTATATTAAAAAAGATTTCCTGAATGGGACACGGTATGCTCTCAGAAAGTGCAAGTCAATCAACTACAACTACAAAATGGTAAAAGTTGAAAATGCAGTAAATCTGTTGTTCTCAAGTGGTCATACTTACCCAAGATTTACTGTGCCTTTACTTCTTCCTATTTTCCTGAAGTGTGGTTATTCTGTGTACTCCGAATGTCCAAATGAAAAGCGCATGATAGGGGGTAAAGAAAGAATGAAGTAAAACCCAAGGCTCCTATTTTGGTATATTTTGACTGGTGACAAATTAAATTGAAGAAGCTGCCAGCAGGAATTTGCTTGTATTGCATCATTCTAGTTCCGAGTGGTTTGATGCCTTTGATTTGCTGGGCTGCAGAAATTTGCTTTAGGAAGAGCTTTATCTCCCCTACCTTGGTCTTCCTGCAAGCCATGGCTTTCTAACCAGTTGAATGGTGAGAGATTGAGGGAATAACTGGCTACAGACTAAAGGGGAAGATGAGATTTGGGGCTTCACTAGTCTGAGCAGGGACTCTGCACTGGCTTTGCTGTCAGTGTAAGTCTTTGTAACTGCATCTTCAAAGTGATTGCAGCAATGTTAGAAAGGGGCAATTTGTGAACAATCCCATAAAGCTATGGACTATGGTCCATGATGCTGAGATTAATTTAAATGTTTGTACTTGCTGGAAAATGGAGGATTTGGTTACAGAGAGTACATCACTCGGTATTTTCTTTCATTTCCTGTTCCCTTTGGTATCTGCTGAACTGGGCTTTCCATATGGATACCAGATACCATTTTCAAAGTCTCTCCTACTTGCTTTCATCTTTTGAATAAATTAGCATTAATACTGGGCCAGTACTGTAAATAAACTATGACCAAAAAGCTGATGTGGACAAAAAAATCTAAAAGATGAATAGCTACTAAAACTAGCATCATAAGCAGAAGAGGGGCTAAAATCATTAATTTCAGTGTTGTCACCACAGGTCTTACAGTAAGCTGATTGACTGTTCTGTAAACTGCAATAACAGCTTTGTAAAAAAAAACTATGAGAATGGGCATAATGTCTTGAAGTTTTGTAGCCATCTTGGTATTCAGCACCAGCCTCTTTAAATGAGAGTATCTTGTATGCTGCTAAGTCCTTTCTGTTTAGATTTCTGTGATGCCTGAGAAACTAAAGCTAATCTGGTTAAATTTAAGAGTTTAAAATACTACAATACCTCTTTGTTATTTTATGAGGTGGCCAGGAAGGATTTAGTACCTCTTCTGCTTGGAAGAATAAAGTTGTGAAAGCTTTATGTGGTGCTCTAACTCAGTGCTTTGACTTACCATCAGACTGTTCAATAATCTGCCAAAAGTCTTATTTCAATAAAGCAGTCGACTTTGGGGAGGAAGGAGAAGCTTGACTTTATTTTTCTTATGCTTCATATTGAGGCTAACAATTTTAACATATACTTGAGACTTTCTAGGTGGGTTCAATAGTTTTATTAACTTAGTGGTCATTGGGACTGCAGAACCAGAGTGTTCTTCAGGGTGTATATCAAAGTTACAAAATAAAGATAATATTATGTTTTTTGGTATAAGGCTGTGTAGTTTAGCATTAAACTGAGAACTCTTTACTTCTACTGCATAAGATTTAGCTGTAGAGGTATCCATAGGACAAAATATTTGAGGGTATTTCAGTGACAGAAGTGTGAGGAGTAACTGCTCACCTGACATGTCAATTCCTGAAGTGGTTGCTGATGTAATATTGTCTTTGTGTTCACTTTGAAGGGGTTTGTTTTGGTTTTTTTTTGGCAGGGTACTTGTTTACTGGATAGCCATTACAGTAATTCATGCTTGATGTTTTAATCCTGCTTCTATGGAAAGTCAGCCAATTCCTACACTTCTATTGTAAGGCTTCAAACAAAGCTGCATATAAAGCGTGGGATTTAAAGCAATGCTGTGTTACAAATTATGAATGTAACAATAGGAAAAGACTGTTGTAACTGTGTTTCAGGTGATGTTTACGATTACCAGTGTTTCACACTGAAATAATGATGGGGAGGGCAAAAATGTTGGTGTAAAAGCATTTGGTAATAGACTAGTACTTTGTTTCAATCTAGGTAGTAGATGTTCTTGGGCTAGTTCTAAGACTGAAAATCTTTTCAGCGAGTCTGAAGGCAACAATTTCAGTTTCAGGAAGCATTGATATATTAACAGAGGCTAGATTAGAATATGGGACTGAAAACCCTGCTTTTTCATAAAAATTCCAGGAGCCAGGAGCACACCATGAGCAGCCCCCCTTCTGCTGCCTGCAATTGTCAGATTTGTGTTGCTGTAGTAAATGACTTCACATGGTACTTCCTTCAGTCACTTCAGATGCTCTGTTCAGAAGTTCTGTGAATCCTCTTGTTGCTCTCTTTAAGTTTATTTTGTCCCAAAGGTAATGGTTGTACTTTTCAAGTCATAGTTGGGTAATCCTCACCAGTGACAACATTAATGATGAGAAATTGCAAAATCTCAAGAGACACTGCAGTCTCTTGAGACTTGAAAAGTATAAAGGCAGAAGTCAATATTTTGTTGTGACTTACAGCTCTAAGAGGTTGACTGTTCCCATGTCCAGAATGTTGAGATTCTCACGAAATGCATTCAGAGTCTGTCATATAAGTATATATATGCATAGCTGAACATGACAACTTTCAGTGTTGAAGAGATCACAAAATGTAGTCTTAGTCAAGTGTTTATCTCTGGTTTTAAGACTTGTATGCTATTATTAAACAACATAAATATTAGCAATTGGTTGAACAAAAAAAAAAATTCCTGTAATTTTCGCTCTGTAATTCTGGGGTGTCACTTTGGAAGATAAAAGAAAACATTGTTTAACAAGCCTTAGTAATGTAGAAACAAAAGCTGAAATACCGTGAAAGCAAAACCTGAGTTCCCTAAATCTGGGCATGAGCATGCACTTTCCTTTAAAGGAGCAACTCAGTCCTTTCCTTCAAAGGAGCAACAGGCTACAGTTGCTGCTTTACAAGGCCTTTCTGCTGTTTTACAAGGCCTTCTGTGACAAGTAATGTTGTTCTGAGTCCAGATGTGTTTCATCTCCTGAGATGAGTGGAATTGTTTGTTGCAAAAGTAATTGATCCATTTCAGGAGTTAGTGAGGTTTTTTTGTGAGATTTGAGCAAACTACAGTTCCTGACTGGATAATCTTAGGAGGTGGTTAAAAGTAATAAATTCTTACTAGATTATAATTTTAAATCAATTACAGAAAACGCTAGTTGTTGCAAAAATCTTTGTCTGCAATGTGATGCAGCAATTATATCTGAATTAACTGAGTCTATTAAAAGCAGCATGCTTCTGTACAAATACAAGAAGCATTCTTACTCAATTTACATGAGGCTGTGTTGCTTGTTCCAAGTCTGTCCTGTATAAAAAGTCATTATTATAAAAGTGTTATACATCCTTGCTCAACAATTCTTCTAATATGTTCCCTTTCTTTCCTACCCTTCCTCTTCCCCAAAAAATAATTTATTGAGCATGTAATCTTGCTCACCACTCTACAAAGTGAGCAAAAAAGTAGTCTTTTTTCCACAATGATACTTATGATCATTTCATATATTAAATGCCATGGTCTCTTTGTGTCATGCTTTGCTTAAGCTCTGAATTTACTGAAAGGCAAAAATTGAAGCTGTGGGTGTTCTTTGTGCTTTTATGACAAGAATCAGGAGTTTACAATGTCTGTATTACTGATTTTTTCACAAAGATACAGAATCACATAATTGCTTTCTGAAAGTCAATTTTCATCCATCCCACATTCAAATCCTGAATTTGTTAGATGCTGATTTCTTCTGAAGGAGATGAATGGGTTTGATTCCTAGGAAGGGATCATGTTGAGGAAGAGGAGTGGGCCACTGGCATGTGTTGCGCCTCTTAAGTGATGTGAAGTGAATCGTAGCCTTTTCCTTTTCTGCACGGAGATTTTCAGTCCTTCTTTGTGGCCTGTTGTTCTCTGGTAATAAAGGTTTCATTTCCTTCTTCTGCAGCTTTCAAGGGTTTGTGACTGACTTCTGTTTAAAAATGAAGCTTGCCACTCCTTTTACTTTCTGCTGAGTATGGGAAATACCACATCCAACTAAACATGTTCTTAAAGCTGTGCCAATGTATTTGTGGTAAGAGTGGGGAGGAAAAGAATAATTTTGTTTAGATAATATATTTCAAAACCACCTGTTCTCTATTACCTGTATCAAGCTCATTGCTTCAGTTAGCTCTTCTCTGAAGTTAGAGCAGCTACCTAGAGTAAAACAGATCCTGCTTCAGCTACAGTGGAACAAGGTGGAAGCAATACATGTGACAGGCAGCAATTTTGAAACAGCTTATGTATGGCAGAGAAACAGGGATTTGCAGATAACACTCCAAATATGCTTCTTATGTATTTTTCCCCTTAACCAATTAAATATATATATATACACAAAACATATATCTATATGTATATTACTCTACTTCTGGTATCATACAATATTTTAAAGAATGACTTAAATTTCAAAGCTATAGTAGTTGTTTTATTTTTTCCCCAAGGAGAACCCTTCAAAAATAGAGTAATTTGAATTTACCAGATGATATAGGTAAAATTCTGAGGGTATTTATGACTTGCTCTGGGTTTCTGTATTTAAGCTTTATATACATCTTTGTGATTGCAGCTATTTAAAATGTAAGTTGATCAACTGAGTTTGTATATATAAATAATACACTTAGAGTTGGAAATCTGACAAAATACTTTTCCTCAAGGACACAAATGAAATTGATTATCAGAGCAGCAGTAGTTAGTAATGCACTTCTGAGGATTATACCCATGAGCAAATTTTGAAGGAATAATGGAGGTGGATGGGCAAAAATAGTTATGAGTGTATTTGCTACAGTGCTTCCTGGAGGCATTTTCAAATCTTTCTCCCTTTAAAGATTATCATCAGTCTTTATAATAAAAACTCACTGGGAGATTACCCTTAGTAGTAGTCATAGTACTGTAATACAGGTAATGCTGTTTACTTAACTAGCAATTAGACATTTTAATATTCTACTTTGAACGAATTAAGGGTTAAAAAATATCAAAATTTTGCAACAAATCACAGAGTCCTGACACTGCTAACAGACTTACTTTTCTTTAAGCACCAAGGTGTTACTCCATAGTGATGGTTTAGTGTTTATATTTCCTCTTGCAAAATGTAGGAAGTGTAATAAGGCTGATGAGTTTGTTTTGCTGGGGTTCTCTCTGGTTTTTATACACTTCAGAAGGCTCTTTACCATTTGTGAAAAAACATTTCTAATTTACCTCAGGAGTGTCTTACTGAAAACAAACAACAAAAAAAAAACTATACAGGTAGCATTAATTAAATGCTCAACTGCAGCTTTTAGCTGTGCTTCTGCTCAAAATAGCTCATAATTTAGGGGTCAAAGTTGACTATCTTGTTTATATTGTACCCCTAATGTTACCATCAATTCCAGAAACTTACTTGGAGAAAACATAGCAAAATATGTCAAAAACTCTAAGCTGTTACAAAGGTTTGTGCTAGAGGTTTAGGGCGTTTAAATTCCTACTGGTGTAAGTAGGTTATGGTCCAAATAATTACTTTTATGAAGCTGTAATTTTTTCCAAATTGCTGCAGTGTCAGGGACTGACTTGCAAAGTCTTGCTGATTGTCTCTGTAAAGACGTTGCCTATGGAGCCCCTTTTTGCAAGGACCAAATGGGTTTATCCATGCTGACATGCAGTACTGCAAACTTTTCAATGGCCTGAGATTGTCTGTCTATTAAAACTGGCTGTGAGAGATGTGGCAGGCCTATCCAGCTCTCCCTAGGAGGGTTGTGTCTGATATAAATAAGATGGAAAGAAAAGTGCTGGGCTGCTCAGAGTGTGAAGTTCTCCTGTTGTGTAGTAATACTGGGATTTCTTGGCTGCCAGTCAGGAATTGTAGTTTTAGACTGAAAGTGCAAAATGTTCCTGTAAAGTAGAGAAAGCACTGACAAACGTGAAGTTTGTAATTTTAGACTGTGTAACAACCATGGAAAAATTGCATGGTTTGTATTTTTTTTTCCTATTCCAGTAGAGAGCAGTGAATCTTGTGTTAGTGTGTTTAAATTTATTTTTTTTTTTAGGTTTTTGCACTAGTTAATATAAGAGAGATGCTTGCTAATCTTTCTAAAAATTGTTCTCTGTTTCCATTGCCAGGTATTCTCTGTTTTATAACCACTTGAAGAACATTGAGGAAAGTGAAGGTGGCCTTGATAAATTTACGAAAAGTTACAAAACCTTCGGAGTTAACCAACTTGCAGATGGTGGAATATACTGCAAAGAGTGGGCACCAGGAGCAGAAGCTGTGTTTCTTGCAGGTGACTTCAGTAAGTATTGTTAGGAAAATTTCTTCTCCTCTGCACAATGTTTTACATCAACATGCTCTTCCTTTAAAGAAAATTTTGTCACAGTGGTGAAATTCTGATAGTAGAAAATGTGTCATGGCTTAAATGAATAATATTTTCCTCTGTGTTCCAGTAACTTATGAAGATGTGTTTCTGTTGCATGGTCAGTGTTATGCATTTTTTTAATACCCCAAAGGCAGTGACTCTTGTCACACTGGATCACACTGCAACTTGGGGCTGTATCTAAACTCCCTGAAGTTCTTTTTAAAGCTTTATAACTAGACTTTTTTAAAACTATATGCAGAGAAGCAAAAATGACAGTGAAACAATTTGCTTCATCTTGTTTTACTGATGAAGCAACAGTGTTGTCTAAGGACCAAGGTCCTTGACAATTCCCACCCATCCTGAGAGTTTAGACAAAAGTTCTGCTGGAAAATTGTAGCCTAAAATCAAACTAAATATTGCTGAAAGAGTAGCTATTCTGTGCTTGTGAGGGCAGAAGAAGGAAAGGTGTTAGCAGAATGGGAAGGTGGCAGTATTATATAGAAGAATTGCATTGCTTGCCCTGATAACCAGGAATTGAATTTGACACAAAAATATAAATTTGCTTCTTATTTGAAGGCTAGCTACACTCAAATTATGTTCTAAAACTTTTAGATGAAAGTGACATTCATCATGGCTCTTCAGTCCTACAATACTTGCTCTCCTTTTTGCTTAGGGTTTTGGAGGGCTTTGTTCTGTTTTTCCCTTTCACCTCTACTCTCTCTCTTCACTTAGGCCTGCCAAAGTACTAGGTCTTGCATTGCTGATTCTTACTGAATGGGGACTTTCTGTGAAATTATTTTGTTCATTGAGCTGCGTTTCAGAAGCATGCAGTTTTATTTATCTGACTTTGATTTTGCAAAAATACTCATCTAGGGAATGTTCAGTGTATTTATATTGCAAAGAAGCAATATGAAAAAAAGTTGTTTGAGGCAGTTAACTAATTCTGCTTAAACACAACGCTTAATGTTGGCCATTCCTTACCCCTGTCTGAGGAAGCTATTGAAAGGAAAATCTCTTTATTTTAGGGAAGGTATTTATTTAAAAAAAATCCTGTTTTTGATGCAGAAGTTGAACAGAAAAGTTAGCGCAACATTGTTTTCAGCAATGATCCTGTTTGATATGACTAACAGAGTAAATGATAAAGTAGCTTTTCTTAAAGTGCTGCTTGTCATTTTATTGGAATAGACATTGATAAATAGGTTGGTGTAGTTTTTGCATTTTAATATTGAAATTGGATGTGTCCTCTAAGAATGAATAATGAGTTCACCTACTAGATAGATAATAGTGATTTCAGGTATCAATATAGACTGTAAGGCAGCTAGATCAGGTTATTTTCATAGGTCAGTTTTATGTGTATAAACGTGCAGAAAATTCTCCTCCTTGTCTTTCTTCTACTTGCTGTAACCCCATCCATTGCTCAAGGTTTTCATGGGATGGTTGCAGGTTAAATGTCTCAACTCAGCTAAAGACTAGAGTGTGTTTGATTTAAATATGTATTTTAGGAGATGTTACTATTAAAACCAGATTTTTAATAATATAATTAATATTTGAGAAGAGGCTATAGCTTGTAAATTGTCTTATCAGGCTGGGGGGAAGTATATGTATACCAGGATGGGGTAGCTAAACACTGAAATAGTTTTCTAAACTCTATTTCATTTAAAATATTTTATGTAAGACATCATATGAAGCAGAAATTTAGAGTAATATCTTAGAGTAGATGTATCCAGACACTAATTAAATGAAGAAGTAAAAAATTAAAAGAAATTCATTGTAATGTGAGGAAACTGTTTCTACTATATATCAGTCAGTCATAGTAAAGTATTCAGTCCCAAAGGGGACAATAGTGTACTTGGAAAGACTGGAGGCATGGAAGATTGTCATTCAATTCTTATGATCTTAAATAATATTCTCACGAGAAATTGGATTTCAAAACCCTAAGATTTAGAGTCAGATTGCTACAGATATGTTTAATTAAAACTGAATCCCTTTAACCTTTCTTTAAGTTTTCAAGCAGGTTAAAGTCTCAGACTAAATTTATTATTATATTGTGTTTAAATTGGATATTGGGATTGCTTTTAATAAGATTTTTTGTAATAAAACTTTTTTATAAAAAGAACCATAGCATAACCACGTCAGGGAAGTTGGAAATCTTAGACAAAGGAATATTGAACTTAGATGACAGAAGCTCTGAAATATGGTGGTATATAATATAAAAAACTGTCAATTCATACTTTTTGTTTTGGAGATGAATAGCAGTGTTTTCCTTAATAATATGGTGCTTTCTGAGAATATCTTAATGTTTGATGTAAAGACACAAAGTATTAGTCTCTGCTGTTTCATCTTAAGTTTTTTGAAGAACAAAAACTAGTAAAAAATAAAATTGCAAGAACAGCTTGTGTACAGAGACCTTGAACTTCTTTTTTCCAAATTTATAATTTAAGCTTATAGTTGGTAATATCTTTGTTACAAATTATGTGCAAGATAAACATGAAAAATTTACTTTTGTAATTATATACATGTGCAGCCTTAGTCCTGTACATGTAAAGGTTTTTCTGAATGACTTTTATGCCTTATAACAATCAGAAAAAGCTTTGCTATTAAGGTATTTTGGTCCAAATTATGGAATTTTTATATCTTATTCTGATAAACTTGTAATGAATGGGATAGCTCTAATTTATAGAAAAATTCTTAATATCAGTGTGCATTTTGGGAAAAAAAAAGCTAGAAACTAGAAAAAGCACACAAATCTGTAAGTGGATTGGAGAATTAAAAATATGAATTCAGGAAAATCCCAATGCTTTCAGAGCTTTTTTGTCTCTTTAAAACTCCATAATTGGACAGAAAAAGTATTGTATCTGTTGGTGTTCTAGTACAAAGCTTTATATAAGAAGTATTAAATGAGCATCCAAAAACATTAAGATTTGTCAATTAGTACTTTCAGCATCTCAGTAAATCAAGTGTATGAGACAATTACTCAGCTGAATTTCCAACACTGGAGGCTCTGTCAACATTATAGCTCCTTCAAAAGCTCTCAGTGATAGCACTGAATATTTCATTTGTGTGCCCTATTGCTCAGGAACACAGTGACTACTGGCAATTTATTGCTGCTTTAAAATTGACTATTTTAAAATAAGTCACTGAACTGTGAGTTTTGAGAGCAACCCACGGAATTTATTTGGGAATTGGAACACTCACATTTGTATTTGGTCGTGCAGAGGCTCAGTGGGTTATCTGTAAACAATTCCTTAATATTAAAAAGAAAGCTACTGGTTTTAAAAAGCTTGAGAGTAAGTATGCAGGTATTAATTTGGAAGTCAGCATTTGCTGTAATACATTTTTATATTTGTGGTTTCTGTTCTTTTAGTTGTCCTCCCTTTCCTCCTTCCCAGCTCACATTGATCTAAAATGTTGATCAGACTAGAATATCTGGTTTGGTTTTTACTTCCTTTTCCTTGCACTAGTTGGGAAGGCTTCTGCTGTGGTTGGAGGATGGAGGGAGGGTAGGATTTTCTGGGAGGATATTTGTCTATTCTTTAAACTCTGACATGGTCCCTTCAGAGTGAAAAGAGAGTACCTTAAGGCACTGTACTTCATAATTTAGTTATCTGACAGCTGACTAAAAACTTAATGTATCAGAATGTTGTGGGATTTCTTTTTTTTTCAGATTTTTAATGAAATGGATTCTAGGTACTGTCATTATATCATGATGAATTTCTTACTGCTTCCTTTCAAGATTTTTTATAGAAAATTACCTACATTTGAGGACTAAAGTCAAACAGTGTTATGTTTCTGTGGGTGCAGATGATTGAAAAGAGTAGACGGTAATAGAAGGTGTCACTAATATACAGGGAAACATCCTGAGAAGTAATGACACTTGTTTTTGTGTCAGTGTTTGAGCTATTTGCCTGATTTCCAACAGCTCAACCACAGGATCATTAATGTAATCTGCTATAAAAATGATTAATGTGAGGAGAGGAAGACCTAATTGGCCATTGTGTAGAACAGAATAGTGTCCTTGGAGAATCTCCAGTTATGTTCTGATTTCATATTCTAATAAAGTGGGATACAAGTATCTTGTTGGGATACTGGGATTTTGGTGCTCTTTCCCTTGTCTGAACTCCTGCTTGTCTGATAGACTTTCTTCAAGGGTGCTGTGTGTTTGCTGAACTCTATTCTCTTTAGGTGTCTTTAGTTGATCGGAAAGTATGTGGAAATACAATTGCTGTAGGAGATTTGATTTCACTTGAGAATTCAGCTTTAGTTTATAAAGTTTTTTGACTTCTGGAAAAAAAACAGCTACAGTTCTTGTATTGGACAAAGTAAATTATTTGAGTAATATGCAAGAACAACTCCTTTCCTCTGTGAGAAGTGTTAATTTCTTGTGTGAAACTCCCAAGTTCAGGCATGAGCCTCAGAGGTGTATGGCTATATCCTTGTCAATGTGAAAACAAAGTCAGGAGATTGAACAAGAAGTCACTCAAATTGTCATTTAGCTGGAAATATGCATTTAAATTGATTTTCTGTCACAAATGGTAGAAGCCAAACCTTTATAGCTTTGAATTCTGTTCTACATTAAAGCTCAGTTCATGGTTCTTTGGCATGCTAAGCGTGTAGTTTTGAGCAAGAAGTTCCCTTGTGCCTCCTATTGCGGAGGTGGGATGTAGTGTTTTTATAATTGGCTGGGATTGGAAGATCCAGTCACAGAGATGAGACAAAGTATCAGGCTATCAAAGATGTCTTCTGTGTTGGATTAAGCAATAGCTGAGGCTTGAACTTTTGTGCAGAAGCTTTTGCCTTTGTGTATGGCTTATGGATATTATGTGATGGTGTCCTTTTCCCCCAATACCTGTTCAAGCTGATTATTTGAACTTCTGCTGGTAATCTCCTCAGCCTTTTCCTATTTGTAGTTGGCAGACTCTTTGAAGTCTCTGTTCTTAAACTAAGATATTTCTTTTGACTTTTTGTTTTTCATCTTCATAATAGTCTGCTAATCACTTGTTGGTTCGTTGAGTTTGTTTTTTTCTTTCTTCCCTCAGGCATTTTGGGGTAAGTTTTGCTGAAAAATCAGAAAACCAAGCAGTAAAACTGAGATAAGCATGAGCCACTCTCTCTTTGAAAGGAATATTCAGTTTTCAGGGTGTTCTATGTTCTTTATGCCTCTGGCATTAATACAAAGCAATGTTTTCTGTTATAATCTTTCTAAGTGAGCTCCTCTCCAGGGGTAATTAGTAAACAGTGGGTTTAAGTAGGACCATCTGGGGAAGATGGGTATTGCTTTGCATTTATTTTTAAATCATGAGCCACAGGCTTGCAGTCATGGACTGTGTCTGGGAGAACAGGAGGGATTAACAGGAGCATCTGGCATTGCTGGCAGGTGAAGGGGAAAGTTCAGGCAACTTTGGCAGAATTATCAAATCTGTCTGTGGAGAGCAGAAATATTTAAATAGGTCGAGAGATATAACCATTCCCTCTCTGAAGGAGGGAAGATGTGGTTTTAGTAGAGGTCATGAGAATCTTTTTTTTTTTCATATTTTAAGTGTGCAGTGGTTTTGGTGGACATGATTAACTCCATGCAAGTTCCCCTTGGTGGGTTTTATGAAAACTGGCCCTAAGAATTTTTTGCTGTAATTTTTAATATTGCTCAATGTTCATCACCTGGCATGTGTGGTTCAGTTTGTGCATTGAATCAAGAGATGTAGCTCTTGTTGGAAAGAGTTTCATGAGAAGCCATGAAGATGGGGGGATATCTGGGGGGAGAAGAAGATGGAAAGAATTTAGAGTAAGTCCTCCAAGTTGGGTCTTGACTGTCATAAGTCCTAACCAGTTTTTAAAGCAAACTTCTTGCAGCTTCTTAACATCTTTCTCCTGTTTTCTCATTTTTGCCTGGAATGTTTATATGAGATATTCTAGCTGTTTATAATTTAAAAAAACCCGTCCTTTTTAAAGCGATGTTTTCTGCATCTTTTTTACTGTGCCTTGAAATAAAAAATACATCTATATTTTACTGTATAAACACTATAGTTTGCAGTTTAGAAATTTTATGCAGGAGTATTGCTTAATTGTCAGGGTATTGTTTGTTTGATGTTAGTCCTAGTAGATACTAGTAGTATTTGTTTAATTATTTTTCTTGATTGAAATTTCGTGTAAAGCCAAGGGGGAGGAACCATCTAAATCTTACTAATATGTAAGTTCTGCTGTTAAGCAATAGTTTAGTAAATAATTTCTTCACTGCTAATATGTGCAATTTAGCTCCACTATCCAAATACTTTAAACATGATAAAACTATAATCTAAATAGAATACTGAATTAATTGCATTTCTGTTTTACTCTCCACTCTAAAATGAGTAGGTACCAGAATATTTGTCTGGCATGCTAATTTTTGTCAGATTGTGTGGCCTTGTTTAATTTGTGTCTTTCAGTGTTTTTTAAAGATTGGCAGTTCTTCGGTTTAAACAGCTGTGCAAATGCAACCATTAACTTTCAAAGCAGTCTGATCTTTTTCTGAAATGCAACATATCCATACATTGCCAGGAAGGATTATCCTTTTGTTGCACAGCAGATAATATTTGTGATTATTGATGTTTAGGAAAATACATATGCTGATGGATAGACCTCCTTGATTTCCCTACCTCCCCTGCTGTGATTTCCATGGTAGCAAAAGTGATGATCCTGCTTCAGTTTAACTGTCCAGTTTTTTATTGAAATGCTTTTAACCTGACATATTTAGTACCAATGTTGTTTTATACAACTCTGAGTTAATATTCTTAAACTGAAGTCTGCTTATTCTTCTTTCATTGATGTGTGGGTTTTGGTTTGTTGTTGTTTTGTTTTTGTTTTTTATTACAAGTGGCCATGGCATGCAAATAGATGAGCTTAAGGAAGATTACCATGTGTTGCTTTAACGTCTTGTAATTCAGTTTTCTGTGTTGACTGGTTCCTATTTAGCTTGAGTCCACTGCCTTGAACTATGTGAAGTAGACATTTCAAGGGAAAAAGAAAAAAAGGAATTTTCAAACTTATCCTTTTACTTCCTTCTAGAAATGGAGTCTAGAAAGGACTTCATTGCTGAAATGTGTCAGTTCAGAAGTGATATCTTCACTCCATTCAAAGGAGTTAACCTTACAAACACTCCAGACGCCCTTGGCAGGTGTCTGTTCTGTTCAGTTGGACAGGCCATAATGACCATCCCTGCACATCTCTAGTGCTCAATAAATCCAAAGTGGACAAAGAATCTTGAATTATGGGATTTTCAGTTAATTTTTTAATGACAAAGGAGTCTTCCTGAAGACTTAAAACTCTGGCATTTCATTTTACCCCTTTTGAATGTGTGTGCAGTATCAGGCATATAAGTATTTGTGTCTGCTCTCACTGAAATTTATTATCAGAAAGATGGAACTCAGAGTTACACCTTTGAATTGTAATTGGATGCATTTTAAGATGAGCACTTAGTATTATTTCTTATATTGCAGATGGCTGGAATCCATCTTCTCATCCCTATAAGAAGTTGGAATATGGGAAGTGGGAGTTGTTCATTCCACCTGAAGATGGCCGTTCTCCTGTGCCCCATGGGTCAAAGCTAAAGGTGTTGGTTCTAGACTTACTCTAACTCTTGTAACTCTTCTTACTCATTTACTGTCCATTTTGTTTTCTTCTAAGTAACTTTATCATCTTCTGATTGGTCTAAGAAGCAGAAGCACTTTATCTAGTTGAACAAAGTGACCTAAAGGAGTGAAACATTAAGCATCACAAAGAGATTTTGGGAACAGTCATATGTGGCTGAAATGTAGTTGTAGGGTATTGCACCATGTCATAAGAGGAAAACAGTTTGCAAATTGATAATCTAAAAAAGAAGAATTAAGTCATGTATAGGCAAAATCTTTCTGTATTTGATGCAACTACCTGTTGTTAAGATCCTGTTAAAATCTCAATACTTGGTAATTTTTCAGTACTTTCAATACTTTTAACTATGGCTTTTCAGGTGATTTTTGGTTGCTTTAATGGTACATGCAGGTTTGTAAAACTTACCTTTTTTAGGAATTCACAGTACTGAGTGGAAAGCTTAAGTAAGGGAAACTGACCACAGTTGTATTTCATAAGCATCCATGAGCTGTCACATGCCACAGTTGTATGCTTAGTGCAAATACATCTAATAATGACTAACTCACAGCATAGTTGATGATTTCTGGGTGAATATTGGTTTAAATCAGAGATGTGCTTTATTGCACTCAGAGCTTGAGTTTGAGATACTGGGTGCTATTAGAGGGCAGTAATAAGTACCAAAGGAAAGAAATGTATGTACTGAAATTACCTATAGACTATGAAAATTATGAACCTGGGAGCATTTGTATAATACTACTGCATTTTCAGAGGTCCCATCAACAGAACTAGAATGCTGAAAAAAAAATCCTCATTTTTTCTGCTGAAAATCTGCTTAGGCAAACAAGAAATGTGTTAAAACAAAGATATGTGTAAAAAATGCTCTGGAAATGCTTACTCAGTGTGTGTGCTTATCTCTATGCTTTTTGTTATGCCTTATGAAATAATCCCGGTAATAAATAAGGATAAATTGAAGTTCAGGAATAATCATTCAAGGATGAGAAAGCTGTTTTTTATTTTACAGAGCAGGAAAGAAAATACTTGTCTGCAACTCAGAAATGCAGTGATTATGCAGAAAAGTATGAGAATGCAGAATGGTTATTTAATATTTTCCATGGTTTTGAGATGCAAGTAGGTTAGATTTTTTGATTGTTGCTGAATTTACCTTCTCTGTTTTATCTACAAAACTCTTGAGTCAATTACTGTAGAAAATTCTATGCTTTTTGTAAAGATTAGAGGTGTGAATGATGATGATGAGTGTTGATAATTATTAACACAATAGTTAAAAAACCCATAGAATCTTAAATGCTTTTGGAACAATGTAAGATGTCTTGGATAATCACTGGTCATACCTCCTTATTTTGAAGTAAGTTCTTGATAGTATTTTCTTCCTGTTCAGCATTTCCTTGGAAATATAAACTCCATAAAACAAGGATTGCATTATACATAATTTGTATAGTATGTGGAATTGCCATGGATTGCATATGATTTACTTTCAAGATGAATTGCTGTACTTCTGTAATTGCTCTGAATTTTCTGAAAAGCCAAAATATACCCACTGGCAGAGTAGAATGTGAGTTTTTGTTTTTCGGCTTTTTCTACCCTGTCACTTTAATTGTGCTTTCCATGGTCAATTTTGGACAAAGTTACGTGGCTGTCACGGACACTCATGACACGTTGTCCAACAGGCTTTTGAAGCAAGACTGCCTGTGAAACATTTTCTTTTGAGTATATTCCTTCAAAAAGGACCAAATATTTAGAAACTTGATTCATGAGTGTATGTAGTCATAATTGATGGCTCCATTCATATGGAGCTACTCCCTGCCTCATCTGTAGCTTTGCTGATAATCTTTCACGACACTTTGTTCCATGGTGCCTTCAGGACTGAATCCAACACTTCTCTGTGTGTACTTGTAATGTAGTCAGATAATGAGACTAAGAGGAAAAAAACCTAAAAAGTCTCCAGTTAAGGTAGTTCAAAGATGGTTTATCACATAAGCTTTTGGAATATTCCCATGGTAGACGTGTACCTTATCCTCACACTACAGCTGATCTTACCCTCTCCCATTCTGCTAATGGGTGCAGAAAGCTTCTGCTTTTTCTGTAAGTTGTCCTTGAGCTATGTGGTTCAAACATTTATGGTTGTTTATAAATGTCTGTATTTTGTGTGTTAGAGCACAGTTTTGCTGTTCTTTGTTCATGTAGAAGCTGAGAAAATTGGTTGTTTGCAGATAGAAATTACTATGCAGATTGCAGAGATAATGTTGAAATACACAGGCGCTGGTGTCTGCACTAGACTAGGCAACAGGCATCTTTCTAGTAGTGGAAGCATTTCCCACTTTTCTTTACTAAAGAAGCCTAAGGGAATCACAGCTTTAGAAGTTTCTTTCACCAGTATGATTCTTAAATACTTAAGTTAAAATAGTTAACTTCAGACATTATTGTGGTGATTAATCTGTTAGGGGAAGAAATGTCTCCTCCAGAAGGTCCTTTTCTTTAACTTCTGTCTACTCTGTTTTGATCTTCAGTTCCACGCAGGCGAATGCCAAGTTCTGAAATGGTAACAAGGTCATTTCTTTTAAATAAGTAATATCTAAGCCAGAATGGGAAATGGATGGAGTGTAGTCGGTGACACTAATTTAGATCAGGTCACAAAATATTTTTGTGGGAAAATAAATGAGGAGCAGAGGTCAAACGTTTGCCTGTTTTCAAATAGAAGCAGGCTGTCTACTGTAGCTCTTCAGGCACTCTTCTCATAAGTAAATATAAACATTGCAGAAAATGAGTAATTAAAAAACCTGCTGTAAATCTTCTGACACTTTTCTTTGTGAAGAGATGGCTGCTTATGATAGTTGAGTGACTCCCTTGTGAATTTTGACATCCGTCTTCAAAATAAGGTTACCTTGCTAGAAAAGGGTATCTTTTTTCTTTCTCTGGTGGATCAATTGGGAGCTTAGACTGAGTTAAGTGAACAAATATTGTTGCTATTATGGTAGGGTAGTGCTGGCTTTTAAGCTTCTGACAGATGTCACAAGTGAGCAAAGATTTAAACCCAAAGCCAAGTGTTATCCTTTAATAAAAGAAGGCTTTTACCTCTCATTATTTCTAAAGAGGTAGTTTGAAAGATGTTTTCCTTAAACATCAGCATGTTTGTCATTCTACAGTGGTAGCAGTTGGGGTGCAAGTACTTACCTTTTGTGGTGGAAAATGACTGGGTTTTTTTTTTTCCTTCAGATTGGGTATTTTTAATTAACTTCTTAGATAACATAGCAAGCTTTTTACAAAAATTATCATGGGTAAACCTTTATAGCAAGTCTCCTTGGGTGTAGTTGTATTAATGCAGGAGTGTAATCAGTGCTACACTTTGTCTTTTTACTGTTTATTTATAAATGATTTTTCCAACTGCATTATATATATCTGTAAATTAAGTTTTCACTGTAGTTGGCAAGATCCTAATTTTAAAATAGTGTCAGTGAAGTTCAGGGATAGTATTGGTAAAAACTGAGCTTTTAGTATCTGCACTTGGGAGCTTGCTTAATATTATTTACAGGAATGCCAAAGAACAACATAGAAAATGGAAAACAATTAGCAAATGTATTCCTTTAAGAATTTAAATCTAGTTGAAAATAATTTCCAAATTCATGATCAAGTTCTGAAATATTTTCACATAGCTAAATAAAAAAAAAATTGCAAGATCAGTACTTGAAAAATATTGGTAATTGTGATAGAGCTACCCTGGTGCCCTGTAACATTAACTAGAAAAGGAATCTGTATAGTAGAACCACTAAATTTTATTTTATGAGCTAGAGAGGATATATTAAAGTAGACGTGATTGTTCAGCTTTCTAATCATGACAATAGGTATGTAATTTCTGAAATTGCTACCAGAAAAATAATTTTTTAGACTAATAAACTCATTTGACACTTTAGCTAACAATGTGCTGGGTAGGTGCATCAATCTATATATGCAACTAAATAGCACTTGAATATTCATGCAATGCAGTTCCTGTATTTTTCCTGGAAAGAACACCTCAAAGTGGTAGAAACTTTCTAAAAGCTCTGCATTCCATTATTTGTTAAATCTGTATCCTTTTCAATTTCACATCTCTGTGTTTGTGTCTGTATATATATATTCTATGTATTTAAATGGTGATGTTTATAGTTTTTTGAGGGAGTATCTTGTACTGTGATTAAATTTGATAACTTGTACACTTGTTAACACAGTATTTTTCTACTGATACTCTTGCATGTTTGAGTGGTTTCAGTGGTTGCTGAACAGGAGTTGTAGGTGCCAAGGCCAGTACAAGATCCAGGCAGGCATGAACAACACAGTTCTTTCATCAGTTTGTACAAAATGCTTATAACTTCACTATGATTGGTTTTAATAGTTTTCCAGTCCAATGTATTACGCATTTTAATACTCAGGTGTACAAAGGAAAGAACTACAATGACTTAGAGCATTAACAGTTTATTAATAATGATTGAAAGTACCTAAAGTACACTTGTATTCCTGAGGTGCTGGGTAGAGGAAAGCTAGTTGTGAAGAATAGTTTCAAAACTTAATCCTTACAGTTTTACCACTTTATCCTATACTTCCTAGCAGATCTGCATGCTCTGTGTTAAACTTGTACACCTTGAAAAGGAATCAAATATGGTGACCAGGTAGGTTAATCTGTGTCAGGGAACCACTGCTAGTAAAATTCATCAAGTGTAATTACTGTCACCAATGAAATAGATGGTGCTGCAGCTGACCCTGCTGATCAGGAGGTGCAGCAGCATAATACCAGACTGGTGTGGAGTTCAGGTCTCATGCACTTCAAGCAGTCTGCAGTCAAAAACGTGTTTATAATGAGAATGTGAAATTTCAGGAAATCTGTTAATAATGGCAGGCTGGTGGCTATGATTCAAGGGACAGAAATGTTAAAGTTGTGGTGGACTTTCAGGGTTGTAAGATGTAAATAGAAACATAGAACACCTGGTTGGGAGGGACCTGAAGGATCTTCTGCTCCAGGCGTTCTTGACAAAAGCATGCCCTGGTCACAATGGCCCAGCACCCTGTCTAGCTAGATCTTAAGTATCAAACATTGGAGAATCTAACACTTTCCTGGGGAAATTGTTGTCATTATGAGATAGGTTATGTGCAGTCAGATGGATTTTACAAAGGGAGTCTTGGATATCCTGAGCAGAAGTACTCAGCTTGGTTTCAGTGGAAACCTTCCTGAAGAAATGTTTGCTATTTCCTTTCATGTACGTATAGAAACACTTCTAATTATTTTGGTTTTTACCTTAGCCTAAGGGAAGAGGGAATATCCTTGCTCAGTGTGCCAAGTTCTGTATCACTTGAATGTCATGTCTTAAATAGTCAGTAGGATGCAAGAAAAAAAAAAACAAAAAAAACCAAACCACAAACCAAAACCCAACCCAAAACACAATCACCAGGTTTTCAAATTTGAACAGTGAATGAAACAAGTGTCCTGCAGCATCATGGTACGTAGCCTGTGTGGGAGAGGAAACAGACTTGTACTCCTGGAATTTTGAAGTTACTAAACAGGACTTAAATCATGTACCATATGCATTTCTGGATATAAGTAATGCTGATGACAATTAAAACATTAATTCTGTGGCAGTACCCTTCATGTTTCACCATGTGATTGCGAGCCATGGACCCTTCAGCAAGTTATTGTAGACTTCTTTGGGTTATACATGAGGTTTGCCAGCAGGAGGAGTTGTTATCTCATTTGGAGGTAAATGGTCTCTTGGCGTTGCCTATTTGGATTTAGTAAACAAAGTGCAGCTCCTCATGGACTCATAGGAGAGACTGTAGCACCAATGAGCTGTTGTAATGCAGTGGGCTGTTGTTCTTTGGAGCCTTCGTTGCAGACTGAGCTCAGTTCTTTAGAATATTCTTGTTCATTTATTTTGGCAGGCTTAGTTCTCCTGTGACTTGGAGATTGCACAATTCTCTGGTTGGAGGTTTTGCTATTTAAAAATACTTTAAGATATTTTACTTTTAGTTTATCCATACAGAAGACTAATTGTTTCAATTACTACTAGGTGAAAATTTAAGTAAAATGTGGTGTTATTTTTTTTTTTTCCTTGAAGAAGAGAGGGAGACATCTTAAAGAAGAGGTCTTGAAACAGATTTTGAGTCCATATTAAAAATATATAAGCATGGCTGTGATTCTCATGGGAATTGTTTCTGTTTGGAGGGTAAGATCACTTTCTAGGGAATGCTCCTGACATTCTCTGCAGTATGACGCAGCCACCCAATTGCAAGGTGCATTCTGCAGCAATTGTCCATGATACAAATGCTTTGTAGTTGAGGATAAGTAATAGTTAATGCTTGGGTACCCGTATTATATACTTCATCAGCTTCTTTTCTACTTGACATGGCTTGAAACAACTGTAAGAAGTTACATGTACTGTATGTCTAATGTGCTTTATTATTATGGTTGCTTTTCAGACCATGCTCTTGTACCCCAAGCCTCTTAACTAAGAGACTAGCAGAATACATACAGGAATGCTTCTATATTATGCGTACACATTTTTACAGTCTTTGAGCATCATCACTGTTCTTATAGTAACTTGTTTCTGATTAAGTCATAGGGAGGGAAATTTCTTTTTCAACTGTATATTCTAGAGATTCCAGTTTGATTTTTTTTTTGTGTGTTAAAAGGTTTTCAAAATCAGGATTCTAGACTGAAAGAAAAGTTTTAATGCTTTCTCTCAGCACAGATGTGTGTTTTCCCATTGTGAAAAAAATCTCAAACAACTGGCTGTCCCTCATACCTAATACTTCTGCCCCTGTGTAGCTAACAGTTATAAATCCATGTGCTTGGGTGATTAATGAAGTATTTTCTATACACTTGA
Organism: Onychostruthus taczanowskii; assembly: GCF_017590055.1. Classification (NCBI taxonomy): domain Eukaryota; kingdom Metazoa; phylum Chordata; class Aves; order Passeriformes; family Passeridae; genus Onychostruthus; species Onychostruthus taczanowskii. Next base: position 6,788,127 of record NW_024504455.1, read on the forward strand.
CTGTTAAAATCAATTGGGAATGTTTATGTGTGATGTTGCTTTCATTTTTAACAACTCTCCTAAGGTTTCCTGGATTTTGGCAGTTTGATTTTCCTATGGTATTTTTATCTGCATATATATTTTTTAATACTAGGCTACTGGCTCCATCTTTTGAAATACTTTTTTATTCAAATAGATAATACAGCTTTTTTTGGGTTTTTTGCTACTACTGGTTTCTCCTAGTTTTCTAAGAGAAAAAAATAGAAAAAAGAACAAAGGCTTTCCTTTTTAACCTGATCTAGTAAACTAGTTAAAGATGTTCAGAAGTTCTGCAATGCAATTGAAATACTTAAATCACAAATGGAGCTGTATCTCCCTCTTTTGGAAAATCAAGGCATGACTTCGTGACTTGGCTTAGAATATAGGCTTTTGCCTCTTTTGTATTTTGATTGTATTTTAGTCTTACTTTTTCTTTCCTTGAGGGCTAAGGGAAAGGGAAAAATGGGGGAATTGTGAACAAACATTTAATATCCATAAGTTTAGACTGAAGTAGCTGATGTCATGATGTATTTACAGAGCAAATAAATCTCTCTCCAATGATTTTTGAATGGCACAGATTTGTCTGCAGAATTTTGTTAAACATGTAAACCCCCTAAAAAGTACTATTATGTCTGATAACTAAGGAATATTTTTTCAATGTTTGATATTAATGCTTGTCCCTTTAGCAGGTTTCTTTTTCAGAAAACAGTTAGGAACAAAAAGAGCAAACCAGACAACTGGTTTGTATCATCTGACTCAGTTTTGATACTAATCATAAATTGATCAGGAAAATAAAAGCTTGGTGGAAGGATAATGTGACTAGTGTTCTATTACTTTTTCTTTCCAGTGTAACCAATTTGCAATTTAGGAAGGAGAACAGCCTGGAAGAAGCAACATGCTGTCCATTCTTTCCAAAATTTCATTTCAGGGTTTATGATCAATTCACTGTAAGGAAATAACTTCAGTCTACAAGCACCTTGACAGATAGACTCGATTTCTTGGTTATTTGGAGCAGTATGAATAGAGTATGGTGAAGTTTTTCAGGGGAAGTTGAGTTCTGGAAAGATCTCCCATTTTCCGTGCTCCTTACCACTCCAGTTTGGGTGAAGGTTCATTTGGGTAGATACTCTGGAGTTGGGGAAACTGAAGTGTTGAGGAACTTCTGATCAATTTATTTCCTTGCTGCCTCTCCTGAGCTTTGTTACAGGGCTGTGCAGGAGCAGGAAGAGTGAGACACTAATGCAGAAGCTGTGTTTGCTTCTTCATTTATTGCTTTCTGTTTCTGAGGCTATTAAAAAGAAACATTTATCTGGCCTCTAAAAATCTGTCAGGTAAAGTGAGACAGTTATGGAATAATGCTCTTTACCATGCTGTTCGATCCCAAATTTTTATCAGGCTTTTGTATTTTTATCTGAAGCTGCTTTAAAGTGAACTGTCAGGTAAGAAACTCTAGGTTCCAGTCCTGGGCTCTGCAGCAGGTTGCACTGTGTTATCAGGAAGTGTTCTGCTGTGGTCCTTTGTTTTAAGAACCAAACATACTGAAGTACTGCCGCTAAATTCCAGTGCTTCTCTCACAAACCAGTGCTGACCTGTAGAAAGAGAGGAGTTGCTCTCTGTTTTCCTCTGTGTTTGTGAGGGGGTGATGTGATTTTATTTTCTGTTGTAAATGGCCTCAGTTTACACTGCCTACTGGCAAGAGATCATCAGAACCATGTGTTCTGTCCTGAGTGCTAAAGTCAGGATTGATTCTTTTTGAGGATGAATAGGACAGGCAGGGGTGTACAGGGAGAGGTGCTTTCAGCTGATAGATGGTAGCATGGTGGGAGTGGGTCTCTTCTCCAAGGTAACCAGTGACAGGACAAAGAGGACATTTCCTCCAGTTGTGCTGGAAGAGGTGTAGATTGCATATTAGGAAAGAGTGGTCATGCATTTGAACAGGGAAGTCATGGACTTGCCATCCTCAGAAGTTTAAGGAAACACGTGGATATGGCAATCAGGCCATGGTTTAGTGGTGAGCATGGTGCTGGAGTAGCTGTGGGAATCCGTGGTCTCTTCCAACCTAAACAGCTCTAGGATTCTGTTTCTGGAGCAACTTGAGGGTATTGAGAAAAGGATGCAAAATTTAAGGAAAAAGAGAAAATAACAGGGTTGTATTGGTGTCTTGAATGCAGGACCTGTCTTTGAAACTGAACAGCATGTATGAAATAAAATCTAAGACCAGGTTTTCTTCCAGCACCAATGTATCCAAAATATATTAGGTCAGATTCTTTTGTATTCTTGGAAGTTTGTAGTTTTTTCTTGGTTACCCTATTCATCTACAGCTAAAGTAAAAATGTAAACTTTTAGATTCTACAGAGCACATTATGCTAAAAAAACCTTGGTATTCAAACAATTGTTTTTAATTTTAATCTATTTTTAGAAAAACAGAGGGAGGAAAATACCTTGATGCTAAATGTCTAATAAATTTGTTGTAGTAGATAAACCTTGTTATGTTATCACAGCATCTAACACAAACTTCTAGGAGTCTATAAAAGCTTATCCTGCCCATGTTTTATGTTTTGCATTGAACTTGCTTTTAAGTTGGATGCATGTTATTGAGATGAAATGATATTTCCACCTGTATTCCTGTGGCTTTTATATTTGGATAATTTTGTGTCAGAAATGAATAGATCTGAAGCTAATGAAATACTGTAGGTTGTAAAATACTGAAATAATAGCTTATTGCCCTTCTATAACAAGTCACTTCCATTTCCATATTTATATTAAAGCTAGTCCACTCTCTCATTTTATTAGCTATTGCTGGTTTGATGGTCAATTTAATTTCATCATTGTATTAAAAGCCACATATACCAAGAATCATTCTAAGTGTTTTCAAGCTATTAAAATAATGAAATAATAATACAGTGTTTCAGAGCAATTTATTGGTTTGCATATATTCATCAGTTATTTAGTTATCATTTTGTTATTTTCATTTCCTCAGCTGGAATAGAAATGATAAAATACTATATAACAAATCTCTCAAACAGCAGTAATATGTCTAAATTCTTTATATTGTTTTTTTTTTTTTTAAAGAACTTGTCCAGAAGATTATACTTGTAAATCAAAATAAATATCTGAAAAATAGGGAATGGCAGCATGGCCTTTTAGTTCTAATGTTTGAGCCTTTCTCCTAATAAGTGGAAACAGAGGTAGACACCTTATGGAAGCACATCATCATTAAATTAAATGCTCATGTATGGTTTTGAAGTCTGCTTTAGGTGCAGGAACTGAAAGCTGAAGGAGTGGTTGCTGAGCAGAGTAGTTGTCTGATCTTGCACAACTTTCTCTTGAATATTCTCTTACACTGTTCTGAAGATCTTTGTGCACACTGAGAGTTGGGGTAGCCAAATGGAGCTGTTGTGAAGAGAAGGTAAACACAAAGAAAAAAGGGATATTCAAAAACATATATGAATTTTAAAAGTGGTAGTTTGTGGCCTGTTGCTGCAGAGTTTCATCTGTCATAACAATAGGACAACCATATTAAGCTCCATTTTTACACAGGGATTTATTTTTATCTAAATTTGTATATGTGACAAAGCTTTTAAATTTGTTGTGAACCTTTCATACTTTTTATCATTATAGATTGCGTAAGAAAAAATGTGTGGTATCTGCTCATAAAAAGCCAGCAGATTTCCCTTAGTCACAGTAGGTTGAAAATTGCCTGAATGTAAGCACAGAGTTTTCCTTTAAATGCCCCAAGACATCCAGAAGGAATTGCTGGATGTACTGTGGGTGATATAAAAGGCCCGTGTTATTTTGGAAAGGCAGAATAATGGGATACCCAAGAGTCTGAAATGCCTGAAAAATCAAGGCCTTTCAATCTCACTTGTCCTGCATTGGCAGCATCATTACATTAAATGAGACCTATTTCAGCTTCTGAATTGCTCCTATGTGTTATTGCGTTTTCTTTATGATACTAGACTGACCTCAGAGTGATGGTTTCCCCTTAACTGTAATAAACTGCTTTTGAGAGTTTCAAACATCATCAAACAGACTCATAACCCCTATATTTAGTTTTATCCTACAACCTCCTCCCCATTCCATGACTTTCCTATTCTCTAGTGGACAGGCATGGAATGCATTGTCACTTTGGTACTAATGTTATTGTGAGGTTTAGGTCTTGCTTTCTCTTCCAGTAGTCCAGCATTTGGAAAACTGGAATGAACTTTTGCACCTTGGTTTTTACATACTTTCAAAGCCAGCCTTTGTTGCTTATGTTTTCTCCAACTACAGCCATACATTTGTTTTTTTTAGTGGTTTTATTCAGATCTGAAAGTTCTTCAAAATTAATCACTTATTAGCACTGATGCCATAAAACTCAGGTTTAAGATCATGTTTTTAATATGTTAAGTGTACTCATCTGTGAAATCCACAGCAGTTATTACAGTGCTTTGGGATGCTAAGCTTTAAGATGCTGTACACTTCAGACAGAAACTTTGAAAATACACCCAACATCCCTATAATGGAAAATGAATACCAAACATAAATTTTTAACCTTTGAATACAAAAGATGTACAGCATAGGTTGAGGTCTTCACTTCTGTTGTTTTGCGGTTGTACTTATATAAATTGTGTGTCTATGTCATGTCCATTTTTAGAGCAAATTGGCTTTTTAATGTCAGGTTTTGAAGGACATTTTCATTCTGTCTTCCTGACACTTATTTCTGTGAGATAATTTATTTACATGTATTTATATCTCACTTGGAAGCCAGAATCATGTGACATTTAAAGGTCGAATCAAGGATTTTGAATGCTTACCACTAGGGGAGGTGGGGAAAAACCCTAAACTATTTAGGTGAGCTATTTTTAAAGTTGATGTAGGCAAATTCAGCATGACTTACTCTGAATTACCTACATTCTTATTACAAGTTTCCAATGGGAAAGCCATCATGGAGACTTTGGAAACAGGGGAAAAACCCTCTTTTTGATCTAGTTCTAAACAGGTTTACTGTTTTGAGATACTTCCCTTTAAGCACAAAGACACAAAAAAATCATGATATTGTCCACCTACTATACAGTTTGATAATATATTACTTTATCTCATGTTTCACACAAAGAGGTGGTTAATGTAAATGGTGGCAAGTTCTTTACATATGTTATTTTGTATTTTTCCATTCTGTCTAAATTTGGGCAGTGGAATATGTAACTCTTTTGAGATACTGGTTTCTTTCTTCTTCATCAGTTTTTGTTGGTTTTTAACTAATTGGGGAGGATATATTAGTTTGTGTCAGAAACTTGGATTTCCTTTTCCCCCTCTCTTGTCCTCTTGTTGGAGTGTTTTCTGTAACAATAGGATCAGAAATACAGGGATTATTTTTACCTAGGACTTTCTTTAACTTAAGTCTAAATAACTAAGAGGTTGCTTGGGATGAGAGGCTAAGCTTTTGTCAGTTTGCTTGGCATGTGTTTCTTGCTATAGCACTATGCATTTTTAAAGCTTTATTTAATGGGGGCTGTAGTTTTTATACCAAATGGTGGCATGTCCCTCCTTACGTATGTTGAAGAATGATCAGGGACATATCTTGTGACAATGAAGTAGGTAAATCCCAAGGCCAGTTTGAAAAAGCCTAATTTAATGAACATCATGGTTTTATATATGTCCTTTAGAGAGCAGTTTTTTGAGTTAATTAGAAAATGTAAAGTCAGCTATAAAGTCCTGATGAACTATGTAGTAGCTGGTTAGGCTGCAACTTTTATGAATTTGTTTTTACTCATTTCAAACTAATTTGGAGGAATAGTACAGTATCTTTTAAACTGATTTATATTTACTCTGTCAAAAGTGCTGTGTAATGACTATATTCAGTATTCCTTATGCATGCAAAATCTGTAACAGCACATTTAGAGTATACACAGCAGCTAATTTTTATATCTGGACGCTGCAGAGAAGGGACCACAAGTCATAATTTGGGGTGAGTGGAGCACCTGCCTTTGTTTTATGTGTGCTTTATAATTTTACTCCTTTAATTATTATTTTATTATTTTAATTATATGTAATTGTTTCAAGAAATAGCAAAGCAAATTCGGGAATTAAAGCTGTCAGGCTGTTTGCATTGGAGTTATTTTTGTCAGTCTTGGGCTGAACTGCTATTTGTTTGGTAGTGCCATTTAGTTTTTTCCAATTCCTGTGCTCATGCTTCAGCTAAGCATGGTGATGTGACAGTTCTGTCTCAAGAAACTTCAGAAAACATTTGGAATTTTTATTTCTAACTTTTATTAATAAAACTGTATACAATATCAGGAGAGAGGAATAAGATTATTCAGTATAGAGCTTGATAATTAAGTCTAGGAGAGACTCTGTAAATGGTATTCACATAAAATTAAGAAAAGTATTAAACAAGCATAGCTACAAAGAATTGGAATTGCCAGGGATCACTTGATAGATCTGTAAGGACACTGTTGATTATGCCTCTGCAAACCAGAGAAGGAAACAATTCAACTTTACCAGCTGTGGTGGTGTAGTGATTGTTCTTTTTGACTCTGCTTTCTCTGTGCACTGCCCATGATACTCAAAAATTACAGCAACAAATGAGAAAACTTGGGGTTTCTACTGTAGGGGTGAGATTCATCTATCGCCATGGCTGGATATATTACCACCTATACTGTAAAGAAAGCAACAAATAAATTTTATGGTAGCTTGTTTAAAATAAGTGCTTCCCCACATTTTTGGAGATTTTTCTGATATCAGCATGGTTAAATTTCATTATTTCCGTTTTTGATTTGGGTTGGACTCTACGATCTTAAATGTCTCTTCCAACCTTGTGATTATATGTTAACTTTTTCTTTTGAGCATGGGAGTTTTCTTACATATTTGCATAATAGAACTGCAAGCAAAGTTTTAAAATGAATGAACCCAACAATTTAGATTATGAGCCTTAAAATAGAGCAGACTCTAAAGTTTTAAGACTGTTCAAGTGTATAAAAACAATCCATAGATTTTCACAACTTGTTTATGATTCTGTATTATTACTATCATAATATATGACAAATGAATGTATGTATTTCTAGGAAGTTTTAGTTTTATCTATTAAAATTCTGTCTGTGAAAGTTGCTAGAGACTTGTACAACTTCCTGTAAATCTCTCAATTCCTGAAAAGTGTAACCCTTAAGTTTGGCTTTGTAGATGTTTTGAATAAATGCAACACTAGCACTTGAACAAAATTACTTCTGAATAAATGGTAAAACAAATGCACTTGTGTCTCACAAATGAGGGAAAATAAGGTCAATTTAAGTGACTACAGAACAACAGAAGTTCTTTTACTTTTTCAGAAGGATGGGATACAGAGATTAGTTATGTGGTGTAACTGTAGAAGTTGAAAAAGTGAAATAACTGATGGTTGGCCATTTAAATGGTTTTCTGATGTCTTTTTTTTTTTTTTTCTCCTAACTTTTTCATTGCTTAATGGCTTTAATTAAAGACAGTACGTGACTGGATTAATATATCATAATAAAGAAATGTACATTTCCCCCCTCCAGTATCATTTTTGGATTAAACCAGTACTACAGCTAATTAATGTTCTGAATGTAGATTAATTACTCCACATTTCTTGAATGTGCCCACCCTTCATAAGCCTGTCTAGTATGAATTATGCTAAAATATTAGAAAAAAGGAATGCCAAGATGAGTAGGTTATTATATGCAGTAATCATCTTAGTTCTGTGATGGGTAAATTGGGACAAAATAATAAAAGAAGCAATAGCACCATCGGAAGTGTGATATTAGAGAGAGGAGATAACTTTTATTATTTTAAGAATAATTTGCAAATTGTCAATGCTATCAGCAAGGAGGATCTTCTCGGTGTTGATAGAATTTGCAGAAATACTCTTTGGGTCAGCTTTGCTAGCACAACTAACAGAAAAAAAAATTCCATACAGCTTTACAGTGTTTGAAATAACTTTCTCAGCTTTTTCTGGTGAGGTTTTTGGTATTAATTACTCCATTTTATCAAATCTATTTTGAGTTATTGGAGTTATAATACTATGTACTAAGGCACAGCAGTCATTCTTCCTTGCCTTATTCTATCAACTTCCATTAACTGTCTGCATATACATATTTTTCTCTTTGAAGGAGGAAAAGGTCAAGGAAAGTTTGACCTTTAAAAGATCAACTAAACATGATTCTGTGATCCTGCCTTCTTCCATGATTGGGTTAAGGATGCAGATAATCCAACAAAACAATGAAAGACACTTGCCAGAGGTGAAAAGGCAATTCTTTGATAATTTTATCTTCCAGACTGCCTGTTAGAAATTGGGAGCAAAGACAAGTCACTATTTGTAACAAAAAAAAACCCCAAAAAAACAAAAAAAAACCAACCACCAAAGGAGTGGAAAAAACCTCAACCCTTTTAATTTGAGGCTTCTTATAATTTCATCATTTTTCTTACAAAAAAAAAAAAAGCCCCCTACTACCAACAATGAAACTAAAAAATCATCAGTCATCACTTTCTTTAAAAAAGCAGAATTAAGAATTCTGTGCCTTCATTTGCTTGTACATTTCTAGGTTTTAAATTTGCAAACCATCTGTGTTACTGTTTTAGTGGCAGCCAAGATACCAAGCAACACCAGAATGGTGCTGTTCCTTCTGGGCTGAGGAGAGGGGAGGTGGGATGGGGTGGGAGGATGTGAGCAAGGTGGAACTTTTTCTTTGCCTTGACCCAAAAACTGTCCTGTGCTTCTTGTATTGTCTGTGGTTCTGGGCTATGTGACATTGTTGAGGACTCTCAGAGCATGGAAAAGAAGATGGAGTTATGATATTAAAATTGCCTTACCAGATTGTTTTGTTTGCCAAGTTAAACAAATCACAGTTCTCATCCTAATGGCATTATACTGCATATCTATTTAAATTTATCAGAACATGGAAAGGAAATAGCAATGACAGGGGTAATTAGGGAACATAACAGAAATCCATTTGGAAAGGCTTCTTCTCCCATTACTTATATAAATCTTATGTATATTCTCACCTTTCAGCTCTTGCTGATGAACATCACTCCTGTCTGACATGTCTGCTTTACTGTCCCTTTGCAAATCATCCCTGTGGGCTGGGTCGTTCTTCCTTCTCTTGACTTGCATCGTGTGTTTGTGTGTTCTTTAAATTAAATTTCTGTGTAGTCTACTATTTCATTCTGTGCTGTGGTTTGCATAGGAGGCGTTCTATGAGTTATAAGTGACTGCCTGCATATGTTGTGTTATTTTATAGGTGGTGATTCGTGCTCAGAACGGCGCCCTCCTCTATCGTATTTCACCCTGGGCAAGATATGTGGTCCGTGATGAAGACAAAGTGAATTATGATTGGGTTCACTGGAATCCACCACAGTCATATATAGTAAGGCTTCAATATTATCTTCAAGAGGTGTATCATGCTATCTTTGTTTCCATGCATGGAAGAAAATAAAAGGAGATTGCAAACTAGTTAAAACAGCTGAGAGGTGAAGGGCTTTTATTCATGGCTTTGACAGAAATAAATTACTTTAATGATGGATGTTTTTGAGCTGCTTTTTCAGCCTCCTGTAGAATATATAAAAATAGTTATTAATCTGGTATTTTAAACTTGGTTGGTTTGCCACCTGTTAGGCAAGATTGACAGGTATTCTGGGACAACATGGCTGTTCGTGGTAGGGTGGAGAGCAGAGAATTATAAGTACAGGATTTAAGGACTGATTATCTGCAAATGCAATGTTCAGTACTCAACACTAGGTTAATATTCCATAAAGTCAGAAGAAACTTCCAAAATAAGATTCCAATGCTCCAGTCAAATCCTGGTTTCTTTGTATCCGGAAAATCCCATTATTGAATTTAAATCCCTCTTTTTTTCTCATGCACTGCTGTAAGGGAGAGAACTCTTTGCATGGTATATGAAAAATACCCTAGGAGAACATTTGGAAACCTCAGACTGTCTGAGTGATGTTGTTTCATATTGAACTTTTTCATGTTTTCCCTGAAAAATGGTATGTAGTGGTTTATATTGGAGATGCTGTAACCTCTATTTTGAGTTAAAATTTCTCATCCACCTCAAATTATGAAACAACTGCTTGAGAGAGAAAAGGTGACTGGCATGGAAAATGCTTTCTTTAAAAATAGATAACATAATGTACAGTAACTCTTGTTAAAGTGTGTAGTCTATCAATTTAGTGGCCTATTCTGTGTATGATGCTGTGTGACATCTCAATGTCATCAAGATAGGGATTTGGGAATGCAGTGATTGGGATGACCTAGAGTGAAAAAGAGGTTTGAACTTTTGGGTGCAGACTTACTGAAAAAACAAAAAAGTCCTTTTATGAATAGTAGAGGTGTCCAGTGGAAATAAATCTCAGGGAACAAGCCTCAAACAAAAGTTTTGTTCTTCACATTGTTCCTTTAATTTCTGTTCACATGTGTGTATTCAACTAGTTTTGTTCTACATTTTCAAAATTTCATGTGAATAATAAACTAACAAATAGGATATTGATTTAAATGGCCTCTCTAGTCTTCAAATATTTTCACTGATCTAGAAATGCTGTGTGCTGATCTCCAGACTTGAGATTTTTAAATTATATTTTAATATTAAGTATTTACAATATAGGTGATTCTGTGTTATGGAAATGTATTCTTTAGGAATAACACATTTATAAATGTCAGACAAAATAAGGCATTGATTTCATGTACCTGCAAAAAGCAGATATGCTTAAAAAATAAAAGCCTATCTTACTATTTTCTGTCTCTATTTTCAAACAAGCTTCATAGTGATTCAGAAGGACATCAAGTGGAGTGGCTGTTATCAGTTTGAACACTGAAATGTAATTTGAAAAGAATATAAGAAAAGTGTTGAATCATGAAAGTCCAGTTTCTTGTTCATAAAGGACATTTATTTCAAACAGATATTTGCTTTAACAGTTTGAAATGGTCAATTGCTTCTGAAATGTTTAGAATCTCTTAGAGGAAAAACAAAATAAACCTAAGTTGTTTTTCATCTTGTGCAAATCATGTGATTATGACAACACTCCTAAGCTGTTCCTAATGACAACTCTGTTTTTTTTTTCTTGTAGCATAAGAATCCTTCTCCCAAGAGATTAAAAAGCCTAAGAATCTATGAATCTCATGTGGGAATTGCTTCCCCAGAAGGCAAAGTAGCTTCTTATAAAAACTTCACATACAATGTACTACCTAGAATAAAAGATCTTGGTAAGTAATACCAGAAATGCTTGTAGAGATAATACTTATGTGCTTGTTAGAAAAGATAACTGTCAAGTATCTAGAGGCTTTTTGAATTCCCAATTACACATGCTATAAAAATAGATGCTTAGGTGAGCAAAAATTATAAACAAGTGAAATCTATGGAGAACAAACAAAGACAGAAGTAGGATATGTGATTCCAGATTTTTAAGTAAAATATGATTATTAAAGCCCAGATAAGTACTTCATGGTTGGCATGGTTTGATTTCAGCTTGAAAAAGGGCCTGTTTTTGTGACAGTCTTCAGAAAAATACTTCATTCTTAATTGGTTCTTCTAGTGTATAGCTTAGTTTTGAGGAAGAACAAAAGAAATACTTGGATATTCTTTGTTTTGCCAGAATAAGCATGCTATACTTCTTTTATCCCTGAACACTAGCTCAGAAGTATCAGAACAAGGAAACTTTAAATATGAAAGATCTTCTTGAGGAAAATAACTTCTAGTATATTGGAGAGGATGTGTGAAAGAGCTGGTAACACTATCTCAGGAACCACAGCAAAACTGTTCACCTCAATTTCACTTTAATTATTTTTTCCCATGGTGTCTTTGCACTGTTTCTGTAATGGACAAGGTTAGAAGTTACTGCCTCTTACTGTCTTGTGATGAAATATATATTTTACACTGCTGTAAAATAATCATGGCATCTGTAGCTGAAACCTCTGTGAATGGTGGCTGTGTTTGTGTTTGATTTTTTAAAAATTCTGTTTTATTTATCAGAGTGCTTGAAGAAGACGTTTTCTTGTAGCTTTGTATGTTAAGTCAATGTTTTGTGGCTTTTGCCTTTTGGCTAAGTTGAGCTTGCTGGTGAGATGAGGGAGTTTGCACATGTGGAAGCTTTTTTGGATTTTACATTATATAAAAAGCAATTTTGGATTTTACATTATGTATCTGTGACTGCTTACTGCCAAGGAATTTCACTTGTCCCAGGAAGTTAATAGGATTTACAGAGTTAGGAAAGCATTCTGCTTTGCCTACAATTTTTTTCTTTGTAGAGAAATGTCATGGAAAGGCTGATACGCCAAATAATAAAAGCAGTATCAAATTTAGGATATATGGAAATTATAACTAATGTTCCTTCTTGTTTACGTTAAGTAAACATTGTGGGAATGAATTATTTTTTAAATATATTGTTCAGGTCTATTAGATTTAGTTTTGGAATGTCTTACTTTTTAGGACAAGCTTAAAGACATCACTGTATGAGAACTCTAATATATTAGTAGTTTGTAGGAATATGTGCTTGACAAATAGCAAAATAAAGAGCAAGCAAATTGAATGAGATTAATTTGATGCAATGTTGCTGTTTATTTATAAAAATGATGTAAATAAAAATAAGTATGAGCTTGAATTATAAACCAGCAATGAATCTGACAAATTGCTGAGCTCACACCAACTGTCTTCTAATAATAGCTCTGGTTTTAAATGTCACAGTTATAAAAAAACCAAGGAAGAATAAAAAACATCTCGTTTTTTACTAAGGAATGAAGTGAATATTTTCTTCAAGCAGAGAAGTGATGGTGGTGTGAGTCTTAATATCCTGTAGATAAAACCTGATTCTTTAGAGTTCTCTTCCTTTAGAATGCACTGAACTATTGAGATACAACACAGTGTGTCCCCCAGCCCTACTTGACTGCTTTGGTTTTGGGTAAACTTGGAATAAAAGCACATTACACTTGTGTTTTTTCTTTTTGGAAGGCTCTTCTACAGGGGAGAAATAGCTATTACAGTTGGAAAAAAGCAATTTTGCTGAATGAAAAAAAAGGTTTCAGATGTCATGAAGTTACAGTATTGTGTGTAAGCTGGAGATATGGGTCTGACAGATGGGCCACTTGGTGGATAAGGAATTAGAAGGATGGTCACACTCAAGGTTTTCAGTCAATGGCTTGATATCCAAGTGGACACCAGGGATGGGGTGGCCTCATATTGGAGCAGGGTGTATTTAGTTTGGACATTAGGAAGAAGTTCTTTACTGTGCGGTTGGTGAGGCACTGGAATAAGTTACTCAGAGAAGTTATGGATGCCCCATCTCTGGAAGGGGTGTTGAATGATCTGGTTTAGTGGAAAGTGTTCCTGCCCATGGCAGAGGGGTGGGAACTAGAGGATCTTAAGTTCTCTTCTACCCCTAACCATCCTGTGATTTTGTCATACAATATGTAGCCAGTGGCTAGCACTGACTGCAAGTGTCAAAAGCTGAAGCAGTTCAGGATATGCAGATTGGCATAAATAATATTCTGAAGTTAAATAAGGATTGCACTTATTTCTGTATGCATCTGGGAGATTCAGTATGCTTAGATCACTTGACAAATTGACTGTTTCATTTGCCATGGAGATCATGTTAGTATAAACTATTAGGTAGAATTGCTTTGTGAAAGTTACTGAATCTTTAGGTGTTAACCATTAGGGTCAGAAGCAGATAAAATGAGAGGAGACTGGAATGGATATGTTACAGGTATTGAACACTCTTTTTACTGTCCTTAAGGCATTTGTTTGTTATATTTTTTTTTCCTATTATAGGCTATAACTGTGTCCAGCTGATGGCTATTATGGAACATGCATACTATGCCAGTTTTGGTTATCAGGTTACAAGTTTCTTTGCAGCATCAAGGTAGGTTTAAGTGCTCCAGCATCTTCTCTGTCCTTTCCCCTTCCTTCCCATCCACTGAAATCAGTGTTGCATGCAGGTGTGTGTTTGCAAGAAAGTGTATACTGGGAAGTAATGGCTTAGGTATATGCTCTACCTTCCTCTTAAATCTGAAATCAATTTGGCACAGTGATCAGCTGCTCTGTGAAATGCTTTCGATAGAATACAGACAAAAAGTTTATAAGTAACTTCAGCTGCCATAGCATATTCCGGGTAATCTACCTTCAGCAGTCTTTATGCATGGGTTTGTGGTTGTGGGATTCTTGGCAGGAGCAAACAGGGTGCGCAGGGCTTTTCTTTGATGGCAAACAGAACTATACAATGTTCACAATGAACTTAATTAAAATCATGACTCTGTGTGTTCCGTGGGAGCCCTTTCCCTTACTTGTAACATACTGTACTTAGACTTGAGGCATCGAGTAAAATTACATGGAATATGAATTCAGGTGGTTGTTAATAAAATTATGGTACATGTGGAAGCAATTTTTTTAAAATTTATTTTTGATCTTAGAGCAGCTCAAGTGGCAACCAGGCTAAATTTAGATAGGCAATTTTTAGCTAGCTTAATTAGTTGAAGAAAAGGGTGTCGGGCACAGGCGACAAAAAAAAAAATAAGGAAATGGTATAGTTCCTAAAACAATAACAAAGCAGGAAAATAGCAGATAGTGTATTTTGTGGTCTTTGTGGGCTTTGTGGATGTTTTGTAATCATTGTGTTACTTCATTCCAGCAGTATGAATATATTCTTGCCCTTTCTGACCTAAGGAAATGTTCAATATTGAATAGAAACTTTAAGTTGTATCCATTATCTTTTATACTGAATTTGATGTATTATTAAAAAGGGAAGAATAAAACAGACTATTTCTGCAAAACGTTGTGTGGATGATGGAATTCTTATAAGGAAAAACAGTTTCAACTGTTAGTTTGTACACAATAGCTACTGCTTAAGAGGCTGAAAAAATCAGCAGTGTACATCTGTAGAGTAGGTGATGAAGAACTGCAGACTTTGATGTAGTTTCCATGATGAATGTTCCACATTGCCAGCATGAGCCCTGATGGTACCACGTTGTGTTTTCACAGCCGGTACGGAACTCCTGACGACCTGAAGGAAATGATTGACGTTGCTCACTCCATGGGCATCACAGTCCTGCTTGATGTGGTGCACAGCCACGCCTCAAAAAACTCAGAAGACGGTCTCAACCAGTTTGATGGTACAGATTCTTGTTTCTTCCATTCTGGGTATAGAGGCAATCACCAGCTCTGGGACAGCAGGCTCTTTGACTACGCAAAGTGAGTATAAAACATCACTTCAGCTGTGCTAGTGGTTATTATTTCATAGCAATTCTGTTAAAACTGCACTCCTCACCAAGCTGGTAAAGTCATTTGGATTGTTTAACAACTGCAGTATGTGGAGTTAAATTCCTCTACTTGCCTAAAATCTAACACTAAATGATAGTATTTCAATTTCATTACTTTCCTGTCATCTGTGACTACTTATGTGCATTTTATATACCATGTGCATTGTGTGTATTATATAATGGTGTAGTTATTTTTATTTAAAAACATATTTCTCTATAAATATAAATTTAAATATATGTTATATAGGCATATATAATTGTGTATTTTATGCATTTTATGCATATTAATATTTTATTGCTATATATAGTATATTGCATATATATAATAGATGATGTTTGTATATAAAAATAAAATAGTAAGAAAATTTGATGAAAACTTGGAAGCTCTGTAAACTTATTGACATATTGTCAAGTTGTTGAAATGTAGGAAAAGTTTTCCCCCAGGACAACTAACTCCATTTCAAAGAGCTTCTGGAGGTCAGTCAACAATTAATACAGAGCAGGGGTCATTTTCAGTAGACATTTCTAGAGACCCAGTTTGGGCAAGCTTAATTAACCAGTGTAAATATAGCATGTGTCAAAACATGTATTAATGCTAGTTGATTATTAGTACTTAATATTGCTTACTCTGTGTTCTCTGAGGTATTGGGGGCAAGGAGATTGATCTTGTATGCTGAATGTTTCACTGGTTTAAATGGAGAAACAGGCACAAGCAGCCAGCTTATTTCAGTCTCCTTCTTGCATTTTTTCTGTTTGTTCATCCCTGAACCATCTTCTTCCCTTTCCTTTCTTTTGTTTCTCTAAACATTCCACAATAAGTTTGGTGCAATAACTTCACAAGCTTCTTAAAGCATGTTTTAATAATTGATCGCTTATTCCAGGATAAGTTCTCTTATTTTCCCCCTTGAGATGCATAATCTGGTATGATCTTCTTATTAATTACAAAGCTAGGTTTTAACCCTTTCAAGGTTACATTTGAATGTTCTTGTGGTGGCTTATCACAGAGCAACTGTAGAGTTCTGGTCTCTTGTTAATCTCTTAGTTGTTAGGTTTTTTGTGCTGCAGGTTCAATTTCCTGTGTTTCCTATTTTTCTCCTTTGCTTGCATTGAATTGCCATGGACTGGATGGATATGATTACACAGCAGTCATGTTACATAGCATAGATGAATTTTTTAATGGAACTCAGTGTCAAATAAACCAAATGACCAGTGTGAAAACTGACACTTCAATACTTAGTAGGATGGGCTGTTCTTTATTTGGGACTTGTTATGTGGGACAATTTAATGGGTCATTTCAGGGGGAGTTTCTGATGTGGTATATTGTGATTTAATTTTTAATAATGATTTAATTATTATAAGACATGCATTTTAGTCCTTCCTATTAAGCTTTAAATTCACACTCAAGTAAATTGTATTTCAAATAATCTTAAAGCTTTAATATCAATATGATAGTATTACACATCTTATTTCATTTGATGGTTATGACTAACCAACAAGTGTGTGAGTACCAATGTCTCTAGTGAGACAATGAAATGTGGTTATGGACCTTCCTCTGTTCTGGTTCTTCCTGCAGGAGAAGAAAGTGGTGCTGATATTGAGTGTTTGGGGGTATTTATAAATGAGACAAACAACCAGCTCCTTTGTAGGTTGCACTTTACAATGTTAACTATTTCTTCACAAGTGAAGAACTGCCTGCGTGGCTTGGTTGGGTCAGTGATACGTACCTGTGGAATTTCTTTTCATGCTATGGCTTTGGAAGAGGTGCCAGACTGAATGCAGAAAGGGGGAAGTGGGAAGAGCTGTGAGGGGGAGAGATGAGATTAGAGAATAGCAAAGACCAGAGAAACTGAAGCTCTGCACTGGATGACTGTGGGTCCCTTGAGGGTCATTTCCCATTCCCTCCCATCTCCAGATTTGCTGTTGCATATCATGAGTTCTCTTCAAATGGTTGTGGAAACCTTTTCTTCCCCTTCAAGCACAGGACGCTGTGAACTTTTCTAGTCATTAAGGGATTCTTTCATCCTCATACCTGAGACAGTAAATATTCTCTATGTGTTTATAGTCAAGTTTTAATGCTGAAAAGTTAAAATTGTCATGGTCATTGTAAGCTTCACAGAAGTGATTAAAAAATAGCTTGCATTTTTTCTCCTGTTCTTTGTGTGTGCAGATTCCAAGCAATACTGAAAGAATCAAACTGACATTTCATTGAATATGTTTAGTTTGTTTTTTGGTGGTTTTTTTTTTTTTTTTACCCAATTTAGTATGTATTGGCATTCTGCTAATTTCCATACCAGTGGATGAGCAGCTCTAGCCTGGTTGAGGCGAGTATAAAAATCTGTGAGAGAGACTGAAGTTGCTGGCTGATGGTGAAAGTTTGCTCAAAATAAATGACAGAGCAAACACAGTCTGTTGAATGGTCTACAGAAAAGCTTGCTTGCTGAGTGAAATTTCTTCAGCTAGCACAGCCTTCTGTCCTGTACAGAGCTTGTACTAAATCCCTTTCCTTCTGTAGTGGGAAGAGCTGTTAAATCTACAGGTACTTAAACATCAAATGCAGAGAATGCTCAATTCACTTTGGAATTGTGAGAAACTAATTCTCTACCGTGAAGGAGATTAAGGAACAGTTGCTTTATCAGTTTAGTCTGTCTACATTTTCTTTGAAAGCCAAGATGTAAGTGAGTTTATCTCACAGCATTTGCAAGATTATTCAGTTGTCTGTGAAGGGGGCTGTGAATATTTGCTGTAACAGAGTGTGGCAAAAGATCCATATCCATGCTAAAAAAAAAAAAAAAAAAAAAGGATTTATATCCCTTGTGTTCTTAAATACTGTTTTTTAGTAAAATTCATGTAAGTAGAGAGTAGCTACAAGAAAAGCAATAGTAAACCTATTCAATAGTTCAACGGAGAGCCTGGAAACTACATCTTTACACCATAGTGCTACTTAAAAAGAAAAAGGCATATTTTTAATATTCTAATCCATATTTATACTAGTGTTTCATGAAGCAGGAGGTTTTCTGCAAACTGTGAACAAGATTTTAAAATTATGCTGTTCATGGTGTTGTCACAGGAGAATAACAGCTCAATTTCATTGAAATGAGAAATTGCAGATAAGATAGCTGGCCAATAGAATACTTTTTGCTTGACTATTTTCAATAAAAGAATATATACAGTGCTTTAAAAATCAATCAAAAATAAACTTTTACTTTAATAATTTTCATAGCTCTTGCACATTCTTGTGAGTTTTTCTAAAATCTAGATCCTGGGTATTTTTTTCCTTAAATGTTCTAATTTGGTGACTTTTCCTCTCCATTATCTCCATCCTTTCTGTCTATATCTGTATCCATCTTGTTTCCCTCAGCAAACAACCCAAAAACCAGAATCACAAAGCTTCAGTGAGAATTGCAGTTGATTTTAACATTTTCTGTTGAAAAGCAAACTTTTATATAATTTTCTTTGGTTCCTGTTAATAATTGTGACTTTTCTAGCCCTGAATTCATGACAGGGAAATGCTTTAGTGTAAAAGGGGTGCCAGAAGCTCTGGACTGGCTCTAGTTGGCATTGTACAGCTAGTTTTGGAGGAAATTAAAGGTCTCTGTTGTGTTCCTGTTAAAGATAGCTCTCTTGAAATGCATGTAAACACCCCCCCCCCATCTTAAGTAAGAATTCTACTTGTAATTAATTTTGCACAAGCAAAGTATATTTTTTTTTCCTCCTAAAATCATATTCAAAGGTTATTCGGCTCACAGATTCATTAGAAATGATGTCGTACACCCTGGAGACCAGGTGGGATCACAACTAGAGTGGTTGATTGTGTTGTAATTTAAATTCATTTCTCCAAATAGCAAATGTGTCTAAAATAATAATCAGGCAAAACAATTTAAAAATAATTGAGAACAAGATATTACCTAGTAAAGATTTTTCCCAGAGCACTACATGAATAGAATGTGTAAATGATGTTGCCCTTCTAGACTTGTTGAGGTCTGAGAGTATTGTTTTGACTTTTAAGGCTTTTCCTGTCTTTTCATTAGATTTGGTTTTCATTAGATTTTTGGATTCTATTCTGTCTTAATCCAATTCTGAATGTCAGTAGGTATACTGATACATTTCTGTGAGCCTTTAGGAATAATGGTAGAATTAAAATTCAGAAATCATGTGATGCTTAGACTTTGGGGTTTTATTTTTTTGTGGGTTTTTTTTTTTTGGTTGGTTTTTTTTTGTTTGTTGTTTTTTTTTTTTCTGTTTGTTTGGGTTTTGGTTTTGTTTTGGACAAAGGTTAGTTTGGTTTATTTTGATTTTTTAATACTATGATGCTTTTCACCTGAACACTTAGGCAAAATTTTAAGTTATTTCATAGTCTAGGATCTGAATTTCGTGCAAAAATAAGAGATTGATTTACGATTCAGTTTTAATTTTAATTAGTCCAGCTTTCTTCAATACAGCGGTATGATCAGTGAGAGATAGGGAATCAGCAGATTTGGGGTCAGCAAATGTTCCAGGAGCTCCTTTGGGCCTTTTTTGAGGCCGGATTTGAAGGCTTTTTTAAGACAGGATGTTGTGTCCATATTTTTGGGGTTAAAAATCGTAACTAAGCCATGTAATGGAAGAAATTTCCTGTTAAGTTTTTTCTTCATCAGTTTTGTGAAGTTTCAAGTGACATCCATGCCAAATGTGCTTTGGAATGCTACAGGTAGGGTTTAGTGTATGTAATAAACACTTCATCCCATGAGCCACAGTTTTTACATAGGGCAACAGATGACTTGCTAGTCCCCTGCTGCCAGTCCAGATGTTCTCTCCAGCTCAGTTTTCTGAACTGCTGGTGGAACAGCTGATTATAGCTCAGTACTTTTTACTTTCCTTTTTTTTTTTTTTTTTAATTCAATTTTTCTTAATGTTTGTTGGAAGCTGCCGTAGCTCAGAAAGTGCTTTTAACCTTGCTGTCAGTGCTGCAGAAACAGGGCAGCTGCCAGGTGCTGCAGCTTGTGTCTTTGTTCTGCTGTAGGTGGCCTCTTCCCCAGCTTGCCCCTCCAGAGTGGGTGGGTCACCCGAAGCTTTTTTCCCCTTGTCCTGTGGTCCAGCCTCGGGCAGGTATCTCAGGTGCTGTCTTGCATCTAAAACAACCACCTGTGTTTGGATGCTGAGACAGTGGCCTCTTCTGCCACCCAGCGTTGAAATCCTGCATAAACCTTTCACTGTATATTCTGAGGAGAAAAGGTCCACTGATTTTGCTTGACTTCAGGATGTGACCCTTTAAAGACGTGTTTGTTTTCTAACATCTTCAGCAGCTCGGTGTTTAGTTCTTCCTTAAACAGCTGTTCTTCACCCAAATCGTTTTTCTTTCTTATTATTGCCTACTTTGCCAGTCTTTATCTGCCGCTGAGGTGATGATAGGTGGAGTGAATTGGAACATAAATCTTTCAGAGTTTAGTGTTTGGTTAGTAGGGTACCATTAGCATTTTAAATAGATTTAAGTTGATACTCTGGAGTACCAGGGCATTAAAGATTCTGGTTCCTTGCCTAATGCTCTTTAGGAAAATTGACACATGAGCATGAGATACAGACTGCAGATAACACGTTGTGTGTGTTCTTGCCATCCACCTCAGGGGCCCTTTATTGACACAGGTTTTAGAGTGCAGAGATTTGACTGCAAGCTTCATGCACACGAAGGATAGATAGGGTTTAAAGGCTGCTAGGACACTCATTGCTTCTGAGATGACACCTGAACAGACTCTGCTGGCCAGGCAGGTGTCAGTCAGCTGGGAAAAAGGAGCCTGCCACTACTTGTCACAACCCCTTGATGGTACTGGGTTGTCCTCTTCGCTGTTTTGTGCCTTTCCATGTTCTTCCTTTTGAATCCTAGTGCTCCTAACAAACCTGTCTTTAACTTTGCTTTTTTTATCTTGTCCGGTTCTAATCTAAAGACTTTTCAGGTTTCTCTCAGCTAAGGAATTTTCTTAGAAGCTTAAGCTGTGCAGGTTTTGAGACACAGTTTAGGACACAGGAAGAGGAGAGGGAAAAGCAAGCAAGGGTTGCTTGAACATAATTAGTGAATCATATCCAGTTGACTTCCCAGAGTGTAAGAATTGAAGTTTTTTCTTCTGCAGCTTCTGAGGATTTAGCAAGGTGCAGGTGGCATTCTCCCAGCTGCATTTCCAATGCCATGCCATGGTTGTCACAAATATATTTTCACTGGGCTGAATCTTTGGCCATAATTCCAGCTAGACTAAAGATAATGCAGTGAGAGTTGACAGTGAGAGAGGTTCTCAGTCATGTGATGTCTTTTTGGTATAATGTTGATTCTAGGGTAATTACAATACAACAAGGATGTAAGTTGTGTTTCATTATGTAAAACATAAAGCTGTGCTGATTTTAATTCATTTCCTGCCAGTCTTCCTCTACCAAATTAGTTTAGGGAAGCTCTGTATTTAAAAGTCTGCATAATATGCATTGGAATTTCATTTAGCTGGCAAAGATTATTTTTTAATGTACTGTTTTAAGGAAGCACTGCTTGCAGCATAATAGTGAGATTTTTATTCTTCCCTTCACCCCTCATAAATGTCATTATTTTGATTAAAGATTGTCTTTAAAAACACTGTCTGCTTATGTTCCTTAGCACTCTGTTTCTAATAGACTGGATTTTGATGGTGACTGTGACAGTGTAAAAATAGTTTATGAAATTTGAACCTTAAAGTTTAAGACCTTTCATGCCTAAAAATCTTTGTTTCTTTTTGTTTTGTCTTCTTTTAGTCATCATTATAAGTGCTAGTAAGCAAACACTTTCAAGTATGGGGACATTACAGTTTATAAATTGCCTTTTTTGAAGGAAATGTTTACTTGAAAGCATTCAAAGAAGAGATGATATACAGGAACTTACTGCAGTGTAATCAGAATAATTGAAATAATAGTGCAAAAATAGAAGTTTCAGCCATGATCATATGATTTATAGTACATGTAGCCGAAAGCTGCTGTATAATTGCTTTACTTTTTAATTTTTAAAGTTTTTAATTAAATAAGCTTAATTATTTTACTGTACTGTACTTTGTTATAATAGACTGTGAAGCTTTAAATCCATAGGTGCTACAAAACTGAGCTTCACATAAGAATGTATGTAGCTTTCTTTAAAGTGTCCAGTTTCCCAAATTAACCTCAAATATAGCATTCAAACCTCTGTGTGAAGTTTCTAAAATGTAGCGGCACAGAAAATGGTACAGCAATAAAGCAAGATACTGAGATGTGAAGAAAGGCACACTGAAAAGTTGTAGTCACTTGTTATAAATTTTGTCAGCACATTTTGAAATACAGAGGTCCACTTGTAGCCACTTATATTCAATCATATCTTGAATAAATGCAGTCACACTTACATGAAGTTGATTATGGTATTTTAATAAATATCTAAAATTAGCTAAGATTCAACACATTGCAGATAATGATTTTGCATCAGTCTAAATGCAATAATGATCTTGCATTTAGTAATCCACGCTTGAATTGACAACTTCCACAGTGTTCTTAAGTGATTGCTGCAGCAGTTTACACGAGCAGCATCTGTTGTGAATAGAAGATTGTGCTGGAGAAAAGGCTGATGTTTTTGTAAGTTTGAGAAGAATCTACAAATGAAATCACGGATGTTGACTGACTTCTAATAGGATTTTATCCAAAGAAATTCAAGGCTGGAGGAAAATTAGGCATGGTACAACTCATAGCAGGGAAAGAAGATGGAAACATTAAGACAATTGTGTGGGGTTTTTTGATTCTATTATATACATGTTGTGTAATGCACAGATCCACTTGAAATCCATTTTTTGGAAGCTCACTCTAGAGAGCATAAAATAAATAGCAGGGAAAAAAAATCAATTAATGGCTATGTCTACAAAGTAGAAAACAGTCAAAATGATGTAGCATTTCCAAAAGTCAGTAATGTATGTATGGTCAACAGATCAGAAATAATCTGCAACTCATTATGTTGATCTGATATATTACTTACAGTTTTGAAAGTGATGCCATGTTTTCTTGAGATGGCATAAAGACACAAGTTCCTGTCTCTAGGAACTGTGATTGGAAGATGGAGATAGAGAGCAATGCATACAACAGAGCTGGGCAGCCTGCTGCTTCAGGGAGTAGCTGTCTCTGTCCAAACAAATTGTTTCCCACCTGTAGCCACTGACTGAGATTCAGCTTAGGATGGCACTGTACTGGTGATAGCATTCTAAAATTTAGGGAATTTTTATAAGACATACACAGCTGTATAGGAATGTTTTCTGTAGGGGTTATTTAAATGACTTTGGAGGTGTTGTTATTGAAAGAAATTTTGTTAGAGTTGATACTTAAGAAATTATTGGTGAAATTGTAAAGAAGATTAAAAAATTGGTTCTACTGTTCCGTTATCATAGTAATGGATGGACAGGGAGCAGCTTTTGACCCTGTTCTGGCTGATGTAGTTACAGAGCAAGTCAAAAGAACTGAAATATTGTATCATGTCTGAAGTGTCTTAATGAATAAGCAAGATACTCTATTAAAAGCTTTATCCCTGGGAACAAAGCAAATTGTTCTATACCAGGTCAGGAAAAAGTTTTTGGGGTTTTTTAAAAGCATACTGTATTTCCTTGGCTGTTTTCCCCATGGATTTGCTTTGGGCAGTTTCTTGTAAAAAAAGGTATTTTTATAGAATTCTTTCTAGTTTGCCATGAGAACTACAATCAAACATCTATTTGTTCTGGTTCCTCCCTTGGTCTCCTTGTTGATAAGGGGGCTAACTCTTTACCCAATATTGGTATGTATTTATTTTACAATTCCTTGTCATCTCTTGAAAATTGATATAAAGTTATTTGGGGAAAAAAAAAGAAATTAATTGCCTGTGTGATTAATTAATAGTTTAGATAATTGACACAAGTTTTTCTGAGTTATTCTACTACAATTAATGAGTTTATTTCAGGCAGAGGAAAGCAAGTGTACAAGTAATACTTTGTAGACCTTACCCCTTGATTTATTTAGTGTTACTGCAAAATAATTCAGTCCTGTCAAGTGTAGTTTTAAGGATAGATACATGTGAACAAATAAACAAGAGTGAAAAAGCACATCCATAGTCACTCCTATGTGCTCTCGTATTTTTTTCTGTAGGAGATGGCTTAATTTGTTCAAACAAAGAGCTGAGTATTAAGTTCTCTGAAGAATTATTAAGTAAAAGTATGGATTTTTTTTGTACCTATAATATATTTAGTCATTGCACAAAGAATGTTTAACTGAGTGTATTTATCAAACGGATTCACAGTGAAGAGAAGAATTCTCTTTGCCGTCTTTATTTTTGTTCTTTATTCCTTTAAGATATGTGAAGAAAGTAAAGTAATGACTGTTGTCACTTTCCTGATTAAATAAGCATGTAAGATTGCCTCTTCTTGGCTGCAGGGATTTATGTAAACACCATAGAATTTGTCATTTCATTATGTGAAGTGAGGCCATTTTCCTTTCTCCCTTTCAAAAAAAAAAAAAAAAAGTTAGACTCTACAGCCTGTGTTTTTAACCCACAAAGCTTCAGAGAAATTTGCACTGTTCTTTATTTTTTTGTTCAGTGCTTTGGAGTCATTAACTTTTTCTCCTCTTGCTGTTTGTATTTAGCAGCATTTTGATTGCAATGTAACACACCTTTGATGAGGCCATGATATTTTAGAACAGGCTTATTCTTAGTAGTGTATCTGAATTTTCTGAGGCAGTTCTCCAGTAGAGATATCATCTCGTAATAGAGAAATTGGTATCTTTTGAGGAAAGAATCCATTTGTTATTAAACCACAACTGGAAGTGAAATCATCCCTATGAGTACAGTATTACATTTTCATACCCTGACCTTTTGCAAGCAGGGGGAAGCAGTGCTAAATTCCCCTTTGTCTTCCCTCCCTTCTTTTCTTTCCCAAAGGCAAAAAAAAAAAAAAGTGGAAAAAACCATTTAAGTTATTGTTTCACTTATTATGACCCCAAGTTAGGCTGGTAAATAATTAGAATAATAAATAATATCAATAATAAATGCAATTTTTCACAGAAAGTAAATATATGTACTTCACTGGCTTCAAGTGTCAAGTTTGTCTGAATAATATTTTGTGACTGTAAATGTTGTCACAGCTACGAGTGGAAACTATTTCTTATTATGAGTTAAGTGATTTAAATATAACAGATTTATTTTAATTTATTTTGTTTTAAATGGACTAAGCTTGGACATTCAGAAACAAGTTCTAAAAATTGTTATTTAAGGACTCAAATAGCATAATCTTTCAAAATACTATGTGTACAGCTGGTTTTAGGAATAATGACTCAGTGAAATATACTTTTTCTTTTTAAAATTTAACTCTTGCCTTTAAGATTTCATAGATAGTTTATATGTTCAAACAATTGATGGAGCAATTAGTCAAATCAAACACTGGAGAAAAAATATCCCAAAAGATTTCTATTGCTATTTCTCCCCATTTTCTGATTTGAGTGTTTAGTGTTTATTACCTGGGATTTTTAGACTATTCACTACCCTGAAATCTAAAATTCTGTATTTTTCTTCCTACAAATTAGTTAGGGGCTTATAACCGTCCTAGGGTGGATGTTTAAGCCCCATAGGTGATTAACAAAGTGAATGCTTTTTGGAGAGAAAAGAAAGTCGACTGCAAACCACTAAAATTTACATTATGAATGTTTCCAGGCTTCCTTTGCCAGCACCTTCTTGGATAAAGGCATTGGAAAAGATGAAAATCTACTTTGACTTTGTTTTAAGAAATTTCAAGGTAATTATTTTGTCATTGGGTTAATTGAGGAGGAAACTGAAAGTCTGTCAGGAAATGGGAAACAGTTTCAGCTGGATGTTCTCTCTAATCTTTATCCAGCTAACAAATTGGCTAAAAAAGGTAGTGACTTACAGGAAGTATTTAAATAACATTCTTATAAACTCATTAACTGTGTACTGGAAAGAGGAAATGTTTTGTAGGTTTCACCAGCAGTTGCTCTTAGTACAGAACCATCCTCACCCAAACTCTGAAAATCAGAAACATTTGATTAGAGTCTGAAGCTTTAGCAACTCATTTGCCAGCAGTGCTAGACTGTTAATATATGCAAGGGCAAACTTGTTTTAAGCTATTTCAGAGCATCTTAGCTTTAGTTTTCTTGGTATTCTATCCTGGTCATGACAACAAAACTTGTTTTCTAGAATATTATGAAGTTTCCACTTCAAATATATTTTAATTACAAGTTGCAATCATTCTGCTACCACATAAGCCAGGATCAGTAATAGTTGCACTGAAATATGATCTGAAATAGAGGCTATCTGTAGTAGGTAAATAGTTGATTTCATTTCAGTTAAAAATCGTGGCATTTCAGTAAAAGACCTTAGTGTTAAAAATAAACACATATTTCCAATGCATGAGATATACTGGTAGATTAATATTTCCAAATGGAAATCAAGTAACAAATAGCGTTCCTAAAGAGCATATTGGGATTGAACTTTGTGGATGGCACCAAACTATGGGGTGTGGCTGACTGGCTTGAGGGAACAGATGCAGGACAGAACACAGGTAGCAGGACATGGAGCAATGGTTTTAAACTGGAAAGGTAGATTTAGATCATAAGGAAGGACATAAGAACAAAAATTTTCATGGGGAGAGTGATGAGACACCAAAGAGGATGTCCAGAGAGGCTGCGGATGCCCCATCCCTAGAAATGTTTAAGTTCAGACTGCACAGGACTCCAAGCTGACTATGTCTCTGCCCATGGCAGGGGGATGTGTTAGTATAATTATTTTTTTTCTCATAAACAAAACTACTAAAGTACATACACTTACTTCACAAAAATTTTTTTTCTATTAACAATACACTGTGATTAAACTTAAAACCTACTATCTCACTAAGCATATTTTTCTATAAAGTCTATCTTAACTAAAGCTAGTACTTGAACTATTACTTAATATCCTTACTTACTATACTATTATAACTTTTTCTACTTTCAAACTTTGTTTCTAGTTACCTACTCTCCTGTCTAAAAATCTTCTTAGCTTTACTAGGGGTAAAGGGGCATTATGACTAGATAATCCCTAAGGTCCCTTTGGACACAGATCATTCTGTGTTCTGTGATTTTCTACAAGATCTCATGCACTAACTCATTATTGTAGAAGAACAGAAGTTGGTTTAAAATATCAGAGGGTTCCTATTGCCTTGTTGTGTGAGTTGCCATTCCATTGCTGACTTAAATATGTAAATACGGTACTCAGAGCTTTTTCCAATGTGGAGGAATGTGTTGTTTGCAAACAACTTTCTAAGTAAGCTTTAGGCAGTTGAATATGTTTTTTTGTAATTTCTATGTAAGGACACTAATTAATCTCTTAATATTTTCAAGATACTATCTGAGGTTTCCATTGTAACAATTTAATTTCACTGAATTAGTGGGAATACAACTGAATACATTTTAGCACAGTGTCTTTCCTACCTGTCTTTTGTGGAGCTTACACATTTGGTGATTCAAGAAAGATAGTAGGTGTTTTAAAATGTGTTCAGGTCACAAGAAGTTTTAAAATAGAGGCATAATGCTTGAAAAATAGACTAATAGATAAAACAAAGTATAACTGTGAATCAATACAAGAATTACATTGTAGGTATTTATTCCAGAGATGATTCAAATAATAATTTTGCCATGTATTTTACTAAGCAAAGCTACAGTCACAATCTATCATAAATGTGTTTATTGTTCTCATATTTGTCTTCATGAAGTACAAATTATATAGTCAAAATGACAGTATCTAGTAAGAAATTGGGATTAAAAACTAGGTGTCTTTGAATACAAACCTGTTTTTCAGATCTCTTAGATAAAAAAGTATTTATGAAACATACAGAAAGTCTATTTGCAAGTTCACAACTGTATTGGCACAGCCCAGTCTGAGCTAATATTTTTCTTTAATTACATTTTTGAAGAATGTAACTTAAAAAAGTGCAGCAATGAGAGAAATACTGGGCTGTGCTTAAGGATGGATTTCTATTTAGTATGAACTCTGTACTTCAGAACTTCTATGCTGGTTTATGGAAGTGCAACAGCTTTTCATTCTGTTCTTACTCAAAGAGAACGGGATCTGCTGCATTCCTGGGTCAGCTTTGCCAGGTGGCTGCTTCCCCTTACAGATTCCCTGAATCTTGTGTTGGGAATGATCTAAGACAGTCTTCAGGCTCTTCAAGCTTTTCACTGGAAATGTTTTTCTGTGAAGGTAATAATTCATTGTACAAGCTTTACTGCCCTCCATGTCAAAGTCTGTCACATAACTGAGCAGTCTCATCCCACAGCGCTTAAAGGAACATTTTGAACTGTATCCAGAGGAATTGCTGATGCTGAGGATAAAATCCGGAAGCATGAAAGGAAGTAATCTAAGCCTTGTATTAGCTAATATTAGTATAAAGAGTGAACTTCCCTTAGCCTCTGCTTCCCCAGGGTTAGAAATCAGTAGATTGCCATTCACGACATGGAGTCAATATCTCAGCAGCTTCCTGTGTTGCCTGTACTGGATGATGACTGATAGTGAACACTTCCACTCACCTTAAAATTTTCCTGTCATTCTGTAGATTTGGCATTGGTACCAACTGCCTAGCTGGGATGAAGGGAAGAATAGACTTTCAGTCAATAAAATACAGACAGGCAGCTAAGTCTTCAGGGATTCAGTGTGCTGGAATCTGAGGGTCTAAAGTAAAAGGATATTCAGGTAATATCTTCTGAGGTGATGTCCTAGGTTGGTAAAATGCGAAAGTTTGCCCCTTTTTCAGTCTTCTCTATGTGAGACTAACTTACATTGCTTATGAGGTTGATTTTGCTATGTTAACATAAAAAGCAACTGACATGTTTTGTTGCTTGAGGATTGAAGTTTTGATTTGGGAATTTCAAGGTAATTACTTAAAAAAAAATTTGTAGTAGGATGTGGATACTTGAATGGTAGATTGAGAAGATATTGTATGAGATATCATGGTATAGATGAACTTGAGCCTCACACCACTGCAGCAACTGTGATTTGCCATTATCTGTACACAGAAAAGACTTTTCAATCATCAGAGCCCTCTAACTTTTAGGAAAAACAGATATTTTATGATCTCTTGGTACTAATCTTGGAATTTTCTCAGCAGCAGAGGTCTGGTCTTTCTTCACTTCTCTAGTGCTTTTATTTGGGATTTTTCAAAGTGTTCTTTTGTGAAGAATTCTGCTTCTTAGCTGCTTAAATACCTGTTGCTATTCGTTAGCATTAGAAAAAAAAAAGCACCTGAATTCAAATTAAACCAGTTTGAATTTGCATTTTCAAGGTACAGGCATAATACAATTGCTTTAAAGATTTTTTTGTGTGAACCAGACACCTTCTCAATGTCCTTTGAAGTCACTTGTGTAAGCATAAATTAGGGAACCAGTATTTTAAAGTAAAAAATGAAATTAGATTTATAGAAAGTACTGTTTCAGGCTTTTAATAAGATGGTTTTGAGAAAGTAGAGCTTAAAAATGTTAACAGTTGGCCAGGGAGTTGATATTTTTGTCACTGCTAATGGAATGAATTGATTTTGAGTGTAATTTTGTTTTCCTAAATAGGGAATAAAGAAAGTTGAGGATAATTGTTGCCTATTCTTATACATATTTAGTAGCATACTATTTTAGGGGAGAAAAAGCACCTCACAACAAAGCAGTTAAATCTCCCTTGGCACTTGATTCTTTACCAGACCCCATCTCAACTCTGGTGCTGTTTTCTGGGTAAAGTTCAGGATAGTGATCTCTTTAAAATCAAGTCACCTGATCTGCAATACTTTGTAGATATTTGTGCACTAGATTTAGACTTATTTTGAAAGCAAACTCAGTGTTGAACAGTAAACTACTGTTTAAGTATGAAAATAATGAATTGCATTAAATTGTATGCAAATTCTGAAAATACATCTTTAAAGTTGTGATTTAGTTGTATTTTGTAGAACAGCAAGTTTTGTTTGTTAATGTGCAGAGTTGATTATATGACCAAACAAACTTAATATTGTCCAAGAGGCTTATTTTGGGAGAACAGAACTTGAAATAATCTCAAAGATTTTTATTTTTTTAGTGTATAATTTACTTGGGTAGAATGTAAGTGGGACAAATGCTAATTTATCCAGATCAGAGCTGTAATCCATGTAGGCTTTATCAGCACTTAAAAGAGTTTTGTAATATTTTTGATGCTTTCTCTGTTTTAAAATGTGTATGCCCTGCAGGCTCTCTTAAAACTGAGGTAATTGTCTTCAGTACTTACTTGTTTTTTTATTTTTCTATTTACCTGAGGAAGCCCACTGAGCAAAAAGCATCAAGAGTATTAAATTTCATTACAATAAGTACCTACCTGCTTTGCCTCCAAGGCTGTTCTTATATTCCCATTTTGCAGGACATAACCTTTGCTAAGTAGTATTTGAATTATTGCTTCCATTTTGTAAGGCAAATAACTGAATGCCTTATTTGATGCTAGTTTACTCTTACCAAGTGTGGATAGGACTAGTCATAAAAATGTAAGCCTAGGACAGTGTTCCTTATTTTCAGGTTGTTTTAAACCATTATATAGTCCATAGTTCATTTGAGGAGAAAATTTTTTTTTGTGTAAATGGCATTTCAGGAAGGTCGTGTGAATATATTCATAAACATGTTTAATTCATTGGCAAAATATGAGAGAGAGTTGGTGCAGAATTAACTGCACAATTAAAATGAGATATCTTTTCAAAGCATTGATGAAATGTCTAAGCAATCAAAAATTGGGAAATTCTTGTTTCACCTTGCTGTATGGCACTGCTTTGTACCAACAGAGGAAGTAGAGTTTTGAGATGAAAAAAGTTAAAATGCTTTCATGAACACTTCAGAACTACTTGTTTTATATGAATAAACTGTGCCTCTTTCTAAGAATTCATTTTGCCAAAGTAATTATTGAATATAAGTCTAATAAATGCATAGTGCTATTATATTGTTTGCAGCATATTGAAAAAAAGTGCTTCCTCCCTACATAGCAGTGGACTTTGGGAATTAGGATTAATGGTTGCAGAAGGATTGTTGTCTGGTGTGGCACTCTAGAATTCCAATTTTAACTAAAATGGAAAACCCTCTGCATCTTCAAAGCTGCTGCTCTTGTTCACTCTCAAAACAAACCAAACAAGCTGCATAATAACCAGTGTTCTGCTTATTAGAATTTTTAAATAGAAAAGTGTAAATGTATAAAACACAATGTGGATGATGTATAATATACATTAGTATTGTTATTATGCATATATATATACATACATATATATATATATATATGTAGAGCCAAACTGCTAACTGCTTCTCCTATGAGAAATAGCTGAGGGAACTCAGACTATTTAGTTTGGAGAAAAGAAGGTTCAGGGGAGACCTTACTTTTCTCTACAACCTCCTGCGAGGAGAGGGTAGTGTGGTGGCATGGGTCTCTTCTCCCAGGCAGCAAGTGGCCGGACAAGAGAACATGGCCTCAAGATTATATATCAGAAAAAACGTCTTCACTGGAAGGGTGGGCCTGTGTGACAAGCTGCTCAGAGGAGTGGTGGAAGAACCATCCCTGGCAGCATTAAAATTCTGTGGATATGGCACACACAGGGACATGGTTTAGTAGTGAACACCATGTTGTTAATAGTTGTGCTTAATGATCTCGGAGGTCTTGTCCAACCTAAACCATTCTATGATTTTGTATGTTATGCATATAATATGTATATTTGTCTGTGGTTCATGAAGAATTGGAGTTTTGCCCACAAAAAGGCACAGAAGTAATTGTGCATCCCTGCATCTAGTTAATTTACCACTATTAACTTTTGCCTAAAAGAAATCAATATGATTTAGTTTGTGAAGACTTCAGATCTTTACTAAACAAATGCTTCGAAATTTAAAAATAGTCCTTTCACTTTGATTTCTGACAACATTTTTGTAGTACTAATTAAATAAATAATTAAGGACTTCTTTCCTGAAGGCTGGCCTTAAAATTCTCAAATGCTTTTGAGCTTTTTCATTTTAATGGAGGGAATGGGATGTTAAGGCTTAAGCAAATATGTCTTCTGCCTCAACTATTGATAAAAGTATCCATTTTTCTAACTGTTAGAGAAAATTTTAAATCACACTTATTTGATACAGTCTGTAATTATGTAATATTATCAGCTTTGTAATTATGCTGGCATCAATAGATCCTCAATTTCTGTTGCTAAGAATAAAACCCTCTTCCTGGATTTAGAAGTTAATTCACTGTTTCTGTCTCTTCTGGGGACTGATGTAGGGGAAATGATGTGTTACCACTGACTCCTTCAGCTCCCAGGTTATTATATTCACCAAGAAGACAGCTCTTTTGTTTGTTGTCTGCATTTTTGGAGACACAGTGCAGTTTGGATTGCCAGACCAAAGTTCTTTGGGTCTGTATAAGACTTTATTACTTTCTGTTGACTGAAAGAGCTGAGGATGTTGCTGTGGAATGCTGTTCAGAGTAACTGGAGTGTGAGTGTTGAGGGCAGTGTAGTGCTGGGACCCTGACTCCCAGGACTGTCCCTTGCTTTAAACAAGCACTGCCACACTGCTTCACCTTCTCAGCCCCTTATGGCTAAAGAGGACTTGGCATCTTGGCAATGACTTTATGTAGATGACAGAGGGGAATTACTCGTGATTGATTAAGGAGGGTGAAATACAAAGGGATTTATTGTTGTTGTTATTTTCCAAATAGGATAAGGCTGGTTACCATTTTATATAATTTCAATCAACCAAAGAGCATCTAAGTAACAGGGAAGCTACTCCATGCTCATAAGGAGTGGTGAAAAAAAGAACACCTCTGTATCAGATCTAGATGTTTAGGCCATTAAATAGCTTGTGCCAGATATTCTGGAAGTTAGCATTACAGTTAGCAATGTATTTGTTAGACTGAATTTCTTTGTTTAGCAGTCTTTTGATTGAATTTCAGCCACTCAGCTGTTGAAATGTTTGGGGGAAATTTAAAAATAATGATTTAGCAATTCAGTGCTACTATGTCTTAAGTTAATTAAGCACTAAGAACTGAAACAGGTATATCATCATAATAAGTCTAGATTCTTATAAGGTCAGCAGTTCTCCAATACATAGTAATAAATGCAATTCCTGAAGGTCAGCATTAATATGGTTCAAGAATTACATCTTCAAACTGTATTAGACACAGCCAATATTATTTTTTGTCCATAGTGACAAAATTAACTGGTTTAAATGCATTGCTTGCATCTAAATATTTCATGTTCATCATGGACTGGAATTTAAAATGCTTATGGTCAATCATTATTTTGGGGTTTTTTTTTGTTAGTATAGAGGAAAAAAGTAAATAACTAGTGTGTCATATAAGCAATTTCACAGGTTTTCTGCTGACCTAGTATAGGAAAGTTGTTAAATTTCTCATCACCTTATGAAACTAGGTCATCTAGGTAGATGTGCTCATTTCACTTTTTCAAACAAAAAAAAAAAATCTGTTTTTAATAAATGAGCTATGGTCTCCAAGAGTGAAGGGAAAAAATCCACCAGTACTTCTCTGCAAAGACCTTTGTTTTGAATGTCTGGGCGAATTCTGAATTACTTAGATTTCTTACACTGTAAATCATTCTGTTCCTTAATGATGATACAGCATAACCTTCCTGTCTTTGATGATGCACGCAATGAAAGAACTCCCTCAATTTTGATATATGCATAAGTGTGAGATTTTTGGGATATAACTTAAGATGTGGCTTTTTTTCCAGAAGAAATTGCATTCCTAATGAATGCTATCCCATTTCCATATCTGTCTGTAAAATGCAAGAATGAACTGTTTTAGCAATGTTCCTGGATTACTGCTTCTGTCATGGTTGTATCTCAATTATGCCTCTTCCGTTTTGGCCTCTGCTGGCTTTCTGCAAAGTTATTTGTTCTGTCAACTTCTGTGCCTAATGCTGCTGTTCCCATGAACAAATTGACTTGGAAAAATGAAACTCTGTATGGTTTGTGTGATTTGCATGTCTCAAAAAAATTCTGTTATTCCGGTTCATGTTTTGGAGATGTTTAGTTATCTCTCTAAAAGTCAATATGGTTGCTAGTACTTGATATACTTCTTAAAAATTATCCTAAAGCTGATTTTTTCCAATTTTAGACTAAAATCAGAGAAAAAGTGATTATTTATTTATTTATGATCTTCTCTCCCATGTGCAATCAGACGCTTGTAAAACATCTGCTGCTCCTACTCAGGTTTTTGATCTCATAAATTTTCTAACTAATACTTTGATGCAACAAATTCATCTTGTTTGTTCTTATTTTTGGCGCTTTTTCATCTAAAAGTCATTACAATTTATGTTCATGCTGGTTCTCTATCTTTTCCCAAAGATCAGTCTTCGATGCCAACAATGGTGGAAAAAATTACATTTGTTATCCATTTTGAGACTTCTGTGTATGTTTTACAGATGTACAAATCCTCTTCACCATCTTAAGTCTGGATAGTGCTTGTAATAATTAATGCACTCTTTGTGCATGCATTATCCTAATTCTGTGTGAGATACTATTTTTATTTGCTAAAATGCTGTGCTCTTTTCTCACGGTATTTAGCTTGCAGGAAATGGCTTTCTGTGAATTTCATGCTGAGTCAGAAAAAGATACAGCAAATGTTTGCACAAAATTGCTTTTTTGTGACCAGATTGCCAGTTGATAGGACTTCTGATACTTTTCTATCCCTTTCAATATCAGAGCAATCTCAGTCTTGTTCATTCGCTGTAAGCCATCTCACCTGAGAACTAATAAATATATGAAAGGTTCTTCAGACAAGCTCCTGAGATCTTCCTAGTGTCTTGTTAACTTGTGAATTGGGTGATTTGAAGCAGGGGAGTGTAGCAATGGAATAACAAAAACAAAAAAATCTTGTTATGTAATGCATGCCCAGGAAAGGTGTTGTACTGAGGGAATTCACAGTGAAGTGATTCACATTTCCTAAATTTGGAGGTTTTGATTTGGTAATAATTCTGTCTTTATGTACACAAGTGTGTATCTCCGTGCAGTGCATGCATGCAGAAAGAGAAATACTGAAATTCTGTGGAAATTAATAAGAATTGGCTACTTAGTGATGTCAGGATTTGACTTTATAGTGTGTCCATAGCATCTCATCTTTTCTTCTAATACCACTTACTCAGGACTTAAAGCATCCTTCATATGAAGAAGTTTTTTGGAGGAAGGAAAGTGTCGGCATTTGTCTGTCAAAAATGGAGTTTATTCCTTGTGTCATAATTTCTTCCTGAAATTACTGTTTCTGATGTCTGTTAAATGAAATTTAGGAAGGGTCCCCTTCACTACCCTATGCCTACCATGTGCATAGGTAAATTGTGGTGTGGTTTGTGCAACATTACCCATTCTGTCTCCCCCAGCAGAGCATGGCTGGAGGGACTCTGCCTGCTCCTGGGCTTTTATCTGAACAGAAACTTGGTAGGGAGTGGGGTTGTAGCTATGTTGTCTTGGGAAACTGGTTAGAGAGAAGTTGTGGCATTAGCAAGTGTTGAAGATGTGGGCAAAACCAGTTTCACTACATCTTGTGTTGGCTGATTGAGCTGGGTGAGCTCTTCAGAGCTGTGGCTTACAGGAGATGCACATGAGGGTGTCAGAGAGGGCTGTGCCATGGAGGGTGAACAGTAGAAAGAACATGTGGGTGTCTTTTAAAGCTACAGAGACCAATGCCAAGGGAGAGAGGGTGATGAATACTAGGAAAATTGCTCATGAAACTATTTTATTCCTTAATATCAAAATCTGTTCATGAATGTTTCTACATGTTTGTTCATTTTGGAACCTCTTTTATATTTTGATTTCATCTCCATGCTTTGTGCATGTACGTATGTTATATCACATTCCTGATATCCTGAACTTCAAAATATACCTCCTCAACTTTTCCTTGGTTTACTTTTCAAATGTGTAAATTTGCAACACAGTAGATGATTTGGTATTCTACTGGTGGCATGTGATTTGTCATTAATTGGGAAGGGCAGCTTTTCAACAGCAATTATGCCTTAAAATTGCTTTAAATCCATAAAATCTTGGGGAGAAGTTCTTGCCTATTAAAATTTTAGTTCCTTTTCTGTAACATCGTTTCCCACAGAGAGTAACCATCTTCAGAGAGGGAAAGGAAAATTACACAAGTAAAGCAAGTATGGGTAGTAAAATATAGTATATGTGTTCAGACACTACCTTGTTAGATGTCTGTGTAGATAGTTGAGAGTTTTTACTAACCTCCTGTCTCCAGTCTTAAGATTTTGTGCAGTAAAAAGGCAAAGACTTAAAGACAAATCTTTTAGGGAAAGGTTAATGAAAAACGGAGAAGAAGTCATTAAAATAGTAAAATGTACAGTACAAGTACCACATATGCAAGTGGAGGACATGGTACAAGGAACTCTAGTTGATCCCAAGGTTTTTAAAACTTAATAAATTTCTTTCAGCTGGGAAGTCCTGAGATTCCTTCTGTCTAATTTGAGGATGTGGATTGAAGACTATCGCTTTGATGGATTCCGGTTCGATGGCGTCACGTCTATGTTGTATCACCACCACGGCATTGGTGAGCCATTTATCAGCTCTGATCTCAGCACTCCTGGTGCAGCTCTGTTGCTGTGGAAATAATGCTCTAAAGTTTATTGTTTCTCAGGGGGGAAAGGGGTTTAGCACAGGAGCTAGAGGGGCTTATTGGTAGATCTTGAAATTAGATGGGAAGGGGAAAGGGCCAAAACCAGGCTTGCTAGATGGCACAACCCAAACTTGAGGGTGGAAGCATAAGGAAGATCCCTCAATCTGCTCCACAATGTGTCAGCTGTAACAAACCGCATTGGAAGTGTTTCAGTACCAACACACACATGTGGAACAAAAAAGAGGAGCTCAAAGCTTTAGCCCAGTCCCAGGGTTTTGACATGATTGGCACAAGCCAAACTGGTGGGATGAGTCCTGGAGTGCCACAGTGGATGGCTGGATGGGAGCACAACACAGCTGGCACAAACCGGTTCAGAAGATTCCTAAAACACCTGGATGATGCAGGGTGTGATTCTGGGGGATGGGCCTGTGCAAGGCAAGGCATCGGACTCTGATCTTAATGGATCTCTTCCAGCTCAGGATATTCTGTGAATGATCAAAAAATCCAGATTTACTAATTGTCTTGCTTTGTTGCTATGAGGTTAAATGGAAAATCATTAATATGTTCTGTGCCTATAAAATGAAATATTGAGTGAAATACCTGTGTTTTCTAGATAAAACCTGACTCTGACTTTTAAAACTTCTTGTCTTATTAGGCACAGGGTTCAGTGGAGACTACAATGAGTATTTTGGCCTACATGTGGATGAAGATGCTTTGTGTTACCTGATGCTGGCCAATCACATGATTAATACCTTGCACCCAGAATGCATAACCATAGCAGAGGTAAGATCATTTTGCCATCCTCAGTGACATTAATATTGATTAGTTTGCTTTAGGATAATAATTTCCTGTTAATTATCAAGTCACGCTTTGGGTACTCAAGCAGTGACATGAGCTGAAAAATATTAATTAGTGGACAGACTTTGCCTGGTGGGAAAAAACAACCTGAATATGCACTCTGGGAATTTTCTCAGCATTCTTAGATTATTAATTAGTGTGGCAGTGTCTTTTTCTTTTTTTTCCTTCATCACCTTAAACTTGTAATGCAAATTGTTTTTATTAGTTTATTGCTTGTTCATGATAGCCATTTGTCAGTTGTGCTCTGTGGTACTAAAGATTAACAGCCCTAATGATGTTTTGCATATTTTGAATTATATTGGTATATCTGACAATTACCCTTCAGATTAAATGCAATAAACTTATAGATGTAAAATATATATGGTAATTTAAATTTATTATTAAGTTTCTCCAGGTTTCTAACGGAGTAAATAGACTATATTACTTGAGTTGATTGAGATCAATTTTTTTGACTGAAAAATGTTTCTGGCACATGGAGCTTCTAAGACTATGAAACAGCAGAGTATTCAAAATTCTAATTTTCACTGATATCTTGGTTTTATCCAGAAGAAAAGTAATTTAAACCTGGAGGATTTTTTTCTGTTATGGTGTTTAAATAATTCATTTTGTTTAAAAGAAAAAGTGGGATCTGTCTGATACCATGAGGGACTATATGGATTCCTAATAAAAGGGTTTTTGTTGCTTAAGAGTTCTCTATCTTTAGGAAGAGTAAGGCTTTACTTCATTTCTTATTATGGTAAAGTCTTCTATCATAGACAACCACTGCTAAGAGCTCAATGACAAGCTACCAAACCAGCATCTGGGGAGCAGTCAGTAGCAAACTGGAGGTGGTTTCATTGAGCTGTAGGCTTATTTGAAATTAAATCAAGAAATTAAGTTTCTGGGTAGTCCTAGATTACAAGCATTACTACCAAAGAATTTGAGTTTAGTTGTCTTGTATTACCTAGCCTAAGAATTCTTTTTTTTTTTTTTTTTTTTTTTTAATAAGATATATCTTCAGTTTCTCATGCTTAAGTTGAGAGCTGTTTCTTTTTCAATACATAATTTTCTGCTTCGGGAAGTCGCTACATGAATCATAGAATTGATCAATGTGCTTCAAATAAGATATATCTTCAGTTTCTCATGCTTAAGTTGAGAGCTGTTTCTTTTTCAATACATAATTTTCTGCTTCGGGAAGTCGCTACATGAATCATAGAATTGATCAATGTGCTTCATGGTTAAAGGAGAATTTCAGGAGGAGAAACTATTGACATAATTGAAAATTACAAAAGGCAGTGAAGAATGTCTGCTTGCCTATAGAATCAGTGCCATGTGAGAAAAATGTTTTTCTGTGGCCATAACTAATTATAATATATTCCCTAATTAATGTAATTAATTGATGATTTTACAGCTTTTTAATATTCTGTATATTCACTGCCTTAGTAATTGCTATTTTTTTAGGTGTTGCTGAGTATACGCTTGTTTTTCATTTTGGTCTTCTAAATAAAGTGTCAATTAAAGCTCTTTATAATGGGAAGAAAAAATGTTAAGTAAAGTTATGTCATGCCTGAAGTATTATAGACACAGGCAAAAAAACAATGCTGTGGTTTCTATTTTTATATGCAGCTCTTTTCAAACCTGGTCTGAACAAATGCTTTGAAATTCTCTGTTTAATCATAGCATCATAGAATGGCCTGGGTTGGAAGGGAACTTAAAGATCATCAAGTTCCAGCTCCCTGCCATGAACAGGGACACCTTCCACTAGCCCAGGCTGCTCAGAGCCCCATCAAACCTGGCCTTGAATGGGGATGGGACATCCACAGCTTCTGTGGGCCATCTGTGCCAGTGCCTCACCACCCTCACAGTATAGACTTTCTTCCTAGTATTTAATCTAAACCTACTCTCTTCCTATTTGAAGCCATTCCCCCTTGTCCCATCAATACATACCCTAGCAAAAAGTCTTCCCCATAATTCTTGTGGGCTCCTTTCAGGTAGCGGAAGACCACAGTTATGTCACCATAAAGGCTTTTTTTCTCAGGCTGAACAATCCAAATTCTCTCAGCCTTTCCTCATAGCAGAGGTGCTCTATCCCTGATTACCATGGCCCTCCTCTGAACTGGGTCCAACACATCCCTGTCCTTCCTGTGCTGGAACCCCAGAGCTGGTTCAGCCCTGCAGGTGGGGTCTCAGCAACAAGCAGCAGAATTGCCTCTCTCTCCTGCTGCCCACTTTGGGCACAGCCCAGATTTGGATTTCTGGGCTGCAAGAGCTCACTGACAAGTCATGTCCAGCCTTTCACCCACCAGCACCCCCAAGTCTTTCTCAGTGGCTGCTCTGGATCTGTTTACACCCAGCCTGGATTGATAACAGGGGTTTCTCCAACCCAGGTGCAGCCCCTGGGACTTGTGTCTTGCTAAACCTCGTGAGGCTCCCATGGCCCCACTTAACTGGGTTCAATAGAGACATCACTGAGAAATGTGATTCCTGTCTGAAGCCAGCATACCTGGCCATTCCACTGCCAAAACTCCCAACATTTTGGCAGTGACACCAGCTATGAAGCAGTATATAAATAGACTCAGTTAAGCTTTTTCTTTCAATGTTACTGCCTTCAACTAGAGTTATAGAGGAGAAAAGGGCTTCTGCCTCAGCTTCCCTTACCAACCGTCTCAAGGCCCTGAAGTCCTTTTTGATCCCCCTTGGATCACGTGTTGTCACTTCATTGCCCCCTCTGTGGAAGATCAGTGATGCATTGT
The DNA here is from genome assembly GCF_017590055.1 of Onychostruthus taczanowskii. Lineage (NCBI taxonomy): Eukaryota > Metazoa > Chordata > Aves > Passeriformes > Passeridae > Onychostruthus > Onychostruthus taczanowskii. The sequence continues at coordinate 6,828,577 of NW_024504455.1, forward strand.
AGTCTGAGGACTGTACCAGACTAGGAAGTTTCCTGGTAGAAGTACATTTGATCTACTAAAGAAACTATTTATGACCTTTTTTTTTTTGTGCCCAGTTAAAATTTGTAGACATAGATCTAAATGCTGTTAAATTTGGAATTTTACTTCCCAAAAATCTGGCTTTAATTATTTTGATTTAAGTCGATGGGACTTGCTTAAAACTCATACTTGGATGTCCTCCAGACTGGCATCATGGCATTACAGAAAAAGGCTTTTGTTTCATATCATCATGTCCTGTATAACCTAGAGACCAAGAATCTGTGTCTGTCCTTGCTGAGTGATGTAGGAGAGTTTTCTAAATTCTTATCACATCTAAAAGTTTGTAAAGAATTTCTGCTTCACTATTTGTTTTTTACAGTATGTGGAATGTGGACACAGTTTTCTGTGTGATCCAAGGGCTGCTGACTGAGGGGGGGATAATTCCCTCCTTTGATCTCCTGGCTGTGCTGCTCACCCAGCCTGGGATGTGCTGGCCATCCCTGCTGCCAGGCCAGGCTGCTGGCTTAAGCTCAGCTTGCTGCTGGCCCACAGCCCCAGGCCCTTTCTCCCCAGCAGAGCTGCTCCCCAGCCTGGCTGGCCGAGCCCCTATGGATGCAGGAGGTGGCCCATCCCATGGTCGGGATTAGCTTGGTGACATTCTGACATTCTGTGTGACATTTCTGCTGATTGATTCCTCCAGCCAGTCCCTCTGGATGGCAGCCCTGCCTTCCACCCCTGGGATGCCATCCATGAGCTTGCTGGTGATCTGTTTGATCTCCTCCCTTATGTCAGTGTCTGTGTATGCCTGTAAGTGTATATGTGGATGACTTGAAGCATAAATATCTTTTTTCACTATTCCAGTGCAGCAATTGGATTAAAAACTGGATTGAATCCAGCAAATCAGAATGAAATTCTTTATTAAGCCCTGGTTCTAGTCAGTTCCATAAATTCTCTTGTGTAGATGCAAGAGGTGTTTGTTAATCCATAACTGCTGTTAGGGAGAAGCCATTCTCCAACAGAAGTTAATAAAATTGAGTACTGGTGGATATTTTGCTATTGTTGGAGACTTGCGTTTTCTGTCCAGATAACTTTAGAAAAGAATGCTGCATGATAAAATTGCCTAACAACATGGTGAAATAAATATTTTGAAAATGTGGAATTATATATTTAAGAATAGTCAGCATCAATCAATATGAAACTGGAAAATTATACAATGAGAGCCTGTCACTTTCCAGGACTAGCCAGATCAATAGATTTGGTTTTGGGAAAAGAATAGAGAATGTATTTTTCTTCCTTAGTGTGCTTTATATTTAACCTTTTTTTTATGCCATTCCTTATGCAAAATATCAATAAATTAAATGGAGGTTTAATTTGTCTTTTGTTGACTACTTTGTACTTTCTATTGATTACTTGGAGCTCAAGAGAGCTAATTAGTTCAAACTCTACATCTACTGAGGTGTCTTCCCATTAAAATATCTACTCTATTAAAGTACTCTGAGGTAGAGTATTTGATGAGAAAAGTCATCATGGTTTTCTCCATAACTTTTGCATTCAAACAGCACATCTGAGTGTAGTAATAGCTGATTTAAGTTTATTCTTTCTCCCTTAAACCAGGTCAATCTGTGAAGCTGTTTATAGAGTGTTTGTGTATTAGTATTTCTATATGGTGGGAAATAATGCAGTGATATTTGCAGTGCTGTGGAAATGATGTTGTGGGATGTTTTGTCTGTTCCAGGATGTTTCTGGAATGCCAGCTCTCTGTCGGCCTGTGGCAGAGGGAGGAGGGGGTTTTGATTATCGACTTGCCATGGCCATTCCAGATAAGTGGATACAGGTGAGAACTTCTTAAAAAATCCATTCTGCTCTTCAAAGTGGGATGTTTCTCTGTCAGTGCATACACATAAACACTTCTGAATCCTACTGACAAATTTTGCTTTGTCTTATGGTAATGTGCTCTTGAAATAAATTCTGACAGGCTTGAGCACAGGTATTAGAGGCTGAAATGAGAGCTGTCAGATGTTATGTAGGTTTCGGGTGAGAAGTTCAGGAGCTGGGATTCGCATTCCAGCTGATAGTTGTTTTCTTAATACAACACATAAGCTCAATTTCTTTGAAATGACCTGTGCCTTGCCACAGCTGTAGAATGTGTAATCTATATTGAATGTGAACAGGTAGATAAAAAGTTAACCATATGCATATAAATATATATATATTAAAAAAAAATAAAAAATTACTCCAAAAACATGCAATAAACCCTCCTGACACTGGGCATAGAAATTGGCATTGAATATAAATAGACCTGAAAGTTAAGCAAAGTAAACCTAAATGAGCTACACAAACACCTGCAATTGGTACAGGAGGGTTACAAAACTGAATAATATAAATCTGTAAATATTAATAAATTCTGACTATAGTAAGGATTTATATTACCTTTTCCTTGATGTAGAGAATCACAAGAAAAGGCTTAAAACACTAGATGATCTGAAAAGGCTTCTAGTGATGTTTTAGGCAACGTTTTTCAGTAAGATAGAATATTTCACCCAAAACCTGTGGGGTGTCATGATGATATGAAAACAATTCATGTTTTATATGACCATTAATGCTTCAATAAGTATAGTGTGTAGCTAAGAATAATAGTAAAAACCTTCAGCATCTTTCAGTTTTGTAACTAGGAGGTAGAGGGCCAATTGAAAAACAAATTTCAAGCCTCTTTTCAGAAGATAAAATTGACAGCTTTTCCAGCAGAGACACCATCATTAAAATTTGAAATGTGTGATTTAGACATTTAGGTCCTGGAATGCAGTAAGAGCTCAGTCTTTTTAACAACAAATACCTAATTGTGATATTTTATGCCTTTTTCTGAGTTTTGTTAGTTTGTTTTTGTTTTGTTCCTTAATACACTTTAGGGCAGGCAAGATGAGCAATTTCCTAGGTAAGCAAAATACAAGTGGCCAGGTTCATGTTACCATACCATAGAACTTTACAAGTGCAAAATTTTGCAATCTAGTTTAGCAATCTCTGATATGGTCTGCTTCATTTAATTCGCAGTACTTGTATAGGAAACATAACTGTGCTGCAGCAGATTCTTTAACTGGAGAAAATGTCAGTTTTTCCAGCTTAAACATGCACTTGACATGGGACAGCATGGGACACTGATGGGATATTGAGTGCAAATCAGTTCTGATTGGCATTGTGCAAAAACTTAGTGTGATGTAGGCAGGAATCTTCTTGCCAAAGCAGCTGCAAATAAGTGACCAGAGTAGAAATGTGGAGTTAGAGAAAGAGGTGATGCCAGAGTTTGTTACCACATTTCATGAAGGGAAAAATAAAGGTGAGGTGGTTGGAAAGGAGAAGTTGAGATAAAGAGTTTATCAGCTGTTATCAAACTCTCCTAGACTGCTTACTCTCTCTCCAGCTTTTAAGTACATACCTGTTAATAGGAAGTTTTCTAGGCAACTTGCCAAAGTCAGTTTGGAAACTGAAGAATCTCCAAGAGATTCCATGAACTAATTCTGAGTAATCTGTAAAAGAAAGCAAGAGAAACTGTTTGTCACAGCAGAGGTTGTACTAGTTTAGATTCAAGATAGATGTAATATGATGCTACATAGGGACTGCGACGTGTTCAGAGCCAGAATTTATGGAGTTTACAAAAAAAATCAATGAAGGGGTGAAAAAAGGACTGTTTAGGAGTATATGGGCAGTAACAATTATAATGTTAACTTTTACAGTGTAATATTGGCCATCTTGGTGCTATTGCCTTTTTATCACTTCTATTTTTATGTCTATATATTTATGTATATACTTTTAAGTTGTAGTGATCAATGGAGGTCTACAAAGTGGTGTAGAATAAAAAGAACAAACTAACACTGAGATTGAGCTAGATTTAGCAGAGGAAGGAAATAATGTGATATGAGGCAGAAAATTCCTATTAATGGGTTTCAATTTAAGTTGTTAAAAATCAGGAGGTAGCACCACACTGCCCAAGCTTTATTTGGAAGCTCCCATATGCCAGGATTGCATTTCCTGATATTGTGAACCAGGTACGTCTGTGCCCACATATTTCTTCCTTGGTTTTGGTGCAGTGCTCTCTTGCAGGTCCTGTCAATCACACTGTCCACTGTATCAGAGGATTCACATAATAAATGGCAAAACCTGTTGTCTGAGTTTCCTGGGGAGGTAGAGGAGAAGCAAAGTATTCTAGGTATTATGTTTATGTGGGAAAATTGAAAAGAAAAAAAACAGCTCTTTGGATTATCAGAGAAAGCTCATCACTTCAAAACTTGGGAACGTGAGAATACAGTTCACAATCCATGGGAAATTTCTGTGCCAAGATAATAATACATGTTTTTAGTTAAGGCGATTTTTCAGTGATCTTTCTTTATTTCTGTAGATAATTAAGGAGCTGAAAGATGAAGACTGGAATATGGGCAATATTGTGCATACATTGACAAACAGACGGTGTGAAGAAAAGTACATTGCTTATGCAGAGAGTCATGACCAGGTATTTTCAGATGTTTGTTTGTTCATAACCAAGTAAAACTCCTTTTTTAGCTGTTTGTTTGTTTGTTTTGTTTTTTTAAATGAGAAAGGAGTTGAGGAGGATGGCAAGAATTTCAGAAACTGGTAGATTTGGACTAGTGCTCTTTTTTTTTTTGTACTTTTTTTGTTTGTTTTGTTTAGGTTTTCTGGGGGGTTTGGTTTTTTTTCAGTTTTGCTGTGTTTTTATTTTATGATCCTTAATTTTAGTAAAACAATCCTCCCTGGAGTGTGTGGGTAATATTGGCTTTCAGTTTTGTTTTCCTATTTAAGAAATGAGTCAAAGCTTCTTGTTTTGCCTGCCATAGAAGACAGGATGGTATATAATCCATGTAGTTGAAAATCCTGTTCCCATTAAGTAAATTGGAACTCTACTTCTGATAAGCATAAACAATATGCCAATTTAAGAAATTTGCTTGTGACTTTTCCTCTTGTGAAAGTCTTTCCTCTCTGGATTGAAAACATCTTCTTTTGAGACCTAAATGAAATATGCTGTAACAGTTTGGTTCAAAGCACAGCAATTATAATAGTTCTATGTGCGTGGAAAAAAGAAAAAGTAATGATGAGTTCGGATAACATTCATCTCCCACAATCTCTTTAACCCTTGTTTCTGAAGAGTCAGAAAACACATAATTTGGGAATTGTACAATTAACATCTTTAAACCTTTTATTTTAAAAAATATATTTTATTTAAGTAACCTATCTTTCCTTTGTATAATAAAGGTTGATATTCCATGTCCTTTACTTTCTACAATAAATCTCAACAGAAATGTCCAAACAAGTTGTATTATTTTAAAAAGAGCATTCTGAGTTTACTATTCATTTTGTGTGCCAACTTACATTCTAATCTCAGAGTCTGTTACAGTGTTCATTTAATGCATGATCCTGATAAAGAACTTCAGAAATTACTTGGAAATATATATTATTCTATGATAAGCTGCTTTCATCAAAATTGATTCTTTACCCTGAAGCACAACATATAACATTACTGTTGCTGTTCTTTTATTTCATGGTGATTTTTAGCAATTGAGTTGTTTTCCATATCAGTTCGTATTTTCTGTTTAGAATGTTGTGCTTAGGGGAAAAAAAATCTCCTTATTTTTAATTAAAAGAATACGATGATTGCAGACATGCATCAGGCTGATATGTGAAAAGTAGGCTAGAGAAACAAAAAGTGTGGATAAAATTCAGCCTGAAGATGCCTGAAGTGATGCATGTGAGGAGGGTACAGTCCTGGTTTCTTATATGTTGTAATGGGCTATGAGCTGACTGTTGCCAGTCAGAATACAAGGCCTTGTGGTTATAAGAAGAGTGTGAAAAGAGCAACTCCAAATCTAATAGCTGTCAAAAAAGCAGATGCAGTCCTGGAATTATTATGAGTGGAATAGAGCAAAGAGCACAATCAGCAATGCCACTGCAGTCTTTCCTGGTTTGTGCGTATCTTCAGTGTTGGAGACAGGCTTGGTCCTGTATTTTAAAGGATGTTCTTTGGGGCAGCAAAGAGATCATTGAAGGGGGAAATATATCCATTTATAAAATCACACCTGCCACAGAAAACATGAATAGTGAAACACTTACCTGCTCTTCCAATGGAAAGATTAGGGGATATTAAATGGCACTAACAAATGCCACATTCTGAGTCCAGAAAATAGTTGTTCATTGCAGTCTTCAGTCTTCTCATTGTTGCATAGGAATTTTTTTTTCCTTTAAATAGAGTATTTTTAACTTAAGGGAGTAATCTATATATGCTGTTATATTGTCAGCTGGAAAATGAAAGGATGATGGTGCTTTTAAGCTAGACCTGCTTACAATTCATCTGTATCTCTGGAATTTAGCAAGTTTTCCTTCAAGAGTATAAAACAAGAATTGGGCTAATTGGACAAAAGTCAGCTATTTAAATATAAATGCCCCAAAATGTTTTCCACTACCTGCCTGCTAATATATGGAATAGCATTTTGTGGCCTTTCTCTAGTAGAAGTGAGCACTAGCAAGTTAGTAATTCAGTTTTTTCTTTTGTGTGAAATCACAGAAAATCAATCACATTCTTGATTGCATATAAGTGAATGTTTTATACTTACTCTGCATATCTGAATCAGAGTTTTGTTTATACCCATTTATTTTTACATTCCTGGAACTTTTACTTTAGCTGTTCCTTTCTTATTTTCTCTGTTTCCTATAAAAATTCTCAAATGATGGGTCAGTTGTGACTTACTGAGCTGATGCTGATATTTCACATTTGATATCTGTAGGTGAAAAAGTTCTTGGAAGTAATTACGCAGTATGATCCCATTAGGTGAAATGTAGGAGCAGGGGTTAGACAGGTTCTGGTCTGTTACCATGTACACTCATTCCCATCAGCTCAGGAGCCCCAGTAACAATGGGGAGAGTTGCAAGGGGAAAACAGACAATTGGGGCTGATGTCCAGTCCAGGCTCAGCTCATGGACATCTCTGCCTCAGTTTTTGGCAACAGACCAGATCTGTATGGCACATCACACAGTGCACAGATGCAGTGATCAGAATGCAGGGTCACCATGACCCGATAATGATTGGCAGTTTCCTTCAGGAGCAGGGACTGGATCTTGCAATGATCTTGCAAGTCTTCCTCCCATGATACAGACCCCCTGTTTAAAAAAAAATATCAAAACCTAGAAACACTTCTATTATACCCAAGGATTTTCTTCAGTGTCTTTCTGAACTGTTCTAGGCCCTGGTTGGTGATAAAACCCTGGCCTTTCGCCTGATGGATGCAGAGATGTACACAAACATGAGTGTGCTCATGCCTCTGACGCCAGTTATTGATCGTGGGATACAGCTTCATAAAATGATTCGTCTCATTACTCATGCACTCGGAGGAGAGAGCTATCTGAACTTCATGGGTAAGTAATCTCAGGAAAAAGTCTCTCATTTTCTCATCTACAGAATGCGTGGCGGGGAAATAAAATGATCTGACATCATCATATACACAGTATTTATCGCAGTGCTGAAATTTGGAGCACAAATGCTTTTATAGATTTATTACAAAAGGTAATATGCATTGTTTTTCTGTCTGTAAGAAGTATGGTAGGACAAGAAAATAAAGTCAAGATGGTTTCTAAGTGTATGAGAAATAACTTTTACAGCTCAGACTAGTATTTTAGTTGTAGTTTTGCAAATTTGTCAGGTGGTGAGCTGTGGCTCATGCAGCTGAGTTGTATTTTGTCTCTATTCTTTTACTCTCTTAAATTTTGTAGGGTTACAGTGAATTTACTAAAGATTAGCTCTGTGCTTATTTCAGTTATTAATTGTCAGGAAGTAGTCTGGAATCAGTTGACCTATTTCATTGCTTCTTAGTGCTTAATGAGGTAGGCAAGAACAAATCACAGACACAGGAGGTACATTCTGCTATCAAAGCACAGAAATTGTGAGAGTTAGTGGTACTTTCTTCTGGTCCATCAACTGTAAAATAAAACTGTTGAGTTACTTCCTAAGCACAGTCGCTACAAGGAAGTTCAATTGTTAGTCCAATTTAATCAGCAAGTTACAGTTTAATGAAGTCATCTTAAAAGTTGAATATTCTTATCTTTATGGAAAATTTGAAAGCTATTTATGCTGTCTCTTTCCCACATTTCCCACATTGTTTAACTTCTTTGCAAAATAGTTCTTACTTTTCAGTAAAAATTTTGTAATGTGGTATGACAAGTTCTGTGTAACATTTGTGATAGTGTCTTGGGGAACAAAAGTACTGAAAGCCTGTTACAAAATCACCATCTTATTTTCTGATAATGTAACACTTGAAAATTATAGAAATTTTGGCTTAGTACTGTTTTCTACTTTTGTGTTAAATATTTTGTTATATAAATTTTAAGGGGACTGTTGGATGTATATTGCCCTTCTTCCATAATGGTGTATTGAACATCATATTTTCTAATTAAAAACCCAGAGAACATAAGACAATGGTGACACTGGATTTAAGTTTACCTATGCTAGTACATATTCTCTTTCTTTGTATTAGGAGAAAACTCAGAAAATACTGTGCTGATTTTCTTAAAAATAATTGAAGCAATTTCGGTACAAAACAAACTAATTCACCATATGCAATACTAGTAAAACTATTATTTCCAAGAAAATGCAGGTTGTTTGCTTCACTCTTGAGAAAGAAAAAACGAAAAAGAGTTAATGAAATAAATATTTATGAAGTGTGCAATCAGGCATCAAAATGTTCAAGGTGTATGTTTCCATTCGCACTAGTGATACTGTAATAGTTAAGGAAACAGGTGTTTACTGAATACTCCAGCTAAACTGCAGGTGTCTTTGGCCCAGATTGACTTAGTAAGATTAGAAATATAATCAGTAATGCAATGTGGCATGTTAAATCCAGTGTGTCAATCCTGGCTGATTGAGCAATTAATATTGCGTATCTCTGAGTACTGCAAATGGTTCAGTAACTACATTATAGTTTGCTATATATAAAAGGTGGAAAGATTGTAATAACTGTTGGAGGAGAAAACATATAAATTCAGAATGCTGGCAGTCCTGTGGACTTAAAATGCATGCTGCAACATGCTATCTAATTAAGCTAATATGGTGACAAATGAGTTCTTTAACTTGCAGGTTTGTGTGAATGCCAAAGGTAAGAAGGACAAGCCTCCTGTAGGGTGAGGGAAGGAGTGGAAATCTTCTTTCCACAGCACCTGGAGAAGGCATTCCAGGTGCCTCTGTGCTTCCCTAGATACTTCCATTAAGAATCCTTTACTTCCTGTCTCTGAAAACCCGGCAAAGAAGCACCCTGCTTTCTGAATGCTTTGCTCACCTTAAGGAAAAAGAAACCTCATCTAAAAAGTGGTGTGTCAGGAGTGCAAATCTGTATTCTCAAATATATCCTGGAATTTCTCTTTGAAGATCTGGAATAATATTTAATTACACATGTGTTGGAGCATCGTTTGGGCTCTATACATGCAAGCTGATTCCTGTTGACAGAAGTTTGTGCATCAAACACTGATTGTGGCTCTTTCTCTCATCTTTCTCACTTTTCACACTGAATGATTCTCTGTCCTTCTTACATGTATCTCTAAGAAACCACTGCAAAAATCCTGAAAGTTGTAATTCTTATTTTTCATGTTTCTGGATATTTAATTTTCACTGGAGACTTATTTTTATTTCCACTTGCTTATATCCCTCTATTGGCAATGAGTGTTGTATGCAAACTTAAATGTGAATAGGAAAGTTCTGTCATTCCAGTCAATTGGTTCCCTTGTGACAAAAACCTTTGGGAGCATTCTTTCCTCCAGTCTGTGTTTTGATTTTATGAGCAGCTTTCCAGGTGATCTCTCAGGCTCCGTGTGTGCATCTGGTTTGGAAGACTTAACCTCGGAAAGGAGAAACTCCATATGCTTGGCTGAAAATGAGAATAACAATGATAAATGTCCTGCAGCAGTGAATGCACTCTCTGGAAGGCCAGTTTGTTTCATAGTAATAGCAAAAAAGTAGCAATTGTTTAGAAACTTTTGCTGTGTCTAATTTTTCTTCTTTCAGAGCAGGTAGAGAGCAAGGATCCCAATGTAGCTGTAGTTTGCGCAGCTCAGCTCCTGTTTTAGACAGATTTTAATACTGAGACAGGCCAGTTACGAGTCAGGAGGTGACACAGAATTTTAGGAAGTCACAAAAATTCCAAGTTCTTCTGCACAATGCTTTAGCTGGGAGCACGTGTGCTTCTCTAAGAGGTTTCTTTCTTTACTAATTTTCTATTAAGGCCTTGGCATAGACAATGCACATTTGAATGTCTGAACTTTAATGACACTCATAGGCTCAAGCAGTTACAATGTTTGTATATTAAATAGTGAAAGTAGTCTTTTTACGTGTAAATGGTAAGAAAAAAATCCCTCTCCCTACTCAAGTGTTTTTGTTTGTAGTTACAGTGATACTGAAATACCATACACATCTAATTAACTTAAAAACCAGAAAGGATATGCAAAAATATTTAGGGCCGTAGATCTCTGCTCTCCCTAATATCAGGATTTGAAAACAGATCCAAAATAAAAAACTTGAATCTGACTAAAATTCTTAATTGTCAGTTTTAGTCCCCTACAAAATAACAAAAAGGCTTGAGATTGAGCATAATTCCTCAAGCACTAAACAAGGACTAATAGAAGTTGTTATAAGACTTGTAGAGTATTACAGGAATCTTCTGATCTCAGCCTGAAAATAAAGCAACCACTGTTGTTACCCTGTAATGTTTAACTTCAGTGTAAATAAAGACTCACACAAATTTCTTCAAAATATTATTTGAACTTACCACTGCAAAACTGTTGTCTCTACATCCTTGCATTTTCTTTTTGCTTCATTTTTCATTCTGCCGCTGAAGACAAGCTGTAGACAACAGTAATTGTTGTTCTTTAAATGTTCCTTTTGTACTTTTCTTGTTCACTGCATGTGCCTTGCACTTAGGGAAAGCCTGCAAGACCTGTAAAAAAGCTGTGCCAGTTCTTCAGTGGACTTGTTTCCATGGTCTCTCCTTATCTTGCAAGATACATCTGTGTCTCTAGATTTAGACAAATGAGGGTAGTTGTTTTCTTGCCCAGAATATACATACCCAAAGGGCCTTAAATAGCATTTTGGGTCCTTGAGATCCTTCATAGCACAAATACTAACTGTTTTATGCCCCTATAGGGTCTTGCTTTTCATCTTGCTAACAATCATTTCCTTGGTTCTTTTTTTTTTTTTAAATTTGAAATTGGCTTAAGCTCAAATCCATTGATTTAAATGGAGATTAGTTGCTACATGAACCTCTAGCATGATTTTTCATGATTCTCCCATAGTAAAACAATTCTTAATTAAGACTCCAGAGACCAAGTTTCACTCCCTGAAAAACAACTTTTGAGACTATATATATATAGTTAGGAAGTAATTTGAAGTAACTAGAACATCTTTTGCAATCATGAGCATTGACTGATAGTGTTACTGTTTGGGTTGACATTCACTTGTTTCACTACTATCTAATTTGTCTGTTAAGTTTCCTTTTTTCCACTTGTTAGTTCATTTACACAGCAGTTTTATTCACATTCTCTAGTCTTAGGGGTTTTTTTGCATACACCAAAAGAGTTTCTCATGATAAGACCTTGCTCCTTCTTTGCCCTTAAAAGTAAAATGCTATGCATTTTCCTCAGAGTATTTTAGTGAGAGAAACTTAAATATTTTTTCAGAAATTTACTTTTAAAATGAGGAATTTCATAACAGCAGGCTCTTGAAAAAATATTGACAAACAAGACAAGGAATGGTACAAAAACTGTATCAGTAGGACAAATATCAGTGTGAGAAAGGTATGTACCATTTTCTTTAATAATAGTCATTAGAAACCTGAAATAAAAATGGTGCAGCATAACTGACTATATAAAAAGGAATGTTACTTTAAACAGAATCTGAACTACTATTTTTATTGCTATCTATTGTAGATGAAAAAGAAATTGTATCAAGAATGATATTTAGCTTAAACCTAAGGGAGTTTGGTTCTCTTTGGCATGTTGCATTTTGACACTTCTCTGTTCACCTTCTTATGCATCTTACATCTGTGCACTGGTTACAGGGTGTATTTTTTGATTATCATCTAAAGAGTGGCCTTGGGAGAGCATATGCTCTTCAAACTCGCTCACTTCAGTCACCTCCTCTGGAAAAGCACCCTTGAAGTGCTCACTTGGTACAGGCTGCAGCTTTTGGAGAGGTAGTTTGAAGTCATCCTTCTTAATGTGCTTGCCTAGGATTGGTGACAAATGTGCTGCCAGTTCCAGCAGGTGCTTTAATTCTGTGGCAGCCTGACAGAAAACAATTATGTTCACTTTAAAGTAGAAAGCAAGGGTGTAATTTGAAATCTCACCTACAGTTTCTCAGAGATTTAGTGATAGACCACCTCCAACTTTGTAGCATAATACCCCATATGCAACCCCACTCACAACTTGGGTTGGGCAGTGGCAGTGGGAAGAATTCAAATTTATGTATTAGGCTTCATAGTTCACTTTGATAGTCTCTTCTGCCAGGTCTAGAGGTGCAAACTGTTAATATTTATTTGTTTAGAGTTGATTGAAGCAAGCTTCATTTCTACACTTGCTCAAAACACATTAGAGTGACTGGAGAAAAAACAGTTAAAGAGAGAGATTGTCTCATAATTCAAAACTAAATCACACACAGACCAGTCTTATCCCACCTCTTGTCACAAATTAAATATGTCCGAGTATTAGGAATCTGTTTTGGAGGTTGACTGTACATCCTCCTTGAAAGTTTAGGGAATAAAGCACTATACATGTGTGAATGTTATTTAAATACATAAATAAAATTGTTAGAGGCAGCAATCTATATGTGGTGGTGCATCCATGTCCACACTATGACCTCTCAAGGCAGAAACCTTGAAACAGAAACTTTCACAGTCAACAGCATCCTCAGAACTGCTTGAGAAGCAACAGTTGCTGCAGCTGTATTCATGTGGAGTGAAATCCAGGTTGGATTTTCCAGGATTGTCGAAGGAATAGTATTAATTGAGGTAGCTGGCATGAGTGGCACCTTGTTTTTGTCTCAGAGTAGTGATGATATTTCCTTAGTTTGTACCCACCTCTGCTGAGTATTGGCTATGACTGCATTACCAGTGGAAAAGATTTATGGTATATCAAGGCATTCTGACATTCTGCATCAATTAAAAGGTGTTGGGTGGTTTTTGGTTTTTTTGGGGGGGTTTTTTTTTGTGTTTTTTTTTTTTTTTAAGGATGGGACTGCTATTTTTAAAATTTTATTTTATTTATAATTGTGCTTAGTAACATCATGTAACCATGGGATACAGTTGTTGAAACTTCTGCTAGTGTCTCAAACTTCATTCCTAGGGCTCCATCTGTTGCCTTGCATATTGTATGGTTTGTAAAGCTCACAGTTCAGACTTGTGACATCTCTGCTATCCATGTGTGAGTGCATGCAGCCTTGTCTGCAAATATAATACTTGATGTGATGTGAGGGCTTGCTAAAGAATAATAAACCAAGTTGTAAAATAAATCTCTAAGTTATAAGAGTTCTATTTCTGTTTGTGTGACAGCCTCCATTTTTCCTTTATTGTTGTTTTGAGGAACAAAGAAATAGGCCTCCATATATTATAATTTTATATAACTCTACACTATATATTATAACTGTATTATGTACTGTACCTTTCAAAAGGCACAGGATTTTAGAGGAATTTACTTTTTCTGTTCTTCAAAAATGTTATTTATTACAGAAATTATGACAAACTGCTATCATTATGATAAGCTTTTTTCACACCTGGATTTCTGACTCTACAGGACATGGCTGTTATTCTCTCCTGTCATAGTTTTTTTTTTATTTTTCTCTCCACAGCTTTAAGATTCAGAATTTCTTTACAATAAATTATAATCAAACTATATACACATGACATTGATTAGTTTTACTTATCTGTCTTTTATGGAAAAAATTATTAAAGATAGATCCAAAGACTAAAGTATATTTCTTTTCATTCTCTTCACCTTAAGTTCAAGTAAGTTTAAAATCAACAGATTTACATTACTTTTAGATTTTATTGCTTTCTTGATTCAGAATGTAAGCACCACTGTAAAAGCTCTGTCTTGATAACATCTTAAATTTCTGAAAAGTTCTGCATGTAAACATACAGTTTTGTACATAAGAATCTGTTTTGATTAAACATCAAACGTTGTCCAAAATTAATATTTGCGTAAAAGACAGAATATTTTTCCAGGTAGTATCAAACTATGCTAAGTTTTTAAAACTCTATAATATGTAGAAACATTTTTATATGTGCATATGCAAATTTTTCTATCTCCATTTGTTTAAACATTACTTTGCATATGATTCATTGTTTAAGCAATTAAACATAGCGATCTTGCACTTCCTTTGCTGTGGTTAACTTTGATTCAAACAAAATGCTTTGAATGCCTTCTGTTTATGTACACTTGAAGTGCTTTAAACTGTTACATATTACAGTGACTTAAAAAATTTCATAAAGCTTGATTCAGTCTATGAACAATTTGTTAATCATTAGTGCTTCAGAAGAGCCTTCACATTGTAAGGTATGTAAAATGCCTTTTTGAGATTATTTTCTGCTTCTAGTGCTCTGTGTCCCTGGTTGAAAGACACAATGCAAAACTGAAAGGAAATTAAAAATTTTTTTCCGATTTTTAAGTAAATCTTAAGTTGATGTATGGCTAAAAGTGAAGTCCAGCATTCAGGTCTCCATTATGATTTGCATTTTGAGAGAGAGTAAACTTTTTTGGGGGGTGGGGGGTTGGGGGGGAAGTTTTCTCTCTGTTGTGCCTTCTACAATAAGTTCATGTAATAAGATACAGTTTTCACACAGAACTTGGCCTCTGCCATGTCACAAAACAGACTAGTAAAGTTGATTTCTGAGTTTATTAGTGTCACTAATGAAATGCTTACTGCAGGAGGTCACTCATTTCCTGAATGCCAGGTGTCTGCAGAACTGGTGTGCCTGTTAAAAACTAAATCAATGCAAGAACTTTATGTTCTAAGAGCATGAGAAAAGGGTAGACATACCCACTCAAGCAGGGGTAAATAGGGTGTGGATGTTAAAGCTTTTTTCTTTTCTCCCTACTGCTCACTGTGTTACATGCAATTTTGATGATGATAATTTGTCAGTGCTTGTTTTAAGTTACTTATTTCTGAAACCCCCAATGCTGAAAGGAAGCAGCAGCAGCCTCTTACCACACCCAGCTGTGTTTTACTTCTACTTTTTGCAGTCTGTCTGTACTCAGTAGTCTGGAAAGGGCTGAGAGAAAAATGGAAGTATTTTTTCCAAAGCTATCTGCCAAAGAGCAAAAAATGTCTTCCTGATTATACGTCCTAGGATGGCTTTTTAAGAGGTAGAGAAAGGTGAACCAAATCAAGTAATTTAGTAACATCAGGCTCTAGTGAGCTGGTGTAGGAGCACGCAGAGGGGTCTCTTAATCTCAAACCTACCTTTGGTGGCACATTGCTCTTTCTCAGACTGGCTTCTCTGGGCAATGCAGAGCCAAGCAGAATTAAACTCCATGTGTTACTCGGGAAGGAGTTGTTGGTTTGAGACATGACTGCACAGGACACATTTTGTATTTGGAAAGTCTGTCATATTAGATCCTTAGGCATAGATTGCAATTTGGGTTTTAATGCATGCAGTTGAGGTAATTTGAAATTATTTCATCTCAATAGTGTCATTAATTCCCCAAATCAATGTAGCTTAAGCTGAGATAACACTTTGTGATGACATTGGAATAAAAAAATAAAAGATGTCTTTATTTGTTCAAGAGCTTATTTTTACAAGATGTTATTACCTTAGAATCTTCTCATTGTCCTAATTTTGTGAGGCCATTAATTCAACACACACAGAGGAATTTGCTAGAATAAGAATTTGAACAACATTGTAGTTAAATTTGCATTGATTTTCAAGAGACAAGATATTTTTTGTTTTTCCTGAAAAGTGGTAAGGTTTGCAGAGCAAAGCATATTAGCACATGAACATATTTTATAAATGGTCACCTGTTCTTTCTCAGGTGTATTTTGGGATCTTCAATTTGAAATTCTGTAGAATTGTAGAATGTTTTAGGTGGGAAGGGAAACAACCAAAAGATGATCTTAAATGTCATCAACCCAAGCAGTGGCTGCTGTGGGCTAGGACTCTTTCCACTAGACCAGGTTAGTCATAACCCCATCCAACCTGGCCTTGGACAATTCCAGGGATGGGGCATCCACAACTTCTCCGGGCAACTTCTCCATTGTCTCACCACCTGCACAACAAAAAATGTCTTTTGTACTGTCTGATCTAAATACTGGTGGAATTTATAGTGGAGTATATTAGAAAGGGAGTTTATCAATACAATAAAATTACTATAAAATTACTTCTGGCTGAAACAAAAATTAATTTTGTTGGAGGAAGATTTTGGGGGGGGGGGTTGTTTTGGTTTTTTTTCCCTTCTTTTCCAAATAGTACTGGTACCTTTTGACCTTGTTGAATATAAACCACTACTTCTGTCTTAATGTACTACATAAAAGTGCAGGGCAGGAGGAGTAACAGGACAAATGGCTAATGTCTCAGGGAGAACAGGATTATTCACAAAGCCAAAAATACTAGTGCAGTCTAGTATTACAGCCAGAAGCTTAGAACTTCTACTCAGTTAGGATAAGTATTCAGATCTTTTTGTGAAATTCAGAGCAATTCCTGCAAGCAAGGTATTTTCATAGAATATCTTCTCAAGTGGCATTTCTAGAGAGATTATTTAAAAGCAATCTAGTAATCCGCTCACTCTTGATTTAAGAGTCAATCTGTGGGCTATGAAACAGCTCCCTTAAGCCTCTCATATTTTTTTAATCCAGCTAACTGTTAATACAAAATACTGCAGGAAAGCCTGGATCATCTGGGTGGTTGTATTATAGGTCAGCTCTTTTGCAGCTTAAGCTCACAACCTTTATCTTTATAATGGAGAAATGCATGATCTTATTTGAAAATATTAATAGGGGAAAAAAGCATATCTGATGGAACACATTAATGTGTGTTAGCATACACTGATGGATTGACAGCATGCTTTTCCATAATTTATCTTGAGCTCCTAAAAACAAACAAAGAATTTGGCTAAAGCTGAGCTGTTCTTGTGTGTTTAATTTCATGATTGGTTATTTCTGTAGCTCCTAGTGGCTGCCACCATTTTGGCAAGCCATGAATTGTGCATAATATTCCGTGAAGGGAAAAGTGCAGAAGTCTGAACTTGGTTGGACTTCCATAACTCACATTTTTCTTTCTTCTAGGCTAACATAGTCCAAGTAGTAGTTATTTATAGACACCAAAATACTATGTGAATGTATATTCTATTTTCTATAAGTCTTCACTTGTGTTATTATGGTTTTTTATCCTTGTCTACTATTTAGCTGTGCTAAACAGCTTTTACATATTTCTTCTTGAATATGTGAATAGTTAATTCTTTAAAACTCTGTATTTTTTCAATACATTTGGTTTAGCCTTGAGAAAAGATGGCTCAGAGGTGATCCATTTGATACCATATGATACCATATCTCCATAACCACCTGAGAGGAGGTTGTAGCCAGGTGGGGGTTGGTCTCTTCTGCCAGGTAACAAGTGATAGTATAAGAAGAAATGCTGTCAAGTTACAACACTGAAAATTTGGATTGAGTATTAAGAAATTTCTTTACTGGAAGGGTGGTCAGACACAGGAACGGGCTGCCCAGGGAAGTGGTGGAGTCACCATCCCTGGTGGTGTTTATCAGATGTGACTCTTGGGGATGTGGTTTAGTGGGGGACTTTGCAGACAACCATAATGATTCTATGACTATTCAAAGCCCACAGGATGATAAGCATGCTGGAGTATTGACATATTAATTTCAATAGATGTAAAGAAAACTTGCTGTATTTGTGCAAATTTTATCAGTATGTGAAATTTATTGTTCTGTTTGAGAGAAAAAAAGAAAGAAAACAGAAAGAAAAATCAGTCTTGCACTAAGCTTGTTACAGCCTTCCTGCTTTCCTACTTATGGGTTTGAAAGGTATGTCCTAATTAAATATGAAGCAGGGAGTATCTTAATTTAAAATAGTTTTCAGTTTGTGGAGTTCAGCCTAGACATAATTGAAGTTTTCAGAGAAATTGTCTGAATTCCTTTTTGTATTTACTGTTTGCTTTTATATTTGTAGGCCAGAAAGAGTGTGGTTTTAGTTTATTTCCTACCTGGAAGGCTGTTTGGTTTGTACACTGCACATAAGAATACAGAACTAAATCTACTGCTTGCCTCTGGAAACTGAAATACAGGAAGGGGCTAGTAGAAATTAATAAAATTTATCTTAATAAAGGTGCTGTGTCCATGTCATATTCTCTCAGTAAGTTTTTTATTTGTGATTTTTTCATTTCCCAGTTCATAAAGGGATGATGTGATCCCTGTCCGAGATACTGTGAGGCTGGGCTCAGGGACATGAGAAGTTTTTACCAGGCTCCTGTTAGGACCCTTTCTCTTTTTTTCCCACCTGCTGTTACCATGATGTAGCAGGCTTTCAAAGGATATGTTGTTTTCTGACAATAAAATGTTCCCATTAAGATCTAAATAAGAAAACAAGTATTGAAATAAGCTACCACCATAATGTGGCTGTGTAAAGGAATGAAATGGAACAAAACAAAATGTGTAATGACATTGGCAAATATTTTTTTGTGGATAAAGGTGTAATTTTACTTGTTTCAGAGGATTCTTCTCCCTTTTTTTCACAGGTGATCCATGTAAAGCATTTATCACTTGAGGAAGTTTGTTTTCTTTTTAAAGAAACAACCCACAAAGGAATGAAAAATCATTACTGAGAAATTTCATATGTCCAATTCAAAATGTCTTTGTGCATCTAATCTCTAATGGTTTCTTGTCTGTGTTTTGTGTTTTGCTTTTGTCATTTTGAATTTGCATACAGCATTGCTGGAGGGGGAAAGGTGAAATCATCTTAGTGTTTGTACATATTTGGCTTTCCTCAAACAGTTGTAACATTTTTCAGACCTGGAAGCAGGTTGGGGTTTTTTTTATGAGATCAAAGTTTACTTTTTCCCTTGACAAAGAAGTTTTGTCTTAAAGGCAGAAAAATCATTATGTGCAGTATGTTTTCATTTTGGCCCCTAAAAAAGCATTATCTCTTCTTTGTGTACAGTGCAATGACAGCATGAAGTGTAGTACTTTAAATGCATTCATATTTCAGTAAATTGAAACACTATTTTTGGAAATAATATTTTTAAAAAATGAATGTGTGCATACAGAATTAATTCCAACAGTTATGTGAAACTTTGGGGTAGGGAAAGAAGCAATTCATCTGAACATATCTTTTTAGTAAAATGTTGATCAAGGAAAAAGTTAGAGGTATCTACCTAAATGAAATTGCTTTTATTATTTTGTACACTAGTTCAGGGGTACTTATTTCAAAACTGAAAAACAAATTAAAATGTTATCATGATTTAAGCAGCCCTAATGTAATCTAGGAATAATTTCTGCTCTGATTCTCATTTATCACGCCAAATTTGTTTTCTGTCCATTAACTTGGTGTCACAAGAAAAATATAAAATTATTAGTTAATTTTGTCTTGAAAGGCTCACAGCTTTGTTATGACTTCAACTGATTCGGGTCTTGATGCTAATTTAAATTATGTTTTGAGCATGAGATGAATACTGTCATGTTTGCCTTTGTGTATATAGCAAATTCTTGAATTTCAAAGCCAGAAGGGTTAGCTGTCCAGTGGAAATGAAGAGGCATGAGATAATGGAATGAACAGAGGGCATCGTTCATGGTGAACCTCTTTTTCTTACAAGTTAAATCTCAAAGGTTCACAGTTCTAGACCATTCTTTTACAACTATTTACTTGCTTCCTAACTGTCGGGGTCCGCTGTTATGTGTCTCTGCCCCGACACGGGGAAAGGTGGTTCTGGGCGGCCGCGATTGCGAAGGATGAGCCTGGACTCTTAGATTTTCGGTCTTCACTTCTGTTTATTATCTCTTATCTACAAAGTTTTCTCTTTGCCCAGCCGAGGTCCGCTCAGCAGGACAGTCGAGTGCACTCTCCCTCGCCCACAGGGCGGTTGTGTCTTTTATAGTAAAAATTCCGTGTGACATATTTATCTTTATTTCCCAATACTATTCATCCTTATAGACAAGTGCACTTTCACTACGAACCAATCTCCAAGTGCCAACATCACCACACAAAATGGAAGACATGAAGAAGAAAGAAGAACACAGGACCACGCCCTGAATCCTCCATCTTGCCTTCATGACCCCCCTGTACCTATTTTTCTAAAATTTATATTTCCCTCCATAAAGGTATCATTCACACCCAAGAAGTTCTCATTTCCTCCGTCACAGGTTCTTCTCCTTTTGATGGGTCGAAATCCAACCACCAAACCCTTTTGGCATCATTCCAGGGTTTCCGAGCCCCCCAGGGGCTCCCCTGGTGTCTCTGCACATCCACAGTGATGTGCTGAGATCCCACACCTAACCTCTTTTGACCAAAGTTATTTGAAAAAATATCGTGTTTAAAGACAGATAAGCAATCTGATTTCATGGTCATCCCTTCCTCAGCTGCCATCAGAACACACCATCCAAAATTCAGCTTTTCCTCCCATCTGCACCACAGGGGCAGTCAGGAAAAGCACTGGATCACTTTCCCATGATGTGCTCCATACTAGAGTTCTTAATGTATGGGTTGATACTTGTCTGGAGTTACCTATATACTGTGCCCGTTGTCAGGAAATGGAGTGTTTTAGTGGGTCTTGGTTTCCTCAGCTGTTTGAAAAATTTTCTGCACTAAACCCTGAAAATTGGAAGATCAAATAAAAAATTGGCAGAAGCTCTGCCCAGTGATACTCTGAATACCTCTTAAAATCTCTTTGTCAAATGACCTGTTATTAGGAAGCAAATGTTCATAATCTTTTGTCTTTCTGGCTGGTGAGAATCATTACCTGAAGGAAGGTGAGTGGAATCATGCCACTTAAATCAGGGCATACTGTGGCTCTTTTGATGTCTCTTAAAGGTGATTTTTAAGGCAAGTCCTCTTCAGAAGTAGAAGGGAAGGAGAATGTGAAGGAGTAACTAAACATGCAGAAAGGGCTTTTTTTGGCCACAACTGCTTTTTGAAAGGCTGTGGTAACATTCAGTTGCAGTCTATTTTCTTTCTGTATTATATTTTAAATTTCAACAAACAATTGATCTGTCAATATGATGAGATTTACTTTTCTCTGTCTCCTTACATAACAAAAACAACAACAATGACAAAAAATAAAACAACAACAACAAAAAAAGATGAACACCTTCCTGCATAACTCTGCTCAGTTCCTATAGATTTTGGTGGTTGTTTTATAATTCACCTGCTTCTTGCAGCAAAGGTGCCATCAGTACCAATTCCTTAAAGTCCCTTTTTTATCTGAGCAATGGTTTTGCTTCAGCTTTAAAAACTGTTGCCTGCTTTTTTTTCCATTTTTTGCTTTATTTTCTTTTTCTTTTTTTCCCGCTTCTAGTTGTGCTGCCAGTGGTTAATGTACAGGTGAGTCAAGATTATCTTTACATTGTGAATCCAGCCCATTTTGCCATCAGGATACTTGTAAAGGTCTGCCCCAGCCTGCACTGTAGTTGAATCTCCATGTGCCCACTCATACTGGAAGACCAGCAATTATTCTGGCATAACTAATTGGAGATTAGTATTAGAAGGTGATTATCTTCAGAGGCTGGTTCTTAATTACAGCCTTTCTTTATCCTCTTCTGGGGTTGCGAACAGGTGTAAAAGAATTTTAATAACAGACGAGCTTTATATTGCTATGATATTTTAATTTTCCTTTTTTGTTCTTATACTCTGAGATGTGACTAAGGATGGCTCAATGATCAGGTTTAAGATGCTTAAAAAACAGATGATGTGACACTTCCTTTCATATAAGGTCTGCATGCATAATGTCCACTTGAGGCAGTTGCAAATCTATGCTACATTTTAAAATCTGATGTAATGAGCATTCCAAAACTGTATTTTTGTGGAAGCAGCAAATCTTAATGATTCTAAGTGAATTCTGATTTTTTACATTCTTCAGGTGCAGTCTGATAGATGCATTGTATCTTGCAAAAAGTTCAGAATATCTCTTTGAGAACTGTATAAGATTTGGTCCCTAGTCTAGTACAAGAGAGAGAGAAGACCAGGGCAATTACTGCTTTGAGCAGATCAGAATTACATCATCAGAGGTTTCTCTCATTAATACACTTCTTCTGTGCACCTTCATTACTAGATCTCATTTACAGACAAGACATTTCAATTTAAAGCATGCATTTTCTGTTCAAGAACAGTTAACTTTAATATACAGACTAATAGTCATAAGTACTTTAATTGATTATCAAGCAAATGAGACTCTTCTTGAAACCTGTCCTTTTTGTAGCATGACAAAGTACCAGAGACCGTGACTTCTGATCTCTGTTTTTTCTGGAAAAAAAACCCCAAACCTGAAAATTTCGAAAATTATACCCATTTCCACAAAGAAAAAAATGAAAACAACAAACAAGCAAAAACCCCACCAACAATAGAAATAATTTTGCCTTAGACATCTTCATTATGATTGACTCTAATGAGCAGAGATCTTTCAACAGATTATGTTGTTACCATAAGAATATTATGCTGGGATTTTTGAAACATGCTAAGGCAAATAAACATAACTTAGAAAAATTGCTTTCAAATGTCTGGTTAGAGTCTTACATAAACCACTTAACATCTTTCATTTTTTATGTAAGAGTATCTTAAAAAAAAATCCCCCTACAACAAAAACAAACAAACAGAGCCCCACACTGTGAAGCTAACAATGAACAAGTTGAAGGAGGGAAGCAAAAGACTCTAAAACAATGAATGCAAAAAGTCAGTAAGTTGATGCAGGACGTTCTTCTGATATAGACATAAATTATGTTCATACCAACATAAATATTTACCATCCGCCTGCTTTTGAAATGCACAGCAAAGCAGCAGTTGTTCTTTGGAATAACAGTGTATTTCAAAGCTAATTTTCTTCCCAGATAAGGAGTCAGATTATTGTGAGAGGAACAATAAGGACATTATTTCCACTTCATAGAATTTAAACTGGTTCTAGTACTTGATTAATCTGTTTATTTAATAGTAAGCAAAAGGCAAATGAATCATGATGTAAATGTACTGTTTAATTTGGCATAGGCCTAATGAGAGTTTGTAACTCTTGAGGCTTCCTGTTTTCTCTTCAGGTTGCTCAAAATATTCACACTTTCACAAGGATGTTTTTGGCAGACTTGTAATTTCTTAGCTTAAATAGTCAGTTAATTTTTATTCCAGGTAATGTCATTCTTCTCTAACCATTCTTCTTTTATCTGTCTGAACTCCTGATAGATGTTTATTTGAGCAGCCCCTTGTTTTCCCTTGAGTTATTAGCTAAAAATTCCTTCCAAAACCCAGCAATCATGGTATGTTGGTTTGAGTGAAAATGCCAAAAAGCAATGCATACTGCTGTGTTGTGCTGTCTTCCATATGGGGGTTGGTGGTTTCGGTATGTCTTTAAAAAGAGCTGGAAAACGCCAAACCAGCATTTGTGTTGGCTAATGGACGTAGCTATCATCGCTCCTTCCCAAGAAAGTATCTTAAGCAGAGTTACTCTTACAGCTCATGCTGTGTATTGATTTCACAAAAGGGTTTAGTATCAGCATTTGAAAGTAGCAGGGTAAGATTGGTTTTATCTGTTGCCCACACTCAGTTCCTTCTCTACCTGTTCAGTTCTCTTTGTGAATCTCCTTGTAACATTTACTTTAATAACTGTAGAAAAACTGATTATTTAGCTGATATGTCCTCTCTCAGGACTATTTTAAACAATTATTAACAAAATTACTCTTGAAATGTGGATTTTGTATTTTTATTTTTCCCAGCATGTTTGAGTTTTACAGATGGCTCATATTTCATTCATCCCTCAGCACTAGCCCTGAAGCCAAAGCAGTAGTTGGCCAATCTTTTCTGGTGTCAGTCCTTGGCATTTATTTTCATCTGTTGTGTAAAACCAACACTGAAAATCCTACACAATACCAAGCTGCAAAAAAAAAAAAAAAAAAAAAAATCCAAAACCTTAACCTGACATGACCTTGAATCCTCAGTGCATGACTATTTAGCATTAGTCTTATCTATTCTTTTGCTGCAAGGTAGAAGTACAATGAAAATTTGAATGTCTTCTTGCTAAGTAGTGAAATTGAAGTAATTGTAGAAAGAAAATGTCCTGCTGAACAGTAGGAAGGCTGGATATTGCCAGGGCTATGCTTTTTTATCAGCTCACTAAAGCGAGTCTGTTTCTTGAAACAAATTATTTGAGGACACTGTGTAAGAGAAACCTGACTTTAAAATGCTTTTCATTTGGAAGATGTTTTGTATTGTGAGACATTGCTAACATACAATTCTGCCTTTCTCCTTAATGATGGGTTTGGGCGTACTGACCAAGCACTACACACTTTATGCTGGAGTGGTATTGTCAAACTCTATAATAATTGAACAATTGAAAAATACTTCTGTATGTTCCCAGTCTTTATTTTCTGAACAGTACTTAATTGGAAGATACAACTATGGTCAAAAACTTTTTTGATACATGTTGCCATGATATTTAATTACTGAATTGGGAACCTGAAAGGATTTCAGCACGAAAGGTTTCTTATCTAATATGAAATGTGGCTAATTTCAGAATCATTTTACTATTTTTTCACTCTTCAGTGTGGTAAAATTCTCTGAAAACATTCAAGATTTTCTGTGTGAGAATTCTGTAAGTTGATATGAAAATTTGTACTCCGTTCTTTCTATAAACTTTTATTTTGAGAGTAGGATAATGAATTTTACTCTCCATGATGGTTTCGGAATACTGGGGGTTTTTTTGGCCAAGGACAACTAGTTCTTAAGCAAATATCCTTATATATCTAAAGTATGGCTTCAGTTAGGTGTTAGTTCCATCTAAGATTTCAGCTGTAGTGTAGAACTGTATTTAGAAACCAATAGAAAATACAGAATTTCTAGAATATTTAGAAATATTTAGAATATTTTTAGAATTCCTAAATATTTATAATATTTAGAAAATATACCAATTGATTGGGTTTTTTTAATATTATGTTTATTTATATTTGTGTATATGCAGGTTCGTAGCAGGAGACATTACAGTAACAGGTTTCTTTGAAACCGTGCCGAGTCCTGCAAACAAAACACGGATTGTACCTTCCAGATTCACAAATCGCTTATGTAACATTCAGAAAGCAAATAGCTCCATTTCCTTATCTGAAATGAAGCATAACTGTTATGGCAACTTAGAAATACCATTGATTGGTTTTCTGCGTCAGAGGAGTCTTAACATTGGCAGCCACAGCCTTGAGACTGAGCACATCAAGGGTCTCTGCACTCTTTAAGAACTCTGCAACAGTGCCCAGGTTGGAGTTTTCCATTTCTTTGAGGGAAAAGTAGTGTAGCAGTATCATACTGTGCCTTTTCAAAGACTTTTACAGTAATTACATAATTGTGTTTTTGAAAATACCTCAATAAGTGCCCAGGTTCACTGGGAACAGTGGCAGACAATAGATGTTTAAAATTGTGAGGATCTTGAGAAGGTTTTTTTTCTAAAACAAATGTTTTTAGGAAGTTTGTAAATGCATTCTCAGCACGGCAGGGTTGAACCAGCCTCAGGTGGAGGGCAGGAGGCAGCTGGCAGAAAGAAGCTTTAATTTCAAAGCAGTGATATGTGTCTAGAAAGAATCTTGGGAATGTACTCTTTTGAGGACATTAGGTAAGAAGAGGTTTAGAGGTGCAACCAGAAGTATACACTGATGGCTTATTTGTACTGTTTCAAGAAAACCAGGGCTTCTCACAATGCACCTTCTGTTTTGATTGCTGATATCTATTTTAGAATGCTTTTTCCCCCCTTTGTTTGAAGTTTATTCCAAATTTTAATTTCAAGTTTTCTCATTTTGTGCAGTTAACAAATGCATAGTTATTTAAAGTAATTAGATTTGTTCCTGTAAAAAGAACAGGATAATACTGAGCTTTTTTATTTACTTTAACTTTACTGTGCACCGAATACTATGTAAGTGGTCTTTTTCCTCTGTTTACAGGTTTTTTTTCTTAATTCTTTATATGCTCTTTCAAAATTAGACAATGAAATTCTTACCAGTAAGTGAACTGCTATTTGTTAGGTGTCCCAGGGTGAATAGATTGACGCCTTTCTTGGACCTCTCTGATTCAACCTTGTGCTAAAGTCACTTTGTAAGCCCATTAACCTGTCAGTTGTGGCACCAGTTAATAATTGTCAGTGCACCAAACTGAAAGATCTAGGTAGAACTTCTCTGACTGCATCATTTGTTTAAAAAGTTCCTTTATATAGATTTTTATTTTTTTGTTAGATTTGGGGGTTTTTTGTCTATTTTGTAGTGTTGTTTTTTTTTTTTTTTTAAACTTTGCAATGTGTTCTGCAATATTTCTGTTCTTAAATATTTAGTGAGCTCTTGGAAGTGGTTGACTAAATAATGTATGCTGTGCTGTGTTCATGTAGAGCCTGGTGGAAATGTCACAGTATCAAAGTCAGTCTCTTGTTTTTTACCAGGATGCAGCTAAGAGGAAACAGCAAAATGGGAACTGTTTCAGTGTAAAAGCACCACAAAGAATTTAGTTGCTACTTTATTGTTTTAAATACTGTATGAGGACGTTGAGTAAGTTGTAAGTCAGAAATACATTATTCTACTCTAGGAAAGGAGGGCTGAAAAGTAAACTTTCAGGCCTGAAAGTTTGTAAGAGTAGATTAATAAAATAATTATCCTCTCAAGGTCCCTTTTATCTTAGGTAACTTCTCATGGTACTCTTTTTCTTTTTTCTTGTCTGTTAGTGTGAACTGCAGAAACTCTTGCTCTGCTCAGTCAGCATTCAAGGGAAAACATTCATCTGCCCTTAGGACCTGAATACTGTTGTCAATAAGGCCACTGGTATTTTATTGAGTACTCCTTTGATAGAATATTACAAATAAGTAAATGAAAGAATAATTTATTCCAGATAAATGGGGTTTTTTTCTGTGTAACTAGAGTTCTGATAAATAACAGCATATGGGCATAACTATCATATGATCTTCTGTTGAAAATAAAGTAAGTCATAGTAAGCAGTGCTATGTCCTGTTTACTGTGCCTGTGCCTGATGGTTCCTCTATGTAAGAAATCTTCCCAGCCATCCAGCCCTTCCTAATAGAGATACAGAATTGGTGCTTCTTAGGAGAATTCTTTATTGCTTGTTATTTGGTTTGGGATTTTTTTTGTAATTTATCTGGCAAAAGAGAGATCTAGGTTTGAAATATGAGAACTGAACAGTGCCATTTAGTATGGTTGAAATTTTTGATGGAACAACTGGAATATTATCTCCTCTATGAATCTGGAACTGTTTTATCAGTGTTTATAAAATTGTGTGGTAAAATAGCTCCCAACTTTTGAACATCAGAGGGAAGTGAGAGAAGACAGAGCAACCTTTGATGGGAAGTGGGAATGGGAGAGAAACAGGAGCTGAATCCCTGTACAGAGTATTGTGTCCCTGTGTGATTTAGGGCCAGCATTTTAAGGAGTCAATCCTTTCCCATGTCTTGGATACACAGGAGGCATCCTTGTGATTCCTTGTGATTGTATCATCCCAGAGGAGATACATTCTTTGATCCTGTAATGGAGGCTTTTCCCCTCGGAGTCATGGAAGATCCAAGCTGCAAAACAAATATTTGTCCTAATTTTTATCTTTCACAACTTGGGAGGAGACAATATCTGGTATTTTCAGAAAATTGGAGAAAAAATACATTTCTTTCACTGAACTGTCTTTAGCAATAGACCTCTCTATCATTGCCTCATGCTAGAGATTTCCTCTAGCCTGTGTTTTATGCAGAAGTTAAAATATAATTGTTTGCCTGAATTGATTTTGTTGGTCTTTTCTGACCCAATATGTCATTAAATACCAATGCTTGAGGGTTAAAAAAATGTGAAGGTCTTCACATCATCTAACCCTGCTGTTTCAGGAGTCTATTTGGAATTTCACCTAATTTTGGTTTTGCCTGGATTTCAAGACTATAGGAGTGCTTGCAGTGGGGCTCATTCTCTCCTCATCCAGAGACAGAGAACTGTTTATTGTTTGGGTTTGGTAGTAATGAATGTTAAGAAGATTTTATACAAATATTAGTAAATACAGAATATCAGAATTACTTAACACCCAAGAGTTTACAGCTAGAGAAAATGAAGAAACACTCCATTGTTTGAAGTGTTTATTGTTTGAAATAATGATAAATACCATATGCTATCTAGATCTGATTTGCATTGATTTTATTTATAGCCTGCAGATTGTTGCACTGTCATCATTGTTCACAAAGGTAGTGAAGTTAAATTCAAAGCAGTTTCAACTCCTGGATGACGTTATTATCTGACTTCTGTAAATTGGTGTAACTCCACATAGTTTGATAGATGTACTTTAAGGTGGAACTCTTGGAATTTTGTCCCAATGTGTCTCCAACTCATCAGATTTAAATAGGATCTTTTTGTAGTATTTTAGTTAATTTAAAACCTTGTTTAGCCTTATACACCTAATTAAACTTTTTACCTTTGTTGTATAAAATAAACTACTTGGTTTAACTGCTTTTAAAATATTTAGTGTCATATTTAATTCAAAATACAAACAACTCCTCATAACATCTCATCTTTTAAATATCCTTTCAGTTCTGCTTGGGCTTATTCTTTGAGAGAGAATTGCTACTAAAGATGTCTAAAGAAGAGAGATCAAGAAAACTTTATTGACCTGTGCAGATCAACTTTAAAAGAATTTGCAACAGCCTCACTTCTTTGTGGTGTTAATTTCTATCCTCATAAACAAGGGTGACATCAATTTTAATTGTGGTAGTAGAAAGTTAATTTATGTGCTGGAATTGCGATCTTGAAATCCTGTACATAATAAAGTTGTCCAGTGTGCACAATATGCAGCAAATAGCAAACTTCAATTAATTCCTTGATAAAATTAGCATGCATTGCACTTCAAGGATTTGTCTTTGTTTTGTTTCTCTAATCAAAACTTCAGTTAATTTCAGCTTTGTTCTCTGCCTCCCCCACATTAGTTCCATTGTCTTGATTTGCATCATTTGTGGCAGCTGGCTTCTTATCAATCTGTAGTTTAGACTTTTACATCAAACAGTAAATTAATTAGAGGAAAATAAATCCCAGTTATACTTCTTGATAACTGTAGAAGCCTCTAAGCATGGAAGTGAATGTTGCTGATTCTTGTCAGAGATGAGAAGTGTAACATGGGAAAGGAGGCAGATCAAGCTTCACATTCAGTGAACCGATAGTTATCTCTAGCAGTAAGTGTTGGTCACCTGTACCTTTTCTTTCTTAGTCCCTCCTATCATTTGTTATGAAGCTAAACTAGAAAAAAAATAGCAATTTAAAAAAGTAGCATTTAGATGTGGGAT
Organism: Onychostruthus taczanowskii; assembly: GCF_017590055.1. NCBI lineage: Eukaryota > Metazoa > Chordata > Aves > Passeriformes > Passeridae > Onychostruthus > Onychostruthus taczanowskii. Next base: position 6,858,106 of record NW_024504455.1, read on the forward strand.
TTTTTTATAGGATGCATGGCCTTAGTGCATCGCAAGAAGCAGATGCATCCGAAATGTTACTTTCTTTTCCCTATACCACAGTTTACAAACATAACCAAAACTGCTTGAATTCATTCTGTTACAATTTATGAACTATTTTCCTTCCTATAAAGAGGAAGCAAGTGACCCTTTTACAATCAAGCAACTAGTACAAAAGGCTCAGGAGCATATTCTCCAGAAGATGCTCATAGACACAAACTGTCAAGGTACATCCAGGCTTCAGACCTCAGCTTGTGTTTTTGGGAACAGAAAGCATCTTAGTATTTTGTCAAATTGCTGCACTGTACTAAGTTCTCTTTTATAATTTCTTAATAGCCATTAGTAATAGTTAGGAAATTAAGACTGCTTTTAGTATTTTGCTGCACTTACATTGTTCCTTTTAAAAGGAAGCCCATTAGTTACTGTGGTGGGGAAATAGGCAAAGCAAGTCGAGGAAATAGGCAAAGCAAATTGAGGTGAGGGAGTCGTTACACATTATAAACCTGAAGGAAGTCTGCTCTACTTACAGTGAAATAATCTATGGAAATGATGGGCTAGTTCAGTCTAATTTATTTGCTATCTTCTATTGCTTATTTCCCCCATTGTTGTTTCTTTCTTGAGCAAATAGGTATGATTTCGTTGCCTTTCAATTCAAGTTATGTGTCATCTCTGTCTTTCTGATGTTTTTTTGCTATCTGTAGCTGAGCTATGTCATGTAGTTCATCTTTTCAGTAGTGTGCAGACCACGAAAGAAGGTAATACCTTGCCGAGCTCTTCAGAGAATATTGAATTTGGTTAGATACTGTGTCTGTTTTGTAGCAATATCTTTCCTCATTTTCCAAACCGTATTGTTAGCACAGTTTAAGAGCTCAGTCCAGCATTATTCCAAGGTCATTTTGAAAGTCCTGCTGTGATTCTGATTCTTTTATATTTGTCTCCAGTTTTGAGCTGAATAAGAAATTTAGTGGTTTAGCTTTTGAATAGGAAATTTAATTTACAACTTGTCAGTTCGTTTACAAAGAGAATACCACTCTGAAGGACTCTCCTAAATATATATGAGGCTTTTCTCTTTTGTCCTCTGTTCATTTCTTTGTTCCCATGAAACACAGAATTACAGAAATCATTTCACAAATTGAAGTTCACGGTTGTCTCTGCTGCCTGTATCCTCCAGGCCCCTAGGCAATGCAGGCTAGATGGGACAGCAGATGGGTGGTGGATGCTCATGCAGGGTATCCAGCCAGGAATCTCTTGCCTTCCCTTGGCATCTCTGCCCTCAAAGCTCCAGTTCATTGACAAAACTTGAGTAACAGTTTGTGGAAATGTGAGGATCCTTTTACTGTTCTTTTTTTGTTTGTTTGTTTTAGTAGAAAAGCTCTTAAATTTCATTATATTACTTTCCATACGTATTTCCAGGCAAATGTTTTTGTCTCTGTTTTATAGTGAGTGGATGTTGTGTAATCTCTGAAATGTTTGTCATGAATCAACAGTCGTGGGCTTTGAAACGAGTGTTTAACTTGCAAGGTGCTTGATACCCTTTAATCCTGTTCCAAATGAATAGTCCAAAATGTCAGAGAGTCTGCAGGACTCTCAGGTTATATCATGAGTTAGAATGATTAAGTGCATTTGGAGTTGTCGCAGTCTGTAATAATGACAATATATAAACCAAGAAAACTTTGGATACATCAAAGTCACTCAAAATACTGAGTCACAAATGAGGTCTTGCTTTGAATCTTTAGCTTTGACAGCTGTGATTTGCTTTGGAGACTCTACATAAGAGAAGCTAAACTTTTTCTCGATTAAACCTGTTTCCTTCTTTTTAAATGTGATCCAAGTTTGAATGAACCTGTTCTTTGTCTTCAAGAGAACTCTAGTCAGTAGTATTTTGGGCTAGATAATCTGGGTGAGACTGGCAGACTTGTGAAGCTACTGCTATAGAAAACCAAATTGAGATATTATGGCACTTACACGCACAGAAAAAATTTTGGGAATTTTTTAAGCATGGCATGATAATACGGAGTGCATAATTTGTCACTTTATACTTCCCCTGGAGTCCATAGATATTTTGCTCTTGTAATTTTAATGGCCAAACAACCCTGCTAACACATATGGAAGTTCTGAGAGACGTATTAAAAAATGAGAGACATAATAATAAAATTACTGGTTTATGTATGCAAGCAGATTCTCTGGAATTTAAAACTTGTAGAAAGGAAATACACATTAATGTATTTTGCTTTTACAGGCTTAGTGTATTCTTAGCATGTTATTTCACAAATCCTTAATATTTTTAAATGCAGGTAATGAATTTGGACATCCAGAATGGCTTGACTTCCCCAGGATAGGGAATAATGAGAGCTACCACTATGCCAGGAGACAGTTTAATCTTACTGAGGATGATCTTCTTCGTTATAAATTCCTAAATGCCTTTGATAGAGATATGAATAGACTGGAGGAAAGATTTGGCTGGCTTGCATCTCCCCAGGTAAGCTGTATATGCAAAATGATAAGTTTTAGTCACCAGTCGGGTACACGTGTAAAGTAACAACATTTCCAAATTTGCATGCTGAAATTTCAAACAGTGCTTTATTATGCGCTGTGTAATGCTTCACCATATATTTCAAGTTGTCAAAATATGGCACTGAAATATCTTCCACAGATAATAGAAACCTGAAACAGTCTCCTTTTAGCTTCATAACAAGGTCTTTTCCTATTATTTTCCCTATTTTTATTCAGTAACTGTGGATTGCATAAAATTGTGCATAATCCAATCCAAGGATTGCTTTGAAAAAGTATAAGCTGCTCTGACATTGCACTTCATAAAAATAATTACTCCATTTCTGAGGAAAAACTTTCAGCAGAGTCTAGTGTAAGTTATAGTCTCCTAGTCATCAGCCTGCTGCTTCTGCATTTGCATTTTTTACACTAGTATCACACTGTAATTTTTATGAAAGATCAATTGTTTTCATTTTTCGGTGTTTAATTATTTCATTCTAGTCCACTTTAAAGACTAATCCACTTTAAAGATTTTTTTTAATTGATGTCTAGTTATTTATTAATGGCTTTAGCAAATAAAACAAAGGTGGTATGTGCAGCCATTTATTGTGGCTTATCAAAGCTGTTTCTCCCACAGAAACACACAAAAAAACACACCAAAAAAACATATTGAGTGCTTCATTTTCTGAATTAATAACTCTATATGTGATGCAGATTCCCATAACAAATAGGCTGAAGATTTCATTTGACAAAAGGAATCCATTTTTTACTGAAGGAAAGTGATGAAAAGACCATGTTACCAATCTTTGAGCAAGAATTTTTCAAGTGCTCTATGCTGAACAGACTTCTACCTCTGTGTTTTTATGTTGTCTTGTAAAAAGTAAGCTACAGTTTAGTAATCAAAAACTTTATATATGAAATTTCATGGATAAGCAATTTCAGTTTGCATGTTTATGCCTTTAGTTCTGTTCCTTGAATATTTACCTGTATTACTTGTAATGAGGTATAGAAGAGTGGGGTTTTTATTTTTTTCTTTTTTTTTAATTCATTAGAAATTAAATATTTTAAAGTGTTTTTTTCTTTTGTCCCTAGGCCTATGTGAGTGAAAAGCATGAAGCCAATAAGGTCATAGCATTTGAGAGAGCAGGTCTTATTTTTATTTTCAACTTCCATCCATACCAAAGTTATGTGGACTACAGAGTGGGTATTGAAACTCCAGGAAAATATCCTTTTCTTTACTGTTCTGTTGTGAGGAAAAGTTTTAGAAAGTGAAAGCTGATTTTATGTCCTTTTTTCCTAATACAAATTCAACCTGTAGTTAAAAGGTAAGAAATCACTGATTTGTCTCCAATATAATATTGCTTTAATTCTTTGTGTACACCAAAAAAAAAAAATCTATAAATTAGTGTTCTTCATAAGAGATAATTTTGTAGAAAGCAAAAGTGAAAAAATGCAATTTAAAGACTTGTGAAGCTGTTTTTTGGAATTCTGTTGAGTAATGAAAAAGCAAGTAACTCCCACTTCTTAAATACGCAGCAGAAAGCCACCAGGTGGGAGGATGCTGCATGGAGTCGCACAGGAAAGTGCGTTAGTGCAAACCTTCATCTGCGAGTTTGTATTTGTGCATTTGTACATTTGTACTTTAAAACTGGGTGCACTGAGAATATGCTTTTAGATCATCTGAGCAGTAAATGATGACTCAAGTAGTTGACTGGTTTTGCATTTGTGTCCAAATTCTTATGGGCTCCAAAAGTTAATGCTGATTTTCTGGGGGAGTTTTAGTTGCCCAAATTCAGTTTCTTTCAAGTCCTTTGACAAACACAACCTAGTGTGTCACTCTTGCTGTGTCAGTTTAAACTACTGCAGTTCCAGTTTTAGCCTCCTCGTTATTTATCAGCCATTCAGAGTAATTCCATGTTTCAGTTGCTTTTGTTCAATCATGGAATTTCCTGTCCTGAGGATCCCAGAGCTGCACACCGTACTCTGTGGGATGGGGAGCTCACCAGAGAAGAGTAAGGAGCTATTTAATATCTAGAGGAATTTCCTTATATATTTTCTTTAAATGTTTAAAATGGGTGTTTTAATGTGGACTAAGTTTTCTTCTGAACTCTTCTCTTGCAATTAGAACCGTGAATTTTATGTATAGTTTTTTAATGGAACCTCTTAACCCAAGACTTCAATAAAGGACGCTCTATTATTAGGACATATGGTAATGTGATATTAAATCCTCAGAACAATTTCTCCTCTTGAAAAGGTATTGTTTATGATCCCTTTGAAGCTTAGATATGAAGAGGAAGTACCTAAAAGCAAAAGTTTGTTGTTAGTCTGTTTGTTTCTTTTAATAAGTTAGTGGATTTTCAGTTTGATACCCTTTGCTGTTATAAGCCAGAAGAGACAAATTGTGATAATATATTGATCAAATGGTTTTTAATTAAACATATTTCTGAATTATATTGGGAATTGTGAGAAATGGGATGATCCTTTCAATACTTAGGTTTAAGTTTGTTTTGTGCATTGAGCTAGATGCATGAGTGCCCCTAACACATGTCATTGAATGTGCCTTTATTAAATGGATGGCTTTGGTCTATCCATATATTGTAGTGATATATATCTCTAAACTAATGTTATATACAGCTTCTCAGATATGTTGCCAGGTATGTTGAAAGGTACAGTTTCCTGCCTGGCCTGCATTTTTGTACGCATTCCTCTGTTCTGAACTCACTGAAAACATCGTTCTTTCAACTGTTCTGTATGTCGGCTGTTGGCATAACAAACCCAATTCTATTCTATATGAGAAGTTGTAGTCAGTAGACATTACAGTCCTGCTGGTCCCACCAGGTTTGGAAAGTCTTTCTTTGGGCATTCAGCTAGTCAGTGTCTGTATGAGAAGTCACAGTCAGTTTGTGGTCAGTTTTTCCTTCTTCCTTACACTTCAGTCTTCTCTCTTACTTGTTTTTCTTGACATTGGGTTGCTCTGTGCTACAATTCTTTTAAGTTGCTGTACCTTGGTGTGAAGTATTCAAGGAATGAGACCTTAATTTTATATGTGAGCATGGGAGTCTGTGAATGTTGAGCAGCATGAATTGCTGCTAGCTTATCTGTATTTTGACATTTCATCTGGTTGTATACTGCTCAAGCAGAAAAACAATGTCATGGGAAAGAGTGCTTTCTTTATTTTACATATTGCTATTTTTGCATAGCATGTATAAAAGCAGTGTAGTCCCAAAGTGATTGAATAGCAGAGTGGCATGAATTTAGGGTTCATAAGGACATTCAGGTGCTCATCTTTTCTCTCTGGTGAGCAGTGATAGGACCTGAGGGGATGGTATGAAGCTGTGTCAGGTTTAGGTTAGATATTAGTTAAAGTTCTTTACCCAGAGAGTGATGGGGCACTGGAACAGGCTCCCTAAGGCAGTTGGTCACAGCACCAAATGTGGCAGAGATCAGGAGTGTTTGGACAGAGCTTTTAGGCACATTTGATTCTTGGGGCTGTTCTGTTCTGGCCCAGGAGCTGGACTTGGATCCTAGTGGCTCTCTTCCAACTCAGGATGTTCTGTGATTTGAAGACGGAGTTGTCCATAAGCAAATAGCTAAACTTGACTTGAGGAATCACAAATATTGTCATCAAAATGCTGCAAAAATATACTTCTTTTTTTTTTTTTTTAATCCCTACATTAATTCAGGCTCTCTGACATTTACAACGTGCATCTAGAGCTTCTAATGAGCAAGTAGGGTCTTTTAAATGAGTCACTGGCATGGGATTGCTGAAGGCACAGATGCCCCTTTGAAGTGTGGTTGTGTAACTGTCCCTGCCTGGTAGAATTCTGGCAGGCTGAGACAAAGGACTTAATTTAGGATCAGTCAAATGCTAAATTCCATCAAGGTAGTTGATACTTAAGGTTAATAGGTGTGAATAAGAAGTACAGCATACTAATGTGGGAATGCCTCTTTGATCTGCATGGGAGAAGGAGGTTTGCAGCACTGTGAGTCTGTGTAAGTATCAGAGTGGCATATTCTATTGCCCAATTTCTGAGTCATTATGTGAAGGAAAAGGAAAAACATTTCTGTGCTTATGCTGGAATTTTACTTCATAAATTATGCTCTTTCAGAAGCCTTTTCATGAGAAAAGCATCTTGAACTAGCAAATTATTTCTGCCTGATTTGCTTAAGTTTGGAGGTAGATGAACAATCAACATCCAGGTCAGCTGTCTCTAGCTTTCTGATTGTAGATAAAACTTTGAATGTTAATGGAGAAACCATTAATGAGTTTCCAATTTTATGTTTTTAATACTGCCTAGGCCTTTCTGTGGGATAGTGTTTGGATTCCAAGGCCAGTTTGGAGTGAAAATTCAATATGGAAACCTTCTCTCCTCTATTCAAAAGGAATGTGGCTGAAAGGATGGAGAACAAACAGGAAGGGGCTTAAAGATTTCAGAAATTACTCCTTTTCCCTCCTTGAGATACCACACTTGATTTTGTTAAATAATTTTTCATGTGTTGGAAGTCTCATTAAAATGAAGCTATGTGTGTATATCCCCCCTTTTTTAACAAGGTTTGTTATCTTGGCTCAAAAGTAAATCTGCATTTTATGTTTATAATTACCAACCAATGTGAATTGACATATCTGTAAATTTGCATGTGGTTTAAACAAAAATCATATTTGGCAGAAGTAAAGAGGGACAGTATCCTCCTCCTTCTCAGTACTTGTGCATGTGTTGGGTGCTTAAATGGCTTCACCTGTCATTGAAATATCCTGAGCTGAATTTTACCATGCCAAGGTGTTTAACTTCATGTCAAAATTTAGCCAAATATTCTCCATATGCTTTTTGTCACTTTTAGGTTGAATCCTTATACTTCAAAATTAGCAGTGTGTGGAGAGGAGCAAACATGGTACCCTTCATCTTGGAATTAGTTATGCTAGTTTTTTCAGTGAAATTCAAGAATTATGAAAAGCAAAATGGCCTAACCACTTAAACTCTATCACCCCCACAACCACTGCTTGGTTTCTTTCATCAGCAGTAATTGTTGAAACAAAGTACAAATTATCCTATTTTATGATTTGCATTTACTTTGCAAATGTGTCACTAAACATGCCGAAGATTAAATTTAAAATTTGTGTTAAAATATGTATTTCAAAACATTATAAAACCATCATGATGGAGTAATTAATGTGGTAGATAATGTGACCCTTTTTTTTCCATTTTTAGCTCTATCTATACAAGAGTTCATTGCGTTTGCTGCTCTCTTCCCTTGTAGTGGGTGGGAAATTTAGCTGGAGCACCAAACAGGAATCAGGCTTTTTTGTCTTCCAGTGAGAATAAGGGTTAGTATATCCAACACTGCCACAGAAACAAAGCAGACCTCACTGCATAAAAAAATACTTCTATTATGTACTTAATTAAAATGCACATCTGTTTTTTAATGTTTTTGTGAAAGTAATCTTCAGAAAACTAGATGCCTGTAAAATTCTGAAATGTGAAAACTGACTTTTTTGTGAGGCTTTAAGTTGGAAGGTAAGTACACATGTTTACCAAACTAGTTATTTTTCCCAGACAAATACCTGATCTGTGAAGATGTTAAAATTCTTTTGTGACCCCATTATTCAGGATCTGGTTAACCGTATTTGCACAAAATCTGCTATATATGTGTGAGGGCATGGTGATATTCACTTCAGCAGTACTTTCTAGCAGTACAGACATAATTTTATGAATTGTTTTTAAAACAGCATAGCCATAACAGTGACATTTGCTGTAAATAGTTTTGAGGGAATCATTAAACATGTCAGGCCTTTCAACAACATTGATAACTTATTAAATTTAATGTGTAGTGCAGATCACCGAAGCAAGGTGTGAAATGCTTGACGGAGGCATTCTCCTGCCGTGTTAATAAAATATGTAGTGGAATAATAGCAGACATTGCTGCTGCTGAAAGGACACTGAAGAGAGTGACTGGATCTTGCAGTTTGTGGCTTTGCATGTTGTACATGACAGCATATGAATGGTAATTAGATCATGTTTATAAAATAAAGGAGGGGAGAGGTGTGTGTGTGTGGTGTGCGCATGAAAACCTCTGAGGACTAAAGCTGGCAAAGTATAATTTTCCAAACTTTTTTAAAAATTTTTTTAGGGAAGATAACAAACATGAAGGTTTTGCTGTAGAATGTTGTGATCTTTGGGCACCTGCCCTGTAGAGCTTATCAACTAACTTGGCAGTTTTGGACCATTCTCTCATTTTGCTGCAAACACTTGTGGGGAAGGGATTAGTTACCATTTGTGATTTCGGAGCTAATTGACATTTTTCCTCTTTTCTTTATATGCATTTACTTTTCTTCATTGCAATCTTCTAGACCCAAGTGACTCAGAGTAAATCTGTGGTTACTTCTGTGTCATGTCATGCTTCAGCCTTCCTTGTCACCAGAGATGTCAGACAGTAAGGCAGGTGGTTGGGGAATTTCCCACCTCATCTGATGGAGTTGTGGAAAGAGACTTGAAAACAATTCTGTTTATACCACAAGTCTTCAGGTTTTTTTAACAGGTTGAGCAAACACAGAAGACTAAGAACAGTTTAAGAACTGCTGACTTTTTTCAAAGAGTGTTGCTTCACTCATCCCTAATCCTATTAAATACAAGCTCTAGGAAAGTAAGATTCTTCACAGCTAAGAATAGAGGAAGCAGGTTGTGGATTATAGAGCATTGTTATTTCCCTCTCTCTTTTGGGTGGTGGGGAGTGGAGACTGCTTTTTGTTGTAACTTCAGGAGGGAAAAAGATGCTTTAATTATGTCCAGTTAAGAAAACGCAAGGTACTGCAATTTAAAAAAAAATAGAATATTTTATTTATGGTTGTCCCAAATAAGAAGAAATTTACTTTGAATGTTTATTTCCTTATTTTTAAATATTTATTTCCATTTATTTTCTTATTTTTTCTGACTTTATTGTTTCAACTTTATTTTGTCTTCTATTTTTTGCCAAATCTGTTTGAATCCTTTTAAGTATCTACAGGTATTCCAACTCATTGCTACACTTTGTTAAATAATTCACCCCATTTTAACAACTGCAGTCAGAATATTTGTCTGTTAAAAAGCCTTCTCTTACAATATATTCTTTCTTTTGCTCCTCCTTGCTGCAATAATTCCAGCTCCTTTCCAGAAGACTCTCAGAGGAGTTGTGGGCTTTTCTTCTGTAAAATTACATGCTTTTCTGATTGACACTTGATCAGATTCTGACAGACTGTAAAACATTGCTAAATACCGCTTGATTTTGATGGTGACATTTATGTAACTTCTTAAATGCAATTCAAATGCATTGTTTTGTTTAGTGGTACATTTTTAGTCTAGTTCAGCGCCTGAAGTGCTGTGCATATCTGCTGTAATGCTATAAACTTATCATTCATGGCAGATTGAAGAAGATTGCTTTAAGAGGAGTCACTGTGCTAAATTAAATTTTCAGGACAAAACTTCATATGAATTCTATATGTTCTATATGTTTTTCTACTTTTTTCTTAGATTTTGTTATGAATTTTGCTTTATGTTGAATATATCAGCATGCTTCCATTACTGCATAACTTCATTACTAATTCTTCTAGATTTTTTTGCTTTGATTTCTTTTCTGTTTGAGGGGTAATTGGCATAGTTCCTTAACAGTTGTCTTTAAGTATAAAATCCTTCTTGATTCTGATGCTGGAGAATATGGAGGGCATCAAAGGCTGGACCACAATACAGAGTACTTCTCTGAGGAATATCCTCACAATTATCGACCTAATTCAATTATGGTAAGTAAATTGTTTGGGAGTTTATTTGTTTTTAATTTTACTTTCATCTCTGCAAGTTTTGCAATTCTTTGGACAAATATGGAGTCTCTTCTTGTATTTGGGAGAAGGGGGTATTTTAAATTTATTTTCTGAAATTAACTTTTGTCTAAATACAGTATAGATAACATTATGATTTGATTATAACCAATAATATTAACTAATTTTTCTCTTTCAACTTTGCTTTTATATTTCCATGCACTTTTGCAGTGTCTGGCACACAGTGTTCCTTGCCAACATGCATGAAAACCTACTAATATGCTTTTGAGCTGCTATCCTTAATATTATAATTTGCTTTATTTTCACTTTATTTCAGGCAAGAGACTGCATCTTCGTGCTTGCTTTCTTTAAAGCTCTGCAGAAACTGAATCTTCCTTTTCTGTCTTAAAATCATGTGCTTAACTCTGCAAACAAGAGTTAGAGCCAATTGTGTGTTTGCCAACTGGCTTTTTCCTCCTCAGTTTACAGAAAAACTTTGCAAAATGGAACAGGATTTCTCTGTTCACATCAAGAATTTCAAGGATTTCCAGTCCAAAAGTGGTATGAATAGTGGATAAAGAGTTTCCCATAAATCACCTGAGATGAACTGGGAGACATATCCTTGCATACAATTTCTGTTAGCTGAGGTGGTCACTAATAAAACTCTACCTTTCTTAATTGCTCTTGAAATCAGACTCATCACAATTAGCAATTTTAAAATGTTATTTTCCCTGTTCTTTTTGTATGTATATGTGTTTATGTGCACATATTTCCCATTCTTTCTATATGCATTCACATGTGTGTATATGATCATAAGCACAAGAAAATAAGACTGGGAATTAAGAGTTCACTGAAAAAAATCTGAAATCACTCGTATGGCTCAGTAGATTTTTATACCCAAAGCATTTTCGCTGGTGAAGGGTGTGTTTCTCTATGCACAGGTACATTGGTACATGTGAACACCTGCAAATAAGTTACATTTGTAACCTTAAGAGCTTGCAAAAATGGATCATCTGCACTGATTTTTGTGGGCCACTCCCCTTCTGTGGCTGAACAGAACATGAATTTCTAGTGTCACATCTTAACTTTTCTCATGAAATCTAAGCTCCTGGGAATTATTGTCACTTCTAATCTCTGTCTCTCTTTCTTTCATTGTATCCAGAGTACTGGCATTTCTTTCATTTGCATGATTTAAAATATTTTCATAACATGAAAGAATTTCTGTGCTTTAGTTGTGCTTGGTGTAAAGGATCTTAGGAATGGGTTTTTTAAAGAATCTGCATGTGACAGTGCCTTCATAGCATGGGTAAGTATTTGCGCTAATTTGAAATGAAAGGTCTAAGGTTTCATTCCTGAAGGTTATGTAGCAAATTATTGCTTCCAGAGTTCTTGCTTCGTGTACCCAATTCAAATACATTGCCTGGGTGATTGGAGAGCTTCTTAATTATCTATCACTAACTTAACTTATGCAAGCCAATTAACTGTGATTTGGAATGTGCATTTCACATTTAGTCCATTAGATGGTGAGTGCAAGCCTTCCAAGCCAGAAACAAGCGTGGCAGAATGTGAAGCTGTGGTTTACTAGGCACATGTGGAAGATAAGGCATGTGGCAAACACAGCAGCAAATGCACTTTTGCACCATAAGCTGTGGCATGGCAATAGCGCCTCTTGGTCAGAGAGAAACCCAGGTAAACTTTCTCTTGTGTCCTTCTGCCGCCCAATTCACAGAGCAGCTCCAGCCAACCTCCCAGAGGATGCCACTTGCACCAAATAAAGGTAAAGTACCTTTACATGTGAAAGGACACCAAGTGAAAGTGATTGAGGAAAAACATCTGGAAAACCTAAATTCAGCAAATAGGTCTTCATGTAAGAACAAACAAAAGTTACAGTAAATGCCTCCAGCTGCTATTTTGCAGTAAAACAAAGATGTTTTATTTCAAATAGCGATTTATTTCCAGGTTATTCGGTAATTTGTCTGCTTAGGAGTTTCTTTAGTCTTAATTGCAGTTTCTAAGATCCAACTCAAAAGTCTTCCCACCAAATTTCTTTTCAAATAATGGATGACGCCACATCAATAAACTCATGAAACTTCTTGTTGTTTAAAAATGATTCCTGTTGTTTAATAATAATTCATAACGCACGAGACTTGAGTTTCTTTTTTCAAAATTTTAGTTTTTCCTCCACTACAAACTTTGAAGAAGTAATTTTTTAATGAGAGATGCACCTTCCTTAAAGTGTGTGGGTAAACATTGTCAGTAAAACATGCCCAGAGGGTTGACAAAATGAAATCACATGCAATAATTCTGCTTCTCAAGTCAGGCTTTAATAGCACACAAATGTGTTTCAAAAATAGAAGATGAAATGTGACATGATTCATTCTAAAAAATCACCTAATGAAAGAAATATTCAAGATGACATATCAAAATGAGAAGAAGGAAGATATGAAATTCCTGGAGCAAAGAATCCTGGAAGAAGATGAAGCTTTGTAATCATTGCTGAGCATTTCACTGTACAATTTTCAGGCTTGTTTAGTAAAGCTCTTAGAGGGCCAGAATTCAAAATCATCAGACACACCTTGAAAACTCCATAGAAAATGCACAGAAATGTCCTTTGTAATATGACTTATTTAAATAACTGTACTAATTTTTCCATTTCGCTGCTTTTTCTGTAATGGATTGTTAACAAATATATGAAATGTACATAACATTCCATGCAATCAAACTTTCTAATAACAAGCTGTGAACCATTTTGCCACTGTAAGAATAGACTCTTTTTACCACAGCTTCATTTCTGTTTGCAACTCCACTCTGATATTCTCATACTAGTCTTTTTGGAGGTATGTTTTATAAAAGGTCTGTGCTTTTTTGAATGCTTTTATAAACCTTTAGTCTTGCTTATGTCTCATCATCTCTTTGCAAGATGTAAATTAAGTGCTGCACACACATTTCAACCCCTGTCAGATTCATGTGCCCCTTCATGGATTAATTCATTTGCTGGTACCTAACTTGGCTTTTGTGGTTGGATGTGAAAGTTAGATTTGGGGCAGGGGGAAGAAAAAGTGTGATTTTTTTAATAGTGCATTACTCAAAATATCTTGTTCTTTTCTAAGGTGTCCAACTTGATTGAATTTTGCTGTAGGAAAGAACTAGCTATCAATAAGGGTTCTAGCAAATTTTTGTACTGTGCCAAAGTATGGATTTATATGAAATTGGAGGGGTTATACTTTCCTACTTCATGCACCAACAGAAACTGAGTAATAAGCAGGCTAAGTGGAATATTGCAGAGGATGTTGTGTCATTGGAAAAGTAGTCTATGATTTATTGTGAAATGTAATTGCTTAACTTATTTTGACTTTTATACATTTACTTTTTCTGTAGTTCATTCCAATTAGTTAAAAAATAAATAGATGTCAGAGTATTCCTTTCCCCCTGTCCCCAGTGCTGTCTTTTCTGTGTCTCTATTTTTGGCATTCAGTGATAAAACCCTTTCACATTAAATTAAAGTGAAATTATATAGTTTATTTAGGAATATCCTTATTACAGGCTTCAGTTTTTAACCTTGACCTTAATGTATATTATTCGGTGTCAAAGTGCAACTTCCTGCTTCCTTAAGTCTGTGGACAAATTAAAATACTCCCATAGTTGGAAATGATCTAAAAGCTTTTAGTGACCTTAGCTTTGAAAATACTCATTCAAATAACTTTCATTATAAGGATTTATGTATTGAATTTTAAGGGACTGATGTAATCTTCAACTGTTTTCTCTCCTGACATGCACAGATATACAGATTAAATGAAAGAATGTTCATAGTTAGAAACTTAACTGTTCAAACTAGGTGAATCAGTCAGAATTTAATGCCACAAAGGTCTTTTTGTTTTTTAACTCTTGATAATTAAGACTTCTAAAGTCATTTCTTCATCTTCATTGATTGTTTCACTTTTAAAACCACTAGCAAATGTAATGTGAAGTTACTCTGTTAGTAATTTTGTTTCATGCTATCTTTGTCTTCAGAGTACTTGTTTTTCAGGGGTTTTTGCTGTCTTTTTTTAAGTTCTTTTTCTCAACCTGAAAAAAAGAGTGCAGAAAATAATAGAGAAGAAATTGAGATACACCCTGTGCAGTATATGGACTTCTTTTGCATAAATGAAGCAAGACAATCTAAGAAATTATTTTCTGCATATTCATGCTGTATAGCTGTAAATTGAAAAACAAATTGGAAGGTAGAACTTCACATTATTTTAAGCACACCTACTTTGTTATGTGCAAAATCTACCAAAATGAAAACCAAAATGTGTGAGGTTTTGTATAATAAATTATAGTCTGAAAGGAAGAGCTATCATCTATTTTATTCTTTGATGGTTAATTATATTCTCAGAATAGTGTCCATGTGTGAAAATTAATGGTGATACAGGGACAGGAGATTGTCTAAAGTCCTCATTTTAATTAAAAGTTTGGGATAATGTTGGCACAGGCTCTTGTGACATTGCCTTCTGCATCTACCAGCTGCAATATGTGCTACTGAGTATTTTTCTGCAGCGCCTGATCTAGCTCTGAGTTCTAGTAATTCTCCCATCTGTTACAAAATGACCTTGAAATTATTTTTTGGGGCTTGGTGTTTACCAATCATGAAAGTCAGAGGAAGAGTAGTTCATTGCAGTTCCAGCCAATTCTTGTGCTTGCACCTGGTTGGTTTGCACTGAATGAGTCTGACAGATCTGAAAGTAACAGTTGTCATTTGTAGAACCTCCTGCTTGTGGGTTTTTAGATACATGTGGAGACTGCTGTGTATTTTAGTCCTCTCCTGAAATATGTAAGGTGATATTTCTGCCTATAGCTGCTGCTGTTAACAGGTGCTTCCTACATGTGGTATTCCTGTATTCTTCTTAGCTCTAAATCTCTTTTTTTCCCTAGAAGTGTTCTGGATATTCACAGGAAAAAAAAAAAGTATAAGGAATAAGAATTTGGCTGAAAACATCTTACATTCCTGGCTGGTAGTAATACCAGTTGGTTTTTTCCTGTTTGTGAGATAGCTCGCATGAATAGACTATGATCTTGTTGGATAGCTGGTGGGAAAGAGGTTGTTTATTAAAAAAAGAATACTTTTTTCTCTCTCTTTGCTAGAGATACTGTTTTAGTGCCAGAAGCCTTGATCTGTGTGGGCTTGCCTAGTTTCAGACAGTGTAGCTGCCTCATATGGACATGCAGTATAAAAAGGTCAAAAGTGCCAACAAAATCCCATTTTGTATTTGACTTACAGACAAGATTCCCGACCATCCTCTCTGTTAGCACATCTGCCGGTGAAGTAACAGCAGTTACTCCATTCCTGCCAAACTGAGGATAAAAAGACTTTCAGTGATATTTTATGACTAAACGTTTGAAAGTTAACTTTGTCAAAAACTGTCTTTGCAGCTGAGTCATCCTGTCTCAAACAGATTGGATGTTTTCCAATCTCCATTTTACACTCTTCTGTCGGGAAAGGCCTCATGAACCTTCCTGTGGGTGTTTTTAGATGTCTTCTTGGCTTCCTAAAATAGTGGAGTTGGTATAAACCTTAGAGGGCTCGAGGTTGTAAGTTAACAATTGGTACAGAGAGCAGAGGGACAATTCACTGAGATCCTGAGTAACCTTCTCTGACCTCAGAGCTCACCCTGCTTTCAGCAGGGAGTTGGGGTCTCCTGAGGCCCTTCCCAACATGGGTGAGCCTGGAGGGGGGGGGAAGTGGCTGGAAAGAGTGTTCAGGATGAGCAGAAAGCTTGGAACAGAAGAGAGACTCTGGGGGTGATTTGATTGATGACAGTCAAGATGTGGGTAAGCTATGAATGCATTCTCTTTAGTGTTCTGTTCTTTGGGTTTTCATTTCTGTCCGTGTTCATCAAGTGAGCCTTGGGAAATGGTGAAGGAAACATGAGTGGGATAAAACTTACGATCAGAAAAAGCAGGTTAAAAGAACAGAGATCAGTAGAACTGAAGCTGGTAATTGAAAGTGTATAATTCATCATCAGTATATGAAAGAATAAACTTCTGAGACACGTTTCCTAGGGTATGGGAAAAGTAAAAAAAATACCTATCTCTGGTAGTGGTTTTTGCTGATGAATACCTAGGTTTCCTGTAGTGGTTTTAATCAGGAAGGCTCTATGCACTTTTAGTATACTTGTATATTTATAGCTAGATATATATCTCAGGCTGTGTATTATATATATAAAATGAAGAAGAGAGGAAGGTGATTCTGCACATCTGCTGATAAGGGACAAAAAAAAAGGCAAGTCCCTTGACAAAGGGAAGACTCAAAACTTTGTTGGACAATGTGGACAATACTGGAGTATTCAGTGCCTTTTTTCGGCTCAGACTCCAAGGGCAAAGTCTGCTTTCAGACCCTTTCTGTGTGATGATGCACTACTGAAAATAAAGTGGCAGAGCCATAAGTTAAAGAGGCTGTGTATAAGTGGGATACACCCAGAGGCTTGGATGATTTCAGTGATGTGATTGCCAGGCTGGTGATTATTATCTGAGAAAAATCATAAGTGATCAGGGGAAATTTCTGACAGCTGAACTAAGGCTAAAAGGGAAGGCTGACGGTTCTGTAGGGCAATTCCTCCAGAAGAGAAGCACCACCTCTTGCAATCTGTGCCCAAGCAAGTGGGTTACATGAGATGGGTCAGTCAGAAAGCCAGCCTGTATTTAGCAAAGTCAGAGCATGCATAGTCAGCCTGATTGCTTTCTTGATGAAATGACTCAAGCTGTGTGCACAAGGTTGCTCCAGTCAGTTCAGTAAGACTTTCAGCCTTGTCTCCTGCAGCATTCCTGCCTGGGAGCTGAGGAACTACAGGAAAGATAAGGCTGTTAGGTGGGTTAAAATCTGGCTTGGCCAGTGCTGTTAGAGCAATCAGAGGCTCTGTGTGCAGCTCTTGACTGGTATCGAGGAGAGAGTCTTAGGAATTGTGAGTGAGCTGATCTCGTTTGGAGCCTGGAGCAGTGACCAGCATCATGGGACAGAGCACAGTTGTAGATGACACTGAATTAGAGTGAATCATTGATCAACTGAATGTTCAAGGTCCAGTCCAGACTCATCTAGAGCTAAGGATTATCCATACATTTATATATTTGAAAGTGTCTGGACTCATACTATTAAGTGCTTGCATTTCAGCTTGTCCTATCAGCAATGGATTCCTGACTTTTTTAATAGTGGCATTTAATGGCAGATGGAAGCATATGCTTGGAGCACAGTGGACTTGGTGCAATGGCTTGAAACAGTCACTACATTCAGGAAATACAGAAAATAAATTTAAGGGAAATATGTTATTACAAGAGTGGTAATTTAGATGAGAGGTGCTGAAAGAAAAGTAATAATACTGGAGTGAAAAGGCTGAGGAAGTTTTTTGGTTCAGGCTGTCAGAAGGAGGAATGGAGGTGAGACATCAGGGCTGAAAACCCTGCTGGGATCCTGGGCAGATAATCTTCCAGTTTTCACTTTATCTCAGGAAAGACAAGTGATCTTTCCAACCTCACTGGTCACATTTTTCTTCCTCAGTCCATCACACAATGTTCTGAGTTCCGTCTATTTAAACAATAAAGCCAGAGCACATAGAATGTAGTATTTCTGGAAATATTGTTGGGCTGGGGGAAAGGAATAATACCTATATATTTGTAGTGAGTAGTATCTAATAGTTGTGTTGTATTTTTCCTTTAAAAAATTTGTATGCCAGTGGAATGAAAAATTAATAATCTTATTTGTAATTAATCATATGTTTAATCAATAATTGATATTTTTGCATTGTTCATGCCTTAATTGTTGCTTTTTGTAGCAAATAGCCTCGGAGGTGGTTACATGACCAATGAAATAAGATTAGGAGCTAGAGGCATATGTGGCTTTTCTATGATTTAGCAAGGAGCCCACCAAGATAAACTCTATAAAGTGTGTTTAATTTCCCTAGGTAAGGAAAAAACAAGTGACTAAAGTAATAAGCTGGCAGATACAGCTCTTCATGGCAAATGGAAAACATACCTGTCATAAGTTTAAATACAATTGTCTGCATGAGTTCTGAAATTCTGCTTAAACCAGTTTTAAAATTCTGCTTGTCAATGAAGTGGTTGGAGTTGGATGATCCACACTGCTCTCAGATTCTCAGCAGATGTAAATTGACTTTAAAGGAATTGGGCTAATTTACTCCTCCTAGGATCTGACACATTATTGACCAGAATATAATTGAGAATTGCTGTGTTCTGCATTAGCATTAATTTTTTTTCCCCATAACTGAAGTAACATTTTACAAATTCTTTCTTAGAAAACTTATTTCTGTTTGTTCCTTTTCCCTTCTCACTTCATCATCCAAACCCAGAGCGCTGGATTTCTCAGTACACAACTTCAAAATCTCTCCTTTATCTATATGTTTTGAGGTAGTTGACTTCATTAAGTATTTCCTCTCCTGCACCGGTTTATAGAAGCTATTTATCACTGAAACCTTAGGGGAAATCATTATGTTCGCTGCCTTTCAAGAAGCATTGGACACTGCTCTGTCTGATTCAGTGAAGATCAGCTGTTCTTTTTCTTTTTTTCTCCTTTTCCTAAAGCTCTTTGCTTTATTGCTTTATTCTGTTCTGAAAACAATGAAAGCCTTTCATGCCATCAGGCTCTCGTTAGCAGATAACGCAGTTGAAATTGCAGAATATTAGACATTCCAGAGGGATGAAGGATAGTCTAAAAGAGGACATTGTCAGAATGAAACCAATAATCTTCAATCTTGTGTTACCTTTTATAATTGCATTTTTATTGACTTGTTCAGAAAACACATTCATAGACCTGACAATTGATGGAGTACCGTGTATCAAGGTAATTGGTAGATACCACATATCGGTCTTGTTTTCTGATTGTGACTCTGCTCAGCTTGGAAGGAATGTCATGTAAAATACATTGCCATGAGTTCTTTTGTGATCTATGAGGAGTCTTTTGATTATATGTGTTTGGATATTTTTGTGGTACTCGGGGGGAAAAAAAGGGAAGAAAAATGCAATCATTTAAATGTTTGATTCTGTCCACCTTTGAGAGGGAGTTGTATTGCTCAGCCACTGGCATTCCATAGGTGCCAGAAGTTTGAAGAATATGCTTCTGTGTCATATTTCTGGTATTTACCTGTATGAAATGACATCGCAGGCCTTGGGACAGCTTTAATTCACAGCAAAAGAGAGTTGCAAAACTTTGTCATTTATCACTGACCAGTCTGTTGACCTAGATGTTCTCAGGTTTTCGAAACTGGTCATTGTAAGTCATATGAGGCCCTCTCCTGGTAACGACCTAAAATATTTCACGATAGGCTGTTAAAAGAAAAATAGAAAAGAGATAGAAGAGAGATTGTAATCAGGCTGCCTTTAAAATTTTTATCTTGTTTAATTCCAGTGCTAGGGACTAAGGAGTCAATAATCATTCTTTAAATATGATATTTATACCCACAACAGTGCCTAAATGACAGATTTTTAACCGTTAAAATATGGGGTTTTTTCCACATGCTGTTTTTGGGAAGTTGTGTCCTTTAAGGTTTCTGGGTTTTTCAGCTGTTCTTGTTCTTGTCATGTTTTTCCTAGGTGTACATTCCAAGCAGAGTTGCTATTGTGCTTCACAACACGGACATCCCAAAGTGAAGTTCTCTGTAACCACCACCGAAGAAGCAAGTCACAAAGAAGTGCTGATACACTGTACTAGTACTAAGTATAACAAAACTTGCTCTAAGAAGGCTTTCTGAGGCTGAGTATAGTAATATTAGGTGTTTAAAATGTAAGATTAATATTCACATGTAATTGCAGAGCTCTTGACTTGCTAGACCCTCTTTTGAGGAAGCTTTACAAAGAGGCAGAAAGGAAAATGTTGGATTTGTAGTTCTAGTAGTACAAAATTACACTTAAGGTGTTGCAAAGCAGCAGGTATTCTCAATTAAATTTTTGTTTACAGAATTTTATCAGGAATGATAAGAGTGATCCTGCTCCAAAGTTTGTAATTTCTTATAATCCTCATTTTGATAGTGAATTCAAATATTCATTATGTGTTAATACTTCTTACTAAAAGTAAGTAGTTTGCTTAAATAAAACAGAAGTTTTTGGCTAAAAGGCAGCCTTAACGGTTTGTGGGACCTAATTTGAGGCTCCTCTTCTTCATTGAAGTCTAACATGGAATTAGATACGCTTTTCCAGATGGATGAGAAGGTCCTCTGAGAGTCTTTTACTTTGCCATGTTTTATTTAATTACAAATGCACAAAAATGCTGGGCAGTAAAACAAGCAGGCCAATTGAGTGGGGGCCTGCTGATGCTATTGTGTGTGCTGGTTATCTGCTCCCACCCAAATCGCTGAGTCTGAGCATCTCACTTGCTACAGATGGACAATAATGACACAACTATTTTACTTAGATCACTAAAATGTTCAGTGAGAAGCATGTTTTGGTCTTAATGCAACAGTACCACACTGGAAGAGGTACTTAAAGTGCAGTTCTTCACATATCTTCCTTGCATATTTTTCACTAACATCAGGACCTTGCAATACTGATTTCACTTCTTCCAGAAGCTGCCTTTCAGCTTGGCACATGATAATGTTCTTGCACTTTTATAACTTTTGAAACAGTGCTTCTTGTGAAGAAGCAGTCTCAAAATTCAGTGATAAAACTAAGGTGTTCTTTTTGATTAAAATTAAGTTAGTTAATTATTGGAGTGCTGCTAAGATAATTCAAGTGAGTTTATTCACAAGCTACAACTTTTTTGTAAAGAGTAAGATTTTGTATATTTGAAAATGTATTGCAGAGTATTCTGGAAAATTAATACCAAATTAATGAGACATGCTTTATTTTGTTCCATTTATTTAAAAACATATTTGAATTGGTTCTGAAATGAATGTCTTTTGTACCAATCTGAATTTTCTAACTTTTAAAGTAGCCAAAGAGGAAGATGTCCATGACCATTTCCAAGTCATAATTTTATCCAGTTTCCTTTGTGAACCATTGTGTAAACTACTGGATGGTTGGTGCCAACACTGACAATCTATTCAAGTTCTTGGAATGCTTACTTGTGGCTTACTTCTTAAGCAAAATAAGGTATGGAATAATGCAGCATGATGGAAAACAGTCTTTTGCAGAGTTCACACTGAAAGGGCTTTGTGAAGATCCCCAGTCTGATATGTTCTGTGTGGCAGAGAATGTTATATTGCAGTTGAGTACCATAGGATCATGCTTCATTTTCCTCTACACCAGTTTGATCATTGTTTGGTTGTGGGCTAATAAAAGCATTCCTGTTATGCTATGACTTTAAATAAAATATAATGAACTGTTTTAGCAACTGGAACTGATTATCTTTTTTTTTTTTTTCCCCCAGATTGTTTACTTTGTAGTGAAATAATGAGCAACTTCTAATACATGTTATATTTACACTGTATTGATCTAATATGTTTTATAGGGTGGTTTGTTTTTTGGGTTTTTTTTAATTTTATTTTACTGGCACAAGTTCCAGGTTTCAAAATGTAATGGCAAGTGTCTGTGTCAAACCTTTTTTTCAAGAGAAGGAATAAATGTATGATGTGAAGTATAAACTGTAAAATCACATGCAAAATAAACTCTGAGGAGGAGAAAAGAAATGCATATATGGTTTCATTCCTTGCATTGTAAAATGATTTTACAGCAGTCTTAACACTGAAAGACAGATTAGATTTTGCTCCATCCTAAAATCAGGGACTTGTCGTGGTCAGAAGCATTCATAATGAGATTGGTCGAATATCTGACCTGTGCATATTTTCTTTAATATAATGATAGATCAATAAAAGTGAATGACAAAATTTGCTTTCTGTGTTTACATTTGCAATGTAAACAAAGAAAGCATAATAATTAGGGCTTTTTGGAGCCCACCTCTGCATTTTAATGGTGAGTGTGCTACTGCCTGTCTTGCAAGACTGGGAAATTTTCCCTTTCAACACCCATGGAAAGCCAATTTCTTCCTCCTGCTCCTTGAATATTGTTGGATTATTAAAAGAAATTCAGCTTTCACCTTCCTTCTGGTGCCACTTTGCAACCAGGGCCCCTCCTTAGGGTCATGTACTGAGGTTATCACCATGTCTGGTTGAAGGCTGGCACATTCTGAGAAGCAGATGAGCTCCAGGGCTTTTTTGCTTGGCCACAGCTCAAGTCAGCACTCCTCAGCTCCATCAGCGAAGTAAAGGAAGTGGTCTGCGGTGTTGTATCCCAGGGCATGAAACTCTCCACAGGTATTCAGACACAGTGAAGGATAAACTCTCTAAAGATGAACTCTCAGTGTAAAGGACTGATAAGGATTTATATTTCAATGTTTGGAAATGCAGACTTCCCTGTCACCTGGGAATTCTTGCTATCCCTGGCCCCAGAAGTTGTCGCTCTATGGTTTCTCTAACACATCATGAAAACTCAAGCTCACCTTCGCCTGCCAATTATCTAAAGAGTCAGGCTGACCTTCCCTCTGTCTTGCACTGTGTGTGTGAAGGGTTCTTTGCACTTAATAATTCAAGTTACTCTCCAGAGCAGGTGGTTATTGAGATAACAGGCAGGCATCCACCATGGTGTGTTCTATGAGCAGTGAGTTTTTATTTCTGCACTGTTTTCTCCTCCTCCCACAACTAAAGCTTTACTGTCCTGAGGTTTTTTTTGAAGATGAAGAATGGAGTCATTATTTAAAACTGGTGAGTACTTCTGGAAAACAAACATAATTGGAACAAACTCTTCAAGCTTTCTGGGTTTTTTTTTTCCTATGAAATTTTTCTTGCTCATTCTATTCAATTTAGTAAAGACCTTTCTAACCATGTGCTCTGAAAGACAGGAATTGGTGCTGAAAATACTTTACCAAAGGGAGAGCAGCTGTGTGAACAGTAAGATACCAGATAAGCAATTGTGTGGTACTTGCAGATACTGCAAGGTGATATTTTTGTGTATTAATCTGTCAGTCACAATTCTGTTTTCAAATGATGTTTTAAGCATCTTGAAATAGTTTTAGCTTCCCCATTTCTTTCATGACTCCAGGTTCTTAACAACCTATTAATGGTTAAAGGAAGAACTTCCTGTCTGTTTGAGTCTCATTTCTCAGAGCTTAAAAGTAACTCTGTAGTTAAGTATTAAAGAGTGAAGATTAACTGAATGAACATCAGAAATTGTTTCCTTTACCTTAAATAAATGTGGACACTCTCTTTAGGATACATTGAGGTGTATGGTTTGCCTGTCTTCTTCATAATTTAATTTCCTAGGAATTTAAATATTCTGCATTTAAGTATTTTATCACTGACTGATGCTTCCAAATCAGGCATGTTGTCATTGTTGAGCTACTGCTACAGAGATGAAGCAGCGTTTTACATATTTTCATGTATCTTACCTTAGCTGGGATCCCAGTTTCAGAAGAACCAGCCTGTAAGTAGCATCTTTATAACAATTAATTGGAATTGCTTTGCTAAAGAAGACTCTGCACATGTGTGTGTTTTCACACCTCAGAGTTTATGGTGCAAGTGTTTTGAAAGGGTTGAGAATGTAATTTGCTGTGAGGGAGAGCTGTTTCTTATGCCAATCTTACTTTTTAATTCTGTTTGGTTTTCCAGATTATCTAGAGTTGGTTTCAAATTCTTGAGGAGAAAAGCAGCATCTTTCTGATGAGCATTTAAGCAAAAAAGGAAATCCAAAAGTTTTGGTCATGTTTCCCTTTATATAAAGAGAATTTTTTTTTTCTTCATGAAATGTTTCCTTTAAGTAGGCTGTTTCAGTTTTTGATTTATGTGAAAATAAACTGCAGTAATAGTTGACATATGACTGCTCTTCTTAAAAATAATTATATAAGTTGTTGGGTAAAAATAACTCCAGTTGAATATGTTAAAATTCTGCTTATGGAAAGGTAGAAACAAAAGCTAATGATGACTCATTAGATGAGACAAATTATATTTTTCATGCCTGTGAGTACAATATGTACCCTGTAAATATAAATATGCCTCGGCTATTCATGGTAAATTAAATCCTAAAGTACATTAGAACAAAACATAAGAACTGGTAGGTATTGAAGAAATGAGTCTGAGCTGAGCTGATGGTTTTACATATTTACAAAGCTATTTTGAACACAGAAAAAAATAATCTAAGTGTTTAATTGAGCTAGGTCTGAAAACTGTCTTAGAAAGTTAAGACAAAGACAATAATTTCTCAATATTAGGAGAGTATTAGAATTGATGCAGCACTAATCATCCATGCCATTTGACTCCACGTCAAATTAACTTCAAATTTTCCATACCATTAAAAGCTAGGAGCAAACTTTCTCAACTTGGTCGTTTCTTCTGACTGTGCCTCACAGATGACAATTTAAATGTATGGAATAAGGACAGTCTGTTATTGAATATTCAGTGCATTAAGTTCACATTATTCTGTCTTTGCTGGTGGTGTGAGGTTTATGACAGGACATATAGAGTGCATTTAGGAAGAGAGGTGTGTCTGCAGACACTGAAGAAACCAGGCTGCTAGTGCTGTAATGGGTGTGGTGGTTTAATGCCAGGCAGCAGCCAAGCCTGAGGCAGCACTTGCTCACTGCCCACCAGAGGGGTCAGGGAGAGAATCAGAAGGGTAAAAGCTGGAAAACTCATGGGTTGAGATATAGACAGCTTAATAGGAAAAGCAAAAGCTGTGCACACAAGCAGAACAAAATAAGGCATTCATTCCCTGCTTCCCGTGGTTGGGCAGGCGTTCAGCCATCTTCAGGAGATCAAGGCCCCATCACACATAACAGTGACTTGGGAAGACAAATGGCATCACTCCAAACATCCCCACCTTCCTTCTTCCCTCTATGTTACGCAGTGAGCAGGATGTCATGTGGTCTGGAATATCCCTTTGGACAGTTTGGGTCACCTCCCTGGCTGTGTCTCCTCCCAGCCTCCGAGGCACCCCCAGCCTCCCTGCCAACGTGGCAGTATGAGAAACAGAAAAAGGCTTGGCCCTTTGTAAGCCCTGCTCAGCAATAACAAAAACATCTCTATATTATCAACACTGTGTTCAGCACAAACCCAAAACACAGCCCCATACCAGTTAGTGAAGAAATCTAACTCTGCCCCAGCCAAAACCAGCACAGCAGGACTTGGGGGCAAGCACCCAGCTGTCCTGAGGTACTAGGTCTGGTGGGGCAGGTTCATGCTAAAATAGTGTTGATAAATCTGTGTTTAGGCTGTTGCTGAATGGTGCTTGGGCAGTGTGAAGGCCGCCTATTTCCTACCCTGTCCTCACTCACCCCTTGCTAGGGAGTGCCTGGACAGCTTCCTGCTCATGGAAAGTTGTGAATGAATTCCTGTTTCTGCTTTGCTTGCGCATGCACCTTTTGCTCTCCCTGTTGAAGTATTCTTGCCTTCCTTCTATTCCCTCACCATCTTGGAAGAGAGGGGACTAAGCAAGCACCCCACGAGGGTGTTTGGCTGTTTTCTGGGATCAACCCACCACCTCCAGCAAAAACTGAGTGAGCTGTCCACCTCAGAAGGAAATTGGCTGGCAGGAGGAAAGTAGGTTAAGTCACTTGAAGTAATTTGAAAGTCATTTCAAATAAAAGGGAGGACATATATCCCTAACTTTCCTTAGCTGCCTTTCACAAAACACTAAGTGTATATCTTCTGTTTACTTGGGTTGTATGTAGAGTGAGACAACTGGAGTAAGTTAATTATCCTTCTGTTCAGGTATGACCTGTATGGAGGAACAGTCTATATATTCAAACCATTTCATGCTGGAAGTTCTTGGACCTGTTCTTTTGCAGTAGAGGCATATGATTATCCCTGTTGAAAAGTGTAAAAATATTTTTCTACTTCAAAATGGAAGTACGTTCTAATGTAAAATCTTTCATAAAAGTTTATTCATTATTAAAGGGGAGGATGGGATAGAAGCTACTAGCAGAAGACTACCTCCTGGTTCAGTGAAGATATGGAAAATTAACTGAAACATTAAATGAAAACCTGACCTTTAAAATGCATGGAATTTTAACCATTACTTTTGCACAAAGCTCCTTTCAGCTGTTGACTGCTGCTTCTGGGTTTTTGTTGTTTTCTTTGTTCGTAGCAGTGGTTTTAGAGCAAAGGCAACACTCTGAGTCTTTCTGTGTTCTGCAACCTGTGTCACTGCTACTTATGAATGTTTGAGGCAATCCCATTTTCAGTCATCAGTCAGAAGTTGGTGTAACCTTGCTTTGGGAGTTTCTAGGATGGGGATAAGAGGGGAGACTGAAGATGTTTCCTGGTTTTGTTAAATACCACTTAAATTCCTGCCTTTACAATGCCACTAATAACTTTACATCTTTGATTGTGGCGTGTCTTTGTCAGAAAACAGCTAGCCCTATGCAGCACCAAAAAAAGCTTGTCTTTAGACTGGCATGAGAAAACAAATTATGCAAGCACATCATGTCCAAAACTGAAATGAATTTTTCTATCCAGGTTTGTTTATCTGAAGGGACCTAGTGTTGATCACTTCATCAAATGGAGCAGATGAGCTGTATGGCATAGAGACCAGGTTTTTGTCCAAAAAATCCTCTATTTTCCCAAGACAAAAAATATTCCAGTATTTGAAATACAGGGTTTTTTCATAAGAAATATTGGATTATGACAAGTGAGCATTTTCATAGGAAGAAATTTGTCAAAAACCTTTCCAGAACAGTTATATAAAAATACTATTCAAAATCAATGCTTCCATTATGTGCAAAGCATGCACACTCACAGCTTTAACTTTGTTAGTATATGCAGCTGCTTAAAGGGAGTTTTCATTAAATTCATTGTGTAATTGAATTACTGTGCAATTTTTATGGGAAAAAAAAAGAATTTTAATAATTATGTGAAGGGATAGGGCTATTGAGTTGGCTTTTCATAGGTCTCCTTGGACTTCTAAAATTGCAGTCACCAGTGTAGCTTCTGCCTGGTGACTTTTGGGGAGCTTGACAGGCAGTGGTTTGGCCAAGCTACTGCCCTCAGCACCTTTTTTCCCAGGTGGGCCAGGCTGTCCTGGTTGTGGTCCTTGCAAAAATGCTGGTGATGCCAAGTGATGAATTGGACTGGGGAACTGATTTTGTGGAAATACAACTCTAGAATGGCATAAGCTGCCAAGATCTGTAGCTTGAGCTGGAAAATTGACTCTTTACAATTGATGGACATCTCAGTCTCCCTGCAACCTATCAGTGGGGGTGGGTGCTGCATTCAATACTTGTGTTTGCTCTATTTGTGCTGTTACACAGAGCATTACATTACTCTTCTATTTTTCAATAACCTTCTGGTTCTACCAGCCCCTGGTCCTCAAGCTTATCAGACAAGTGCAATGCAATGCCTCATACTCATGGACTAACACAGAGGACAGTTCTTTGTGACAATTAACTCCACTTTAAAAATTCCCAAAGAAATTTTGTAATGTGACTAGGCATTAGGAACAAGCTGAATATGATTTGCCCAGCTGGGGAGAGCTGGTACAAAACATGAAAGGAGCAAATGTCCTGGAGTTATGCATCTGCTACTGCTATAGAAGCTCTCACCAGGAAACACTTGCCTTGCACTGCCTGCTTGTTACAGTGGCTGATTGTAATAGTCCCATTTGAGCTTGAGTGGTGATACACACCTTGTTATGTAAAACACTGTGCAAGGTTGTTTAAACATGAAAGATAATTGCTGATTTCTCGCTGGCTATAGCTCACAGGTACATATTCCTGTGACTGATTATATACACTGACCTCTGGTATTAACAGCCTTGATGGGTTTCAAGTCGTGGTATGCTTTTATGTGAAGCACAGCTTTCAACCTGTCTTGTCTGCTTTTGCTTTTTCCTGAACAGAGCTTGTCAATCTCCCTGTTTATTCTGGACAATGTAAGCACGTGTCTGGTGTGGTTGTGCTCCCTGCAGAGCCCAGCCACATCCCAGGACTCAGCCCTATGTGCCTCTAACTGATTTCTTTCTATTTCATCGAGCCACATGGATCTTCCGAGCAGTCCTTGTGTCTCTATCCCTATTTTTCTGTCTCCCATATCCCAGGGAGGTGGAGATCGTGATCTGTAGGTATTTGCAAGGGTTTGGGCCCATAAAAAGATTTATTAAAGACAAATCTCTCAGGAGCTTGGAGACACAGGGAACTGCAGCACAAACAAATGTGTTGGCCTATGTTTTACTTCATCCTTAAAAGTTCAGTTCCTACCTCCTAACTTCTCTAGATTTTACAGATTCTGTCACTCCTCAGGGCTGTTCCTGACCTGAAAGGATCAGTAGTAGTGCTTCAACTGTTGCCTTCACAGCAGCGACTGGAACAGCACAAATGTAAGCTGCAATCAGAGGTTTGTGAATAAACCACCTTCAGCTTCTTAAGTTTATTACTCCATGTCATCTGACACCTGAGCAGTGCTTATATGTTGTAGTTTGGGAATTTTCCCCATGAGGAAAATGGTAAGTCTGAGCATATATCTTTGCATATATCTCAAAGTTAGTTTTGCATCTTCACTTTGCAAAAGTGATATGTGGCCCGGAATTTGAGAAAATCACTCCAAAACTTGCCAGGTACAGCAAGTTGGACTGGGGAAGCAAAGCAAAGTATGAAGACATGAAGGGTTTGTGAAGACACATCACCTGCTGAGGTTGCTCTGGTGCCCAGTGTATGAGTGAGAGTGAGTTGATGTGAATCCTCCTGCAACTGCTGGATTGGTACAATCAAATCACCCTCTTTCCATCTCTTTTAGGGGAGCCAGTCATGTCAATACCAGTGTGCAGGTACTGCCTGTGCTCCAGGGATTACAGGTGCAATGTCACAAACTCAGGTGACAGAATGACCAAGGTAAACAAGGATATGAAACCTCGAGTGTGCTGCACATATACACAGAGTTTAGTGTTTCTAACTCCCAGCTCTTACTGGAATTGATCAGCTGCTCATCCCGTCTTTCACAGTGGCTGCTGCTGGCAAATGACACAAGGAGCCAGCAGCGGGTACCTGTCTGATAATCCTCTTTCTGGGGAAGGCAGGTTTGTCTAGGGATAGAAGGCATGTGATGGAGGAATCAATGTGGAGCACAGATATCCAGGTATCTCTGGTAGGTGTCTGTAGTGCAGCTGTTTCTCCTGCTTTGAAATCTTCTGTTAATGTATCTCTCTGCCACAGGAACATGAGTAATTTGGCCTTGTTTTTGAAGTATGCATTCTGTGGTGTTTTGTACCCACTTCTTTTCTGCATCTCTAAGTCACATCATTAGCAACAGCAACCTACTGTTGCACAATATTTCCGCAAATTATGCTGCTTAATTAACCAAGTGATGTGTAATAATGCCATGTGACATTTTTCCAGAAGTGTTACCTAAAAGGCCTGAACCTCTTAAAGTGATAACAGGAAAGTGGTAGTTGAGTTCAGAAAGACAAATGTGCTGAAAATCGTTTGGTAGCCCTGCAAGTCTGTGTCAACAGCAGTGGTTCAGATCAGAGCAATAATGTGCAGTTTTGAAGTGTGTCCCTGGATGGTCTCCACTTACCACGTGCTAACTCAGTTTCCAGAGCTATTTTGGACAGAAACATGTAGATTCTATAGAGGTGGAAATAAACAACAGCCTCTTCTCCAAAAGCACTCTGGATGTCCCTTGGTGTGTTTTGCTTAGCCTCCAATATTCCCATGTGTGGCCTCTGTCCACTGCAAGGACTTCCCATGTGAATCTAATAAATCTTCCTGTCAGGAGGTTTCAGCATAGAAGGTAAGACCGTCTCTGATCCAGAGCATACTGCCCAAACCACATGGAATAGCACTGTGAGGAGCTCAGCAGCCACTTTGATCACTTCCTAAAATATTTGCTAACACAGATGTAGCGTAATAGGCCAGCAAGACTTTGTTATTGTCAATCCCTATTCCTTGGCTTAAATTCTGTTCTTTATGTAATGCTGCAAACCAAATTAAAGTACAGAAATCTTTCTGGAACTGTTTACGCAGAGCTGATGTTGTGAATCTACAATTATTTTTGCAGTTATCTTAATGTAGCTGTTATAGCATAATAACAGCCTTTAGTCATTGTTTTTCTGCCTGCTATGGCAAATAATGTGTTTGTCTAATGCAACAGAAACGGCAGTCAGTAGCAAAATCTTTAATATCTAATTTACTAGACCTTATTTTGCACTTTTTCATCTGAAATGCAGATTTATAAATTGAAGCAGTGCATGTATCATTTCAGTGAATTAAATCATTACCAACAGGATGTTTGGATGGCAAATGTAATTTGGCTTGGGAGGGTTTTTTAGCTGGGACTAATTTGTCTTTGTGTGGCAGAAGATTTTTAAAAGCTAACAAGTTTTATGTTGGTTTTTTTTTTGTTTTTTTGTTTGTTTTTTGTTTTGTTTTGTTTTGTTTTTTTTTTTAATGTGAGGAGGGGCTTAATTTATATAGCAACACATAGTGGAACACTTGGCTCCCCTGAATCCCTGGAGACTCCCTGCTTCATTCTTAGGCTGCTTCACCTGAAGGTTGCCATTCCCATTGGTACAGCCATAAGCTCAAAATCAGGAGCTGGTTCTCAGTCTTTGAGTTTGATCCTTCCTGGAGCCACAAAAAAAACCTTGAGGGAACCCACAATAAAGGTGGAAAGGGACTATTAACTATTAAGCATGTAGCGACAGGACAAGGCGGAATGGCTTCAGAATGAAAGCAGGTTTAGATCAGATATCAAGAAAAAAAATTCTATCCTGTGAGAGTGGTGAGGTGCTGGGAGGTGTTGCCCAAGGAGGCTGTGGCTGCCCAAGGCACAGGACAGAAGTGTCCAAGCCAGGTTTGATGGGGCTCTGAGCAACCTGGGACAGGGGAAGGTGTCCCCTGTTCATGACAGGGGGATTGGAATGAGATGATCTTTAAAGTCTCTTCCAACCCAAAGCATTCTATGATTTCATTCTGATATTCACATCAGGGGTCGTGTGGGATGATTTTC
Source organism: Onychostruthus taczanowskii (assembly GCF_017590055.1). Classification (NCBI taxonomy): domain Eukaryota; kingdom Metazoa; phylum Chordata; class Aves; order Passeriformes; family Passeridae; genus Onychostruthus; species Onychostruthus taczanowskii. The sequence goes on from NW_024504455.1 coordinate 6,889,306, forward strand.
ATCTTCAACAGAAGCTCAGAAGTAAAAGCGATCCAGGCCCACTTGACAGAACTGTCACAAAGATAATGCATTTCAGAAAGTTCATTCGGTGCTTTTAGAGCTTGCAATGTGTTTCCCTTACTAAATTATTCCTTAATTGCAGCAATGAAAAAAGCCCACCTGTGAGCTGGATGGGATGAACATTGCCCTTGATGCTCTCACTCTCATTCCAGTCCTCCAGGAAAATTCATTCCTCTGTTTCCATAAAAATCCAGCAATAACTTTAAATTAGTTTCTCCTCCTAAGCATATGTCAGTGTCTTTCTGAGTGAATAATTGAATTTGTTTGGTTTTTTTAGCACACTGATAATATACAAATGTTTAAGAATCATATAAATAGTACTTATTTTTTGCTGCCAAGGTAAAAAAATGTTCTGTAATGCTTGAAACACTTAATTTGGTCTAATCATCATTTTTGGACATCTTGGTCTTAATGTGCCTGGGGAACTGAGCAAGGTGGACCTGAGCTCCTTGATCCTGAATAGCGGAAAAGCCAGACCACATCTTTGCCATGACCTTAAGTGGAAATGGTACTAAAGCTCTACATTTCGCTTTTAGGAACACCTGGCCACTGTGACTGTTCTGTCTCTCCTTTTTAAGGCTGTTTTGTCTCCATAGAAAGGACATTTCTGGATGTGTGTGTGTCCTATGCTTATGCACACAAAATATAATTCTTATTATTCTCTTTGAGTGCAAGATTGCATCGATACTTACCAGATTCCATCTGCTTTAGGGTAAGGAGCAGCTCCTATTTGTATGCCTGAACAAACCTAACACAAAATTTCTGGTTTAATTAGGGAATTCCTAGACATATATGCATAACCAATAAACAATGAAAACTTTCTTAACACATCATCAGATTGTTCTTTTACTGAGATTTTTTTTAGTTTTTTTTTTTTTTAGGAACTGGATAAAAAGACTGATTTTCCTCTTGTGGAATTCTGCTGATGGGCTTTTTTATAGGCTGTACATTCATTAAGGGAAATATACAGACAGGCAAATATGCTTGTGTATTTCTTTCACATTAAGTATATTTATTTAAATATTAAGTGAAACATTATTTAAATGTTAAATATTATTTAAATATTAAGTGAAATTAAGTTGTTGCCCTGACAACTTGCTAAAGCAGCAATAGAGTCTGTGTAATCCTGAATGCTCTTGCTAAAGTGGTTTCAGTGCTTTTTGTTTGTTCAGTAGATTCTCTTGAATTTTTCATTGAACTGGGTTCCCTTAAGGTCAGTTGGGAAAGTTCTGGGATCACAAATTTTAGATTGATGACAACTGTTCTATTTCCTCCTTAAAGCTGTGGTTTTGTCTTTGTGACACAGAAATGTAATTACCAGATGTAATTAGCATCAGAATTACATGAAGTGGAAAGCAGGATTCAAGGCTCAGTATACTGATTTTGAAGAAGTGTTTTAATATTGTAAATTTGCCTGAAAATTCTGCCTACCTCTCAGGCTGCGTATGAATTATGAAATGGTATTTAGGTTCCTACAGCTCCTGAGATATAGATATAGGTATCTCAGACAAATAATAATCTAACAAGAGCTGATAATGACTGGCAAACTCTTTCATCTTTATTACTTTGCCTTCCCCATCAGTACTTTTGCTGCATCCCCAATCTGCTCTGCTGTGATTTACCTTGTTATTTTATTGCAAGCTCTTTCATCGAGTTCCCAGAATCCCTGAAATTGTTGTGCCAGTTATCTCATAATGTTTGATAACCTCTGCAGCCGATTCCCCAGGATCAGAATCTGTCACTCAGGTTCTTCCTTTCGGGATTGGCAGTGCCCTTGGATGTTCCTTTAGCACCATGAAGCCTTGGCCTAAGGACGCTTTGGTGCTTCCTCATCTGGTGATTATCCCATGAGAGAATAGGGATGCACAGGATCGTGCAGAAGTGAACAAGCAAAATGAACAAGTCTGCACATGGAATAAGCCACTGCCAAAGGATTCAGTCGTACACCTGTGTCAGGGAGGGGCTGCCATGCCCCATCTCTTCTCTTTGGCCATTCCAGACAGGGATTTAAGAGCTTGCTTCATTGAGGGATGCCAGTGAGATAAAAGCCTTAAAGAGGAATATATTATGCTTTTTGTGTCTCTTTTTCTTTCAGGACTAGGGAGCTCTGTGTCATGTAGACGTGACGTGTACAGATATGCAAGGAATCACTCTGCCTGATTGATATCAAATCACACTGGACCTCCTACATCCTGTCTTTTGAAAAACATCCCTGGAATTGCTCTGTAGGAAATGCTGCAAAAGCTCTTTTAAGGTCAATGAAAGCAGTCAGAGTACTGTCAGAGTTGCCAAATCCAACCCAGGACATTTATTTCTGGCTCACTTTTGCTTACCATTTGCTAATTATAGATGCGTTTTTGCCCTTAATTATTGAAAAGTGTAAATGCTTTTATGCTCTCCTGACTTATATATATTTTTTAATTAAATTTTAAAGGAATGTTGTGCTTATGATGAGAGTTAAACATATTTCATATCTTAATAAGCCTATTTTTATATTATGCTGCTTGAACTACAGTCATGCTAAGGAATGGAGTGGGGGGAATAAAATTAATGGGTTACTCTTGAAGTAGAAAAAAATTATTCATTTTTGATAAAAGATCTTTTTGATAATTTACTCTTGACTTCACTACTTGATTTATCTCATCTTCTCACATTAATTTGTTTTTAATTTTTTTCCCTTATGAGGTTTTTTAGCTCCAGTAACAACTCTGAGACGGTTTGATTGATGGACTACAAAATTTAACATTTTTGAACTAAAAAAGAAAAGGGCTTAAACACTTGAGCTAACAAGCAATATAACTTTAATGTAAAAAACTAGAAATTCAGCTTTCCAGTGCTTTGATTTAAGATGCTGGAATTTGATTATTTAGTTCTCCTACTCCATCTAGAGTAGATATGAACTAAAGCTGCTTGGCCTCTTCCTTGTTTTCCCTCAGCTGTGTCCTTTTCCTCAAATGTTCCCTGTACATCTCCCTGAATCCTTGTTAAGATGTTAGCCTGTGTAACATTATCAGTGTTATTACATCTCAACATCCTCAGCACACGTGTTTTTATCTCATTTGCAGCCTGTGGGTGTGCTCTCAGAATGAACTAGGCTGAATTTCATCAGAGTTGGTCAGAATCCAGCAGTCCTTGCAGGGCAGCTATGTTATTGAATAGGCATTCCAGGTATCACTTTCACTACTGCAATGATTTTAAGGACCTAAGCTACTACTTAGAGCAAGTACAGAGAGAATAGAGTGAAAGGAAAAACAAAGAGGCAAATGAAATCAGAAAAAAGTAATTGGAAACATCGAAGTTAACCAGGACAACAAGAGTTTTGATGAAATTATGAGCTGTACTTAGGACTGTGGGTGAGTCAGAAGAAGAAAAGGAGGACACGTTCTGAATTAGTTGACTGAAGGTGCCAGGTCATTAATTGAACCTACCTGAATCAAATGGTAAAAATCTTCTATCATATCTTTTATCAAAATTTTAAAAACAACCAAAAAAAAAAAAAATTTAAAAAAACAAAACCAGAAAAAACCCAAAAAAAACCAAAACAAAACCAAAAAAAACCCAAAAAAAACCAAAAAAAGAAAAAAATTTAAAAAAACAAAAAAACCACCAAAAAACAAACAAACAAACAGAAAAACATCCCTATCTCCCCCTGAACTGAAAATCAACCAAAAAAAGAGAAAAAAATTTAAAAAAACAAAAACAAAAAAAACCAAAAAAAAAACCAACAAAAAAAAAAAAAACACTAAAAAAACCAAAACAGAACCAAAACACCAAACCCAAAACCAAAGCACCTGAAGACAGGGAGGAGAGTTAAATTGACTTTGGCAGATCAGCTGGAGTTATTGAAAGAGAGAAAATCATAGCTCTGTACCCTGGAGAGCTTCTTGCTACTTTGCCCCAGTGCCTGTTTTGTTCTTTCTTCTGTTGTTTTCATCCACCTTTTTCCCTGACTGTGCCCCAAAACAGCACGAGGTGATTCCCAAACAGCACCCGAGAGGCATCAGAGCACCTGGCAGGCACAAACTGCCCAGACTGGCCAGGTGATGGTCTAGACCAGATGGCTGCAAGGAGCAGTTTCAGCTGAGGTGCACAGTCTGTGCCTTCATGGATGATGGATCACATTTGATCCAGTTATATATAAAATAAGCATTTTCTCCTTTTACTAATCTCCTGTGTTTGTCTGTGTTGGCAGCAACACAGCACAAATCAATTGAGATTCAATAGGAACACTGGTTCTTTCTTCTTTACTAAGAAATATTACTTGATGTACAACAGTACTGAATATCCCCTCTCTAGAAACATAAATCTGATAGTTTTAGTAAATTTATCTTGTGCAAGCATTGAATATAAAAGTCACATTGTCCTACTATAATTTTATTTTTTAGCGTACTCTACTTCTTTCTCACTTGTTATCTTTTAACCAATAAGTTATCAAACTGTGTCAAAAATGTGTTCAAGCTGTAATATTTAAAAGATTCTTATTTTCATCAACTTACAAGTTCTTGGTCAACAGCTCACATCTATGGCATATCCATCTTTAACACTTTCTTCTTTGAGTACCATAGATGATTAATTTGGTCAGAATGGCTAATATTTAACATAAAGCTCAACCTAAATTTAAGTTCTTTTGAAGAAACTGATACCTTAACTCTGTGGTGTTTACACACAAATATTTTTTTAAACCTTTGTTACTCAAAAAAACCTATTTTTGTTGCCAATTATTAATTATCCCTAATTTCTGTGACTTTCATTCTTATTTAAGGTTGTCTAAGAAAGCATAACTTTTTGCCCTCCCCAGGTGCTTACAGCTCTCAAATGTTGCATATTCCATTAACACACACATACTTTCTTTTCCACACTTTACCTTTTAGTCAATTCTTGGCCAAATAGCACATTTGCAGTGATTTTTTGTCCTTCATTGTTAATTAGTGACTGAGCAATCACTGTGATGGTGTTCCAATTTTCTGAGATATTTAGTGGATTGGAGTTATGTATGACATTTAAAGCACCTGCCCTAGATTCTAGGCTCTTCTAGTACATGCTGTGGTTAGAATAATGAATACAAATGTGAAGGAGGGGAAAAAAAAAAAGCAGGCTGTTCCATATTATACCTTTTTTAGTCTTGGTTTTTGCCTTTTAAGTCATTTTTCCATTCCATGAAGGAAAGAGATGAGCTTTGCTCAAGGTCAATGGCCCGAGGCTGCTCTGAGGAATGAGCCCAGCCCTGTGCCTGCCTGCATGGCAAACCCTGCTCACTGTTGTTCCTCTGCCCCTGGCCACAGCTGGAGTTGAGAGGGGTTTTCAGATCACAACAAATGTCTTAGGTAGGGTAACTTTCCCTGGAAACCTCCAGCCAGTGTATACATCTCCTGGAAGAGTGGTAGTGGTTTCAGAGAAAAGCAAAATGGGGGGAGAAAAAGGGAGGGGGGGAAGGGAAAAAAATCCTCTCGTGTGTGCCCTTTTGCATTATTTTCATAATTCAAGTTAATGAGTTGCATTTTTCAAATTCAGCTTAACATTAAGTGTGTAACACCACCAGAGGCAATCCTTGCCACAGAATCAGCACACGTGTTCTGTCTGGCCCAAACCCTGCTGAATTTTTGCTCCCACTTCCATGGATATCTCTGCCCGAAAACAAGGGTTTGTAGTTGTCTGTAACAGTGTAATAGACAGGACTGCCAGGCGAAGTTTGACTCTGTGTGGCTGTTATTTTTCAGTGAGTTTTGCCAAATGATCAGACTTTAAATAACCATTCAGAATAAATGTAGGTGTAGGCAAATATCATCTCCCCTGGCTCAGGTGCTGAGTTTTGTCTGCTTGGACAGAATCTTTTGACAGCTCTCTAGAAGCTGCCCCTGTGTTGCTGGCAGGAGCACAGAAGGGCCTGGTTCCACCAGTAAAAATCTGTTAACCCAATCTACACTGGACTGGAGTTTTTGCAGATTTTTAACAACCTTTCCAACCTTGTTATGTCCATTCACTCACTGAAATCTATCCTACATGATGAAAGGGACACTGCACTTCTTGGGAACAGGTTTTGGCTGGCTTGCTTGACTTCCTGTAAATCTCCATAGGTTCCTGATGGAGAGCAATGGATCTGAAGCAGATCCATTGCTCCTTAAACTGCCAGGGAAGGAATTAACACACTATTAGGCACAGACAATATTGGTAGATTGGTAAGTAGGAGCACCTACTTGAACCAAAGATGGGAGGCATGAAGAATTATCTGGTTTTGAATAGATTGACTTTGTTTTCTGCTTCTCTAGTGGCTTCATTTTCCAGGTGATGCTGGCACTTCATCCAATTCCCACATATAAGCACTACTGAATAACCAAAAAAGTCATATTCATCTGCCATTGTTTGCTTTTTGTAAAACTTATTGTATACCTAGATATAATGAAAGAGCAGAATGCATTTAATTTTTTTTTTTGTTTTCTCACATATTTAGACAACCAAAGCAATTACTGAAAATTTTCCAGTTAGTTTCAGCTGTATTTGACCCTAACGTCAGAAGTCTAGTTGGAAAAGAGTGAAATGGCAAGCAACAAAAGTCTCCAATATCAGGTGTGTCAAAAAGATATGAACTGGCTGGATTTAGATCCTACAGTTTTGAGTTTTGAATTTTACAAATGTTGAATTTTGAATTAAGTACATATTGAATTTTACAAAATTTTTCTTCATGCATTTTTAAATGATCACATGCAGTCAGAGTGCTTAACCTTAATGGATGTCCTGGCTTTAAAACAAGTCACAGGCAAGAAATGCCCTATAAATTTATAAAAGAAATGAGCATGTGTTTGTGGGCTGTACACTGGCAGAGTCAGTCTTGCCCAGTGAAAACTACAGACAGAAAATGTTACCTTCCCACCCCCAGTTCAGCTTCACCAGTTTTTTCAGAAGCTCAGATAAAGTGACATCTGTTTTCAGAATATAAAATATTTGCATTGTAAAGATTGCAGCAAATTGTTAAAGCATTAGAATAATGTCTGTCTCTTTTTTTTTTTTTCCTTAATCTTCTTATTCTCTTTTAATATTACTCATTTTGTAATTTTATGCAGTTTTACTTTGGGGGAGAATTATTTAAAAAGCTATGTCTTAAGGTTTGTGTTGGGTTTTTTTGGTTTTTTTTTCCTTCTATATGTTTATAGGGTTCCTTCTTTTCTTTCTAAGAGGCAGTGGTGATTAGAGTTTCTTTTTACCTAATTACTGTGGGGAAAAGTGCCATCTGAAAAATCAGAATAGTGTTTGTTTCCTGTGTGATCATCTGTTCCTGCTGTTTAGGCTTCACCTGGATACCTAATCCTTTTAGCAGTGCAGAAGATTATGAAGCTTCAGACAAGAGATTATGGCTCCAGGTGAGGGATAAGCAGTTGATCAAATGAATGAAGGAGAAAAAGAGATTGTTTCAAGGCAAATATTCCCTACTAATTATGGCTAGGGAGAAGAAATGTGATTAGTATTCTCTCTGTCTGTCTCCATAGGATTTATTTTTTTCCCAAGGAGTATGCCTTAAAATTTCCATAAGGAATTTAGTCAATTTTTCAGGAGACCAGAATTACCTGTACATCAGTACCACTCTCTTGTGTCAGCTTTGTGAGTATCTTTTCTGTCATTAGTGATATATGTTTGTTTTAACCTTCCTTTGTAGCAGAATTTCCCAGGGACAAGAGCCAAGGATCAGGAGGAAGGATCTGTCAAGGGTGAGTGGTCAGTGATTTCCGTGACTTTGCTTGCAGAAACTCACACCACCACTTCATTCTGCAGTATATTTCTGGATTTTATTTATCTTGGAAAACACGGACTGAAATAACAACTCAGTAAAAGTCTTCCTCGCTGCAGGATCACTCTTATCAATTTATGAAGACATTGGAGCCCAGAGTATCAGCCAGTGCAGTCAGGTCTTTAAAATGTTTAGCATTTTCTCCTTGGTGTACTCTGTGCTCTGATTTGTCCACAGAAAACCTTTCACGTCTTGTGTAAAACAAAGAGCAAACTAAGACACTAATTAGCTAAATAGTACTACAGCTACTCTTTTTCCCACATCCTATCCCTGAGAGGAACACATCAGAACAGAGGCAGTTTTCTGCTGGTTTTATCTGGGACCTCTGGGTTCTGCTGCAATCCAAATATTTGGATTTTTTCTCAAGCATTTAGTCATGTCTTTCCTTCCCTTTATCTTTGCAGGAAGTCGTGGCCACAGTTGGAAATCAGTGGGTTTTGCTGAGATTAATCCAATTTGCAAACAGAAGCAAACTGGAAAATGCAGGCCTTATTTCATCTTTGCCCAAATTGGTGTTTGAACTTCTGCAAAGCAGTCACGAGGCATTGTGTTCCCATGTGCGGGTTTTGTGTTTTCAGTTCTCAGAAAACTGCAACAGGAATGGGAAATACTTGTCTCCACTTCAATGCAAATGCCAAACTGAGGGTGACAAGGCTTGTCCAGTCTCCTAATGTTTAACTGGTGCAGCTGAGAAGAAAATGGAGCTGTCCTGTTCTGACCCCAAACCTGCTCCATGCCACACAATTGGGACCAGAAGATTTTTTCTCTGTGCTTTTCCTAATCCCTGAAAAGAAAAAAAACCTGGAACACCAACAAAGCCTGGCTCAAAGACAGCATGTGAGTTAAGTACAGAGAGAAAGAATGATTTATTGTGTGAACCATGTTGTTGACTCAGAAAACCTCACAAATTGTTTCCCAATGTTTATGTGCAAGACTCAATTAAATGCAGGTAATTAAAAGCTCTTTCACAGAACTGACAAAACAACTTCCCTACCTGTGGAGACATTCCTTCTGAAAAGAAATTACCAGTCCCCAAACATGCTTGGGATTAGAACAGAAAGATGCTAAGCATTTTCATGTCTTTAAAAAGGACACTCTTGATTTGCTTGTGACAGGCGTGCTATTTTACAATCATTTTATTTAAACTATGAATAAAATTCTGACATGTTCCACAGAAAATAACAGAGAACAGAGAGAAGAAATGCAAAATATTGTTTGTTTTTATGGATGATTTAAAGTTTTGCCACCTAGCACAGCTGTCTGAATAAGTGCACTAAGGTGAACTCAACATACAATAGACCACATGATAGCAGAGAAAATAATTTGCAATTAAATTAAGTGGCCCATGCAATCTGATATATTCATCCTTGAAAAAAAAAATATATGGATGCTAACACTTGAGTCAGAATTTAAATCTGAGAGTTGTGCTATTAATAATTAAATTAATTTAGAAAGGTATCTGCAGTATATCTAATTAATTGACTGTTGTACAATATTAGTCTTTTCCTTTTGAAGTTTTTGAAGTCAGCCAGTATTTATAGCAAAAAAGTGCTGCTAGGGACTTTTAAGTTGTAATTCATAATTGTTATGTCCCATCATTTAAAAGGCTTGTCCCATCAATATGGTTCTTCTGTTTATTGCTTAGGAGTCTGGTAATAATTAAAAGTAAAATGGTGGAAAGTAAATTAAATCCTACATTATAGAGCTATTAATAGGGGAAAAGTACACCTTGTACAATTAAAACAAAGGAGTCAAGTGTTCCTTTAAAAAATAAGGCCAGTGCTTCTACTGTATATGTGAGAGACATAAAATATGGATTTTTAAATCAAAATTGAATGTATCAAGTTCAGTTATGACAAGTTGCAGGTTAAAAGCATGCTTCCAGGTGCTGAACAGGTGGAAATGCAAAGGAGCAGAGCAAGGAAGTGATGTTTTCAAGGTCAGGTCTGGTGGTAGTGCTGCAAATGCATGACTGAAATCAGGTACTTTGAACAAAAGAAAGCTGTGTTTTGCTCTCTCTCCTGCACTGATGCTGACTTCTGGTCCTTTCCTTGTAAAGCACGTGTGAGCCCAGCTGCTTCTCAAAGCTTTACGTCTGGTCACAGCCTCTGCTACTTCAGAAGGTAAATATTTGAGAAGAGCACCTGTCCTGAGATAATTTCAGAGCAGTTTAGCTGCACCATGTCTTTTTCCACCAGCTGTTACTTGGGCCCTGGAGCTGAGCATTGAGTGGAAGATATTTTTCCTGCTCTGAGGCAGAAGCCCAGGCTGTGGGGTCTGCTGGTGGTCTTCCTCCATGCCTGGGTGCTTCTGGTTCAGCTCCACCTCAGCCCGCAGATGGACAGTCCTTCCTTTATTGTTTTTGTATTAAAAAATGCTCTCCAGTTATTTTAATCTAAATTATCTTTATGCTGTTACTGGTGGGAGAAAACCAGCTTGTTTCAGTGGGTGGAAAATGTTTTGCTGTTCCCATGCTGCAGCTTCTTCTGGTGAGATGGTATTTCCTCAGTCATACAGAACAGTTGTTTGATAATTTTGTTTTACCTTTGTCCTTCTAAGCCTTATCTTATGTGAGTAGTGATATTCTAGATTCTAATCTTTCTTCACAAGCTTCTTAATGTTAATTTCTTTTCTGTACCACTGAATCTGTTAGTCCCCGAGGCAGAGACAAGAAAAGAGCCAAGCCAAAGCTCTTTGATGGAGTTTTCAAGGTTCACCTTACGCTGCCCTTCTGGATGCCAGAGTACCTGCTCATCAAGGACGAGATACCAGCTGAGCCATTTTGTTGCCCACAATATTGTTTTGCTGTAACATGTTTGAATGTTTTTCAATATTTCATTTAATTTCTCTAGCCTCAGGGCTGCATCAGTGAGGTTTCAGAGCCCTTTGACAAGCAGCCTGAGAAACCAACACCCAGTCCATTTGCTGTTTTTTCCATTATTTTGCTCACTTCAGAGCATGACACGGAGTCCACCATCTTCTGGAAAACAGTGCTGGAAACATTTATTGATAATTCCTCTCCACACTTCCCTCCATCCCCTGGGTTTCTACATGAGCATGGATAGCTCGTGTGGTTTGGCTGAGAAAGTTACTGCCCTCAGCTGCAGAGTGTAAATCAGCCACCACTTCCATTTACACTGAAGTTCTGCACTGTAAACCATGTGGCTCAAGGTCTGCTTGCTGATCAGCTAAAACATCTTCCCTGCGGTGGCAGTGTGAAAAAATTAACTGTGAACTGCCTGAAAATAAAGCATCTTGTTTGTAATTAAAGCCCCCTTTTTATATTCTTTGCTGAGTAAATCTAGATGACTTTTCCCTCCTTAGTGACACATTCATTACAGAATTACTGTGGTGATTTGAGGAGCAACAGCTGAGATTATTATGAGTTCTTCTGGAATTGGTGGGACACAGGCAGAATAAAGCACGAGTTTTCAGTCCAGCAACATTTAGTATCTGGAGGAGGCAGATTGATGCTTCTTGCTGTTGCTGGCTGTCTCGTTCTGTATGTGTCTGGCACCTTAGGGCAATTGCTTTGGATTAGAGATGGCACTGAGCACGCAAAGGAAAAATGGCACTTTGTGTACGGTGAGAGAGCGCCTCACAACAGCCCTTTGAACCAGCTCATTTGTTCTAGTCGCTGGCTGGGAGTCCTGTGACTTTATCTGGTACATGCAGGCATGAAAAAGGAATAAAAAAAAAAAAGAAAAAGAAAGAGCCTACTTATGCTCAAGGTTGTGCAGGTTTGGTCTGTGGGCCAGTTTGTCAACGTGTGAGCTGTGTTATGAACATTTGTTTATCCAGGCAGTTATCTGTTCACCTGCGTGCTCCTTCTGGTAGCCAGGAATAATGGGCACTCTCTGTCACAGCCCAGACACGCAACTGCACAATTGTTTTATTCTTCTGCAGTGTGCTTTGTTTTTGTTTTGTTTCTCCAAGTGGCCTACTGCACACTGAGTAGCTTAAGCTGCCATTATCTGTGACTAGCAGCAGTTATTTAGATAAATGAAATCATTGTATTTGCCTTATTGGCAGCGTAGTGGGTGGAAAATCTAATGGCCTTGTTTGCTGGAGCATTTTGGCATTACTTTTAGCTTCATGGGGCCTCTATCATCCATTAGCTTTACTAGTTAATACTCTCAATATTTACTCTGGTTCTTAAATAACTGTTTTGCATAAGAATATAAGATGAAGCCAACAGGAGCATTTTCATGTTCTGATTATATTATTACTTAGGAAAAGAAGGAACAACCTGATGGCTGAATTTTTCACCTTGCAACTTGTAGTTAATTAGCAAAATCCCCTCAGCTGGTGGTTTGGGCTGATGGCAAAAAAAGTTGTGATGGATTGTTAAAGGGTGAGAAGAATGGCTGGCTTGTTCCTACAGAAGACACAATTACCTACCTATGGTGCACCTAATTTTCTTTCTTGAATAAATAGCAGTGGACACAACTATGATTATCCATTTTCTGATACAGATGAACATTTTGACACCAGGAAGAAAGCTCTTTTCCCACTTAAGGAATATTTAAACATGCTTCTCTTTTGTATTCGCAAAACAACTCAGATTTACGAGTTTTCTTATGGGATTTTACCTTTTATCTCTGAAGCACTAATAACGAAATAGAAAACTTTACATGAAATGTGGATGTTCATTTTGTAAATAGAAAACTTTTCCAAACTTTTAAATCCCTCTTCTCTTTGTGCTGTGTTTACCTGAAGATGTTTGTATGAATCTCTAACCTCTCCCTTGCAATTCTCTTTGCTACAGGTGTGGTCACTTGTAAGCCTGTCAGGAAGGACTGGATAAGAGGTAACAAGCACTAGGTTAGTCTGATATTCCCCAGACTGTTACAGGGGAAAAATAATTGATTAATAATATGCATTTTCAAGGATTTTTTCCATTTTAGGTACATATTTATAAAACCTTTCTTAGTGATGTCTTTGCTTTTGAAATGTTCATATTGCACTGATGCAGAATGACTCTGTTTAGGCCTGTGTTCCATTAGCCTTTCTCACGCCAATTTTCCACAGCTCCTTCAGCCAGATCCCTTTGTGGTTTGCTGTGTTCCATGTTTGTCTTCAGATCAGAAATTGTGTTTTGGAAAGTAAAGAAAATTTAGTTAGCTTTGGATTTCTCCATGCATTTTGAATCAGGAGAGCTGTAAATATGCAATTTAATGGATGATGCAATAATTGGATTTTAGATCTTTAGAAAAAGCAAGGTGGACTTGAACCCAGAATATTTTGTTGGTTTGTATTCTGAAGACATTTGATTTTTATTTGCTCTCTGTAATTAATGGAAATCTGATGTCATTTTTCATATTGTGGGATGGATCAGCAAATGGGCTGCAGAAGTATTTCACTGGATTTTAAGACCTCTAGTCTATCTTAGACCTCTAAATTCAGCTGAGATCGGGCACACTCTGAATAAACCTCCACTTCTGTGCTGCTATAAAAGTCTATTTGACCAGCTGTCACATACCCTGTACATTACAGATGTATGTTTGGTAGGCAGGCAGGTGAATCCTCAACTGACTTCAGGGAAGTGAAGCACTGAAACTTCCTTTGCCTTTCTTTGTCAGTGGTCATGAAGAGAAAGCTTTGAATTTTAAATCATGTTTAGAAAACTCCTCAGGGAACACAAATGGCACATATATATGTGTAAAAATATATATATATATAGACACACACGCACACACATATATATGTGTTTTTATATATATATAAATACATATACAACAGAATGTGGATGTAGATTTTTTTTAAGCAAAAATTTTGGTTAGGAAGAAAATTTTTTGGTTACTTTAAATATGATTACTGTGGAAAAAAAACCAGTTCATCTTTAGAGTCAACATGCATATTCTGGTTTTATTGAATATATATGGATTTGTGGTTGTGCCTTCTGAGTCCTGACTGGTTTAAAAGTTTGATTATGTGAAAAGGGTCTCAATTTTCAGAAATCAGCCAGTAAATAATCAGGAAATGAAAAGTGTACCTGATTTTACCTTTGATTAGTTATTTTAATATTGTGTAGGCCAAGGAAAGAAGCTCCCTGCAAAAACCTAGAATAGCAGAGAGAATCCAGTATTTTCAATATTATTAAGTCCCTTGGTACTAATCCTTTAAGCACCCTCCAGCAGATTGGGAAGTTGATCTAACCTTTGCTGTCAGTACCTATCAACCAACCTTGCACTCAGTAAATGAATGAGCTGAGCAGGGACAGGGTTGCAAACTTAGTGTTTATTTGATGTTCTTGCAGTAAGTGGTGTCTCATTTCAGATTCACAGTTGTATGTTGTTGTTGTTGTTGGTTGTTGTTGTTTGGTTTCAGGTATGTTTTGGAGGGGTGTTTTTTTGTGGGTGTTTTTTTTTGTTTGTTTTGTTGTTGGTTTTTTTTTAATTATTTTTTTATTCTACAGTCTTTCCTTTTAAAAATGAAAAAAAAAACCCTCAAAATTTTGTGTAGATTTTTCACTGTTTCAAAAGTTCTTAAAGCTTTTTATTTCAGACTTTTTGTATGACTTGGAGTTGTCAGTACTAAAGGAAATCTGTATCTCTCTTGTTAAAATTTAAAGATCTCTTGCGTCATGATCCAATAATGATTTTGTACACTGTCTAAGCTGCTCTAAAATTGGAGGGCAGAAAGACTGAAATATCAGCAATGAGAGTTTTGGTAATTGTCCTTGACCTTTTCTGCACAGCCAAAACAAGTGCTCTCTAACCTTTCTGTGATAGAAGAGGCTGCTGCCTTTTTTCACACCCCAGAGTGCGTGTTAGAGGTTATCAGGAGTTTTGTAGCTCCTCCAACTCTGATGATCTTTTGAGACACATACTGTAAAACAATAAATAGACAGAATAGACATGATGCTGGAAAGGCTGTGAATACATACCTATATTATTTCTCCAGGCTTGATTTAGCTTCCGTCATGTGATAAAGGTATCTGGAGGAAGAGTAAGCACTGAGAAGGTTCCCCAGACCTGATACATATCTCTGTATTATGATGTGAAGGACGAAGTCTTAAGTGATTCTCTGCCTGAGGAAGGCAGACCCTTGCTTGTCCTTTCCCATGAAAGTCTCCTAATTGTGAAGCTGGAGGCTAGATTGGCCAGCCTTTGAAAAAAAAGTGAAGGACTGTCTCCCCAGCCCTGTGATAAGGGCACTCCCCAGGCAAAGAGAGGACTCAAGATTGATCCATGCTTCCCATCAAGTGCAAAACCCAGTGCAATCCTAATTACTGCACTGCTATGACACATTTATCATCACTCTTCCCTATCCACCATCTCTGCTGAGTGTTTCACAAGACAGGAAGCAAGCTGAGAATGCCAGCCCTGTCACTGCATGCCTGGTCTAGAGAGGGACAAAGGCATGGTGGTGCTTATTTATTTTGTCCATGAATGAAATGCTCTGCTCCTTGGTTGTTATGAAAAGAAAAAAAAAAAAAAAGAGCAGCACGACTTCCACTTCTATTTCTAGTGGGTTTTTGAAAGGAAAGTGTAAGTTGCCTGCCTGTGTTAAAAAGGTTCCCAAGTCCTGCAGGGCTGTGGATCCTGACTGAATAAAAACAGCTAACACATATCACACAGAGATGTCTGAGAAAGATGAAATTTTAAACACTTCTCTCTTCCACATTTCCTTCTAGCTAGTTTAGAAGATCTTTGAATTGTATAGGAACTCAGAGCTTAAAATAAGGCTCCTGTAAATTTTGTGGAGGAATGTGGGTGTCGAAAAGCCAAGCATCACCATGTTTTAGTCCTGTGTAGTGTTGGACTGCAGTGACAATGCTGGCATTCTTAGCTTGCTTTTCTGTCTTGTGAATTATTTTAGTAGAGCCAGTGGATAAGAATGAGTAATTATGGAGGTGTCATAGCAGCACCATAATTAGGATTGCATTGAGCTTTGCAGTTAAATTTTACGCCTAATGCTCCCCTGCTGTCCCCCATCAGTGCACCACATTTGAAGTACAGCTACAATTAAACCATCATAAAACAGAGTACACAATAGACAAAATGATTAAAAGGAACCTGAATCCATGTGTTCTTAGTCTGGAATGACTTTCTTATGACATTGGGTGTTCTTGCTGTAGGTTGTAGATTTCTAAGCACTTTAGTTTGGTAATTTCTCCCTCTGCCCTTCTATTAATATTATAGTATGTCACCTTGGGCCCTATTATTTGTCCAATCGTAACATCCACTATGACAGAATAGAACTATAAATATTCTTGGCTCTGTTTATGCTTGAAGAGTTCAACATGCCTCAGATGCCTAGGCACAGTTTGTGAGCACAGCTATATAATAATCCATAGGATATAAAGCCAGTTCTCCCTTTGAAATATACATTGGGGTTTGTTTTCTTTAGCTGGGATATTCACATCAGTGTTGTTTTCCAGGAAGCAGGCAGAACATGAATGAAAAAGTCTCACTGTGCTGTTGAAGCCCAGAACACCTGCAAAAAACTGCTGGAGTTTGAAATAACCCCAGGATATTTTTGGCTTGTTCCTCTTTTATATAGCATTTGTTAATTTCTTTTTTCCTGTGGTATTCTGCATAAGGCATGAGGTAGCATCCATCTGGTAGAATACAGACAAGAGGGAATACATGGCTTAATTTGGGGGTTTAAAAACTAAATGAAACACATATGTACTTACTGAATCAAACTAACTAACTAATGATTCGGGTGTGGGGGTTAGGTTTTCAAGTCTGCTTCAAACATCTACATTCTTTAGCAAAGCATGTAGGGTTGGAGACATGCTCCAGATTATTATCAGGTATCTCTGTGTGGGTCAGGAATTCAGAAATCCCTTTGTTTGGGTCCAGTGGTCATGTGCTGAATTGGCACAGAAGAATCCCAGTCCATGTGTGTTTATGTGTCGTGTGTGGATTGATGTTGGAGATTGCCATCTTATTTAATGGCAGTGACGGTCAGAATCTCTCTGATTTGCCCTTTCCCAGACACGTTGCCTCACTGCTGGGATCTACTTCTGCAAAGTTATTGGGCTCCATGGAGCTGTAACAGAGAGCTGAGTTATACAGGAATTTGTGTTTGCTCATCTAATGAGACTGACATTTGTAGGCCTACTACAAATTAATGCAGCATTCTGATGTAAGGCTAAGCAGGGGTCCTAGCAGCAGGTTTTCCTTTTGTTTACAAGTTGTTCTGCTTGTAAAACCATTCCGAGAATCCCTACCAGAGAAACTTATTCAAACTCAGTGAAGTTCTCATTTATAAAGACCTTAGTTCAGGAAGAAGATGGGTTACTATAATCTTTGCAGGCATGTGTCCTCTTCCAGAAAATATTTAATTGCTTGCAAATACTGTTGCTTTTCTCTAAAGCCTGCAATGCACTTCAGACAGAGAAATATATTTTACTCTAGGAACTTTTGCAATAAACGAAATGTTATTTATTCTATTTTTGTTACACTTTGCACTACAAAAGCATGAATATCTTTTAATAACTCATTAAACTGACAGTCATTACAGCAGATTAATTTAAAAACATTAGTGAAAACACTGTAAACTGCACTGAGGCCAAAATGTTTGCAATCACCAAAGTTTGCTAAAGATTGCCATCTAGAGGGCTTTGACAATGCAGAAAGAACACTTTCATGTTTTCAGAGAAGCATCACTGTAGTGTCTCTGTAGATATTTTGTCTTAGCTTTATGTAATCTTAGTCAAAATTCAGCTTTCTGCATGAAGCCATGGGCAGGCATGCATGTTTTGACTAGTGACAGAGAATAAGCTAAGGTTAGTTTCATCATTTTTCTGATTTGAAAAAGCAATTTAAAACAGAGTGCAGTTTACAGGTTAGAGTTTTTATCTCCTGTGTATGCAGCAAGACTTTCAGTTTTCATTCACTTCATCTTTTTGATGTAGAACATAAAAAAGACTTTTCAAATGGTACTGCATAATAAATATTTGCATCATCCTTACAGTAGGGAATAATAGGTAAATGTCCTCTTGTGAATATAGGTGAGTGAAACTGTTGAAAATGTTATATTTTTCTTTCTACTGTTACCTGTGTCTTAACAGGCAGTGAAACAAAGCTTTATAATTCTGAAAGCAAAGAAATTTTGCTTGAAAATGAAATTAAAAAAAAAAAAAGTGGCAATTATAGTGTCCATGAGGTTCATTCAGTAGAAAGGAATTCTGTAGCAATCCTACAAGGTAACAAAAAACATATTAATATCTTTTTTTTTTTTTTTTTTCCCCTTTCCATGAATTGTTCCTCAGTTAAATTTGTGGGTTTCTTCTCAGGATGGCAATTGGCATTTCATGTATATGACAGGGCTGTAGTCAAATCACTCCCTTAGAACCTGGGGAAATGGGCTTTGGAATGCATTTTGCATGAGTAGATACAGCAGGAGTTGCAAGTAAACATTAATTTTTGAATTTGAATTGAATAATGCTGGTGATCCAGAGCTGCTTCCTCATTAAAAAGATGATCCTGAACCTCTTGGTAAGATGAGGAAAATTAATAGTGTAGTAGGTATCCTACTCTGTCTTCCATAAATACCTGCTGGGTTACCTTTCAGATTGCAGTTTTCTCCTTTTAATATTCTGAGCAAGACTTGACTTTATACCCTGTAGCTGCTGGTGGTTCATTTCTGAGGGCAAAAGGAGGAGAGAGACTGGGAAATGGAAGCAAGTGGCCTCTGGTCTTATTTTGAATGGGCTGAGAACTCAAAATGGTACAAAAGTGTGTGTGTGTGTCAATTTCCTTTTTATGTTTGAAAGACAGGAAGGTACCAAGTTGGTCCACTTTCAACTTTATTTTTAGGGTAAAATGAAAGCAAGTAGCCCAGCAGGAACCTCCCCATGTGAATCCTGGGAGGTTATACAGGGACATGCATAGAGATCTGTCTCGGGAAGTCTGAGCTTTGATTTAAGTTTCAGATGTGCCTAATTGTGAACTGGTTTTACCTTATCCTGAGGAAAAAAATGGAGGAAAGATTGCCCATGGAAGGATTTTCTTAATTTCTTCTTTTCTTTCTCACTTTGGTTTCACTATAAATGATGTAGTTGAGTGCACCCATTATGGAGAAAGGACCAAATATTACATTCTGATAATAAATGTACAGTCGAGTCTGTGATGGAAATCCTTGCTGATATAAAGGAAGATTTCTCAGTGTGTCTCTGTAGAGGGGAAAAAGAAAAAAAGAAAAATCTTTTCCACTTTTTGGAGACTCAGGCAGAAGGGACTAAATTGTGCTGGTTATTTAAGTCCAGATTTTTGTCAGGAGAAAAATCAGCCTGAGACAGTAAAGAATAAGGCAGAGAGAAGCTCAGGTCTCCAGCAGGCTCTGTGCTCTCACAGCATGGAAATTGGATTTGGTCCCTCCCAGCCAGAGAAAGAAGCCAGTCTGTTTTATTTGTATTTTAATGCAGCATAAGATTAGATGAGATTCCATGTGTGTAGAGGTTTTCCTTTCTATGGATGATTCTTTAATATTTCCCTTCAATTATTACTTCAGCAGATCAGTATTGCAAAAGCTGCTGGTCAGAGGCTCCTGAAAGCAGCTGGCACAGAGGTAATTTCAGAGAGACAGGGAGTGATGTTCAGCCTTGGGTGGAACTGTGCTTGTGGATGTGCACATAAAGAGCCTGGGAAGGAGCAGAGCTGCTATCAGCTCCACAACCTAGATAGCAATATTAACAAGTAATTAAAACTCGATTCCCTCCTCCATCTTCCCCTGCACTGTTCCTCACCTGCCTTTAAAAATAACCTAAAAAACTGGTTATGAATATTAACCTTTCTTCTGCTATAGAGAAACACAACATGTGGTGGTGGATTAATAATTAAAATCAGGAAACTAAGAGCACAAGCACTCGAGGGAGTCAGCAGCAATAACGTTATTGAAACAGCCAATTTAAGAGTCAGAATTTCTCAAATAATTTAAATGTTACCTTTTAAGATGACCTATAAAAGATGAAACAACGTATAAATCATCAGCAACTACACCAACTTTTTTGCATAATTGGAAGTTTGTAATTGTCCTCTTTCTCTGTGTCTCTGTGTTAGGATAAACAGCAAAGCCTTGGAAGCTCAGAGACCTTTTTAGAGGGGATATGCAAAAACAAATGAGATTTGAGCACTTTAAGTAATATAAACACTGCAGCCAGAGAAGGGGTGAGGAAAAAAAGGTAAATTATTAGACGCTGAGTTTTGTGCAGCCAACATTAGGTTTCTGCCTATAATCAGGCCTGCCCTAGTATGAAAGTCGTCTGAATGTCTCTGTATTGTGATATAGCCACTGGTATACTTACACAAAAACCAAACCTGTGCTACGGGGTTTGTAAGGACTCCTGGGAATTGCTAACCTTCTTCTAAAGATGTGGCTTGTTCATATTTTAACCCAGGAATTTTTTTTTTTTTTGTCACCTTTCTTGTTTTGCTAGAATTTTCTTTCTGCCTCTTATTTGTTGAGGAGAATGTCTTAGTCTGATCTGCTGGCATTCTCCCAAAATAATTTTTTCTCCAAGCTTTTCCTGGTGTTGCCCTTGGATCAGGCACCCAAAGGCCTTTAGACCTTGGGAAATAACTCCTGTGAGGCAGGTATTTGTCACAGTGGGTTCTAAACAAAGCAAATTAGTCCATACAAGAAGTTGGTTTAACCTTCCTTCATGGCCCTGTCTTGTACAAAGTAAATGTGAAAATCTGAGCCAAGATTTTCCTCTCTTCTAGCTCTGAGGCTGCATCCATGACATTTCCTGGTAACAGCTCACAAAGCTGTTGTTTGGTTTCTATTTCTTCCTCTTTTCTTCCTCTTTTCTGTCTTTCATTTTTTTTTTTTTTTGTTGTTGTTGTTTTATTTTTGTTTTTTTGGCTTTTTTTAAATTTAGGAATGGAGGTCATTGTCAAAATAACATTTTTTTTCTCTCTTTTGTTTTCCAGCTGCTGCCTCTTTGAATACCTATTTGCACTGAAGGGCTTCTAGATGTGCTTCAGAGGAAGCCTGCCAAAATTTCAGAACCCTGCTGTTTTTCAGTGAGGACAGACCACCCTCCCAGATACTGATCTCAATAAAAGAGAGTTCTTGCCATTAATAGTGACTAACAATGGGAAAAGCATTAAATCTCAGAGATCTAAAATGAAATAGATGAGGAGTAAAAAGCTTTCATGCAGTGAAATTTATTCCATGGATGTTAAACAAGGAGTTATTGTATCTTCTGCATTATTCTTCTGAATTATTATTCTGGCTGCATAAAGAAACAAGAAAACACGGGAGCAAGGGTTTCACAGCAATGATCTGAAATCTTCATGAATGTTAAAAACAATGTGGTAATGTTTGCCTCCACTTTAAGTGCTGAATATTGCTCATTTTTCAGTTGAAACTTATTTTTTTTGTCTTTCCCCCTTCCAAATAGCCTTGCTGTTGTTACACTGATTGAAAGTGACTTATCTTTTTCTTACCTGGGGTAAGTTCCTGTTGTCTGAGAAATGAGGGGCAGCACTGTGCAGCATTTTGTCTGGAGTCTTTCTAATTGGGACTCTGCCTGTGTGCTACAGGTCCTTTTGATTTTCAGCACTCCAGGAGGCAAAATTTATTTAAATAGTAACACTGGAAGTAAAATATGTATGTATGTAGGGAAAGTAGTTTTTAAAGTAGTTTGGCTTATGTGAGAATTCATAATAGAAAATAAAACCCTGAAAGTCTGCATTTCTTTTTCCCTCTTCGTCATTTGTGTGCTTAGTCTGCTGGTCCAATTTCTAGTCGTTCTAATTTGAAGCATGTAGCCTTTCCCACAGCCACACCATGCTTGTTAATTCTACATGTTGCTGTAGCATCCAGAAGCCAATATTGTGGTGCAAACCTTGTAATTAACTTTGCTGTATAGCGAAACAGGAACATACAGTTTTTCCACTCCCCAAAGTCCCTGTTCTTCCCTGTCTTTTGGAGGTAATTTAAAATATTAACAATTCAGCTGTGTGCCTATATCACCTCTCATGCACTCATCTCCTCCTTGACCAACCATCATTAACTGTTTGAACTCTATAGCTGTGAGAGCAAAGATCAGGTTTGAGGAAATGCTTAAATGAATAAAACAGTACAACCTGAGAAGGAGATTAAAATGTGAATTTTTAAAACCTGATTATTGGTAATTTAAGGGAGTCTTGAATACTCTCCACTACCTCCATCCTACTTCTGGGTGTCTCTGATTGCCCTGCCTTCATCTCTCTCTCTATCTTCCTTTTCTGCACTGTATATTTTCTTCTCCCCGTTAGTCTGTTATATCCTCATTTGTATACGGTGTGTTTTCCTTCCTTTTCCAGGAGTAGGCCTATTTCTTCCCCTTGAGCACTCTCATTTCCCTCTCCATTGCTCCCCCCCCTTGCCTGAGATTTTCAATCATCACTTCGTGGCAGTGGTCTCTGAACCTCCCTGTGCTCACATTGCCGTACCTGCCACAGAAAGAAAAACACATTACCTGATTCATTTTAGAAATGATTTTACAGTGCGTCAAGATAAAAGGGCTTGGGGATATAAACAAGCTCAGAAATATTTTGAGATCAGGTAGACGTAATTAGAACACAGGCTGTTGATTAGATTGCTTTATTTTGCAACAATGCGAGTTTAATCATGTTGGAAATTGGTTACGGGATTTCTTGTGGTGATTAGATATTTCTATCATGTTTTAGTCTCCTTTAATTACACAAATAAATACTGGTTGTTTGCTTTCGCAGCTTACTTTTTTTCTGTCAGTGTGCAGACAGTATCTAGGCCTGCTGCTCAGCAGCCAGGCTGAGTGTGACCAGATTCCTCACGGCACCTGCTGGGAGAGGAGACGAGAGCTCAATGCTTTTCCTCCATGAGAGGATCACTCACTACCTGCTTCCCAATTCATCCCTCTTCCTGACCAAAGCTCTATCTCCCTCTGTCCAAAACTGCAGACTCCAAAGTACTTGTGACCATGTCCAATTTAGGCTACACAGAAATGCTCTTCTTGAGCAAAACCACAAAAATCAAAATAGCACCTCGATGCCTGAATTGCTGTGGGTCAGTGCAGGGCCATGTTGCTATGTGATGCACTGAGCAGGATCAGAACTCAGCCTAGACGTCTGAGATATCCTTCCAGAGCAATGTGGTGGGCTGTAAGGGTGGCCTGGGGGTGGTATTGCCATGGCAATGTGATGGCATGTTGAGGAACACATTCGGTGCAGGGAGCTCGGGGTGCAGCTGTGGATGGAGCTGCAGGTTCAGCTCTGGGTGAAAACCTGAGACAAGAGGCTGTGAGCTGCCACCCTTGGCACAGCAAAGGGCACAGGGAGCTGTGGCACAGCCAAGTGTGGGGCACTGAGAGACACAGCAGGAGCTGATGGCGGGGGAGAAGGAGAGACATTTTGGTGCTCTTGGACTGTGAGGGGAGGAGAGCCCAGGGGTTCCTTTGCTCAGGATCGCTCCTTGGAGGCACCAGTTCAGGCTGTTTGTGTGCTACTGCACTGTGCAAGGAGACATCTGAGGCTCTGCTATGGAAATCCTGGGATTGAGCCAGTGAGGAAGCCTGGTCTGACTGTGAGTGGGTGTGCAGGGAGTCAGGCAGGGACCCACTGGGTCAGTGGAGCCACCCCAGTGAAGGGGTGACAGTCCCAGCAGTGGCAGTCTGTGACATTGGGAGTGTGGCTGGTGGAGAGCCTTGTGAATGATCTCTCTGGGAAGTTTCCTTAACAGCAGGACCTGAGTTTAAATGGCTGTTTACTATGCAGGGCTGGCCCCAGCTCTCCATTTCTGACAATGCTCACATCCAGTCTCCTGTGGAGATGCACCCACAACTATTTATTTATATATATTCACATAAATGTGGTGCCAGGCTTGTAAACACAGGTAAATAACTGACATAGGAAACAGCAAAAACATCTCAGCATCCTTCCATCTTCCATCCCTTGGCTTGTGAGGCTGCAGTCTCACTGAAGCAGAGGTTCCCTACTTCCTTGGCAGCGCTCATTTACTCCCTGCCAGGTTCTGTGCTGTCCCTGGCTCCCAGGGGAGGGACAGCAGAGCTCTGAGACCCCTGCCTTTGCTGCCACACAGCAGTGCAGGTGGCAGCAGGAGTGGCCTGGTTAGGCAGACCCAGGCTGCCATTCCCACAGATTAGGTTTGCTACTGTGGGCACATCAAGGTCAAGCTGATGAGAGGTAAAGGCTCCTCCTAGGCTTCTGCACAGAGCCTGTTGTCCTCCAGCATGACAGAGGAAGTTTATGGGACCCCAGGAGACTGAATGCACCAAACTGGGCCTAATAATCTTGCAGGAAAACAAATTTGTTGTTTCAATTATCCTCCCACTTTTTGAGCCTCTTTAATCAGCTTCTCACACCTACCTGGCCAGATTATTCACACTTCCACTCTTGTACAATTTCTGTGGCATCTAATGCATCCACAGGCTCAGCAGATAACAGTTCTATGGCTTTATTGATATATAACATAACTATCCTCCCATCATTATTTCCCAGTTGCAGATAACTAGTTTTGTCTTCTTCCTGGCTCTACTCTGATGTGTCAAATACAGTCTGCTTCAAAATCTGCAGGTACATGTTATCTTGCAGGCAGGCACCACAATTTCCAACCTTAATGTTCCTCTAACGTTAAGGAATGATGATGACTTAGTGTGTGATTCTGCATTATTGAGGCTTAGGAACTATTCTGCATTTATCTGTCTGGCTAAAATCTATAAGGTAAATTTTAAAATGTGTTGTTAACAGAATTTTTTCCTGCAACAGAAGTCTATCAAACTTTGGGCAATCCCACTGTGTGCCATCCAGAACTTCAATTAAGGGTGTAAGACCCAGCAAAAAGCAGTAACCGTGTGTGTACATATCCAGACAGCAATATTGTCCTCTTGGAGTATGTTGCAGGGGATGGAGAGTGTGAGAGGTAAAGGTTTTTGTGTCTCTTACCCCTGTAGATTGCCTTTCAGAACTTAATTCTAACGTATACACTGGCTTCAACTTCTGATGATATAAGAAACTGTTCCTGAAAATAGGTCAACATGGTGAGGAATTAAAGGGAGCATATTGAGTAGGAAATAGAAAAATGAATTGTGTGATACCAAGAAGATAATGTTGATGAGAAGTCTAGAGAAAGAGATGATAGTGGAAAGATAAGAAGTGCATTTGAATATGCAAATTTGAAACATGTGAAGACCTATAGAACAAAATAGAGGAGATCTGAATAGTAAAATCAAAATTTTGATTAGTTTTTTCAAGACATGAATAAAGAACATGGTCCTCATAAGGACAGCTCTATTACTTTTCTATTAGAGAGTGAATGTTCAGTCCTGCTTCCTCACTTCTTTTTTTTTTTTAATTGAAGATTTTTTTTCTGGCAATATTGCATTCTATTCAGTCAAAACACTTTGCCTTGGTCATGTATAACTCCAGAAACATCATCAAGGCTGTAGCTCTAAGGCTGTCTCTTAATAGTGGAGTTGCCTCTCAGAAAGAGTGGTCTTAAATTCCTGAAGTGAATGTTCATATGATGAAATGGGCTTTGTGAACCAAAGAAAATAATCTGAGGTTAATGTCTCCAGTTTACTGTATTCCCCCTCTCTCCTTGTTCACCCCGGTTAGGAAAAAGTTGAAATTGGATGCTGTTAAAACTTAAAAAATTTAACATAAAAAGAAGCATTGCTCCACAGTGAATACCAAAATATTTGATTACACCACCTTAATGTAAATGTGATAAAATAGTTTTTAACAATGCCTTCTATATGATCTCTTAGCATAATACCTAGCAACTCTTTGCAGCATAATCCATAAAGGCAAAGTAATATATAAAAGATACAGTACTCAGAAGAGAGGAATACAGGGCATAGATTTCCTTCTGAGGTCCAAACTGTGTCGTGAGAAGAAGAACATTTAGATGCCTTCTGACCATCTGCAAGAGTCAGGATTCCTCATCTTTGAACTTTTGAAATTAAGTACTTATCTTTTAATGAGATAAGTAATGTTTAGCCTGGGCCAAAGTAGCAGAATACAGAATTCAGGGTCTCTGGGGAAATCAGTTTTTACTATCCCATCCATGGGGTAGTTAACAGCACTCAGGGATGTGTGCATTCTCTTGCAGGGAGGTGACAGAGACTGACCAGGTACCACCAGCCCTTGAAGCTTCTCCTTCCTGCAGTCTCTGGTCACAGCCCCACAGTGTTTATCCAGGGTTCAGTGGGGTCACTGATGGTGGAGGATGGTTTGCAGCACCAGAGCAGCTCCCACAGGACATTTATCTACACAGGATATTATTTACACAGCCCATTTGGATGGAACAGAGACTGCCTCCCCTTGTGAGGTGGCTGCATGTTCTGAGCAGGACTTGTGAGGCGCGAGAAGCTCCTGAGTATCATTCACCATTATTAAACAGTGATGACAATGTTCTCTGGCTCCACATCATTTTCAAAATCCACCACATGTCCCTGAGACAGAGAATTGGTGTTCTCATCTCAGCCATGCAGATGATGAAGCAGAACAGGCTGATGAATCTGTCACAAGGACAAACACAGTAGGACTGTGGCAATGGCAGAAACATTACTGGGATTTTTCTGGTGTAATCCAAAAATGTCATTTCCAGCAGACCAAGAGCTAGACCCTAGGCTGAGAGTGAATCTGGGGGGAAAGATGTACAATGATTATACTGGTTCCTTCTCCCTTGCCACAGGCTTAATGGTATTTAATGATTGTTTTACAGCATTGCCCCTGGACTCTGCTAGGCTCCTTGCACGCAATTAAAAACAGAGATAATCCTCACTCCAAACCATAGGTTATACACTGTTATAACTTTAAAATACCCAAGATTTCCTTAGAAAGGTTAAAAAAAAAAAAAACCCAAACCCTAATCTGACTGACTGCATTTCAGCCACAACACTGGGGAATTTTCCCAGTGCTCTCACAGAAAAATGAGATAAAACATACTGTGTTTATAATTTACTAATAAGTTACATAACCAATTAAAATGAGATATACTAAAGATTTTGTCATTATTTTCATCAGTTCATTCAAATCTCTGCAATGCAAACTGTAAAGAAAAGGAAAGGTGAGATTGATGTGGTTTTTATTTTACTATTTTTAAACTTTTTTTGGTGGTTTTAGATCTGAGGTAAATGTGCTAAACAGTAAATCCCAACCTGACAGATTTCATCAGGTCTCTGTATAACAAGCACTCTCTTTCAATCTTAAAATGTCACCACTGTATAAACCTTTTCAGTGTTCCCTCCTGTTCTCAGAGCCCTTTATAAACCCATTATGATTTAAAAAAGATTTTATTTCTCACAGCTCCTTCATAGAGAAGGTAAAACCAATTGCATCGTTTCCAGAATGTTGTGACCTGAGGTAATTTCCAGAGTGCTTGAATTGAAATTTTTATGAAGGATATGCACCCATTTGGCCCCTAACAAGAAAAAATGTGATCATATACATTGCTTAAGTTGTTTAAGATTAAAAAAATGCCCATAAATATGGTTGTGTCTCTTTAAGTTTTTGGAGTATACTAAAGAAAGTAAATAACACTACAATTTTCACTGCAGCAGCCGACAGCTGGCTGGCTTTAAATCTTAGTGGAAACAACATTCTGGATGCTCAGAGCCTCCACTGTTCCATTTCAGCTAAAGGCAGGATTACTTCAGCTGTATTATATCCTCCATCTCATTTTCAGCTCTATTGCACCAATTATGCAGCCTGGAGGCTTATAGAGGCTTATATTGAGTTTCAGATAGATATAAGAAAGTCGCCTATATTCTCTGTGATAAAAATAGTCATTAATTACTGAGATTTGTAAACCGCTTAGCATCCTTCTTAATGTGGTACATCAGGCACTTTACTGAATTCTATAGCTAATCACCAAAAAAAAAAGTGTGGGGAAAAAATACTTCTTGAAGAATGTGATCTTTCTTAGCTGGAATTGAATGCTGGAGTTAGAGGGATGAACAGAAAAGGCTCAGCCACTTCAGTATGAATTTGGTTTTCAAGGGCTTCGTTGTTTGTGTCTATAAAATCAATTAAACATTGATGCTGGAAGCAGCCCCTCGTGCAGGGTTCACCAATATAATCAAAGGTCTTCCTGAATCTGCATGGCACATATATAAAAAACAGAAGCCTTATCTAAATAGAAAATATATTTTCAAGTATGTGAAGGTACCAGAGTGAATTAACAAAAGCCCTTTTAGACTTCTTCAAAAGGACAGGAACAACAACAAACACTTGCTAAATTTCTACCCATGTGAATTATGTACCAACCACTATAATGACAAAATGGCTAATTATCATTCATCTCTTTGTGGTCTTTCATTGGGTGAAAGAAAACCAATCAATTATAATTTAAAAAAAACCCATTCAGGTCAGTTTTTAAATGTCTGAGCTTCATATTCCAAGTCACAATAAACCATTACTAAGGTAGTAATTTCAGCTTTCAGTTTGCTATTTGTTGTGGTGGTCAGATTTGTTGTTGTTTCTTTTTAGGAGCAAGAAATTCAGTCTATTAAAGGAAAACTCATTTAAGCTGGGTGGGTTTTAAACATTTATTTACTGCCTAATTTTTCTTAATTTGAAAAATCTCCATTTGCAGCTTTTCCTTGATTCTCCTGAGATGGATGATTTAATTACAGAAGCAAATGGGTTTAAGTCTTTTATGGCTTCCATTACCACAGGAGAGAAATGCCTCTTCTGTGCATAACTTATCCACATAAACTTGCCCCTCTAGTTGGGAAACAACAAATGGAATCAAGATAAAAAGATAATCCTAAAATCTTCATCTGTCTTGCAGCTGAAAAAGTGCTATCAGAAGGTGAGTTTTACAATAGAATCAGTTAGTGTGGATTCTCTGCCGGTCTACTGGACTGACTGAAAGTAGAACCAGACTGAAGCAAAGCAACAGTGAAGACTGAGATGTTTGGAGGTATTAACTGAATCACAGCAGAGGTTTCATCTATTCCACAGCTGCATCAAGCTCCAGCCACAGAGATCATTAGCAGATCAGCATCCATTGCTCACTTCCAAGTCCTTCAGGAGCAAAATGAAAACAAAATCCAAAACTTACCTGAGATATTAACTCTGGACAACGGAATTTATTCTATTCTTCTACTAACTTTGTGTAATTAAATGTTATGAGTGAACCACCATTTTAGGCTGTACTAATCTTTATGTATTGCAACACTCCCTAAGAGCCAAATTGTGAAACTGTGAACTTAATTATTTTTAGAACTTCAGACAATCGCACCTCACAGTTTCCAAAATAATGTTCCATCATTGACAGAAGATGGCTTATTTATTTTTTCACATTCCACTATTATAGGAAAATTTTGAAATATGTCATCTCAGCCTGCTCTTCTAATATTTTCTTCTTACTTTCCTCTTCTTGATAATAATGACAAACCAAATAGGGCCTTACTCATTTATATCTGTGTATGTCCATGTCCCTTTAGATTTGTACCTCTGATGTGGTGTGGGAATCTTGGTGATGGAGTATCCAAGCACTGCATGTGGCTCTTGAACTTCTGTGAGCAGGTAGAGGTAGATGAATTCATCCTGACAGTTTTGAAGTGTCATAAACAGCAGGAAAGAGAAAAGGCTTTTCAAATTATTTATCATTAATTACTTTTAGTGAAGAGTACACTAAGCATTTTAAAGATGCGAAGAAAATCTATGACTGACTGAGAAAGGTATCTGCATGAATTGAAATTTTTTATTTTCTCCCAGTATGTATTCCCATCTTTTGAATTTCACCCAGTGTTTTTCCTGACCTTCATATCTTTTGCAAACAGACAATTACTATTCATGGCATTTCCCATCAGATTTGTTTGCTGTTATGTATTGGTTCTAAAATTACAGGTCTCATCCAGTTTTAATTTTTTTCCTTGTCACCGATACTATTACAGATTATGCCATGGCTGTGCACCAGAAGTATTTGCAGCACTGTGGAAAGGAGAAATAGGCTTCTTAAAAATTCACATCCTTATTTAATGCTTTCATAATATTTCTCTCTTTAGGAAATGGGACAACCTGCAATGCAGATTTCATAGCTTTTAAACACTAATTTACTCTTAATACTTTTTCCCCCAATTTGCTGCAACAAGATAATTGTACTGACTGTGCAATGGTGAGTGAAAAAAGATTAGAGTGTGTGGCATTCCAGTGTTTTTGACAGCCTGATGTATTGCAGCTTGAAACATACAAGTCTTTTCAGTGTTATTCCCTTGTGCTCATTAAAACTGAGAACAAGCTTTAGGAATCTGACACTACTTTTCTTTCTGTTTTTAAAGAAGAGCAGAAATAAGCCTTTTGCACTGATCCCATTCACATGCTCATACTTGTGACCGAGGGGCTAATTTCCTCTTTCAGTTTCATTCTCACTTCCACTGTGAGCCTGAAGGAAAATGAGGATGGAGATGGCCGAGTGGCACCTCCAATATCTGTGAAATCAGATTACAGCATTCTGTGCTGGCTACAAGTAAGGGCAACACATGACTCTGCAACTATTATCTCTGTGAGATGGTAGCCAAGGAGAAGGAATTACATGACTTTGTAATGTAAGACAGGAGACGACCAAGTCAAATAATTTCTGTTTAATATCACCTTTGAGCACACTCCCAGTGCAGCCTGAGCTTTCTGTTACCAGCTCAGCTGCTATGTGGCTCATCCCTCATGCCAGATTTCCTTTTTGCAGGAACAGGAGGGCTAGGAAGGGGAGTGCTTTAGACTTAGTCATAAGGATGCAGTAAAACAGCATTCTTGGTGGGGTTTCTGCTAACAGGTTTGGTCCTGTTCAAATGCTCAAAAATAGATATTTCACAGAAGGAGGTATTTCACAGAAACTCCTTTCCTTGCTTTATGGAAGTATATCTTAGGTTATGGTAAAATTTGGATCACATTCTCCCTTCTTCCCTATAAATCACCATGGATAACAGAGTAGGAAACTTCATCCCAGAGAAGGGATTGGGTCACACAGCATAAAAGTCAGTCCTGGAAAGAAAAGAATATTTCTGTCAAGTGTTTAAACACTATATGCCTCTTTTGTTCCTAAATGGGGAAAAATAAGTGATAATAACTCTGCCATGTGCCTTAGGTTCCCTGGGTTGACACTTGACACTTGCCTTATGTCACCCATATACCTCTGTGGCCATAAAGATTTGATTAGGAGTGTGGTAGTTCAGCAGAGCAGAGTGAAAGGTGGGCTATCATTCCAGCAGATAAATGTCTCCAGTAAGTCAATCTGACTCTTGTACTTTGAGTTTAGTATCTATTGTATACCAGTCAAACCAACCTTTTAGATTTAATAGGACAGTCTCTTGACTTTCTGAAAGTTGCAGTTCACCGGGCATTATTCCAAAAATCATCCATTTCCAGCACTGAAATGACTTTCAGGACCAAACCATGCTTTACATCTCTGGTTTTCACAAAGATTGCACTGTATCCATTATCCTGTGAAAACTAAAGACAAAGTAGAAGTGGCTTTTCTCTCTCACTTAATCACCACCATTAAGAGCTATGGTTTTAAGGACAGTGCCCAGTGGTAAATTTTCACCTTAAAGAGTACTGTGAGAACTACCTAAGCCTGGCATAGGAGATTTTAAGTACTGTCCCATGAAAAAAATAAAAAAACCAAAAGCTTTCTTTTTATTCTGCCCCCTGAATATTTAGAGGCAAAATTAAGGTGGTTACGTGTTTTAATGAAGGTGCAGTATTCGGAGTCTAGTAAGGGATAATGGAGCTCAACAAACTAAATGATAAAACCTTTTCTTTTTTACAGAACATTGCTTTAGCCTACCTGGAAGAGAAATCTTTGTGTTTTCCCCTAAAGGCTGTGGGAATTAGGCTTTAGGTTCAACTTAAGCCTGGGCAAAATAATAGGAAAAATATATTACAAATAGCTGGAATTATTTCAAAAGGGAAACAGCTGGTCATGTTTTATTGACTTCTATGTTCATCCCTTCACAAACGTTTGTATTCATGTGAGTGAAATTTTATTTGTAGAAAAATTTGAGAAATAGACTTTTAGATTGTGAGCTGAAATCAGTTTCATACTATACCAAATCCATTTTAGGTGAAAGTGAAAGTAATAGATTTCTGATTTTCCAATTAAATTTGTCAGAAGGCTCTTTTCTCTCCCTTCCCTGGCTCCCTCTCTCTTCCCTAGGTAACACTCGAAGTAGAAATGAGTCATGATATTAGAAAAAATTTCTTTACTGAAAAGGGGGTCAGACATTGGAACAGGTTGTCCAGGGAAGTGATGGAATCAGCATCCCTGGAGGTAGGCATGATGTTTAGGATCATGGTTTAATGGTGAACATGGCAGTCATGAGTTAATGGTTTGTCTCCATAGTCTTAGAGGTCTTTTCCAACCTAAATGATTCTGTGATTCTGAATGACCCAGTTCCTTGCTGTCCCAATTGCCCCATTACCTATCTCTGTATACAAATTCAACACTCCATATAGCAAATCAATATCTCCAATAATGAGATTTCTGTAATATTTTGCTTTATAGAACACTTATAGAAAACTCTGGATCAAACAGATCTTTGATAGTCCCAATATAAAAATTCTTTCTTCTTCTCTCTGGGTTGATTATTGATCTATCTTTGTGGGGTTTTTTTCCTCTTTCTTTGTGTCTACGAATTACACACTTCTTCCCCATCCGTTACACACTTCTTCCCAGTCAGTACTACCTGGGTGGGCTGCTGATAACAAATTGAATCTTGTCCTTGAGTATCTAAACAAGATTTTGGGGGATATGTTTCAAGAAATTTCCTCCTTCTTCCTGCACATCCCCCTGCCCTTGTGGTTTCCTGTCAGTTATGTGCAGGTGATATCTGCCAATGAATAAGAAGTATTAAGAGAGAAAGCCCTTCTCTGAACCATGAAAATCTAAATCTGCCCTGAAACACTCTTCCAAATGATCAGTAAGGAGATATTACTCTTGTGATACCTCCAGCAGAGCCCCACATTAGCTGAACCAGAAATCTTTGAGGCAGGCTGAATTCCAGGTGACACAGCCACATATCCTTGCAATGAGAGCAAGCCTGACCATCAGGAATTGTAGCTCACCTTCTTAACCTAATAAAAATTACAGCCAGAGATATTTAGAGTTGTTCAGAAGAAAAAAAAAAAAGAAAAAAAACCCCAGTTTTTCAAAAGAAAAACCCAGAACCCTTAACTTTTTAATTTGTTAACCAAGCTTCCCTTAATTGCCTTTGCTTCAGTCTGCCTCTTCCAGGAATGTACTTAGATATAATGAAGTGTATCATCAAGAAAGGGAAGAGCTGAAATATATCCCAAGGTGACCTACTACAAACAGCAATATTAATTCTCTAAACACAATTTTCAAGCATGTCATAAGCTAAGTGCTGCTGACATAAGATCTCCAAATAATTACGGACTGCAGCCACATTGAGAAAAATAAAAGTATCTTCGTGAGCAATTTATTCATTTGCTGTCCACAGTCTGTGTACAGACAAGTGGCAGCTGCAGATGTCTAGTTCACATGCTGCCTAAGAAATACTGGTTTCCTTCAGTAACAATGGCAATACTTTCACTGGTGGTGCACAAACTAACAGTGAAAATGGGCTTCATAAATTTAACAGTGCTGAATCTATTCCAATATTGCATTTGGTTAAATTCTTTGCTTGGAAAATAGTCAGATAGGCAATTCTAAGCATAATCAGGTAACTCCAAAGTCCTCCAGAATTTTCAGTTGTATGTAATTTTTTCATTCTCATTTTCATCTGATTATAGAACAAGTGTCACATTCTCTGTCAGAAGGGAAGCAACATGCTAAGAAAAGGTGTAGTAGATGTTGGTATACATATACCCCTTTAACTTACTAATTTTTAAAAGTATATAAATATTTTTGTGATTCTTAACTATTTATATTTTATTCAGACTAAGTATTACTTTTTGAAACTGTCAATAAGCACATCTGGAAAACAACAGAGTGGTAGTAAAGTTGCTCATAAAGCTAATATTCCCTTAGCCAGCACTGCCTGAAGCTAAAAATCTTTTAACATATTAGAATCAAACAGCTCTTCTGCTTCCCCAAGACCCTCTAGCCATGCATTATAAAATACTGAACTGTACTTTCAAATGCTTTGCCAGAAAGAGCAATCAGTTGTTTTCTATTTAAAAAGTGAGGGATTATTCTTATTCATCTTTCATCTGAAAAACTCCTGGGAGATTTTTGGGGAGTTCCTTGAATGAGGACCCTTCCCTGCCTTCATTCTAGAAATATCCCTGACCAATTAAGTTCGGTGGCATGTTCCAGACACTTCTGTGTTTCTGCACAAACCCTCAGAAAGCTTCTCCTTCTGCTGGTTTCCAAAGTTCTTAGCAGGTCTATAGCTGGCATCCGGCATGTGAGGAGCTTCCATCCCTCATTTTCCCCTCTGAGGTGCTGCTGACTGCAGCAAAGAGCACCAGAGGACAAGGAGTGCTGAGAGGAGTCGAGTGTCTTGGAGGTTAAGATGCAAACTCTTCACCCAGATAATGAAAATTGCTCTGTTGACAGGGATTACACCTTCAAGCACTGACCTTATGCCATTCAAGTCAGTTTAAGATGCAGTTGTATAAAAGACTGCTTTAAGCATAAGTCCACATTATCAGTGGAGAGTTTTCTTGGTTGTTGAACAATCATGAGAAGGAGAAGCTTCATGAAAGTATCATAAAATGTTTGCAATAATTTTATGCATAATAAGTGCTAGTTGAGCTTGTAGGTTTTTTCACGTTCTGCTCTTTATTGAGACAGCTTCTCAGCCTGATGAAAAGCTGCTTGTTGTCTTGGGCAGGAAATCTCCTCACACCTTTTCCAGGTTTCATGGTGGTGGGTAGAGTAGGGTGTGTAAATCAAAGCAGTATGGGACAAAATACGATGGGTTTTACTAGCAATTAATGAGAGGAAAGGTCGAAATGTTTGCCCAGTAACATCACCGGTCTGGGCTGTTTTCTCCTCATTGTGGACCTGTGAGTTAAGCATGTGGCTTCTAATGAAAGCCTGTTGGGTTTAGACACCTTTTTAATCTTAGCCTTCACTGCATCCCTTGGAATTAGAAAGTGAATGTGTGTAGCAGATGTTCCCAGCCTGCTTTGCCTCATTGTAATTCCTACAATACTTGGTTCCTTATCTTTAACCCATTTCTGAAATCGATGGTGTCAAGCCTCTCTGGCTTCACATAATCTAATATGTTTTAAAAAATGATTTTTCTTGCCATCTTATTCTTTCTGCCTCGCTTCTGCATCTTCCATCGACTTTAATTAAGCTTTCCTTGGGCTTGTGACCTTGACGAGCTTTTAAAAATAAAGTGAACTGACTTGCAAAGTGATTTTTCCCAATCTTTTTGTAGCCCTGCTGGAAATTCCCTTGGTGTGATGTTTAAAAATATAGCCTATTCATTTGGGATCATCATGTGTGCACTGTGTGGCAATAAGGAGAAACCTCAGCTATCTAATTATTAAATTCCAGTAAATAATTCCATTTCTCTCTAATTTCTGGTTTGACTTTTCTAGTCCTTTAGGACCTAACTATACACTGGGTTTTTTTTTTTAAGAAAGATGGAAAAAAATGTTCTTTCAGAAATACAGTATTGAAAGAAAACCTTTTCAAAAAAAGTAGAGTGCAGAATAGAAGATGTCTAATGAAATGCCTAATACAGATTCTCAGCATTCTTGTTATCTTCCTTAGCATTTTTGCCCCCCAAAAATTCTAGAATAGTTGGGTAGAAGGAGATAACTCTTCTTAATTCCATTTATAATTACATTTGCCTGGCTTCCATTGGAAGTCTGAATAGTTGCTTTTGTCCTGATTTTCACTGCTGTGGAATCTACATATAAATCACTGCATACTGTCATGCTCTGGAAGGCTGGACATGAAATACCCCTAAATCTGACAGTATAGATGCCAGATCTACAGAGGGTCTTATGTGCAGAATGGCTAAATGGGTCTAAAACCTCAAAGGATTTTTTGGTCTCTTCTTTCTTACTTGGAATCATTCTTTTTGCCAGCTTCCGTGCCTTGTGGATGGAAAGGAGTGGACAAACCCAGGAGTATACAATGCCACACAGGGCTTTATGTAGATTTGCAATTACCTGCCTTTGCAGAGGCTTCTCATCCTGTGTTCATGGGAGAGCTGGAGGAGCTGGCAGATTTTTTTGCCTGATTTTTTTGACAAAAATCACATAGTGCTGGAGAACTCACCAGGGTCAAGAAATGAAGGCAGCATTGGATGTGGCTGCACACACAGAGCAAACTCACAGCAGGAGGGAGGAAAAAAGCTTTTCTAGGCACTACATAATGTACCAAATAACACAATAAAAATCTTAGTAAAGGCTGGAATTTTAGGTTTAGGTCCAGGTAAATACTAGAGGGAAGACTACGGTGTGCTTTGACCTAGTGACCAACAGTGACACAACTCCTCATTTATTTTTGCTGGGAACATATTTTGGATTAGACATGACTTGTGACTTGTAACCTCTTTTCTTTTGGAAAGGAAAAAGAAAAAAAATCCAATCTCTTCAAAGAGATTATGCTCAGTGTTAGCAAAAACCAACCTTGAATTAACATTTGCTATCTGACTACTGCTAATTTAGCAATCCTTGATATGATGCATTTAAAACTCTCCTAATTCCCAGTATTTCTGAAGCCATATTCTAGTATGTTGTAGTTTTCCACTGCAGCAAGGCCTTTTCAAGTGCTTTTGAACAACAGATTATTTTTTTCTACTTAGATGCCTTAGTGTAGAGCCTAGCAAATTACAACAGATCCCTGCAGCAAAGTTCAGTACCCTGATTTTAGACCTGAAACAGAATAGCAGGACAGCAAGGTGTGATATTTTCCTAACACTGCCAGAGTGCTTTTGCAATCCAGGTGCATCCTGTGCTTGGAATGAGCCTGGGTGTCCCTAAAATACCAGTGCAGTGCTTTTTATGGACACAGCCTCACTGAGCAAGAGGGGACAATTCCCTGCCATGAAATGAGGTATGTGTCTGCCAGTGTTAGATCAAGTCCTAGCCCTGATTTTAAAGAGCATTGATTTAGTCACTCAGGTCAAAATGTAATATAAGGCGTTAATGATGTCATAAAATTGACATAATTAATATCCATTCCTTGCTAGCTATGAAAAATAAGTGTTTCAAACAACTATGACATTCAAGTCACTCCAGATTTCTTTTATTTTCATCCCCCCCCCCTTTTTGAAGTCAGTCTATTGTTGTTATTATTAGATTTAAAGGAAAAGTTAGAAGAAGAATGCTGGGAGAAGACAGGTTGCAAATTATTTTTCATGTGCATTTTTCCTCAAGAAGCACTCCTTGGTGTTTTTAAAAGTGTTTGGGTGTTTTTAAAAGTGTTTGATTGTTTTTCTGCTCCACTTTGGAAGGTAGGCAATTAGCCTCCACCAGGACTGCAAGCCTTGAGCCTTTTAAGTAGACTTGTATTGAAAATGGGAGATGATGAAGGAATAAGAGAGCTTCTCCTCAGAAGAGTCTGGACCTTTGGGCAATAGGGATACTGCCTTTGGAAGGGAATGGACACTGTGTGATATTCCACCTCTGTGCTGGGATGAAGTTCATTCTTTTGCCTTGCATT
The DNA here is from genome assembly GCF_017590055.1 of Onychostruthus taczanowskii. Classification (NCBI taxonomy): domain Eukaryota; kingdom Metazoa; phylum Chordata; class Aves; order Passeriformes; family Passeridae; genus Onychostruthus; species Onychostruthus taczanowskii. The sequence goes on from NW_024504455.1 coordinate 6,926,693, forward strand.
TCACCTAAACAGAAACTTCTGCTGTCACAGAGTCTGTTGCATCCTGTACAGACACTCTGCTCTTAAAAAACAACACCTTTTTTCCATATGGCTTGAATTAATTTACTGAAACATTTGCAGATTGGGGGTGCTTGGGGGTAATGGAATTCTCTGTCTGCTACTACCCACAAAGATGCAAATGCTTACCTAGAATTACTGAGGAAGAAGGTATGCCCTCAAGTTTCTCAGCATAGATCAATGTTCAATTTAACAAATCTTTTAGATAAGGGTAAGGCTTTTTTTTTTTTTTTTTTTTTGTCATAATCTGGAATATATACAGCATCAGCAAGAAACTTTCAGTCAATTTTATTTTGATATCTGAAACTCAGCATCTCTTAAGTGACTTAAATTGCCACTTTTTACAGTCCCCTTAGGAGTTCATATGTAGTCAACAACAGTTAGGGTTCAGTTTAAAATAATTCATTGCTTGCTGTCCTGATGGTATGAGTTAGTACTCATGCAGGACAGATTTATCAGCTTGATTTTGAACCTGTATTTGCAGGGAGGTTTTGGAAATTTTTCTTTCTCTTACAGGTAGATCCAGAGCAATTGACAAGATCTATGATCCCAGCACCTTAAATTCTTTCTGTGTTAGTGAGTGGCTGCTCAAAGTGTATTATAGCAGGCCAGATCCTTTCTAGGCTTGTCTGAGGTAGTTTCAATTTTAGGATGTAGTGGTACTTTATCCACCAGCATTCTGAATCTGCCCAAAGTGGCAGTTTGTGCTCCGATCCCTTGATTAGAGAGCAAAGAGAGCAGCATGAGAGAAAAGGGCCAAAGGTGTTATCTGTGTTGGCCACCCTGCAAGAGGTATCCTGCGTTTGACACTTGCATGCTTGCCCTCCAGGCTTGCCCTGGCTCAAATGTACATTAAATCAGATCTATGGAATTTTAGCTTTTTCAGGTTGATGTGAATGAGGAGCTCATTAGGAGATTTCTAAGCAAAATTGCATAAATGGGGCCGAGGATGTTAGGTCTTTAATTTTGGACATTGGTCTTGAATTTTTAGACTTCTGAAATGGAAATGGTTTGTTTTTTCAGGTATAAAGAATGATCATGACACACAAGTCAGAGTGATATGTGAATCATTTTGCCTTTATCATATTTTCTGATAAAATGACTTGAATTTGCAATACATGTAACTTTTCATGTTAATAGCTGGTGAAATTCCTTGTAGTTTCAGATACGAACAGAATAGTTTTTTCTTGGCATACTGGTTATTCCTTAGATCAAAAATTTATCTTGCTTTATTTCTAATGTGCTCATAAACATTTTTCTGAGTGAAACATTACTGCAATTCCATGCATACACACTGTATTTGAAATAGTCCCAACAGAATCTGATGCCAAACCTTTCCGTGTGGAGGAGAGTTGCCCATAACATAACAGATAGGAATTGAACTTAAAGTCATTCAGAATTTACAGGTCAACTTCAAAGAGGATTTCTGCTCATGTTTTATTGTTTTTCCATTTTACTCCAGGTCATGGACTGTATATGACTGATGTTTCTGCAAGCTTTGAGAAATCCATCAGTGTTGCATTGGATTCATCATCTTTCCTGACATAAAAATTGATAAATAGGATGTGCTTCATAGTTAATTCCTATCCTTGCTATACAGGCCATACACACAAAAGGAAAAGCCCTGTGATTGTGAAGGAACTTATGATAGAGCATGCATTCAAGATTATACATGCATATGAAGATCATCTGAAAATTTGCTTTCATAGTCTGTCTGATCAACTGAGGAGGAAGAGATGCTGTGTCTAGACATGCAAAGATGCATATCAGTTAAGCTACAATAATTTTTAAGGCAAGGTACACAGCCACTTGACAGATGGTAATTCCTTCTTTAGGGCTTCCTGTTTTCCTCCCTGACTCTCGAGTTGTTATGATAAACTTGGCACAGCTTTGGTGTTTGGAAGGGAGCTCTGTGACAGAGGAGCATGTGTGTTGTACAAGTATGTACACATACCTCAAATCATTATTGTATAACACATCCTCAGGCACTGCTGCATCTATTTGCAGAATAGATGGATGGCTGAGCTTTTTGAACTTGAATAAATCACCTCTGACCAAAATATCTGAGTCCCTACTGCTGGAACCTTCTTTGATATGTGTTTCTAAACCAAGTAAGAAGCCCAAGAAGAGACGCAAAGCAAAAAGAGGTGATCGCAAGGAAGAGAAGGCTGAACAGCATGGTGAGCTGAAGTACTGCTAATCATGGAGGGCTAGAATTGATCCAGCTGTGGCAACCAAGCCCAACACCTGCAGCTTGTTCTGCCAGCTGTGGCTATTTGATTTGTATTCAGATGGTGGCCAGAAGAGCTCAACAATGATGAGTTCAGTTGCAGCAGCTGGTGGACAGTTCATGAAGATTCAGGTCATTTTGGAACAACCCACAAGCTAAACAAGCCAGTAGAGTAATCCCCTTTTATTACAATCATTAGGAAGTAAATGACCAAACAAGATTTATGGGTCTATGTCAGCATGTCTATAAAGGTCAGCTACCATTTATTATAGTAATCTGATATATTTAAAAGATACAAGGGGAATAAAAATGTTTCAATGTGCCAAAAAAAGAACAGAATAGGAAAAATCCAAGTCCTAGCAGTTGAAATGTAATGATATTCCAATCAGCCTTGCCAATGGGGCAGAGGAGTTCTAGGGGGAATAGTAATACAGAGAATCAGATTTGTCTTGCAGACTTAAAATAGTACCAATGAGAAAAATTTAAAAGTCTAAAAAATTATTTGAACCTTCTTAGATTTCTCCCTGACCACCCTTTACATGCTCACAGGCATCTTCTTTATTGGTAGAAATATGAATGCTGTCACTACCTCAAGTAGAAAACCTGTTCATGTGAAAAAAATTACTATGAGTAATCTAAAAACAGAGAGCAGAGAAAGGAGAGCTTGGAGTGATTCAAAACATGTTTAGCCTTCATATTAGATATGTTTACACATGTTTAAATTTTGTTTGATTACTGATGACAAGAGTTTCTCTCTTCCTTATGTTAATATAAATCAGGAACTGTGAAAAGGAAAATGCTGTGGTTTTATTTTTCTGAAAGCAAATTTCCTACCTTTGTCTCTTGCTGGAAAAGAACCTAACTTAACAAGGTGTCATTAAGGGCAAAGACTGAACTTTTAAAGGATCTTGGTGCAAATTTATCTTGTCAATATTGGGGAAAGTTAAGCAGCTATGGCAAAAAAAAAAAACCAAAAAAACCAAAAAAAACCACCACCCAACAACAAAAAACCAACAATTGCTTATGACATAAAATTTTCCTTTCTAGCAGTGTATTAAATTAGATGTCTCTGCTGCTGTCTTTCCTCTTTTAAGTACCATCACAATTATGTTAGTCAGTGTGTGAATGCCCCTGTGTAGTGGCAGCTCAGATCAGCTAAGTTTGTATTCTTCCATTTCATTTATTCAGTAAGGAATATGAATCTCTGTCTCTCACAAAAGCCAGTGTGGATAAGTAAGAATTTGGACCAATGTATTTCTGAGAGTGGGTGCTTACTTCAAGGGAGTGATATGCAGCTCCCTGTTCAAAAGATGCAGCCCTGTTTTCAGAGCTGAAGATGAGTTATCTTAGTGAAGAAGAATTCCTTGCTCAACTGTTGTTTTTGGGGTTTTTTTTTTTTTTTGTTTTTTGTTTTTTTTTTTGTTAATGGGAGCAGGTGTATTGGGTCAGGAAATATTCTCTTTTCAGAGACCTGAAAGGACCTGACTGTCAAAATGCATTTGGAATGTGAGACAGGCAGCCCTTCCGAGAGGGAACTGAGGGGCACTGACTGATGGCATCTGGGCACTGCCTAACACTTTTGAGGGATGACCATTCCAAATCTGTCCTTCAAGGATGCCTTTTTGCTCCAGCTCCAATTCCACTTGTTTAAAAGAGAGAGAGAGAGAGCAAAAAAGACAAAACAAATGGCCCACAGCAGGTTTCTGGTTGATAGCATGGATTCAGGAGAGCTTGTTACAGTGAACAGATATTACTTTCCAATACCTCTGCAATAAAATTTTGCTGTCAGCAGGAATCCATATTTTTACAGAAAAATAAACCAAGACTGTTTAGCCAGATATATTACAATAGATCTTGGAGTGTAACTGGGGAAGAACACATAGCTAGTAAAGAAATAAATATTTAAGTTAAATATATTTATTGCCAGTTGATATAATTTAGCTTTTTATGTTCTGGATCATCTTGAATTTAATGGCTAACCAAAAAAGAAAGCACTTCAAAAGGGATTAAAAAAAAAAAAAAAAAAAAAAAAAAAAAGGGAGAAAAGGGAGGGAGAAATTATTAAAAATCTGTGCTAATAAGCTGAGCTCTGCTTTGCTAGAGGCATGTTTGGCATTGGAGAAAAACCAGAATATACTAATGAGATTAAAACTTTGCAGTTATAGTGGGCTTGTGCATTTCCAGAATGGCAGAAAAATAAAAATTATGAGTACTTCTTTAGGAGGTTTGTTTTAAAATGACTGATACAGTTAGAGGTTTTCTTCTAGATATGAATCCAAAGATAAAATTACCCTAAATTGTCAGATGTTTTAAAATTTGGAGATGTTATATGTACCTATAATGAGTTAAGATATAAATCATCTACGACAGAGATAGCACTGCCTTTTTTTTTCTTTCCTTCAGGTAAATATAAATATATGTACCTCCTATTTAAGTGCAAGAACATCTTGCATTTCTAAAATTCTGGCAACTTTGAATCATCAGAGAGCATCAAGGCAAGTAGTCCTAAACTATGTCTTTCACTTCAGCCATATGTTGAAGATTTTTTTGAACACTGTCTCCTCTCTCTTTTCCTAAAGAGCTCTAAATTTGCATGAAAAATAGGGGAATAGAAAACTTCAAGGATTATTAATAAAATGTGATGGTGGTGTGTGTTCCTGTAACTGTGCCTTGGGTTAATAAAGGACAAATGGGTGAGTTACAGAAACTGTGCCTTGTTTTTCTGTCTTAAGGATAATGTGAACTTACTGATTCAAAAAATGTGTTGTGAGGCCTCATAAGTATTGACTTTTAGAGGAATATAACTAATTCTTCTCAATTAAGCTTGTATTGGCTAAAAGCTAGGTGTTGATTTTTAGTCATTATTGACAGAACATTTTATTGAAGGCATTTTTCATATCATGTGGTAAAATGCTGAGATTTGTAATTAACACATTGTAGGTTCCAAAGTGATAAGTTTCTTACAGGACTTTAAATTACCGTTACTTATTGCCCATTCTACTTTCTGCATCTAGAACCTTCTGGCAGTTCATCAAAAGTAGCAGAAAATTTCAATTAAAAGTGTCCTCTTGGATTTTGTGCATACCACATATGAAACAAAATACCTTCTTGTAGTTCAATGACCTCATGCGGGAGAAATCTTGAATGAAATATTTGGTATTTTTATTTGGGTTTGCTTTTAAAAGAGGGACAATCTGCAGCTGACTTAATGCCTGGTAGTTGGTTTCATTTGGCACTTTAAGGTATATCTGCCAGCTGAGAGCAGATAGCCCTCCTGCACTGGCCTGGGAGAGGAACCAGTTTCAGCAGCATTGTGCCACACATGCTGCCAAAAATGAAGTCAAAGGTGCTAGCAACCATGGTGTTCCACTTAACTGTCCTGAAAATGATGATCCTCATCATGGAAGTGAATAGCCTGCATTCTAAGGTCTGCACCTGCTTTTACTCAGTTCAGCAGCAGCTCTAAAGTCAGTGCTAACAGTATATTTGCAGTATATCAGAGTGAGCACACTTTTATCCGCCTCCCCACCCTTCCCCCGCACCCTTTTTTTTTTTTAACAGCAATTAATTTCAGCAATTACTCTTCCTCCTTTCTGGTTTATTGCCTGAGTACCACTAAGGCCAGTGTTGTGACTGTAGTATCAATTTTAGTGGAGGTTTACTGCCCAGCTCCCTCAAACCCTACTAATTACTGACTCGGGCAGTACTAAGGGAGCAGGAATGATACAGGAGGTACAAGGCAGGAGAAAGTTTAGGGCCAGAGTTGCTGAAAGGAACATTTGTGAAGCCCTCTGAGGATGCCAGCTCCCAGCAAGGAGAACTGACTCACAAGCAGGCTACAAATGTGCAGCCTCTGGAACACCAGCGAGTTGGTGTTCCTGTGACAGCGACAGGCTTGCTCCCATCCAGCCCACACTCGGAGAGGATCAGCTGGGACCTGGAGGCTTCACAAGTGCGTGAATTCAGGGCTGGCCCTGCCATAAACTGGATGAGAGAGGCTGCATTTCAATTTGGATTGAACTCCACGCCGCTGTGGCTTCCAAACTAGAGCTGGCTCACTTCTTGTTGATTTGGAGAACAAGCCACTGGAATGAGAACCCATGGGGAAATATGTTCTGCTGACTGATCTCCCTGGGAAGGGTAAAGTGGGGTAACCTCATGCAGTGTGTAAAGGTACAAAGTCATTAAAAACACTAAATTATGTCTTCAACAAAAAGTAGAAGAGAAAATTATTTTTCTTTTGTCATTTTTCATACCGTCCAGTATGTTGTATACCACTGTATACCATCCAGTTGTAACTGAGAGAATATTTATTTTTGCCCTTGTATGAAGTAAAAAAGGGTTATATTTGTTTTTATTAATTTTAATTAGCTTTTTATTTACAAATACCTGGGACAGGAAAGTGGCATAAAAATCTTTGCCATAATGGTTCAGAGCCATTGTAAAATTTTCATTCTGGGCAGTATGCAATGTGGAGAAAAATCTTGGCATGCCAGTATTTTCACATTGTTCAAAAGGCTTTTAAGGTCAGAATGGATTATTCTGATAAGAATGTGACCTCCTGTCCACAACATGTACCACAAAACTTAACTTGTCAGAGGAGTTTCATTGTGGTTTGCTAGTTTTAGCTCACCTTGCCTAGCTCACTGTGAATATTCAAGATTTGACAGGCTTCAAGGAAAATATGCTGGATTCCAGAAAACATACGCATCAAATCAAATGGATAATTAGTCTGGGTCTAATATGAAATTTTCAAGGGGACCAATCACCACAGTATTTTCCTTTTCTTCAGGATGTGTATGTGCACATGCTTCCCAATCATCCTGAGTGGTTAAACACTTACTGAGAATGGCTGACCTTCTCATAGACCCTTCTGACCTAATTACTGCAGTGGATGTATTTGCCTTTCTGAAGATTTTTTTCTTCTTGCTCAGCTCAGGTTATTCAGTTGAGGCCCATATTGGGCTCCAAAGACACCATCATGGGCCTTCCAGTACACAAAGTGCATAACCAAAAATTATTATTCTCACATCAGAAGGGAGGATACGTAACAAATGTTATGCAGTTACCATCACCAGCTCCCACTTAATGACATTCCCAGTCTCCTCAAAACACAAAACAAATAAACAAATAAGCAAACAAACAAACAAAAAAAAACACATCCAAAAGCAGGCAGTATTTATTTTATCTAAGTATCATAGAGATGGTGTACTGTCTAGATGAAGGATTCCACTTGAAATCCTCTTGCTCTCCTAGTTTCTTAAGCCACCTCTATACTACTAGGGTTTTGGTGTTTTTTGTGGGTTTTTTTTTTTTTTTGGTGGTTTTTTTTAAATAAAAAAGTCTGGGGGAAGGTCTGAAAAGAAATGTTGCGTTAAGTCAGGTTAGGTAGAAGAAGATGGTTCTCACTAACTTATCAGTCTTTTAGTCTCTAATGTTTTCAGTGAGGGAAAAAAACTATTTTGGGCAAGCTTTTTTAAACTCTTCAGGTCTGTTTCAGGGGCCTGGAACTGATATAAGTGAGAAGTGGAACAAGCACCCTCGGCCAAAAGCTATGGTGTAGACACAAGTAGCTGAGTTACCTCTCGGCCAAGCCCAATTTTGCTGACACCTGAGAAGAAGTGACAAGATTATCAGGCTGGCATTGACAGCATCAGCATGGGTGGACAGGGCTGACATTTTTTTATGGCTATTAGGTCCTAAAGCAGGGATGTGTCAGCTAAGGGGAGCACCCCAGCCGTATGGTGCTCGCCCTTCCCAGGCCTGAGAGAGGAAAACAAGCAGATCCCCCTGGCTAATCATGTTAGTGCTGCTGACAGCCTCTGCCGTGCCTCGAGGATTTTGCAGCTCTGTTGCTGTGCCAGGGGGGTTGTGTTTGGGTGATAGCCTGTGCATCAGGCTCTCCTCTGGCTTGTAGAGAGCATGGTGGATTACTCCCTTTTGTGTTTTGGCTGCACTGGCTGAGAACTTCTCCAACAGCTAAAGCTGCTATTTTTAAGCAGCCACAAGAAACTGATTTATCTGTCAGTGCAGGGGAATGTGCTTTGCAAAGCAGTGAGCTACATATCTGGGTCACGCACTGCCATGGAGTCAGGCAGCCCTGTGCAGCTCAGTCAGGAATTAGGCAGCTATCAAATATTGGGTTTGGGGGAGAAGGAAGAAGAATCCTCAAACAGCAGGGAAGGAGTCTTCTTTGGGATAAGAATCACCATATGCTAAGCTGCTTTCTTGCCATCAGCTGGACAGCTGTACTTTAAGCTGTCTAGAGGAATAAAGCAAACCAGCCTCTTTATTCCACAATTTTGAAAGGAAAATCATTTTTTAATTGGTTGGTCTTTGTTTAGGACATCTATAACAGGTACCCATAAGCCTCTCTCTTAAGCCAGCCTAGCCTACTTGTACTATTACTGTAATTTTAAAAACTTTGGGGGTTGCTTGCATGTGTGTTTTCATTATAAAAGCAGCCTAGCCCAGCATTCCTTTGGATAAGAGAGGGGCAGAAAATTGGTCTGTACCTCTCCTGTGGGAGTCTGAGACAGTCCTTGAACTACTTCACTGGAAAATAATTTCCCTAACCATTTTCTACACTGGCTCGTGAAGGGGAGAGCTGTGCCCCTTTGCTTCCACAAGGTTCCCACCTCAAAAGCAAGTCCATGAGCAATACGACATGGAAAGAGCAGGATCTTATGGCTTCATCTTTCAACATCTTGCTACAGTGTGGCAGTAATGGTATCACTGATGTGGGCAGAGCCCAGCTATCCATCTGAGAATGGAAGGATGAGACAGGGAACACCACGGTCCAGAAGATGATGAAATTCCATTGTTGTGTCATCCTTGCCAGGCAGGGCTGGTTGTTCCCAGGCACCACACAACTGGGAGGAATTGGTGGCTTGTGACAGCAGCTCTCCAATGGGTGAGTAGAAACAGAACAGAACATGACATGGGAAAAAGTGTAACTGCTGCCTTAAGGAAAAAATTTAAGTGATCTGGGATTGTTGCATTCTATTTTCATACTGTTTTTCTTCCTAATTTTCTTTAGTACAGTGTATTTTTGTAAGTTTTTAGCTTGTGTAGTGTCTTAACACAAAATCTTTGAGGACAAAGATGCATCAATTAGATCATGCCTACAAAGACCATGATTGTGATCTTTTTCCCCCTTTAGCATTTTGGATTAAACTACTTGATTGGCTTGGAGAGGAGTGGTCTGGGAAAGGAGTTTCAATTATTATTTCATATAGGCTCATCAGACTGGATTGATGCTAACTGGCTTATGTAATATACCCCAACAAAAAAAGAATAATAATAATACTAATAATCAAAAACCAAACCATACATACCCATGTGAAGTCCTTCATGATTATTTTGTTTTATATGTTTTAATTCTTTTCTCTTCTGATGGTGAAATGGCAGTGAACTAAATTTAGCAGCTGCAAACTAAAAACTCTATTTCCTATATTCCAGGCAGGTACAAGATAGCAATATCTATCTTTTGAAAATTGCTTTTCACTTTCCTTCTCCTTCCCCTTCTTCCTCTCCCTTCTGGTCCCTGGTAGACCATGTTTTAGCTGGCAAGAGCACTAACATGGCACTGTGGTCCTGTAGGTCCTGAAGAGACTCAGTAGGTATCACTTTGTTCCCCCAAATACAGTCACAATCTGCATTTCAATATATACCTTTGTACTGAAGTGTTTGCCTGAACTGAGGCTCCCTTTTTTCCCAAGGCCTGGTTTTCTGAATATAGTCCAAAGCTCATTAACAGTATTTAATTCTGCAGGGGGCTGTAATCTAGTCAAGGGCAAAACAGATTAAGTCAAATGGATGTCTACTTCACTGGCATGGTTTAACCCTGGCTGGCAACTAAGCACCACATAGGAAGTAGAGAGAGCAAGGAGAATCAGAAAAAAAGAAAATAAACCCCAAGGATTCAGATAAAAACAGTGTGATAATTTAAAAAATTGTTAATAATAATAATAATGAAGAAGAAAAAGAGCATAATAGAAAGAGAGAAAGGCATTAAGCCTAAGAAATACAAGTGATGCGCAGCAGATTTGCTCACCACCTGCTGACTGATGTCCAGCCCATCCCAAGCAGTGATCCCCAGCCAACTCCCCCAGTTCATATACTGGCCATGCTGTTTTGGGCTATGGAACAGTTCAGCTCAGATGTGCTGGCCATGCTTCCTCCCAAATCTTTGTGCCTGTCCTCACAGGCAGAGCCTGAGACACTGAACAGTTCTTGACTGTGGGCAAACACTGCTCAGCACCAACCACACCATCGGTGTGTGATCAACACTATTCTCACACTGAATCCAAAACTCAGCTCTCTGCCAGCTACCAGGGAGAAAATTAACTTTATCCCAGCCAAAATGGGCATTCACATCACACAAGAGTGGATCTAGTGAGGTGCCTATTGCATTCTGATAAGTTTTCCAAGGTCAAATATACATATGTGTATATACATTTACAATTTAAAAGATACAACCTTGTCTTGCCACTCCAAATTCACCACTGTAGTGCCAGTTGTGCAGTCATTTAAATGGGTAGCAAGGTATGCTCACTGGATTTAGAGAACAGTATCTCATTTGCAGATTTTTGAGCAGCAGCTGATATTATAGGGTTTGGGTAGTTCTCTTTCTGAGTTTAGTATATCAGGAGAATGAAGGCTGTAATAAAAAGGTTTAGAATCATTCTTATCTGCCACATCATACTTGAAATACTGTCTGTAGCCTCTTTGCATTTTGGCAATTTGATTGTACTGAATGTGGGGAAAGAGAGATCACGGCATAAGAAAAATTCACAAAGAAGATTTTTCCTATTTTTTTATTTTTCATGGAGACCTAGGAACACTGAGGTGATGATTATAAAAAAGAGATAATTTAGCATAATAACAAATACATGTAACAAGGCTTCAGGTTGCAAAACCTTACTTTGGATTCTTGGACATTTTCCAGCATGCAGCACTCCAAATAAACTCTGATCATAATCCAGCCAAATTTCATGATGTTCAGTAAGGGAAGGATTTGTGCCCCATTTTTCTGAGAGTTAAACTTTATACCTCTGACAGAGCGCAGGTCTGCAAAACAGCTCAGGCATCCTTAAAAGGATTCAAGCACGCCTCATTTTCATAACCTCTTACATTTTCCTCAGTAAAACTCTGGGCTGCAGTCAGCATGTGGAACAGCTTGCAAGGAAAACTTCAAATCTTTCCAGTGCCTGTATGCATAAATGTAAAAATCTCCATCTGGTAGTGTGCACTGATACCTACTGGCCAGTTCTGTAGCTGGAAATTGAAAATCTATAACCAAGGTTAACCAGTGCATTTTAAATATTATATTCAGAGTTTGAAGATTATGCAATGTAAAATATGTTTTAACTCAGGCACTTTTTGCATTCAGATTGTATGTGGGGTGGAATTTGAAAATCTTTGTTGAACATGTTTTTAACCGTTCTTTCTTATAAAGGTTGATAAATTCTCAGGGAATAATATCAATCTGGAGTCAGCCTTTATATCTTCCTTTAGGGTCATAGTATTAAACTTTCACTTTGGTCATGGCCATGATTTTTATTTAAAAATAATAATAATATGATATCTACTCTGGAGAGCTGTAATGGCTTTAAGCAGATATCAAAAGGCTTCTGCTCTGTTCCAACAAAATTTGTTATAGAGGTTGAATAATACACATTTTGGAAGGGATTGCAGGACAGAGCACCCACTTGAGTCAAGTGTTTCTGTGCTGTGACAGAATTAATACCAGCTATTGTAGCTTTAGCTCAGTGTGCACTGATGTAATTATATGACTTAGGAAACCTTGTGAAGTGATGTTGAACTTGTAATTTTCATTCAGATTCCTTCCTTTTTTTGGTAATATGCAGAGCAGACAGACTTCAAGTTGAAATAGTACTCCTGTATTTAGTAACCACAGACAATTTCATTATAAATAGTCTTGCACACATTTATAGGTTATGTGAAGATAGGGTTACAAAACTAGAATAGTTTGAAAGGCCAGAGTAGTAGTTCATCAAATAGTACCAGGGATAAAAGATCATGATATGTATTAGTGCCTCATTTCAAATTGCATGCAAGTTTTATCTCTTTAGTAATGCATGATTTTTTCACTCACATTCATGGAATGTTGTCCTGGAATGATGCAAAATAGGAGGAAGTCTTGGCCAAAGCCTTGGATATCATGTTGTAAAAAATGTGTATTTCATTTATTCCACTATGCAAAAAGTTCTTTAGGTATCAAGTGTGAAAAACTACTACAAAAACAACAGAGGCACCTGTCATTAGCAAAAAAGAAAGCAAGCTACATCCTGGAAAAAAATCTCACTTTCAGGTTATAGCCAGGCCACAGAGGATGATGGCTTCACATGCAGTTAATGTTCTTGTGTGGAATTATCCAATGCAAACATGCATTCCTCAGTATGTTCAGCCAAAATACCCGTTCCTGAAATTGCTCCCAGACATAAGACACCTTGTAATTATTGCATTCTGATCCAGTAAATTAAATCTTCACAGAAGGAGTGTTGTGTGTGAATTTTGCTTCTAAAATGATGAAGTAATTTGAGCTAAGAGATTCTAAATACAGGTAAAAAGCATCGTGTTGTTTACCAGCTCCCCAAAGCAAGACTTTACAGAACAATGTGGATTTACAGAGCAATATGGATTTACACAAGAAGTCAAGTGGCACAAGCTAAAATGTGCTTATGTTCTGGCAAGGATCTTTTCAGATGCCTGCCCTGAAGTCTCTGGTCCAAATCACACTGACAGCTGTGGCAGTAGGTTTGCAGAAAGCCTTGGTGACTGACCTTCACAGAGGCTGCTGGGGACCCAAGCCACCCCAGGAGGGCCTTCACCTCTCTGGAGATCAGATTATTTCAGCACATGAGACCTTTCCTGTCAGTGAAAGGAGAAGTTGTTTTCTCCTCATGGACTTAGAATATTCCCTGCCAGCTGCTGGTTTTATCTGCATGCCCAAGGCAAAGCAGAAGGAAGGCTCTGAACTGCTCTGTGAGGTCCTTCTGTGCCCCTCTGTGAAGCCTGGCTTAATGTTGCTGCAAAAACCAACCTTTCCAGAAAGATACCAAGGGTGGAGGACCTGGAAGTGAGGGTGGGAAGGCTTTGAAGAAGGAGTAGCTTCATCTTTGGTTTAGGTGGAGGGCAGCCAGGCTCCTCTTTGATGTCCTTCTGGATCCTCCTGAGAACCCCACTACACATCCCAAATTAGAAACAGGCTTTTGTCCCAGAGACCTCACAACTGTGAGGAGGGATAGCTGAAGATCTTTCTCTTGGAGAAACCAGTCTGGGGCTTGAAGACATTTAGGGAAATGATTTCTGACTAGCTGGTAATATACCTAACTCTGTCTTAAAATTTTATACCTTACAAGTCTGCAGCCTTCTTAAAACAGAAATATATTTTAAGTGACTAATCATAATTGTCTTCAAGGGTAATTTTGCCACAACAATTCTAGAAAGTTGGCAATTGAAAATGAAGACAGAGATTTTTCTCAAAGAACAGCTGAGTAATTACAGTTCCTGGTGCTCATATATTGCACTAACTTCATTTTATTACCCAATGCATCTTTCCTTCTTCCAATTAGATTCAAGTATTTCCCATGCTTGAACCTTACAGGAGGGTTTCAGAGTTGTAGGGATGGCATTGTGTAGCCTGTCCTGTAGGTTTGTAAGACATATTTCTTCCAGATTGCAAGGAAAATAAATGAAATAACATGTTCTGTAGGGTGTTGGGGAGTAGAAATACCTCCAGGTATCTATTGACTTCAGATTACTGTTTCACATCCAATCAGAAAGACTTAATTCAAAAGGATTCTTTAGTGATACAGACACAACCTTACTCAGTTTAATAGCCTGCCTGTTTGCAGAATCTTTATTTGTGTCCAGATTTGAGGCTGACAAAAACAAAAATGAACATGCGGTTTAGAGAAATATATAATTGGGCATTCCAGTTCTGGGCAATACTTTTACTTCAAAGAATTTTCTTATTGGAAAAGTATTATTAAAGGTTTCAGGTAATTTGGGGTGCCCAAAAGTGGAAAAAATCAATACTGAACCAATGAGATCAGTGTCATAAATTATTTTCGTACTTTAGATTTGTGTTCTTGTGGATTAGTTTGCTACTCTGCAGCCCTGCCAGTGACTGGGAAATCTCTTCATCAGTGCTTGGGCCCAGGAAGGTGTTTTGCCTTCATCTCTGTGTAGTAATTACTGGTGTGGAGGGATGGACCTTCTGCGTATGTGCTTCTCCTACCAGCTGTGCTCAGGGGAGCTGTTCTTAATCTGTCACGGTGAAGGGTGGCACAAGGAGCAGATGGAAGAAGCAGAGGCTGTAGCACTGTGTTTGCCACTGTATCGGGGTGGTGGTGGCTACAGGGAAAGGATGGTCACAAATTGAATAATTGATTGTAGAATTATGTTGTTTGCTGTGATTTGAGGGGTGTTTTGATGCCTCAACAGCACAGACTATTTTCATTCAAATGTAGCAAAAATCCTCAAAGTTTGAAGACCTACACAAACCTTGACGCAACCTGAAATTGTATTTGAAAGTTCATTTCCTCTCAGATCTGCATATGCTAGGGCACGTTTGCATGATCAGTCAGTTTATTAATTCTGCAACCTATTTTCTGTGACGTAATCATGGAAGAGCAGGGATGAAAATGCACTCATAAACATTGCCTTTTGCCATAACTGTCACCCCATGTGCTACCATAAAACAACATCCTTATTGGTAACAGGAGCTGCAGACAGGAGCTGCTCTCTGCACTGTATGGTGTTTTAACTGTGTAATTACTTCCGTAATTAACAATGCGAGCTGCGGTGTGATTTGTGGCTGCGTTCCTGCAAGTATCTCTCAGTAAATCAGAGTAGATGTGCCAGGGCTGTTACTCAAGTTCCATCACAAATATTTACAGGAGTACATCAAGCCCACTGAATTATAGCTGGTAAATTGCTGGGAATGGTACCCATGCAAACAAATTCTGTTTGTCTAAGAAAGGAGGCACAATCATTCTTTAAGCACTGTGATAAATCTTACTGCTCTGAAAAGGTTGAAAGGCATTTGCATTTGGCCAAGGTATTGAAATGCATCTTAATAGACTTAAATGTTCAGCGTTGTTAATGAAGAACAGAAGAACACAATCATTTTATGGGCGTGATCAGGTGGGTTCTGTGGAATTGAGGTTTGGTTCTGCAGCTGGATCTTCCTCATTGCCAAAACTCTCATTTCTCCATGGCAGCAAATCATGAAACAGACTGGCAGACAAATATAGCACCAGAGCTATTATCCTATGGAAATAAGCAAGAGCCATTTGTTTAGTCAGCAAATACATGCTTAATAAAGAATACAGATTACTACAACATTTTCAGAACTGCTGTTAGCTTGATTGGTAAAATGGTCCCTTTAAAAAATTCACAGAACTCAGGAACAATAAAATACAATAGAATCAGTATCCCCAGGGGTTTGCATGTTGCTGTATAATTCTGGCAAATAAGCCTTACCAAATCAACTCTACCCAATGGTAGAGTTCTATGCAGCCTTTTAAGACATAGCTAACATTTAAAAATGTGGAATTTTCTTTAATTTTTTTTAAATTTGTTTTGAAAGAAGAGGATAATTTTATGTACAGCTTTGCAGGATCAGAATGAAATCCATTCCTGTTAGAATCTATGTCATAATAAAATCTGAATGCTATTTCAGATTTAATACTCAGTATTCTTTTGTGTCATGGAACATGGGTATCCTAGGTTAAAAAAATTTCTTTCCTTCTGAAGAAAAGTAATTAGTTTTTCTCTATCTCTTCTTCCTTTTGTCATAAAAATTATTTTCTTTTGTCAATGAAAAAATGCTTATTCTGTCTCAATATCAATGACAAATAAGAACAATTTCAGACCTTAAAGAATATCTTGTTTGTATCACTCATCTACATTTATATTACTTGTTATGCGCACTGCAATGACTAGACACTGTACATTCAGGGTAGGGGAATGAAGCTGTCAAAAATTCCATTTAATTTTTACTGTAGGAGTCTCTCTATGCAAAGTGAATTTTTTTCCATCTTTTACAAGTTATTGATACTGATAGGTGCTTTAAAAGTTACTCCTTTTGATAAGGTAATTCTTTTTTTAGACTTTCACTATAGGGGAGTTTTTAGTAGGTGCTCAGTTCTTCACAATTTGTGATGTTTGACTGTGTATTTTCCTAATTAACAGGTAAATATGCAGAAAATATAACAAGATTAACAAGAAAATATAACAAGAAATAACGAGAAATAAATAGACTGACCTATAAGCTGACTGACATTTTGTTTTCTGAGCAATACGAAATCCAGAGAAATGGATTTAAAAGGACTCTACCCTCTCCTATAACAAACAACAGAAATCCACCCAGGTGATCTCCCATGGCTGTACCGCTCTGTCTTTCAGAAGGGTCAGGGGGATTCCCATGTGAGGCCCAAGCAGTGGTAATCTTTGCTTTTTCCTTGTGAATATCTGCATTCTAGGGAAATCTGTCATATATTATAAAAGAGAGTAAGAGACTAAACCCAATACCTGTCATTCTTCTGCCAGAGCCTGTTTAAAATGCCCAGAACCTCAAGAAAAGCAAGAAAACTGACAGTGCTCCCTAGGAAGTATGAGCTTTCGGTTTGCGGAGATGTTTTTCTTATTGCATTGTTATTCTTATTTCTCTGTTGTCTTGTCTGCCTCTGGAGCCAGCCAATGTTCTCCACTGCAGAGCTTCCTTATTGTGCCCTGCACCAGGTGGCCAAGCCCATGTCCATGGGTAGCTTATCCCATTGTTTCCACCCCCGCGGAGCCTCCTTTGCAAATCCCTGCACTGCACAGCAAATACCATCCAGCTCCTCCCCAGGCTGAAAGGTCTTTTGGAGTCTCAGAATTGTTTCAGCCACCTGACTTCTCCTTTTTGAAGCGAGCACTTTTGATGCTCTGAACACCAGTCCCGAAAGAGCAGCATCATTTTGAACTGGAGAATCAGTGATGCTACCGAGGTGGATTATTTGAAGACAGTTTTGTTCTTGCTGTGTAACCTCAGTTCATTGACAGACTCCGTGTGATTGGATACATCTTCTGATTCATTTGGTGTCCTTTTTTGTTTTATTGTGTTTTGCTAACCTGTCCTTTGCTTCTGACACTAGCTTGCATGATCTTTCAGTGAGACCATCTTGTGTGATTACAACAATATTTGATTAATCACGTTTGACTGCATATTGCACTTGGTAGTGCTTCTCTGTGATGTTCAAATGCAAACAGTACCACGGAATACATGCCTAAGTGCTTCAGTTTAGAGCCAAACTGAAATAAGGAAACAAAGCTGGTGTGTGAGTTGTAGTCCTTTGGCAACACAGGGACTTTGTGTACCATATGATATTGTTTCAAGTATAAAACATACCTAAAAGTTCCTTATACTACTTTAATATTTAAGAAGAAGACAGCTAGGTATGAAGGCAGCAGACAAAGCAGTATAAATAATGTAAGCTTGAATGCATAAGAAGCGCAGTGGAAATCTGCAGCCTTGGAATGCATAGCAGTCAGGTCTTTTAACTCAAGAAATAACATAGAAAAATAACAGCAGAATTATTCTGTGACATTCACACTCAAAAATAACAGCAGAAACAAGTAGAATGCTTTGAAATTCACCACCTATAACAGGAGCCTTTTGAAAAGTGGAATCACCTTTTCTTCCTCTTATTAAATACTAAACACTCCTAGTCAAGGAAGCAGATGCATTTGGAATGTAAAGAAATTCAAGAAGTCACTTTACAGCCAGGGTTACAGAGGAATTCTGTTTTGAATAACAAAAAATAATTTCCTCTTTCCCTGGGATCACATATTATAATTGGCTTTCAGCTGATCTCAGAGCCACAGGAAAGGCCAGTCTCTAGGGCAATGCATTCAGGACACAGGTTCGGTTTGAATTCTGAATTGGGTTCTTGTGGTGTGAGGAATATTCTGAATATTTACACATGCTTTTCCTTTTTTTTTTTTTTTTCTTAGAACACCATTGTCCTGGAATGTGCTGTTTCTGGACTGACATAATTGTTCTGTAGGAGCCATGTGAGTCTCTCAAGTAAATACAAAACCGTTAAATGTGTATTGTGGGATTTCTCTTTACTTACCTGACTAGCCTTCATTTTCAGAATTATTATAATCTGTTGTGTACCTCTGTCATTAGAAACTCACCCAAAGCTCATCTGTAAGCTAAGGGATTATGATAGCTTCTTTATTTTTTTGAGCAGTCCTAGGGTAACATGTTAATGAATTTCTACAGACCTTGGAATCCATGGGTTATTCATTGATCATGAATATGTGCCAGGACTGCAAGCTGAAAACCCCCTTGAGCATTTTATTGGAGATGTTACTGCATTTCCAGCCTCACTTTGAGACAAAATAACGTCTCAATCATTTTTATTTTCTCCTTGAACACTCAGCACAGAGCATTTGAAGAAAGGTCTGTGAAGGTTCCTTCATCACCATTGTGTTAGAAAAGTAATTTTTTTCTCTCTTTCCTGTTTTGAGGGTCGTGTGTTTTCTTAGGAAAGTTATCCCATGGAAATGTGGGGTGGAGCGTTCTTTCTGGGCAGCTGGGAGAGCCACAGCAGCTGGTTGGAAGGGAGAGAAGGTGCCAGGATAGATGCAGGAATTGTTTCTCTCGGGGCAGGGAGAGAAACCATCACAGGGACTCACAGGAGTGCTCAAGTATTTTCACAAGGTGGAGTTGATTGCAGAACATTCATTTTTAGCAATCAGTTATTCCTTTAGATCCATTCCTTCTTTCACAGCATTCTTGGATTCAAAAAAAAAAAAAAATCTTTCCTGACTTGCTTTCAAATCTGACACAAAAGAAAGCAAAACATATCAAATTTCTAATAGCTCTATTTAATGTTTATTCCCTTTGTAAGATTTAGAGTTTTTTGCTGTTGATTTCAGGGGTGGTGGGTGGGGAAGAGGGAAGCAAAGACGTGAGATCTTTAGAAAGCTCTTCCTTTTCTTCCAAATTTTCACTGCTGCTACCATGTGCCACAGGAAAGGCACATCTCTCCTCTCTTGCTGTAATCTGAATGTGAATTTGATCTTCCTGAGGAAGATCAAATATCTTCTATCCAAGCACAAATAAAGAGAGGGAAGTGGAGCGAATAATGCCGTTTGGCATTGTCAGAACTAACATGTAACCTACTGCTGAGTGTGTTGCAGACCTACCTGTGTCAATACCCAGAGAGTTTGTCTATTACAGTCCCATCTAGAGACCTCAATCCTTCCTTTCAGACAGTAGCAGCTGAAATGCTCAGCTTTAGAGAGAGATCTGTATTCTGGCAGCCCTGACCCCACTCTGTACGGGGGGGATTAACTGTACTCATCAGGCTGCAGATGCTGCAAACAGGGACTTGGGCAGTGCTCCAGCCCCTCTTCCAGACTGGGTGAGAGTGGAAACTGTTAGAGATGGATAAGGAGATGATTGGCTCTCACAATTAAGGGATAACTATTGTGTGAACATCAAGAAAAGCTTTAGTGATGTATAGTTATGTTATTGTAGTTTAGATGTCCTCTGTTCTCCCCATGGTTCCCTTTCCCCCCTGTATTGTTGCCATCAGACAGCCGGGGTTGTTTAGGACATGTAGAGAGAAGGTGTGCACGTGTGTCCCTTACCTGGGGCAGTTGGGAATGGAAAAGCTTGTTCCTTAGGGGGTGTGGCATGGCAACATCTGATTTCCAGCAGTCTCCACTGCTTTCAATAAATGGCAAAGAAGAGCTGACAGGCTTTGGGAGGGGCCAGGGCTGGCTGATGCAGCCCCCAGGGGTATAAAAGACTGAGCATCCATCTTTAAGATGAACTGGCCACATGGTATCCATGAGGACAGTTCCCAGTGCTGCAGCTTTTTCCTTGTGTAGTCCTCTTGTTGTATTTTTATCTAGGTTTAATAAACCTTTGGAAATTTTCAAAGTGAGCAGTTGTTTCTCTCAGAAACAGCAGCAAAAGGAGGGAGGAGATGTCAGCAGGGGCTCACCCCAGAGTCTAAGTGCTATTTGATATGGCACACATGGCTGGATGCAGGTCGACCCAGGCTGCCTCTCCTTGTTCTCCACACTTGGTTAGGGATGATCCCGCTGCTCCTGGATGGGATGGATGGCTCCATCCATTTGGCTCTGGTGCTTTTATAGTGCTAGTGATCACAATAAATTACCTGCACTGGCAGAAGAGTAGCCCGATGAGGACAGTCGCAGTGTAGCAAAGCTAACCACTGCATGAACAAGGAATTGAAGAGCATATATTAGAGATTTTATTTGACAGGCTAGTGCACCATACAGTTTTGCTGGTCTTTGAGAAAGAGGCTCAGAGATGCTCTTGGAGAGGAGAACTAGTCTCTGCTGGGGTATGGTAGCTCCTCATTACAGTGTTCTTACACGACCAAGAGAGAGGAAGTTGCAGGAAAAGCATGCAAGATTTGTTTTAATCAAGTACCTTTTTTTTTTCTCCTTTCCTTTGGAAACATCTTACAGTAATACAATTTGAAGGCTTTATCTATTTTTATTAGGGTTTGATATTACTTTATTTTGTTTTGCCTAAAGAAATCTATTCTAAACCTAAATGTTGTGCACTAATAGCAATTTATTTATAGTCAAAATTACAAAAAAAAAAAAAAAAAAAAAGGAAAAAAAAAGGCAAAAAAAAAAGGCAAAAACAACCCAAACCCAAAAAAAACCCCAAAACCAGAACCCAAATAAACTTTAAAATTCCCAGAGATTATGTGTTAGAGTGTGCTGGAGGAAAGATATTTTCTCTGACCAAGTCTTGTGAATAACTGATCTGGAGAAAACTACAGTCCTGCTCTGCCCTGACCATCACACAGCTGTTATAGCTGTGCACTGGACATGCCTGGCACCATAACTGAAGCAGGTTTTATTGTCTTTCCCCCAGGCAGGTATGAACATTGGATGTTTGTACTTTATACTTTGTTGAACCTGGAAATCAATTAGAAAGTTCAGACAATGCAGTAGTCTTATTTCTTCAAGTTTTGAAACAAAATCTCTTTGTAATGCCTGAAACATCTTCAAATGATTTTTCCTGTCCTGTTTACCTTCCAAGGGCCATAATATACCATTGATTATTTTTTTTTCTTTCTTTTAAAATTAGAGTTTCCTACTGAAATCAATGGGGAGTTTGCTTCAAAATCAATAGGGCATTATGACCCTGAAACTTAGGACAATGTTGGCTCCTTAATCATATCAGAAAATGTGATTAAGATGCCACAAACAATTCACCAACACACAGACACAGGCACAGCTGCTAAATTAGGAGCAGCCATCTTTACCAGAGCATAGGTCCATTTAACTTCAGTGGGATCTTTGCCTGAGAAAGAGCAGTAGAATCAAGGAAGAAATGTCAGATTTATCAACCAAACTCCTGTTGCTCAGCTATGATAAGTCTTCAAGAGCAGGTTGGTGTTTTATTACACAAGCAACTGATTTTGTGGTTCAAAGCTCTTCTGGACCTTGGGGGCTGGGAAAGGAAGAAACAAATGATGTTCAGAACATCAAACTGCCTGTTCCAAAATGAACCAGGTGAACTGATGAAACAATTCTTCCTCAAAAGATCTTTTGGACCTTCCAAAACCTGGCTGGACTTTGTAGAACAGGGATTTACAGAATTATTGCTGTGGAGTGGAAGCAAGTGGAAGTAGAGATTGCTTCTGGTTACTCTAAAACTCCTTGAAGTCCTGAAGGGTTTCATTTGGAGTATTTTGCATCTAATATTTCTTATCAACTCTACTTTTTTTTTTGTCCTTTTGAGCTCTGATTGTTGACATTGTGTGGGAATATCCCCTTTGTTTTTAATAGAATTCTGTGCCCACTCAGGGGACAGAAGCTGTGTAGGAATTTTTGTTCACCAGTCCCACGTTAGGCTGTATTTTCACAATTCAAATTTTGCGTATGCATATTTTTGGCAACTGAGTAGCAATAAAGTTCTAAATGATAGAATTGTAAGGAGTATGGCAGGGACAGGGTTGGCTATTTTTAATAAAAAGGTAGAAACTGAAGACAGTTTCCCATTTAAAATGGTGCAATAAATTTACTTACAGTATTAAAGATACTTCTGAGGAAGTTACTCTTAACTAAAAATGTAGGAAGAAACTGTGTATGACTGCTGTTAAAGAGGTGGTGCTTCTGTATCTCCTGTATCAAGGCTTAAGGTTAGAGAGCTGGTCATGGAATGAGCTTGGCTTTTGTTACTCCTCTTGAGCAATATACTTCATCCCTAAAAGTGATTTTAAAGAGTTATCACATTTTTCAAAGGCTGAAAGAAGAACTGGGATCCAGATTATTAGTTCAGCTTGTGAGTCAAGAATGATTAATTTTCTAAAATCTGCTTATATTACTTTGCCAGTGAATACTGAGCAAAGCTTTTGTTTATCTTCCACACGTGGTCACTACTGCAAACAAACAAGTTTAATTTGCTTTGTAAGCTTATTACCGGAGGCACAGTGGAGAACAAGAGCTGGAAAGAGCCTCTTGCCTCTGTGGTTTTATTAAGAACTGTTTTCTCCAGAGAACTTCCAGCCTGTCAGATTACAAATGCAAAGAGACCTTTTACTGTAACAGTCTCACACTTATCCCCTTAGTAAAGTTTGCTTTTGTGATAATTACATTTTACAATCTACAGTTGTTTACTAAATGAACAGTTTTTCTCTGCTGCTTCCAGCCCTGACACTTTTCCTCTGATAATTTGTGGTTGCAATGAAATATTTTGAAATACGTGTTTGCCGTCTGTTTGTTGTCTTCCTCGTTTTGCTCAGATAGCACATGATTTTGTTTGAGGTTTTGGTGATTATGGACCACAGGACTTGTTTAGGATTTATGCCTGAAGTATCACAGCATTAATGCTGCTGTTTGCACAGAGAGGGAAAGTGCAGGCTCATCTTTCCTCCCTGTTAAGAGAAGAGGAACCATTCTGTGTTAAGGAGGGAGATCCCAACTCTCAGGATGCCCTGAAGATGCAGAATTGGAGGACAGCATCCTCTGCAACACTAATAGGTTTTCTTACAGGAAATATTTCAAGTGCGAATGTGTTCATGGTATCTCCCTACAAAAATCTTTCTTGTCGTTCAACTTTGTGGGAAATAATGAGCCTCTGCTTGCATGAAAAACTATTATTGTGTATGAAACCATGACGCTTACTAATACTGATAATTTTGGGAAAAAAATCCAAACTATTTTCTATCTTCTTTGAACAAAAAAGATGATAAAACTTTGAATAGGTCATAGAATATGTTCATTTGGAAGGGACTCTTCAGGACCATCTTCTGACCCTGTGCAGGATACCTCAAGAATCACATTGTAGTCAAGGTAAACAGACATCTCTATATAAAGTACAATATTTTCTCTTTTTAGTTCCATATATATTTATTTAATGTTAAAGTGGGTTTGTTTCTTTTTTTTTTTTTGCATTCCAGCTGATTCCAACACATTTTTTTTATGATCACTTTACATAGAAAAATTTGTATCATAAAAAACCTTGATGCAAACCCACTTTTATTTATAAATCAGGATGTCTAGCAATTCAAATATTTGAGTGTGCATTAAACTCCTGCTCTAAGCCTCTGATTTTTGTGAATGCTTGTGAATGTCACCAGAATTTCTGCTCTCTGTCACTTATTTCTGATCAGTTCTGAAAGAAGCTACCCAGAAAGAGCTGACAGAGGACAGATTTAAAGGAAAAACATGAGTCTCAGATGATTAAAAATAAAGCTGGGATCTGAAACTCCTTAAATATACGTTTTTCTACCTGCACTTCAAAGGCAAACTTTGAACTCCCTAGAAACCTAGACCATCAGCAATATACAGTATTGAGTGAAATCTAAAATGGTTGCTGTATTGTCCCTGTGATTTGGAGCTTTGCTGTTTCTGAAAATGCAAGTCAGCCTCTTGGACACAAAATTCAGATTGCATTAGAAAGTTGTATGCATAAATTTGAGTGTGATGCTAGTCAGGAAATATCTCGGTACAGGTTGAGATCTTTAGACATTCAACTGTAAGAAAGTCCTAGCTGTCTTAAGAATAGGGGAAAATATTTTTTGTAGTGGTGACATATCTAATTGGTACAGCCTTTATTAGAAAGAACATTAATAATTCAACAGTGCTGGTAGTTGGACAAGATATGGTTCTTGCAGTCCTTCACACTCCCTTTGTCCCCTTGTCTTCCCAAAGATCTCAGTATAAATTTACCAGGAAGGGTGAATCAACCCCGCTGAACTCCCTAGAACAAGTTCCAAGCCCAGAGGGATTTGTCCTCTGCTACCTTGGAGGGGTGGGAGCTCACACAGGGGAGAACAGAGCCCCTCTGACTGTGGCATCTGCAGTAAAGCCTGCAGACATGACTACAAGGTTGAGAGCCTAAAAGACAAATGCTTTTCCATTTTCACAAGCTTATCAGGCACTTCTACCATTTTCCATGCTGAGTCTCAGTGTAGACTAATGTGTCCATTTCCCCCAGTATCAAAAAAGTCACAAATCTCTTGTTGAAGATGGAAGGCCTCTGCTTGAATCTAGGTGTGTGTAAATAGGGAGTCAAGGCCAGTACACACACACACTTTTTCTTCCTATTTTTAATACAAAGTAGCTGCATTTAAGTGTTAGCAGTTTAAGCCCCCAAATTGTGACATATTCTGGACTGAAACAAGAAATATTGTGTTTCTTGTGGCTACTCTGCATATTGAGACCACTGCATCAAGCAAGAATATTCCTGCAAATCTACATTAAAATCACATTAGCAATGCACTGAACAAGAAAACAAGGGAATTCAGAGACAAGGCAGTCCCTAATCCCCCTCCATCTGTAAGATTCTCAGCTGTCACAAATCAGGAATCCAGGCACAGCAGTGCTGCTTAAATGCTCCTGTTAGAGGCTGAAAGCAGAGTATCTGTAAGCACAGGCAGTGTGGAGCAATTTTCTTGCTTTTTAAAAAAGCATTTGAACATTTTGCACTTGCTCAGATAGTGCTGAACTTCAGTTCATCTATGAAAATAAAAATTTTGAACTATTTTACACGGCAACTGATATTTTTATACTGATAAAGGCTGCAGTCCTGTAACTTAGTGCAGATAACCTCCACCCTAAAAGAGCTTAAACAGACAAAATGAATAAAAGGTAAGAAATGCATTGTTATTCTTTCCATTTTAGAGAAGGAGAAACCAAAGCACTGAAAGGTTAAGTGGCTTGTCTCTGGTCACACAGGGAGCCCGTGGCAGGGCTGTGAATTAAATGCCTCCTCTTGTAAGAACAGCGCTGTCTCCTTAGGAAATATGAATAGTAGAAAGGAGAGGAGCTGCCTAGCACAAATTTACTGTATGGTGCTTGAATAACCTGGCAGGTAGGACTGGAGCAGAAATAATGAACCGATAGCTGCGAGTGGACAAAAATGTATTATAACAGTGAGGAATGTAAGAAACTTGGAAATTTCAACTCCCTCTCTAAAACCCTTTTCCTTAAGGCAACAAAATACATGTATTTTCTCTGTCAGTCCCTCCACCCTTCCATTTGTGACTGATCCTCACAGAAAGGGCAGCATTTCTATGGATACCACATTCCTATCCCCTTTACCAAAATGTGCCTCCTCAGCAGGGGCAGGAGCCTGTGATTGAGGTCCAGAAATGCTGTGCTGATGGCTCTGTGGCTGCCTGCTCTGCTCACCTGGGACAACAGCACACGTGGCTGGCACTGAGCACACCAAGGTCTGCCCCTCGCCCTGCCTATGGGTCCAATGAGCAGGGTGGATCCTGGGTGGAAGGGGGATGCTCACAGGCATGAGGGAACATGGTAGAACTGCAGGAATTCCTTGCAGCAGGGCAGAGGCCACCACAGGGTGTCTGGCACAGAAAGCCACTTCATGGTGATGAACTGTGGTCCATTGGTGAAGAAGAGCGATCTGAGATAATTTTTATCTGTTCCTCATGGAGTTCATTTTGATTATTTTCTTATTTGTTCTAGTTTTTTTATTTTCCCTTCCCCTGTTGTCATAGGTAGTTCAAGTTGTGCTTCTGATTGTCTTCACTTTACACAAGTATAAATCCACAGCTTGACATTGAGGCTCATACTTGGTAGGCTTTGTTTTTGTTATTTCTGAGTTTTCCACCAAGGGAAGAAGGTGTAATTTCAACAACTGTCAAAGCTATTTGAGCTGTACAAAACAAGTGTCTGACTATTAATTAGCTAGGCCTTGAAAACAGGTAGTCTGATTAGTTAGTGTAAAACAACCATAACCAGCCAAGATTATTCCAAAATATCTCTAATTGAACTTAAGGTCATTTAAACTTAGGCAGCTCTTCTAACTGCCTGTAAAAATCTTCACCTACAGCATTTAATTTTAATAATGAATAATATAAGAAACAAATAATATTAAAAATACTCTTGAAGTTTGTTGACTAGCCTAATTCTCATGCAAACAAAGTGTTTTCCAATGAATGTTTCAAAGACCCAGCCTTGAACTTTTTGATTATTTATAAGGCTTTTTTTTTTCCTATCCCTTTTATTTCTGTAGGTCATATATTTTACAATGTGCATAAACTTCTTACATAATGTTCTTTCAAGTAATTTTCACAAAATGAATTTTATTTAGTGCAGAAAGGTCTATGTCTCTCCAGATAACTCGAAATACCTAGCAGGATTTCCAACTTTCCAACAATCATTTCATTTTTAAAATGATTATCTTTTCAGGTTGAGGTTCTTCCCTAGAAATTACATAGGGCAGGAATTTCATCTTCTGATAGCGATTTGTAGACATATTTTAAAGATATAAATTTGAGGACTCCTATGTTTGTGTGGAAACAAAACAGATCACACACTTTTATTGGTAAAGAAATTTGAAAATTTAGGTATGTGGTCTTTAACAAACCATATCTTCTGGACACATATAAACAGCAGTTCTCAGTATCTTCCTACAGAGAAATGTGCTATTTCCTTCTGTAATTCTATTTGGGAAAATGTTTGTCTGCCTGCACATTTGTTGTCAGGCTGTGTTCATGCTAAGAGAAAGAAATGAGAGGAAGAAAAGAAGTTGGTATTTATTCAGAAAAGTGGCTGGACTGGGATAGCTTGAAAAATAACCTTTTCCTTATCAATAAAATGTTAAGAAATTAGGATCTGGATAATTCAATGCTTTATCTTTTTGCCTTCTCTAACTAAACTAAGAAAATAATTCAATAGAAAATCAGATATGAAATTACTCTTCCACTTCTAGTGGTGTGAAAAGAAAGGAAAAAAAAATGGGTATGTAAGGTCTCTTTCAAAAAGCAATCTATTTGTCAAAAGAAATCTTATTCAAGTTTTTTGATGAACAAACATCAACTTAAATCCCTGGATCCCATGTAGGGGACCCAAGCTTTTCCTTGTTCACTGTTCTAACAAGTTCTGGCTGCCTGTTCTTTATTGTACCAATTGTTATACAGAGAAGAATGATTACTTGAATATGGGGAAATATTGTTCTGCTTCACAGTAAAAGATCATCTCGAACATTCCTCTGCCTTCTCTGTAAGCTACTCTTTGCTCCTTCAGTGTCCTGGAGTTCATTGCTTGCTTTCAGCTCCCTGCAGGAAAGTATTTTCAAGACTGAGTGAAGGACAGTGAGATTGCACTGGTGCTCTCAGTGCTACAACTGGGAATAGCTGCTTCTCATTGTACTTCATCTACAATTTCTGTCAGTGAAGAAAAAACTCTCCTAATGTTTAATTATTGGGATCCTCCATTTTTTTAAATTTGTGTGAATCACAAAAAACCTCCCTTTCTGTGCAAACAACTTTCCAGCAGGATTTCTCCACGTTTTTTTTGAGCGCTTACTCTTACTTGTTCTGTTTGTTTGATCCTGGGCTGCAAGGGCTGTTTTGAAAACTGGAGATGCTTTTGAAAAGGAGATGCTTCCTGTGTTTTATATAATTAACTCTGGATGGCATAGCCTGAATCTTTAAATTGGATGACCAATTCCATGTCTGAGCAAAAGATTCAGCCCTGCTTTTACATGTGTGCCTAACTAGGGACAGATGGATGTTCCTGGTAAAAAGAGCACATTGCTCTTTCCTCCAGTTCTGTTTCTGCCACTTCAAAAAAAAAAAAAAATCATGTAATAAGTTTAAAGTAAGCCATATCATTGCACACTGTAGATGAAGTTTATTGGTGTGTACTTTTGTGATCAAAAGGCTGAACTCACTGTTGTTTAATGTGCTTATGAGCATACACACCTGAGTGAGGAAGGCTGACTTTTATGAGGTGATAACATGATATGCTGAACAGAGAGGGGCTGCAAGAGAGCTATTTTTTTTCCCTCTTCCTCTTCTGTTTTCCCCTACGCTGTACAGAATTCCTACTGGTCAGAATTCGCATCTGAGACGTGTATGTTCAGATTTTTGCTCTGAACTGGGTAGGGAAAGAAAAGGTTTAAATCCTGGAATTAAACTCTGCAGTGAGCTCTGGTCACAGGTCATCTTGTGGACATGGCACATTTCTCTACAGAATTCTTGTTCAGTGTTTTTCATTAGAAGCTGTTCTGTTAGAAACTAACAACTCAAAGGAAAAGCAAGAAACTCTTCCTCCACATCCCAGGCAGCTCTTCTCTGTAACAATCCTTGGAAATGGTAATGAAAAGGATGACCTGACAGCCCATGAAGGACAAGGTAAGAAACAAAATAATGCAAGGATGACTGTCCCATTTAAGTTCTGTATTTTTTGGTTTTTGATAATTGTGTCTGACACCGAAACATGCTTAGCATTTCTTGTTCAAGGAAATGCTTTTCCTGTCTTAATTATCTTAAACTTTTAACTATGTCCATCAGAGAGGTAGTTTATCTGAGTGAAACTCTCTCAGAAAGAGAATTTATGGGTTTTTTTTCCCCCTTGGTTTTGCTGCTTAAAATCTAGTCTAAAGAGAAAGGTAGTAATTTAACCTTCCTCCAGTAATGCATAGGGCCTTGTGTAAAATAATGCATGTAATTTTATTTTGGCTACAGCTACTTTCTACTTCCTGGTTTTGACAGGTGGTTGAATAAATCTCAGCCTCCATCTACAGAAGCAATTTCTAGCTGGCTCTGATAATGCAAGCAGATCTACTCAGAATGCTTTTTTCAGTTGTTGGGGACTTCACCATCTTTCTGAGCATCTTGTAGGCTTCAATGGAGATACAAGAGGGGTTAAATTTGACCTGCTCTTTTGCCATTGTCATCTTCTCTGTGTGGAGTTCACATGCTCACTCTGATACAGCATCTGAAAACTTTGCAACCCAGGACACCTGAAATCTGAATCTTCATTCTGATATATTAAAAATATAGATGCCTATTTTAAATTGGGTGTTTTGTGGTTACATTTTACCAATTAAGATTGTTTTTTTTTTCCAGTAAAACTGTTGAATTTAATGTAACTTTGATAGTTTACTAATTGCTGTCATTAAACCTCACCAAAGAAGTTTTCTTTTATTCACAAGAGTAATGCTGTTGAAATTATGTGAAGTACTCGGTTTTTCTGTCTTTGAGACTGATTAGACAGCACAAGACACTTTCCACTTTGGGACCATAGGAAATGGATTTTTGTAGCAAATTGGGGAACTTTATGCACTTTAGTCTTTCCTCTTTGGATAAACCTTTTTTCATTCAAGTGTGATCGTACTATGTGCAACTTAATTTCTGATGTAATGATTGTGAGCACACTGACTCAGGTATTTGTCTCACCTCAGGACACTCTCGTCATTATTTGAAGGGATAAATATGTAGGGTTCTCCTAGTTATGTAATTTTTCTATTAGATTTAGGCTTGCATTTTTAATCTCTTTTCCTCAGCAACCTCATAATTTTTATGAACAAACAATATTGTCAGAGACTCTGAAAACAATACCTTAATGCCTTTGTGAAATGATCTTGGATGATGGCAGAAATAATACAGGAAAGACATTGAATTGGCTGTACTTGATAAGAACTAAGTATATGAAAATAAGTCCTAGTCTACACCCTTGTTATCCAACAGGACCTGACACTCCACCTGCTTCCTGAGGGACAGAAGAGGCAGCATAAAATGGAGAGAAATTATGAATTCAAGCACCAACTGGATATGGAAAATTGTAGATAAGTTTCATCTCTATGCAGGAGACCAGAAGGTGTTTTTCAATTCAGATCCCTTCTACAACTTGCCATGCTTTTCTGTAAGTATTTGGTGATTTGTGTGTTAAATTCTCAAATTTCAGAGACATTGTCGCTTAAATATTCAATATAGTATTCAATAATAAAGTACTGTATGGTTCTGTGCAAGGTAACACTCCTTTTCCAATGTCAAATTGTTTACTCACATTTTTATTTTTGTAACAAAATTTCTAATTTGATAGTCAGATGATAGTCTTAAGGTAAGATCTCAAAACTTTTCTCCTACCCTCTCATTTCACTTATCTAGGCAAAGATTCCTACAAATTTAGTCCACGTAAAGAGTGGCAAAAGTAAGTTTCCCAATTTATCTTTCCTTCCCTTGCAGGATTTGTCCCTGCCTGGCTCCTCTCAACTATGTTTCCTTTCCAGATTTTCTAAAATTTATCTTCAGTAATTCGTAATCTACTTTTCCAAATAATTTCCAAGGCTTTTACTCTTGCTTCCAGCCAAAGCTCTCTTCCCTGAGCTGTTAATTGCCTCTGATGTTGTCATTCACATTTGTTCTTAGATTTGTACTTTCCCCGGCTTTCTTGACTCTGTTCTTAATAGATTGTTCTCTGACTTTTTCAATGTATAAACATAATTATTCTCTACATCTTTCCTCTTTACACTACATTTTAAAAAATTTTAAGAATTAAAAATTCAAGAACTAAACCCAAAAACTTATGCAAGAATAAACTTAGTATGTTCACAGGCTATAGAGATGTAAGTGGATTAGTTTTCTGTAAGAACTATAATTATTTTAAAAACATTATTTAAAAATAGCAATATGTGAAAAACTGAAGAACTACAGTAAAAGACTTTCCCTGATTGTAATAAAGGGTACAACTGCCTAGGGAATGTTAGAGGCATACACATGGTAAATTACATCTACATTGTTTTAAATTGGTTTTAGAATTAGTCTGTAACCACAGAGTACTCCCACTGTGCCATGTGCTGTACAGCTAATCAGAAGAGGAATATGTTAGAATGACTAAGCAGAACACTGGAAAAAATTAAATGGTTCCTTAACAAGAAAGAAGGGGAAGATTCCCAGATTGTCAACAGCCTGCAGAGAGGTTTTCTAAGCTGTAGTGATTTCTGGTGCCAATGAGCATGGGTGACTGGCTGCTGGCTGCCAGCTCTCTGTCTGTCTCCTGCTCTGTCAGCCTCAGCTCAGGCTGGCATAAGGTTGCCTTGGTACTCCCCACCTCCACATCACTATTCCACTGCAATCCTTTGCAGCAGGTGAGGGATGAGCCACAGGAATGAAGTAATGGATCTTTGAGCAGTAAGGGAAATCTAACAAGGAGTCTTATCCTGCTATCCCCTTGATTTTTTCAGCTGCTTCTCAAAGCTTATTTTTCTTGTCTCCTTCCTGCTGTTTGATCCTAGGTAATATTTTCTGCAAAAATTTAGTTCCCTCTTTCTCTCAGCTAATGAAAACATCTACATGTTTTTCTCACCTCTGTCCCCACCTCTGGCACCTGCATTCAGGGAGCTATTAGGAAAGCTCAGTGGGAACAGAAGAGCCCCTGCCTGCTGTGCTCACCCTTACCTAGGAGTCAGGCCCCCACAGTCTTTGACTAGAGAAGCATCTGGACAATATCTCAGTTTCACAGATTCTCCTCCTTTAGCACCTCTGAAAAAAGATTTCCATATAGGATTTTATATCCAGCTCATTGAGCCTCTCTTAGCTACAGAAACATCCCTCACTCTGGCCTTGACAAATAGTGTTCTGTTCCACTTGTAGCTGTGGTGGATGGTACTGAAAAGATCCGTTTCTTTCATTATCCTTTTCTGGCATCTTTCCTTTTCCTGTGCTGCTTCAGAAATAACTGCTTTTGCCTTCCAGGCCCTTTAGAGTCCAACCCCATCATAGTTGTTACCACTCATTCACTGTCAGGATGCTGGCTCTTGCTTTTGATCAACCTATTACAGCAGCCTCCACTGCCTGCTTGTTAAATTTTTAAACAGCCACTTGTGTATGTACTCCTGAGCTGCCTGTCATGCTTGGAGGAGCTTCTCCATCCAGAAACTTAAACTAAACAGACACTTTCCCTCCTACAGTTTCTAAACTGTGAGTTCAAAGCCCTAAATGTTGTTGTCCCTTGCCTACTATCCCCAGCATAAGTACCTAGATCCCTGAAAAGCCTGAACCCACAGTGATGGGCCTTCAACACACAAACCCTGGGGGGATGGCACAGTGCCCCTGGGGCATGTGGCACTGGGGCCATTCCCTTTGGCATTCCCTGATGCTGCAAGTAGAATGGTGCTGTGGGAATTTAAGAAGACCACAGGAAGAAGCCGATTGTCTTCTGCTGCAACCAGCAGTTTACAGCAGGTGTTGTGGCTCAGTGTGTAAGTGTTCAGCAGACCTTTATGGAGTAATGCAAGGCATGTTTTTCTGTCTTTCACTAAAAAAACCCAGATATGTTTTCTCCTTTACCTTCTACACTACCACTACTAATTGACTTTTGCATTAGAGATGTTGAAAAAAAACCTGAGCATGGCCCAACGTTAATAACATCTGTTAGAAAGGGCAGAAGCAGCTCCTCACACTGCCTTTAAGAAAAATGTAACTGAAAACGGAGACTGGCTTGCCAAAGGCACTTTTTTCCTTAAAAAATTTCTATTTACTATTTAAAAAATTTCATAGATAAACATTTCTGGCAGAAAAAGCATTCAGACCAGCACACAGTCTCAATTTTCAGTATTTATCCATTATGAATTACAATAAAATGTGAAATATTTATTGAAGTAAATATCAAATTTGAAGAAAAAAAATATATATGGGTCTGTTTGTTAAGTACAAAGAAGCATTTTCTTTAGCTAGTAATAACCTTCCTTCAGGAGTGTGCTGTGCAAAACTGTAATTCAGGTTAAGGTTTTCAGAGTTCCAAAGGAAAATTACATTTTCAAAATGGTGTAAGAAAGCTTCATAATTTGAAAGGGAATAATGTTCTTCATGAAACCCACCTTAAAACATCTTAAGAGCTGAGAAGCTGTTCAAGGATTTTTTTAATTTTTTTTTTTTTTTTTTTTTTTTTTTACTAATTAGGAGTTATAGAAATGTGTGGAAGAGTTAAAGAGAATAACAGTGTGGGGTGAAGAGGAGGAAATCCTTTCAGTGCAGCAGAAACCTGGAACACTGAGAGTGGTGCACAGCCTCTAGAAAACCTAGAGAAGGAGCTAAAGCTGTCAACTATGGTGCAGAAAAGGTAAAAGAACCCAATAAATATTTCTGTTCTGGTTTGGAAAGAACCAGCATGATGTAATCACATCTGGCAGTGATAAGGACTACTTCTTGATCAATAAACTGGGAGATCATTAAATGACACTGTCAGAACTAAAAGGTTTTTTTTAATTTACAGGGTGAGATAACTTGTACCCAAGTATTTAAAGTGCTTGTTGGGAAACTCTCTGAACCATGATGCTGATTTAAAAAAAAAACCCAGAGAACAGTGAAGAAGTTCCAGAGGACTAAAGCAAACTCAATGCACAGATAATCTTGGTGAGTAAATGCATTGCCATAAATCAAGTGGGCGACCTGCCATTAATCTCAGACCAAACCTTAGACTTAAAACTCAACCAGTGAAGATAAGAATGATAAACATATATATCCTGGTGGGCCATGTTACAGACTGTTTAACTGGGCTAGAATGTAAATATGAAGGAGAAGCCACCATGATTTGCCTGTTTGTTCTATCTGAGTTTTCCCTTCACCAGTGCTGTTCATTATTTCTGGTAACAGAACAAGCACACCGTGGCAATTCTTTCCATGTGCCAGCCATGGGAAGTCCAGGTCCGAGTTCCCAGGTGTGTGCTCAGAGAGCAGCCAGGGCTGAGCACTGCTCTGTTGCATGGGGTTCTGTGGGATGTGTAAGACTAGAGAAATCACTGAAAACTCACTGTTTATTAAGTTTAGCAAACTCAGAGAACAAAAACAATTACGAGTGCAGCCATTTTACATGATCAGAAAAGAAATCTCTCTCTCATACACACTTCCCACAGATGTGCTCCTCTGGGCTAAACCTGCCTTCAGAACTAACACTGCCTTAACCCTGAAGAGGTGAGGTGAAGCATAGGTCACTTGGATGCAGATCCTGGGGCAAGGTTACACCTGCCCTCAGGAGTTACAGCCCTAACATGCTTCAGAGCTGCTTGTGCTTCCCCTCGAAGCACTCAAATAACGTGTGGGCTCCTGTAACAAGATGTGTTCTTTCAAACTGGTAAGCAGCAGGTTGAATGTGTGCAGGAAAGACACAAGCATACCTATTACTGGCAAAAGACCTTGTCCCAGTCCAGAGTTTGGATATTGGAACACCTGAGTCCCTTCAGGAACGTCCTGGAGTGTTTTCTGGCTCTGCTTCAGCTTTCTGGAGCATGGCACCCAATACCCAATTAGGCCATAGGAATGATTGGGTGCTAGTGTTTTGTAAAATTCCTTTACTACAAATTAGATTTTTATGATATGCCTGCTCAGTACACTGCATTTTATTCATGATATGCTGCTAATAGCAATAGGACTTTCTACTTTTATTCTCAGAGCTGAGGTGTGGACACCACAGCCTAAGCAGATGAGCTGAGGCTTAACCCCAGAAAAGAAAGATAGAGAAAAGCAAGTCTTGCAATCTATATATAAAGTCAATAAAGGGGCTTCTTTTTTTTTTTTTTTTTTTTTTTTTGCCTTGACATTGTCAGTGCATCATCTATAAAGAAAATAGAACTATTTTTATGTCAGTAAAGCCTACAGCATGTGTCAGTAATGGATCAAGTGTGAAAAGTAATTTTTAATAAGTGTGAATCAAAGAGGGATTAGAAAAGCTCAGAGGATTTGGAGATGAGACTTGAGTTCAGGGAATTCCACAGCTCAGGGGCATAACAGGTGAACGCTCTGCTACTCATGGATGAGAGACCTAGCAAGGGGGCTGATGAATTTGAGATTTATTATTAGAAAGTAAGGACTGAGGGTATGTATCAATGGAGACCAATTTTGATAGCTATGAAAGGGATGATTCAGACAGGTAATGAAAAACTCTGAACAAAATTTTAAAGTCAATTCATTGACTGATAGGAAGCAGGCATAAATCTGCCGTAGCTGAAGTAATGCAATTGGATTTATTGCCATAAGCAAACATGGGATGCAGCATACTGAACAACGGGGTCATTTGTGAATATTGTTCCTTATAGTGTGTGCCTATTACTGTAATCTAAAAGCCATAAAAAATGGGGTTTAGAATGGGGCAAGCAACACAGGGAGCAGCAGTAATGCCTGCCTTACACCTGCAGAGTGGAAATGTGTCACCTGAGTGACTGCTTCTGGGAAAAGCTTTTAAGAAGTTAACAGCAAATGAACTGAGGAGCCACAGAAGGATACAAAGCTGAAAGTTGTGGAGGATTCATTAGATGTACACAACTGCCACCAGATGGGAAAACAGAATATGACAAACAGTACATCATGAAAGACAGACAGGAAGGGGGAGGGTGAATGTGGGGATTTGATTTCAGAAAGCAGCGTCTTATGTGCCCATCACAGGTAATACCTTCTATTTCCTTTGTGTGTGGAAATGTGCATGCTTTTTTTCCCCTTCCCTCCAGCCCACTCCCTCCCTTGCTTTTTCCTTCAGTGATTGACAGCCCACAATTTGAAGAGAAACTTAGAGAGAAATCCATACCCTTTTTTTTTTTTTTTTTGTGCTAAATTATAAGCCAAGAAATCATGAGAAAGAATTTTCTCACAGTAGGGGCCTATGAAGAATTTGGATATGGATTCTCCAGAAAAGATTTTTGTACACTGTAGTAGGTGAGAACCAGATCACTGGGATAAATACTGAAACTGTCTATTGTTTAGAAATAATGTTGAGAGCTAGTACTCTTTAAGCAATCACTCAGAAAATATTTATCTAATTTATCTAAAGCTCTCTAATTTACAATGTAAGTTATTATGGGGGTTCTTTTTTTTTTTTTTTGGTTTTTTTTTTAACTATTATTTTTGGCTTCATTTTTTGTGTTTTCCACAACTTAGAGAAATAGCCATTAAATAGTGATTTTTCTGTCTCTGGAGTGAATTCAAGACTGCAGAGTTACAGCTGCCTCCTTTTTGAAACCCTTTCTGCTACAGATTTGTGATCAAGGTGTTCAGCATTTCAAAGTAATGCAATATTTATTTCTGTGACAAACTCATCTATGCTGTATAGAGAATCTAATATTCTTTATCTGTGAAGCCTCACACATCATAATATTCCAATATTTTATTATCAACTCTTCAAGGATTTTTATTATTACAGCTTGGTGAACCTGGTGTTTAATGAATAAACACCATAGCTTTGCAATGTAGTCTCTGCTTGTTCTGGAGCAGCTTGTGAGTGGAGTTGGGCTGGTACATCTCTGCCCTGGAGACACAACACCGAGCTCTCCGTGGCTTCAATTCTCCTGCCCTATCCTAGAGATATCCTAGAGATATGGTTTGGTATCTCCTGTTATCTGTGGCCTAAACTAGAGCTAACATGGAAGGAAGGTCCTGAACTCATGATTTACTTTGTCACAGAAAGGATAATTCCTAGGATGACTTTCTTAGTTTGTATACATTAGCATGCTCTGATTAATAAGTTAACCAAAGTCAGCATGTTCTTTTTATAATTCTTACTCAGGGTAAGTAATAATGTCCCCTATAAATGTTCTGGCTGACATTTAATTTCCATTACCATGCCATTTTGCTGCCCTGTTATGACCCATTCAAGACGGAAAAAACATTGATATCTTTGCCAGTCATTTTAGATTTCTTGATGGCTTTGTAACTCTTAAGCAGAAAGGTTTTCATGTCCTGAAGGTAAAATAAATTATTGCATAAGATCACTGTATCTTTCTGTTTATAGGGAAAAGAGAGAACATTGCTAAATAGCAGGTAAGACAGCCTCTAAGCTCTCTGAATATGGAGGGCTTTTTTTATTATTTTTAGTACTATTAAAGAAAACACTTATAAGGAAATCTATAAACACATTTAGTTGCTTAAGTCCTGCTGATAACAGAGGAAGTTGGAAGTCTACACATCTTTGAGAAAATATATTTAATAACCTATTTACTACTTCCACAACATCAGGAAAATGTTAGCAATATAATTTTCCTGTAGCAATACTTTGATTTGTTCAGTCCTTTTTGTTGACATATATATGACTGGAAAAGACAATTAATTCTCTATTAATATTTGCCAATATGTTTGTTTTGATTGATTTTCCATTCTTTTTTTTTTAAGTTCCTAATTTTACCAAATAGATATAATTATTCATATAGTTATATGATTTATCTCTCCAAAGACATTATTATGCTGCTCAACCACTGATCAATAAAGGGGTTTTTCCATGAAAATTGGATAACTTACATTCCTTGCATTTCTTGTCACTGTATGTGTGTGACTTATCTTAGCTAAGGCTTAGGATCCTTTTGGGAAAGCTTTGACACACTTTGGGGAGATACAGAGCTCATTAGGCTGTTGCTGTTAACGGTCCCATTTTTTGACTCTTGATTATTTGTAGAATTCCAACAGATGGTGTGAACAAGCAACTTTTCTTCTTTCTGGAAAGCATAAAATGAAAGAGCCGATGAAGAGAAGAAACCTGCAGACTGGGGAATGTCTAGGAGAAGATGAGCAAAAATTTATTTCCTGACATTTTGTTTGGTGTTGCAACATGGGAACATAGAATTAAGTCAATTGATACCTGGTTGAAACAAAAAGAGCAAGAAAATTTTTGTAATGCAATCTGCAAACATAGAA
Organism: Onychostruthus taczanowskii; assembly: GCF_017590055.1. Taxonomy (NCBI): domain Eukaryota; kingdom Metazoa; phylum Chordata; class Aves; order Passeriformes; family Passeridae; genus Onychostruthus; species Onychostruthus taczanowskii. Next base: position 6,964,934 of record NW_024504455.1, read on the forward strand.
TAATAGAATGGCCTGAGTTGGAAGGGACTTAGTGATCTCATTGCAATCCCTCTGCCATGGGCAGGAGCAACTTTCACTAGACCAGAGCTCCATCCAGCCTGGCTTTGAACACTTCCAGAGATGCAGCATCCACAGCTTCTCTGGGCAATCTTTGTCAGTGCCTCACCACGCTGACAGAAAATAATTTTTTTCTAATATCTAATTTAAGTGTACTCTCTTTTAGCTTGAATCCCTCCCCCCCTTGTAGAAAGTCCCACTGCCTTTCCTATATGCTCCCTTCATGTACTATAGGGCTCCAGTTAGGTCACCCCTAAGCCCCTGGCTAAACAATCCCACTTTTCCTGGCTAAACAATCCCACTTCCATGCCGACGTTTTTGGTAGGCATCACTGTGCGATTTCTTTGGTTTTGTATTCTATGGATACCTTCCTCTGGCCTATCTATGACAAGGACTTAGATTTGACTTGAGTATGAACCTATTATGATGCTTTACTTATAATTTGTGAATGACTCTCCCCATCTGCTCCCCAGACATGTTACACCCGTAACCTGTGCCAACATCTCACGGGGCCACGCTTGTACTACGGCTTCCTATGAGAGCAGGTTTTAAGGGCTGCTAAACACCTCTTCAATTACTTTTCTTTTTCCTTTTTTGTTTTCTTTTTGTCTTCTTTTTCTTTTTTTGTCTTTCTTCTTTTTCTTTGTCATCTTCTTTTTCTTGTTGTCTTCTTTTTCTTTTTCATCTTCTTTTACATCTTTTTCATCTTCTTTTTCTTTTTCGTCTTCTTTTGCATCTTTTTCTTTTTAGTCTTCTTTTTTTTTGTCTTTTTCTTTTTCATCTTTTTTTTTCTTCTTTTTAGTTTTCTTTTTTGTCTTCTTTTTCTTTTACTTTTTCTTTTACTTTTTCTTTTCGTCTTCTTTTTCGTCCTCTTTTTCTTTTTAATCTTCTTTTTCTTTTTCGTTTTCTTTTTTGTTTTCTTTTTCTTTTTTATCTTTTTTTGTCTCCTTTTTTGTTTTCATTTTTGTCTTCTTTTTCTTTTACTTTTTCTTTTCGGCTTCTTTTTCGTCCTCTTTTTCTTTTTAATCTTCTTTTTCTTTTTCGTTTTCTTTTTTGTTTTCTTTTTCTTTTTTATCTTTTTTTGTCTCCTTTTTTGTTTTCATTTTTGTCTTCTTTTTCTTTTACTTTTTCTCTTACTTTTTCTTTTCATCTTCTTTTTTGTCCTCTTTTTCATCTTCTTTTTTTTGGTCTTCTTTTTTGTTTTCTTTTTCGTATTCTTTTTCTTTTTTGTCTTTCTTTTTCATCTTTTTCATCTTTTTCTTTTTTATCTTCTTTCTCATATTTTTCTTTTTTGTCTTCTTTTTCATATTTTTCTTTTTCCTTTTCTTTTTCTTTTTCCTTTTCTTTTTCCTTTTCTTTTTCCTTTTCTTTTTCCTTTTCTTTTTCCTTTTCTTTTTCCTTTTCGTCTTCTTTTTCATCTTCTTTTTTGTCTTCTTGTTCTTTTTCTTGTTCTTTTTCTTTTTCTTCTTCTTCTTTTACTTTTTCTTCTTCTTTTCCTTCTTCTTCTTCATCTTCTTTTCCTTTTTCATCTTCTTTCTCCTCTTCTTTTCCTTCTTCTTTTCCTTCCTTTTTCTTTAGTTTTCTTTCTCTCCCCATGAGAGCGGAGCTCAGCAGCAGTGCCGCTGTCCACGCTCACCCGTGTGTGTGGGTTATTTCTGCTCCAGTGCCGGTGATGCCGAGCGAGCTGCCCGGATTGCCGGGGCTGCAGCACACTGAGCTGGCTCCCGCAGGAACTGCACAGGCACCTCCATCCTCCTGCAGCCACCCGGCTCCTGCAGTGGCAAACACGGCGCGATCAATCATTAATTAGTTGTGCTATGAATTCATAGTTCGTGTGGCTTAGCAGTGAAGGTCAAATGCAAAAATTTGTTAAAGTGCCCCCAGTGAAAGGGCGCGAGCAATTGTTGTCACATTTTAATTAGCACACTTGTAGATTTTTTTCCCTTTTTTTTTTCCTCAGCCCCACTCCTCAGCATTCATATTAGACTAGAACATCTGCTTAACAGTGTTAGTTACGACCTTCAAAAAGAAGTGAAAGTGTATATTTATGGGTTTTTTCTTTCTTTTTATGATATATTATTACAGAAATTATTGCAAGAAACTTTTCAACCTTTTAGAAGATCCTTTTAGTAGCATAAACCTTACAGCTCTTAGGGTAATAATAGACAGGAGTTTTCAGAAAAATAAAAGTCAACCAAAAAGTTTGACTTTTAAATGACAAACATTTAAAAAGACTGAGTTAAGGAAAGCCTTGATTTAGAATATATTTTTTTTAACCATAATTATTAAGAAGAAGAGTTCACTGAAAACTTGTACTGAAGAACAGTTAATGGAAGTTATCATCTACCTTTCTGTGTTGGAGTTCCTAACTTGAGACGGTAAATTGCTTTATCCATAGTCTTACCATCAGTGGACTTATACCACCCAGATTTTTGTCCGACCTCATGGCTATGTTTTAACAGCACAATTTGGGCAGTATTGAACTGTACCCTTACATATATGTGTGTGTATATATGTGTCTAAATATTAGCTTACTGGTAAAGATACCTGTCCCCCCTGCCTGATTTGCTCTTCTACCTATTATTTCAAGGGCTATTTTTTTTTTTTTTTTATCTAAGGAGATCATGGTGATTCCTTGAATGGTCATTTCTTCAAATAAATGAAATATTAGAGGACCACCTGCAAACAGAAATGTAGCTGTGCATTGCACCCCTTTCTTCTGTTGCCTGACTTGAAGGATGTTTAGTGTTGGCTATGTCTTTCCAATCAGCATAGAATAGGAAGGATTTTCTCAAGAAAGACATTGCTTGTGTGATGACAAAAAGCTGGCCACCTATCTAAGTAAGGCACTGTTATAATTAAAATGGAAAACCAAATCAATTTTATGAAACATCAAAGGTTTGAAGCCTATTTCATTTTGCAATGAAATGAATGTGAGGCTAGGTTTTCACAGAGGAAGAAAGACTTCAAACAGGCTACTACTGAGTATTTAAAGCATGGAGTGAGGATGGCTGAACTAGATTCTGTGCTTTGTCTCTTTTGGAGCAGAGAGGTTTTATTAATTTTTGCCCATTCTTATTGAAGCAATTGTTATTTCAGATCTGAGAGATTCTTTCCGCAACCTGTCCTTTCCTAGCTCTCCATCCAAGTCTTCTGTGGATAAGAATTCATCCTAGAAAATGTTTAATTGAGAATGAATCATTTTCACAAAACATTTAGATTCAACCAAATTTATTTTTTTCTAGTAGGAAAAAAAAATACAAGGAAAAAAATAATGAGTTTTAATTATATTCTGAACATAGCCATAGGGAAGAGAGTATGCAAGATCCCAATGGTAAACCAGAGTGTGAATTACAACTCTTTTTACTTTCTTGCATAGAACAATAGCAAACCTCATCTGTTTTAGAAAGACGTGGTATTTGTCCAGACACCAGAGGTGGTCTATGTCTCTGTATATAGCAGTCACAAAAAATGATCAATATTGAATGTTCAAGGGAAGCAGATTGCATGCATAGCATAATTAGGTTGCTTAGGTGACCAGCCCTTGCAAAAAAGTTTCCAATAAGCAGCAAATTGATTTGCTCATTCTCACCTTCTCCATATTATACATGCCACTTATGTCTTGCAACTCACATTTTCTTGTGGCAGAGTAAGTTTTGTCATTGAAATATCCCAAGGTGAGATTTCAGTGAGGAAAGAAGTAAGGCCAGTGTAGAACCCTTTAAAAAATATCCAACACTGGAACTTCGACATTGTAGTTTGTTGATACAGTTAACAATTTATTCAAGAGTTTTGTGATTGCTGGTGGGTTTGGTGATATTAAATTTCTTTTCCCCTCTCTCATTACCTCATTCCTTTCTGGGCAGAAGTCTTTTTTTTTCCACTCTAGATGTTGATCATGCAATAATTATTTTAGTTATACATGAGATAATATTATCAGGATTTTTTTCAGAACTGAAAAGGGGAGTCATTAACGAATGTACGAGGTTAACTAAACTGTAAGGGAGGCTCTGTAAGTTAGAATTGCTCAGCTGGTTCACTGGTGGAAAACAAATCTGCTAAAGCAACATGCTTTCTGCCAGATGACTGTGCTGACCTGCCTCCCTGGAGAAAAACCTGTTTCCACCCACGAGGCAAGGCACAGGAGCAGGGAGGAGCAGCAGGAGGAGGGAGGCAGCGTGGGACTGCCTGACCTTCAGTGGATACTGCTGGGCACATGGGAGACGTGTCTCAAGGCAGAAAGCAGGAGAGAAAAGTGAGCTGGGACTGCAACTCTGTGCCTTGTGTCAAGATATCACAGGCAGCCTGTGAGCTCATGCAGCATCCAAGGTACCTCAGGGGGTTAGCTCTCTCCAGGTTGCTGCTTGCAGCATCTCCTCTCCTGTCCCCTCTGTGTCAGACCTTAAATTCTGAATGTTCATTTCTTTTCCCATTTTCTTTTCTGGGAGAAACTGAGAGTAGCTTCTCTTTTCTGCTCAGAAGTCGGGAGTAAAGCTAAAATATTTACTCTTTCCTGCTGTTTTAGCTTTGGCTGTTCTGAGTAGCAAATGCATGCTCACTTGTGTCTGCAAAAATTACCTCAGGTGTACCAGCTATCAGCAGTCCCCTCTCAGGGACAAGTGGTGTCTCTCAGGGTCCCACACTGGGAGCAGTGTTATTTAAAATCTTCATTAATGGCAGAGATGGATGGATAGAGAGCACCCTTAGCAAATTTTGCTGTTGACAAACCTGAAGGACAGGATGACATCCAGAGGGACCAGGACGAGCTCAGCAAGTGGCCCATGGGAATTTCATGAGGTTTAACAAGGTCCAGTTCCAAAGGGCTGCACCTTGGATAGAGCAACCCTTGGTACCAATCCAGGCTGGGAATGAACAGATCCAGAGCAGCCCTGGGAGAAGGACCTGGGGGTGCTGGTGGGTGAGGGGCTGGACATGCCCTGGCCATTGGGAGCCCAGAACCCCCCGTGTGCTGGGCTCATCCAAAGCCCTGTGGGCAGCAGGGCAGGGAGGGGATTCTGCCCCTCTGCTCTGCTCTGCTGAAACCCAGCCTGCAGGTCTGCATCCAGCTCTGGGCTCCCAGCACAGCAAGGACAGGGAGCTGCTGGAGCCAGGCCAGAGGAGGCACCAAGGTGATCAGAGGGATGGAGCAGCTCTGCTGTGAGGAAAGGCTGAGAGAATTGAGTTTGCTCAGTCTGGAACACAAAGGGCTTCATTAATTATGGCTTTTCAGTGCCTGAAGGTAGCCTACAAGAAAGATGCAGAGAGAGAGAGAATTCACAGGAATATGTAGCAACAGGACAAAGGGGAATGGCTTCAAACTGAAAGAGAGTAGGTTTAGATTAGATGGTAGGAAAAATTTCTTTGATGTGAGGGGGGTGAGACACTGGCACAGCTTGGCCAGAGAAGCTGTAGGTGTCCTATCCCTGGAAGTGTTCAAAGCCAGGCTGGATGGGGTCCTGAGCAACCTGGTCTAGGGGAAGATATCTCTGCACAAAGCAGAAACTAGATGATCTTTAAGGTCTAACAGAAACTGATCTATGGCTCTGTGATTCCCCCTACATTACTTTTACAGGCTTGTGAAATGTATGTATTTAATCTTGAGTTTAAAGATACACTTAAAATGGCATGAATTAAGACAAGTTTTACATCCATAATTAAGTTGTAGCCCACGGTCTGTTCTCACCCCCACCAAGGTGTCAACTCCAACATACATGGGTGTTCTGCATGATCTTTTTTTCTATCAAAACCATTTCTTTAAGGAACTACAGTTATCATATTAACTTATCAGTGTGAACTGTAAACCACAAAGGTTTTTTATATTTTAGGATATAAGCACAACCTATGAATGTGGATTTCTCTTAAGCAGTTCTCATAAAGGAATTTTTATTTCTGTTCACTGTGCATATGATTCATATTTTGTTTCTCTTCAGGTAGTTTCAGTTCTTTGACTGCAGACTTCCGCAAAATGTTTTCATTTCAAGTATAATGACTCCATCCAAGCATAGAGTACTGCTCCAGGTTTATTTCCTAGTCAAGATTTTGAATAACCTTTTATGCTAGCTTATATCAACTCATTCCAGTAGCATTTTGTAGGTTTCTCTCTTTAGACTTCATTTCTGTTTTCCTTTTCCTGTTTCAAAAGCCCTCATGTTTAATACCAAGGTCATAATTTTATGTCCATTTTTTTAAATTCTATTCTTTATGGGGCTGCTTTCTTTTATTAATTAATTATTTCCTTAATAATTTTATTAATATTCATTAAGATATCAAAGCACTCTCTTTCTCAGATCTTGATTTCTAATACCACTACAATTTGACCTCAGTTTATGTTTCCATAAACTCTCTAATTCAAGAGAACTTTGGATTTCAGATTGATGAAAAATTTTCACAAGTTTCCTACGCAAGTTTCTTCCTCTTTTGGAGTTTTCAGATTAAATTCTTCACTTTCTAAAATAATCATTTTAGAGATCTATGTTTTCAAATTTTTATGGGCTAAACTGGTAATTGGTTTTCACTTTGATCCATCTATAGACTGCTAAACAACTTTTGATTATCTGAAAGGTTATGTTAGGAGAAAAGAGTTCTCTTAGTGTATCTCTATCTGATTTCACAAGTAGACAAAGCTCCTACATGAATTTCTTCGAGATGTCTGCTGTAATTCCCAGATTGCACAGATCCATATTCCTTTCACTCCTTATTTTTTCACTCTACTTTTTTTTTCTATGTTTTCACTCTACTTTTTTTTTTTTTTTTCTGTATTCAGCTTGGTACTTCTGCTCCTCTCTTCCTCCTGTTGTGCCCTGGCAGGGCCTGTGGTGACAGAGGGTACCCACTGACAGCTGCCCTGTGCCAGCTAATACAGGGAGATAGATAACTATGATGAGGGCCCAAACCAGCAGGCACACCTGTCTAGACCAATTTTTTTTGTTTGGTTTTGTTTTGGGGTTTTTTGGTGTGTTTTGGTTTTGGTTTGGTTTGGTTTTGGTTTGTTTTTTCTTCTTTTGTTTGTTTTCTGAGAGTGAGCTTCCCAAGGAAGATCAGAAGATTTTTATGTTAAAGAAAATTGAGTGGGTTTTAAACTATTAACTATCTTAACTAGCTGGCTTAACTTTTTGAAGAGAGAAAGCCAGACAAGCCAGGTTAGGCAGCAAAGGAGAGTAAAGGCTTTACATTCCACTTTTCCCCCAGTCTCTGTGTCCTTGTGTTTCCAGGCTGAATTTCAGCCAACTTTTAATTGTAGGAAACCTGACAAAGCTGCCTCTGGGAGATCAAGTAACAGTAGGTTTTCTGCATCATGTTCTCCCAATATTTTCTAAATTTCATCATTCTACTTGCCCCTGCATTTGCTTCCCTCTTTCAGCCCTTGCAAGTGGCTTAGGGGTTTCTTTCCACCACGAAGTCCACATGAGTCATTTGGGGTTTTTGCCTCATAATAACAATCCATACAAGTTTAGAATGGGCAAAACAAAGAGACAATTTTTGCAATACTTAACGCACAGATGACAGAAAAGTTGCAAAAGATGCAGAAGCTTGTCTCTGTCATATTACTAAAATCCATCAGTGGGAGCATCAGCCTTCTTAAAACAACCTTCCCAGTCTCCTAAGGCCAATTATCTGTACAGCTGAGTTAACCATGATATACTGGCAGTTTTCATAGGAGTTGAAAATACAGATTTGTACGGCAACTGTGTAGTTTGATTGCCAAGGAAAAGAAAACTTTTTCCTATCTATTTCCTTTCTCATTTTCTGGTATTGGAAAAGTAGCAGCAGTGTTCTTAAACAAAAAAACAAAACAAAACAAAAAAAACAAAACAAACAAACAAACAACAAAACAACAACACAAAACAAAACAAAACATCTAAAATCTAAAATAACCTAAACCTATTTTCTTTCAGTTTTAATCTCTTTTTCCATCCCAGTCCACTGAGTCCTTACTGCTTCTCCTTTGTGCCTTTTGAAAATGGGATGAGACTTCTATGACCCTTTGGTATTTTAGGAATCTTTACTCAGGTATGTGTGTTTGTTTGTTTGTTTTTTACAGCAATTTTTTCCCCATTCCTTCCCATTTTGGATTTGTTTCATTTGGCTTCACTTTTGATTTGGGGGGTGTTTTTTGCTTGTTTTAGTTTTGTTTTAACTAACATTTTACTGATTGTTGAAACAAGGAAGACAAAAAGAAAACTCTACAACCAGGAATTTGTGACTATTGTTAAATATTAACATTGATGCTAATTTACAGGGGTTTTATTTTATGGGCCTTGTGTTTTTCTTCAGTGATAAAGAGGACAGAAATTCTTAAAAGGTGAAAAAAACAACAAGTAAAAGGTGAAAAAAACAACTTCATTCCAAAATGAAGTTGGCAACGGGAGAAAATTTCTCTTGTGCTCTGTGGGTAGCTGCTGCATTTTGTGACATAGCATGTGCTAGAGAAATATTTTGTTTTCTCAGGTACAGGTGCTTTTTAACAGCTGTGTTCTAATGATGTTTTGATAAATACTTTAATTATATAAATTCAATTAAGACTTCTGAAAAAAAAAATCCAGGCAAATTAAAAAAAATATTTTTTAACAAAAATTCACCAGAGTTAAGGACTGATTTGTGCGCTTAACTGTGATGATCAACATCTGTGCTGGAGAATCTGAACTTTCCTTTCAACATTGCCTCGGGGGTTTCTGCTGCAAAACTGATTAAATTGTACAGAGATAAGACACTTGTAAATAGTCAATAAGAACTGGTCCTGCAGAGGCAGGAAAGGTCATGGAGAACAGTCTTCTGTGTGTAAGATACTTAGGAGGTGTTTTTAATGGAGTTTAAGTTAGCCAGTTGCAATGGATCCTGCATGTGCCAGGGAGGTCATGCTAAAACCATGTGCCAGCTGCATTATTGGAGCCAAGCAGAGCAGCAGTTCAGGGGCTCTTGCCTGACCTTACTGGAGGTGTCATTGCAAAGATCTTGGATCCTCTTTCCCTGCAAGCGCTAATTTATGCTAAGATCTCAAAAAATAAATCAGTTTTTTAATACAGGCTCTACGTTTTAATGTCTGTATCACAGGTTTCAGGAATACTGCCGTAATTTGAGCAATAGTCTGGGCAAATTCTCAAAAGAACTTGGGGGGGCAAGTGAGGCATTTAGCAATGGATTTCTAAATTTCAGGAGGATGTGGAATTGGAAACTCAATGACTTGATTTTCCAAAAGAAGAGCTGTGAATCACTTTGAACTTGTCAGAATTCATGCAGCCAGTTGAGAGCTGACCAACCTGTGAAAACCTGGTTCTGACTGCTGCTCCCCGCTCACTTCCTCCAGGCTGAATAGCTGGTTATAGTGTAATTCTACAAACCAGTTCAGGTAAATACAAACCATTTGACATAAATTTGCAAGACTGTACTCTGTTCAATGAAAAACAGTCAAAATAAGATAACACTCAAAGGGGTAAATTTACAAAGTAGAGCTGATAATTTGCATGGGTTTTAGCATTTATTTCCAATTTTTTTTTATATATTTCTTCCTTTCTTTAAAATTATTGCTCTTTCTAGAAGATGCTACAATTTATTATGTCACTTATTGGTGTTGTTTTTCACTTGGGAAAATGCCTCCTGCTTCATGTGTGGCATAGAAAATGCTGTACTTGCTGCCTGGCACTATAACACACACAGTAAACAATTTAAAAATGTCCCACTGTATAACTGCTTCCTCTCCTTCCTGAACAGAGTTATTTTTAAAACTACATATTGATTTCTTTCTTTTCACTTTAAACCTCCCTGGAAACGACCTCTCCTGTCCTGCAAGGACCCTGTTTGTAAATGGTGGCTCAGTTTCACAGTTAGGTTGGAGTCTTCCATTGATCCCTGAAGGACCACTGATGAGTTCCTCAGGGACCTGGGGCCAGAACAGGGAGCACTGCTCTAACAAGCACCCTTTGAAAGAAACACTGTGTGAAATAAAAGTGAGAACTTCCAAAATGGCTCTAAATTTATATTTTCATCAAAATTTCTAAAAAGGTTCTCAGAGCCAGACTTAGCTACATTTCGGTCATTCAATAATATGTTTATTGAATGTTTATTGTGTTTATGTCATTCAACAATTCAGTTCACTTCCAAATCACTTGGGATACTGCTATAGGAAACCAAAAGTGTAGAAAGCCACAATCACAGAATAAATCCTATAGAATCCTGACTTGAGTCTAAAACATTTATCATGATTTCTCCATTGAAAGGATGTCAATGTGGGAAGAAGTCCAGAAGCTTCAGGACTCTCAGCTTGAGTGTATTCTCATTCTAACAACAACAAAAAAACCCCAAAACAGACAAACAAACAACAAAAAAGTGTGCTTCTTTCTTCACTAGTTCCTTGTGAAGATGTTTGGATATTGTCAAAATAAACCTAGAGATGGATGGATTGTCATGTAGGACTAATGCATTTTATACTTTGGCTGCTGCAGGGCCAAGGTTGGAAGTTGCATTTATTTTTATGAACACTTTTTTGCCCATCTGAACAGGTAAATCAGACCTGCATACTCAGAACTTAATGTAAATACTTCCTGGGGAAGGACACAAGAAGGAGTTCAAATCTTAGACACTTAAATATTCCACAACTGTTACATTTTCTAAGCAAGGTTTGGTTTCTTTCTCTAATGTGAAGAAAGTGTACAAGTATTGTTATCTAAATGAGACGTTGGAAGGGTAAGCCTTCAACCTTCTTGTGAGGTTGAATGTATATGTGTTTGCTTATAAAGGGACTGGGAATATCTGCCATTGTGCATCCTTTTCCAGAGTTTTGTCATACCAGTAACAAAAGTGGTTCTTTTGGAAATAAAGAACTATAGAAATATTTTTTCCATTTTCACAACACTAGGTGTATGGCTTCACATAGATTAAGTAATTTCCCCAGATGTTTCTTGTAAAATGAAATTATAGAATTATCACACGAAATGTTTCCTTTCAGGCTTGAAAAAAAGTAAAAAAAAAAAATTTACAGTAATTCTTGTGTACATCCATCAGCTGTATTTATGTTCCAGACTGAATTGAAAAATCAATTTAAACATTTACAAAATAATCTGTTCAGTATGGTAATTGGCTCTTGTCATGACAAGGTGCAATATTTTATAAAAACCATACAATACTTCCATGGATTCTAGTACTTTACTAGGTATAATAAAATTATATAAAAATAATAAAAATTCTTAGAAAAAGTAATTATTTTTTCTGATGCACAACAGATCTATTCTGTTCCAAGCAGAGTGAAAAGCAAACTCTAGAGCAATGCCTGTTGTGGACTACTGAGCTGTCTGCAAGGACAGAATATTTTGTAAATACAAATAATTTAACTCACATTTTCAATAGCTAAATGGTAATATAATCCACTTTGTAGGTGCTTTGTCTTTTTTTTTTTTTTTTTTTTTTTTTTTTTTTTTTTTTTTTTTTTTTTTTTTTTTTTTGAGCAGTCCTTTCTTATTTTTGGTGAAACACTTTCCTGTATCAAAGCAATTAGTTTTGTCCTGTGATTGGAATGCCACTATATCTGGTGGGTTAGTTGCTTTTTATAAAATTGTGAAATATATTTTAGCTCTGTTTGCTGGTTTGCTTCCTGGATTTAAGAGGTGCCATGCCAGTGGGTAGCATGCTTGGAGATAGTGGCAAAGGAATGGTTCTGAAGAACTTAATTTGGTCTGTTTTAAGAGATGTCTCAGGGAATTGAAGGATGCAGCACACCCAGATGGCAGACAACTGTGAGATAGAAAAACATGTGAAAGCAGAACGTGGTTCTAAAGAAACATATGTGTGGGTTCTGACAGCTCTGCTCTAAAATTTGTCTGGCATCACCTTATTTTTAAATCTGAAACTGATCAAAATTCAGCCTACATTTTAACATATCTTGAGTATATTTAAAAAGTAGATTGTTAAAAATTGCTACTGCCTGTCCACACGCCAGAGCAAGGAAAAAGTGAAAGGAAAGGAGGAGTAACAGAGAGAAGTTATTATGGAATGACCATGGCCTCCATTCCCCTTCCCCTGCTCTGCTTTTTTTGGGAGATGCAGAGGGATGGGAATGATGGAGTGAAGTTGAGCCTGGGCATGGTTCTGAAGGTGTTACTTTATTTTTTTTTTTGTCTTTTTTCCTCACAATCCAAAGTTATTTTGATTACCAATAAATTAAATCAATATCCCCCAAGTCAAATCTGTTTTGTCTGCAGGGGATACTGATAAGATCTTTATCTTGCCCCATGAGGTTTTCTGTCTTATTTCTCCCACTGTCCTGTTGAGGAGAGAAAATGAAAACTGCTGAGTGAGCATCTGGCACTTGGATGAAGTCATTCCATCACAATATTCCTTATTTTGGAAAGATTTTTGGGGCATGAATTTATAGGCAGCCTATAGTATTAAGAATTTTTAATATAATATTTTTTCTTTCAGAATCAAGATATTTTATCCTATCAAATAGCCACTTACCAAAAAAAAAGTTCCCTAAATAATGTACATTTCCAGTCTCCTACTAAGGCGATAAAGATAATTAAAGAAGATAATTAAGAAGATAAATTAAAGATTTTTGGCATTTTTTTTGCTGAGGCCCCAAATACCAATAGAATTAACCAGAATGTATTATCCATAAGAGTAACTGAGCTCAGGTGTAAGCATGGGTATTTATATACATGAATATTCTTGCTTAAAAAGTGCAGCACATTTTAGAAGAATTTGTCTGCCTGATGTTTCCTGTACTTGCAATGAGAGATACATAACATAGACAGCTTTCCAATCACAGTTCCAGTGCAAGAACAGTAATAAAAGGCTGTGCACACAAAAATAGAAATCATGTAATTCTGATCACTGGTGAGCTTTCATCTGTGTTTAATACTGATGTAGTTTACCAAAGAGAAAACAAAGCCACTTCTAATATGGGGTGAAAAAGTATGTTTAGTTCAGTGAAGATTGTCTTAAAACGTGGCAGTTTCTGACTTAGAATGAATGTCTCTTTAATATCAAGATGTTCCAGAGTTAAAATGTGGACTCCAGTCTCACAGAGTTACTGTTACCAGTATCTCATTCTTTCTAGAGTATACTACTCTATATTTTGCTTGCAATCTAAAATGAAAATCTGGAAAGTGAAAAACTGAACTGGCTTCATCTTTTTGCATATACTTTATAACATATTTGAATAAATTATTTGAAAAAAGAAAAATTAATAAGAAAGGGGTTTTTTTGAGTCCCTAACCTGTTACCCATGAGGAAGATGCCCAAAGTTATGCTTCTCTGAAATTTGCTAGTTCAAGAAAATCAAAAAAGGAAATTATCTTGGGCATAACAATCAGAAAAATAACATTAAATGCATTAATTTGTAGGAAGACTCAAAGACCTCTCAAAGTGTTAAAGACATATAAGAGAAAAATGTTTGAGCTACTAATATAATTTCACACACAATTTAACTTTGTTTTTCCAAGAAGTTTGGAAAATCTGCTTAAAGATGTCTGAAAGTTTTCCAAATAATTCAAATAATTATCTGTCAGAAGTTTTACATTACAGAAAATTAATATACCTGCATATATTTAATTATTGCAATTTTTGTGGTTTTCAGTGTGCATATAATAATATGGTAATTTCACACTACTTTTTGATAATCCAAGTGTGCGGTTTTAATAGTCTCAAATTTATGAAGAGGTGTATATGATATGTGTTTTATTATAATCATCCCTTGAATAATCAAATGATAGTCCTTAGAAGTGAAATACCAGACTAGATGTACTGTTCTTGTGTTTGCTATGCCAAAATCATATGTTTCTATGGCAACAGAGTTAATCTATACTGTCTCAATTGGATGAGCCCTGTTAAATTTTCCTACCTAAAGTAATATCAGCTGTAGCCCAACGACATTAGATTGCATAAAATAAATTTTCTGAGTCTAGTCTTTGTCACTATTTAACCAAGATGCATTAAAGAGTTCAAGGTAACACAGCAGTCCCCATTCATAACTGCAATGTGGAGAACAAAAGCTGCCTCCTCTATGAAAATATGGTTGCATTTTCTTAGCTACTGAAGGAACTAAGTTGTACCAAACTGACTTTCTACCTTCTGTTTGACTCCCTGCGATAAATGCATTTTGAGATTTTGAAATTTTGCCTCTCTAAATATTAAAATTTTAGCTGAACCTCTTTGCCATACAACCTTGTGGAAGCTCAGCTACAAAGACACCTTCACAATATTTCTAAGCTTGGCTCCCACACCATGGTTCAGTAAGACTCTTAGAAAACAAAATCTTGGATCCAGCTCCCATAGATCCAACCCAATCTTCTCTGGTGTGCCAGAGAAATTGAGGTGCATTGCAGTTTCACCTTTTGAAATACTTGGTTTTGAACCAAATTAAGACACTTACAGATTTTTATGTGTAAAAGAAAAAAGAGGGGAAAAAATAAAAAGAAGGAAAAGAGCTCCTTAGTGCAAGGAAACATAGAGCTCATTTAGGGGATGATAGTGTACCATGTGTCTGCTTTTGCTGTTCTTTGGCCTTAGGCTGTGGCTGCTTAAGGAGTCAGGGTTTCATTCCCTGTAGCATTTCCCTGGCAGCAGAAGCCTTTTTTCGTGTGAAGTTTCCTTCTTCAGATGAACTTGCAATTAGCAAAGACATCTCTGTTCCTGTAGTTATTTCCAGACCTGCTCTTGGCCTTCTTCCTCAAAACATGACTTAAAACTTTAAAGGAAGCTAACTTGGCTTTCAGGTTTCTTTGTCAAGTGACCCTGGATGACTGTCATCTCTTTCTTGCAATTTCTTTGTAGGTGATTTTTTCGCTTCACTTTCCCTTTAATTCTTCAGAACTGGAAGTTTAAATCAGCAATCATGGCTGGTTTTGTTCATAGCTTGTGCTACTTAGTCAAGGTATCACAAAAATTCAGGAGTAGCCATCAGAGTTGGTTCTCATGTCTCCTGGATTCTAGCTCAGAGAAGGAGAAGGACAGCAGACTGGGTAAAAAAAGGGATTTCCAAAAATGAAGTTCCTACTCTACTGTAAGTGCTGGCAAAATCCTCACCAAACTTCCAATGTGTTATATGAGAAAGAGGCCTTGAAATAGATAATATTCCCAGATAGAAGCAATGAAAATACTCCTCAGACCTTATTTTCAACCTGCAGTTCGAGCAGCATACTCCAGATGGCACACAGTGATGAGGAAATTGTACGTGCGCTGCTCTGAGGGACAGAACATGCAAACAGAAGGAACTTGTTAACACAAAGCCCCTGAAAGCCCTTCAGGACTGACACTCATCTGTACATTCAGAAAACACACAAAACTTTTCACTCTTTAAAATATAGTGCTTTGGGGAAATAAACAAACAAAAAAATCCTGTGCTAATCTCAATTACAATGCAGGATACACAAATGTTTGAAGAATTGTCATCCTTTATATGCTAATAGATATTGAATGGCAGATGTTTTCCAAGCAGAGAGATGATTAATTTGGCCTTTTGTTACAAAGAAAAAGATATATGAATTTTTAAGGGAGATTATTACTAGAACATAATTAGAAGGGGTATACCACCAACATTTTATATGAAAGACGTGTTGCACTACTTTTTTTCTCATTCTGAACAAAACTTTTCCTTGTGATTAGCCCTAATTATAATGAGTATTGCAAACTGCAAAAGGCAACCATATCTGAAGAGCCTTGTGCTTAGATTTCAAGAATAATTCCATGAGACTTCAATACATGCCTGTACATGCAACACAAGAGAGGAGACAATTCTCTGACTGCATTTTAGCAACTGATCAAACCCACAATGCATAAAAATGCATTATGCATAAAAATTTTACAGACTAAACCGTGGAAGATGGGAGGCTTTTGAATTGCGGGAAAAACCCTGTATTTCAAGAGAAATATTGAATTGTACAGGATGTAAGTGCTGGTTCTTTGTGGTGAATGAAGATTGAGCTTTTGCATATTTACAGAAAGAATAAAAAGAGATTTCTGAAATTACCAGTCTTAATGCACTTTGTAACAAAAATCCAGCTATGTTAGAGAAACTCTTCAAAGGGTTTGCAAACTGGCCTTCTCACGTTGCTGCCCAAAATGTTCTCTTGAGACCTCATGAAAACAGCTTTCCTGAAGAACTAGTCCCATTTTAGGGCAGGCAAACGCTGCAGCACTTGTCTAAAAGCAACAAAAAATGGCACTAGTAGAGCAGCTTTCCCTACAGCAACCCTCTGAAGCACATTTAAAATAGTTTATTTTGTAGTCTAGGTGGCTTTAGATAAATGCTGCAGCAATGCTCTTTGTAAATGCACAAATCTAGGTAAGTACTGTATTGTGTGAGGGGGCAAGGTTTACTTTTTGTAGTTCCACACATTGATTCTGATGAACATTTCATGCAAAAGGAGTTTCTGTAGTAGAACATTTCAGAATTCATGAATAGTAATTGAGCCCTTTAGTTCTGCACTAAACTTAAATCCATTATTCTCCATTTAAAGCAGACACATCATGTTGCTCTACAGAACACTGCTCTGTCAATTCAGTGCTTTTTTCAGTGAGCTGGGCTAGAATATTAAGCACTCTTTGCTCTCAGTATTCTTGCTGTGCTTGGCACATTTGGATTCCATTTGAAATAGGCAAATAGCAATTCTGTTGTTCACAATGAATAGCCTATATGTGTATATGCACCTTGCCTTTGAAAGGGGGAGCATATATTATTTGCCACATCTTGATTCTCTGGTAACTGGGCTGCTTCATTTCCTCTCTCTCTTGCTCTCTCTGCACATAAGCAGCGAGATGTAAAATGTAATAAAAGCCCCTGACACATTTCTGTCCTCTATACTGAACAAATCACTCTCTTTCAGAATTCAGACTGTAATTTTATTTTTTTTTTCTTGTCATGGACAAACTAAAGAAATGCATGTAAAAACAAAGAGTTAAGTAAGCAAGATTAAAGTTTCTAAAAGTCCCCTCCAGTGCTGAACCTTTTTCAATCATTTTTTAGCATGTAGCTGTTACTGTGCCTAGGTTGTGGTGTGCTGATACAGACACATTCCTGCTCCTACCCTGCTACTTGAGGTAGACACAACTCAACTTCTCCCCATACAATTTTTTTTTGTTGTTGCTGAAGCTCTATGAATACACAGCTTAAACCCTGCTTGCATGCCCCATGAGTTTGTGCCCTGGAAGGATTTTATGTTCATCTTAAGCAATAAATCTTGTGGTTTTGCTTAAATGAATTAGGGTGTTTGAGAATGGTGTGGTAAGCAGAATTTTGTAAGAGCATGCCAAAATTTATAGATTTCAGCTTCCCAATTTTTTCCCTGTTAGCTACGGTTCTCTTACATTTAGATCTGGGTTCATGGGGCTTGCCTGCACACAAGCTGGGGGGAGGAGGAATTGAATAGAGCATCTGAAGAGAAAATATCTGTTATATGTTGCTTAACACATTTCCTATTCAGATTCCTATGACTAGGAGAATTCATACAAGGAAATCTCATTTCCATCCTCAGTTTTCAAGTAACTCTAAAATAATGAGATTTTAAGGAGAAATTATGATGATGTTTATTCAGCAACATGCACAGAGCATGATGCTTCTCTCTTTTTTTGACCAGCCAACTTGAAATACTATTAAAAAGGACAATTCTCTTTTTCTGCATCAGTTTGGGTATGGAACTGAGGTGTAAAGCCCTCTGTTTCTGCCTGCATTGGCTGGTGGTGTTTTGATCTGTGCATCAAGAAGATGTTAGGGTAAAGGTGAACAGCAAAAGAGCTGAAGCTGCCAACATTATGTTGATAATTTAAAATTAAAGTTGTTGAAAAAGGGTATAACAAGTCTTTACCAGCAATTAGCTGATTAGCTGTGAAACAATCCCTGGGGAGAGATCACAGCCAGTCAGGGGCTCTTCAGCACAGCACACCTGAGTTCTGTTGTCCCAGCACCCATTTGTACCTCTCTTGCTAACCAGTGATGATGGCACTGAATAATCTGCATGTTTTACTTGGTGTGGTAACACTTGTGCAAAGGGAGTCCCCAGTTTCCAGCAGGAAAAAGAAGATTGAGAAGATTTACAAATGCATTCCAGTCTTCCTAACCCAGGAGATGTCAATGAAGTGCTTTAAATTACCAATTACAACTGTCTTGTTTGAACTAAAAGATGTGTGAGGAATGGTGATGGTAGATTAGAAAATTGTTTGAAATGCAAGCCATTGCCTTGCCTCACAATCAATTTTTCAAGGAAATAAGGTAACACTTTGGAATTTAAAGACTGTAATTTGAATTTAATATTAATGCTTGGCTTGCAAGACTAATTGACCTGGGCCTCATGTAGTGGAAAAAAGTAGATGCTCAACAAGGAAAGCCAGTTTTATTTGTTTTATTATTTTTTTTTTTTTTTGGTGAGAAAATGGAGACATTGTGCTACAGGCTGGATTTTGTTCCTTGCAGAGGTCAAAATAGTGTCTGCTTGAAAAATTCATGATCCAGAAAAGGTAATTTTTAATGAATATTTATGAAAGATGTCCTTTCTTATCAGAGCTGTGCAAATTTTCAGAAGCTTGCCACTAAGTCTGGCTTCTGATTTTTAGCAAACACCTTGTGAGTTCCATCTGAAAACATATTACATTTTTGTCTAGCTTTTTCTAGTTTGTTCTGGGTTGTATCTTTTTGCATAGTAAGACATATCACTGTGAAGTACGTGTAATACATCATATGCAGGTTGTTTTCTTTTCCTGTAGGAGACTAGTATTTTGAGAAGGTTAATGTTTTAAATCAATCCTACCACAGTGTTAATAATTTTTAAAAAATCATCATGATAATAAACATGAGCTGATGGATTTATATAATTCAGTTTTCTAAAGTAATATGTCACTAGAATTGCCAAAGATCAAAACCTAGAAGGCTTTGCTAGACTAGTTTGCTTTTTTGAGTCTCAGTTCTTACCTGATAAGCCTTAGAGTGCTGCTGAGCAATAGGTGAAAAGAATATTTCATTTTTTGCGCTTGCTTTTGCCTTTAGCACTGTGGCAGCAGCTAGAAAAGGAAGATTGGTGCCTGGTCTTGTAATGTGTCTGAAGAGCTCGTTGTGCACTTGGCAGAAAAAAAGGATCTGGAGCCAGAGGTGCTCCCAGGTGCAGGGACCTGCCAAGGCCACGTGGCAAGGATGGGCTGGAGTTTACCACAATCAACTTCCAGACTAAGTTTTGTGTTCCATTGGAAGTGTTACCCTTAAATAAGTCCACAGAAAATATTTTTAGAAAAAATATTGCTCCTGAGTCTAGACAGAGTTATAAAGGGTAATTAAAGTGCTGGATTCTGATTTCTTCTGACAGTTTTAAAATTTACAATTACTGTGTGGATTTTCACTCACTACTCTCTCTCTCTTTTCTACACCTTCTGTATGTGGAAAAGGCTTTAGCTTTCTATGTTCCTTTATTGCTCATACTTGAGAGGTCTAGCTAATATTCCCTATCCTCTCACCTTAAAACTTTATTCACTAAGTACTTTATCGTACATCACAGTATCATTATTTTTATTAAATCATGCTTTTTAAAAGGATACATTTTGATCACAGCAATGCATCTTTTGTGTAATGCCACCTTGGATGCCTTTACACATTGGGACCATCCTGGGGTCAGCAGAGACAGAGGTTTGGGGTACATTCAGCAAGGAAAGGCCCTGATAATTCCACTGCAGCCTGAATTTCTGCTCTGCCTCTGCCTGCTTAAGAGTTTCCTTTTATTTCTGGTCCTCTGGGCTGGTTCCCTCTGGAATTTCTTTCAGAGTTAATCCCAAGTGGATGGGAATTATTCATAACTTAATTTCAGATAGGAGTACAATTGTCAGCTGGTGGGGGTAATATATTGCCTCACAGTTTATTTTAATGCTCTGGCTGGTAAATACTGATTTTGTAGACAATATCAAAAGTAATATCACCTTTCAGTGGAATCTGGTAGGGTCCTGGTGGAGAACAATCACCTCATGATAAAGTACTGAATTTCTTTGGTTCTTTTTAAAGATTTTAATTTTAATTATGTGAATAACAATTTCTACCTGAAAAAAAATCTGTTAATAGAACGGTGCTAATTAACAGCTCTTAATAGGAGAAATGCAATATCATGTGACTGTACAAAATCATAGTTGAGTATATTTGACATTTTATGGAAGATAAGGAAAAAAAGCCCAACCCACAACCAACCCCCAAATGGGCAACCAGAACAGGTAAATCTTATAAATATCTCAACCAGGTAATTTCAATAAACTGCAGGATACCAAAGAATCCAAAATTTTCATTGTGTTACTGTAGTTAAATAATTAAATACTTTCTAAAACAGCTTTTTGTTTTGATAGCTTGTCTTATACCTGATAAGTAAAGAAAGAGTCCTGAAGAACAGCTGGTTTTGGAAAACAGAAGGTGGGCAGTCACATAATTGTTTTGACTATCTGTCATTGTTTTAGACAACTGTTTCTAATGGATTTGATGAAAATGTGATAGGTAGGCATAAATCTAGCATTTATATCTCAGAAATTACTTTTAATTACAATAAAATATTAAGGGTCTAAATATATAAAATTAAAAGAGAGTCAAGGTGTTCTGCTGCTTGGAGTTGTCTGACATTATTTGTGCTGTTCCCTCCCCCCTCCTCTGATTATGTATTTTTCCTCTCACATCAATGAATTCATTGTAAGGAGTAGTTCTGTGACCATCTTGTCCTGTGCCTTCACTGTTCATGCATAATTTAGCTCTGAGAAGATCAAGCAGGAGTGGTGGTTAACCTGACTGCCATCTCCCCAAACAGACTGATGAGGAAAATCATGCAGCATTTATTGTTGGGTTGTGTGGTTCTTCTCCTCAATAATTTTGCAGGAGTGCTTCTGTTCCTGAATAGTGGGAAATGCTCTCAAAGTGCAAAATAAAGCATCTTTTATAAATAACAATAAGAACATAATGAGACATGCAAGGGGTTGCCAGCCAAAAGTACCTTTTTCTCTTTTTATCTCTCTCTTCTTCAGTCCTTCATCTCCATACAGTCATTTCTCCTTTGTTCCCTCTTGTGCTATTTGGACGAATGTGTCTTTTTTTTTTTCCCCCAGAAAATAAATAGTAATATATGACAACTCATAATGATACCTTGTTTCTTCCTCATTAGTGGATGCAGTCAAGCCTCATCTTTAATTGATAACTTAACTGATTAGTCCTACTTAAAAGTCACTCCTGCAAGGTTGAAATATATGTACTAGGCAGTCTCTTACTTCAACACTACCTTCTGTCCTCCTTCACTGACCTGCTGCACTGATTTCTTCACATTTTGGTGGTCCAACTTCTTTTGGCTGGACAGCCCCAACTCTGTTTTCACAGCAGAGCTGTTCCAGCCCTCTGAGCATCTTCATGGCCCTCCACTGAGGGCACTGGAGAAATCAGCAATTTTATAAACCAGTGTCAATACCAAACTGACAATGAGATTGTGATTATTCTTAGATGTCTTTAATTGTTATTTTAGACTGAAGATTTTTTTTTTCTTAACAAAAATTATTGTCTGCTAGCTATAATTTGGTAACTCTTCTTTTAAAAGAGTTACAAAATTGTTACTAGCAGACAATAATTTTTTATTAGTTCCTTAAAAAAAATCCCAGTAGGAAAAGCTTTTATGCTCATTTTGGCCTCATCCTTGAATTTTCATTTGGGTTTTAGTTTACATATATCAGTTGTCCAGCTTTGTTCCTGGTACACTGAAACAGATAAGCATTTTCTTAATGGCTTCACCAAAGTAGAGTTTAAGATTTCCTACATGTTTCTTTTAAAATAAGATCTTACAAAAGAACAAGTCATTAATCAGCCAATGAAAATTTGTAGCCATATTTAATAAAATCATTGTCTGTATATCCTTGGACAAAAATGCTAGTGAAGATCTAACCTGAACTGAAGTGTCACTTAGTGTTCCAGGGGCTTTTTTGTTTTATTTTCTTTTTTTCTTTTCTTTTCCTCCTTTCTGAATTTGAAAAGGATAAACAGGCCAAGTCCAAACCCCAAACACTCATTCACGTCATCCATGTCACTGAAATCCTTAAACACTGCTAAAGAAAAGCATTCCTACACCCACAGTAATACAGATACCACAACTTTTCTTGCCTCAAGGGCATCTGCTTCTGGTTCCTGGACAGCAAAATTCCTTTGTCTGCCCCCAAATCTGGCAGAATAGCTTCAAGATTTGGAGCCTGACTGGACTCTGCAGCCCCTCATCACTTCCCTGTCAAGAGGGAGCTCTGAAGCTCTGAAATCTGCCTCAGTGTGGATTTATCTCTCAATTTGATGTCACAGCTTGGTTTTGATGTACCTTCTCCTCAAGGAGCTGCTGGGCAAGGTATTTATAAACCTCTGCTGAGAGTCCCTCCAAATAAACATGTGGAAGTTGCTTTGTCCATATGCAGTAGCTCCACTGAAAATATCACAGTGAAAAGGTTGATTATAGGAATTCCCTACCTGAAAGTAGGAGAGGACATTTTTACAAAACCCTTACAGTCAGAAGAAAGCTAACTACTATATAATGCAGTGAAATGCAATCACGTTGTGAGTAACCTGTAATTCACATACTTTACAAAGGATTTTAAAATAGCTTTCTGGGGTTGACGTAATTTTGCCCCTATTATTATACTTACAAATAAAATACTTTTTTAAGATTTTTTTTTTTTTAATTTAAGAAGTGGAGTTTCTAAGATTACAGCAGGCTGCAAAAGACTACTCCAATTTTGTGCAATAATTGAATAATCTCCTTAATACACTCTCTGTTGGGTACTCAGACACATTTGAAAGCCCCTCCAAAATTTTATACTCCCCTGCAGCCCTGGCTATTCTTTTGTGCCTCACAAGCAACAGGAATTAAGTATTAAAGTTCATGCAGGGCACAGAACAGAAAGCTAGGAAGAGATTCCTTATCCTGTATGCTGGATAGATTTTGAGCTCTTGAATTATTCCACAGTGCCATGCAATCAAATAGTTGTTTTGTTTTTTTTTAACAAGCCAATATCTCATGCACCAAAATGGGATTGCTTGGGGAGCCCTGCTCCTATAACAAACTGCAGCTGACTCTTTATCTTAGGGCAGAAATCTGGTGTGTGATGGGACAGAAAGAAAGCTTAGTCTTCCTCTCTTAGTATTCCTTTTCCCAAACATTGTGGGGATTCCATCAGTTACCAGCTTTGTTCTCAGCCTTCTGCTTTTTTAATTGATTTTGTGCTTTGTGACCTATTGAACTCAAAGGCACATCTTTGAGCATGATGGACTTGGGAGGTTTTGTACATTTAATTGGAGCTCATCAGTACAAGCCACAGCAGCAGTCACTGAAGCCATTGTCTGGACCCAGAGGCCAGACTTAGCACTGGGTAATTCAAAATTATAAATGTGGTAAATGAGTTTTTGCTTAAATGAGGATATATGAATAAATAGCTCACTAAAGCAGTGAAAGTAAGAGAAAACTGTAAAAAAAAAAAGACAAAATTTTTTGCTGCAAGGAGGACCTGTCTGAAGGTATGTGTTGCAAGTCAACTCTGGAAATGCCCATGAAGTATGTTTGGTCTGTTACCTGTTAGTGATTACTCAAATAAAATAACCATATAGCAGCAAAATGTATATTCCTTCTATTTTAACATATGCTGCTATTTAGAAGTGAATGTTTCATTTATTTAGCAGTGAGATATTAGTGTGAGTGCAAATGAATGGTCTTTTTTTTTTGTAAAATGTTGAATTCCTATTTTCATAAATGTACATTTAAAAAGGCAATAAAATTTTGTTCCTTGATTTAAAAACTTGATTTTCATTTAAGTAAGGAAAATTCAAATATGAATCCTGAAGAATCAACCTGGAATTTGTATCCTTTCTTTGATATTAATATTTTCTTTTTTTTTTTTTCCCTTACTGGTTAAAGTGAAAATTCAAAGCAAATTGTTGTGAAACTCAACTATTTGTGAGGTATAAGATCCCTGTATTAAAATCCTTAGCAGAATAAAGTATCACTTAATAGAATCATAGAATTTTTTAGTTCAGAAAAGGCCTTTAAGATCACGGAGTCCAAGCTTTAATTGTGGAGAATCCCTGCAAGCTTCTCCCATTGATTTAAAAAAAAATGTTATTTCCCATTTAAGTAAAATAATTTGCCATCCCTTCATCTTCAGAGAAGTTGCTCAGAAGAATAGAAGGACTAAGTGGTAGACCATTTTCACAACCAATTTTGTCTGATTCTGTGGTGATTACAAACTAATGAGGTGACCTTGGAAACTGTATTGACTCAGTACTTGCCACTCAGAACAGCACCACGGAGTGGTTTGTGTTAGTAGCTGGAGATTGTACATACTCTAAGCAAATTTCTCACTGATACTACTCAGACAAGCACCGAGATTTTAATAGTTGGAGTTCAGCTCCATAATATGCAGGGATTATGGGAAGAGACTAACAGCTACTATGAGGTGAGAATGATTTGGGGTAAGCAGCATTGCATTTAGAACAATTTGCATAGTTCAGCTTTAAATTGATGTAGTAAAACATCTTTCAATTGCATATGGACTTTAGAAGGGAATTAAAAAGTTGTGATTAAAATGTGTTTGGATTTGTTTATTTTTTGGGTTTTTTTTAGCGCACAATTTTCTTATGTGTATATTCAGGTCTGCTGTGTTTTTTCTCATAACAAAAAAAAGAATCCAATTGTCTGATCACTTTTTGTTTGACAAGCTGCTCTCTTTTTTTAGCACAACAATCCAGCTTTGAAAGCTGTTAAAATTCAGTGGATGCCTTTACCTTAGGCCACTCAAAGGGATCAACCAAACAAGTCTTCAACTTTTGGCTGCGAGAACGACTTTTGAAAGTTTCCCTCTGCAGCTCCAATTTTGTGGAGCAACAGTGACAACCAGTGGCCACTCACCTGAAGTTGGCCGAGTTATTCCTTGTGGCTTCAGATATCCCTGCAGATAACCAGCCACTCACACCCATTCCTTAATGATTTTATGATTCAAAAGTAAAGGGCTGAGCTAATTTATTTCCTTTTACTTCTCCTAACTCTGGGGATGGGTTTAAAGCAGTGTTTCTCTCCTCGAGAGTAGATGTGTTCTCCCAATTCTGTACAGAGCTGTCAAGTGCACATCAAAAATGTCCCTGCTGACCCACATTGTTCATATTTCAGTGGTGTATCTACACGTATGCGGCCATTAAAGGTTTCCTTGCCTTGCTGGTGGTGTATGACACAGATCAAATCAAATTAACCATGCAAAGAAAATCGTGGTTTGATCCTCCTGAAGAGAAAGGGAAGGTTTGAGGATTAAGGTCACCCTTTGCTACAGACTGGCAGTTAATACTCATAATACATGGTGCTTGAATAGAAAGAATTTGAGAATAACTTGTGTTGTCTGCATCTTAGGTAATGACTATGACTTCTTCCTTAAAACTAAAAATTTTATCTTGGAGAGTTACTCCTGGTGGTGATGCTGTAGAAGACCTGGTAAAAACAATATTTTCCACTGCTTTTAATGAAGATATTTGTATCACTTATGTTCTGAAGTCTGAGATAGCTGCACTTTGGGATCAGTGGGGGTATTTTTGTGGAGAGGTGCACTTAAACTTGAGGAAGATACCAGACGTCAGTCCAAAGGAGTTTGGTTTGTATTGTTTAAAGTTGTTCCATGCTTTACATTTCACTGCCTAACATTATGCAAATGGTTGACACGGACTGGAAATAACCCTCTAAGTGTGCTATGGCATTTCTTCTCCTTGGCAAAGAATTTTTCCCCCACTATACTAAAATGAAAAAAAAAAAAGGTGGCATGGGGAGTGAAAGGAAAAAAAGGAAAATAAAAAGAATCTCCAAACCTTCATTTCCTCTTCTCTGGCACAGTTTTATGAGTGCTTATGGCAAATTTGCTTCTGTAATCATAACTTGAACCCATCTGGGGATGAGATTGGCTGCTAGCTTAGTATTTCCACTTAACATATTCATGATTAGCATGCACAGAAGGAATAGAATTAGGATGAATGTTTTTGGAACAGTACAGATAAATCCTCATAAATGTAGTACAACAGCTCTGGAAATGCACAGTACTGAAATGTAATGAAGCTGAACTCTGTAGAGAGTTTGGTATTCTCAGTGCCATGCCTCTCCTAATGAACTCATTTAGATTAGAAAATGGATTTAATATTTTATTGGAATTAACCTGAGCCAGTAAAGAGGATTACAATTTCTTTCCATAAATATGGTGATATTACAGGGTGAGGTAGCATGTTACATGAATATTAAGCATTTTATGAGCATTGTCATGAAGGCAGAAAGAGTATAAGGTAATTAGGTTTTAATATAGTGATACTGTTCTTATAGTAATTAAATTTGAAAAGTGATAAAAGTATATTTGAAAATTATTTAAATCCATAGTTTTTTTGCATTTTAATACCTTTAAAAATACTTAAAATTATGTTTCCCCCAGATAACTATTTTCAACAGTTTGGTTTTAAACATAGAAAACTAAAAATAACACATATCCTTAAGACAGGTAAGACACATTCCAAGAAGTGACAAGATTATTCCATTTTCTCTAGAACAGTATCTGATGATGGGAGAAAATATACAGAAATGAGCAAAGAATTTTGGCAAAAATGCATTACCTTCCTTTGTTTTTCAAAGCCTTGCAAAGTTTTGTTCCAGTGTTGTTTTTGTTTCTTAGATGGTCTTTTAGAGTCACAAACTCGCTCTTAGATGCAGTCTACGTTCTCCTACTTTTGAGAGGTTATTTAATGAAAAAAATGACTAAGTCACTCTTGTCTTAATTGTCTTTACAGATGTCACATTAAAAAAACCAAAAAAACAAACAAGAAATGCAAAAAGAGACAATTGCAAAAGCTTGGTAAATTCCTTTGTGCATTATTCTAAATAAATTATTGGTTTTAAAAAGAAATTTAGGATCAGAAAATGCCTTTTAATATAGACTGTCTGTAAAAATATTCTTCTCTCTATCTGAACAATTACTAATTTTACCAGATGAATCTTAGTGTATGTTGTACTGGTCCTGAGGGAAGTACAGGACAAATACAGGTACAGTTGGACAACTTGGAATGGATCCAATTGGATGTTTGACTTCTCAAGAGAATTTCTCCCTCTGTCCCCCACTTTCAAAGATTTTCCCTGAAACTGCCTGAATGCACAGAAATAATTTGTGAGGGCACTGAGAGTGATTGTTTCCTTTGTGGGAACATTCCAGCAATGAGTAACATTTGCAACCTCTTTAGGTTATGAGAAATATCAACAACATAAAACCCATCACAGTCAGTCATCAGGATATTGTTTGTGCTGAAAAAAAATGGTCTTAAACCTAAAGAGTGTGTGGGGAAGAGAAAAATCTCAAAAAGTAGCAGCTTTCTGTGGATGGACATAGAGTATCTGGGGGAGCTACAAGAAAAGATTCCCTGTAATTGCTATTGTAACTAGAAGGAAATTAAGTAAAGGTTAAATAGATGTGTTCAATGTGACTATTTTTTTTTCAGTTGCTCTTAAAATGAATATGATACAGCAGCACAGAATCTCGTATCAGACTACCTATACTGCTGCCAGGCCAGGGTTTTAAATGGTTCAGAATTCTAAGGGATAGTCCAATAATTCAGAATTTTGTTGCATTTCAATGTGAATTGAGCAGTGGAATAAAAATTCTGAATTTAATTAAATAAAAAGTAAAGAAAAAATAGCTATGAAATGTCACAGGTTTAGATTGATCTATTGAGTCTGAAAAGATGCTTCCAAAAGATTTCCTTCTTTTGGGGAAGACAAATAATAGGAACTGCATTATTCTCTGTTGCTCTGAGTCTTGTTATACCTAAAAAAAATTGACTACCATTACACTTTTGCATCACAGAGTTATAATACAGTTTTTTGAACAAAATAGGGCTATGAGTCAAAAAGTTGTGTATGATGGGAGGAAAATATGTTTCAATGTTTTGATGAGTCTTTTCAAAAGGCTTTGTGTGTTTGTGCTGATCAGAGCCTTAATACACTCAGTGCATTTTCATTTTTCTTAGTACCGCACCTATCAAGGAAATCTGGGAGTAGTTGGATGTTGTGAATACTTTCTCTCAAGGCCAGCTCTCAACAGATCTTAATTTGCAAAATGTTGAACTCTAAAAATTTTATTTGGTGCGTAATAAGGAGGTGATAAATCCTATCTCAGATTTCCATTAGTTTTGAGCAAACAGGTTCATGTTCATGGATTGAAGAGTCAATGTTATTAATCCTAGAAAAACAAAACAAAAACAAAAAAAGGGAAAACATGGAAACAAAAAGGTGAGGAGACCCCACTTCTTCTTTTTTTTTTAATAGTTGCTTTGGTTTTATTCTACATTCTGGTGGTGGTAGTGGTTGTTATTATTCTCTTGGTTCCCTGGATCTGGAATTATTTATGTGCATCACTCATTTTGGTATTCCTGCTATATTTATGAAGAGGAGGTGCAGAATCACTTATCTACATAATATTAGTCTGCTTGACCAGCAGTTAACTGTGGCACCAGCCTTTTGCATTATTCTGAGTGCTCCCAGCCTCAGCACATCTTCAGAGATTCTGCCTTTGTCTCCTGAGTCACCAACATGACCTCTTTTTCTTCTCCACCCACACACTGGGGGTAGTGAAAAATGAAAGGAGAATGGGGCAAGAGAGATGGGGATGGATGAAAATACCTGCTTGATACTTCCCGCTCTTCTCAGCTTTGTTTAAATAATTTCATTTCATTCCTGAGCCAGTTCTGGTAGCAAATTTTCCCTGAAGAGGTGGGAAAGCAGCAGCAACAGCCTGTCTGAGGAGATTTGTCTCAAGGCAGGACTGAAATTCCCCAGAAGGCTGAAATGCTGCATATCATTGTATGAGTGGCTTCTCTTCTCGTGGAAGAAAATCTCAAGAGGTGGCACTTCTTTTTATTGAATTTTGATCATCTGGTGCTTACAGTACAGTCCTGTGTTAAGTTCTGCATTGGGCTTGAGCAGTAAGCAAAGGGCTGCAATGACAAATGGTGAATTTTAGTAGCAACGTCTTAATAACACAACATTGAGTTGTAATTGTCCTTTTGTTATAAATACATTTTCTTCCTTGGGCTCTTATCTCTGTTCGCACTCAATTTTTTTCATTTTCATAATTAATTAAAATGGCAATGTACTATAACCAATGATTGAATTATATGATATTACTTGCCTAAGGCTATCAAAATTAATCAAAATAAGGAGTGAAAGTTTTGCTATTTTTAATACAGCTGATTTGATTACTGGGTTTTTGATCAAATTAAATGAAAGATCAAATTAACCAGTGGTTAAATTGAGTAAAAAGCACTTTGTATGCCTGAAATATATTTTAATTTAATTAATTTCTAGACACAAAATATTAACTGGTGCTTTAAAAATTAATGTGTATTTTACTCTTTAATTTCCTAGAAACTACTTCCTTTTTACGTTTAGAATCTTTTACAGGAGAAAAAAACACACTTTAAAAATTATTTCGTTCTTATTCATTCCATTTTTCCCCCCATACTTTTTCTGTTTGTGGAGAATCTGTTGCTATCATAAATTGTTTTTGGAGAGCTCATAAACTCAACATACAAAGACCTGATGTACCAAAGGATGGTTTAGCAGAAATCTGGGACTCCCCAGAATACATGCTGCCAACCTGAGAAGATTATTTGACCACAAAAGACCTCAATCTGTTAACATTTAGCCCACACTTTTGCAGAATTGTTACCATATTGTCATATCGAATTTCATTTTGCGTTCTGTCAGAATCTAGCTCATGACTTTGTTTAATGGGCTGATGCAACCATTTACTGCACCCTGGTTGTGTTGAAAGGAAAATAAGTTGAAAAATGAGATTTCTGTTATGTTGCAGAAGTCACCTGCATCAGAACAAAGTCATTCCCTTTTTTTTTTTTCATGGTAAAAGAAAAACTGAGCTGGGCTCACGTCACCTACAGGGAGTTTGCACAGTGATGGAAAGTGGCTGACCTGGTTGGGGTGCAAGTGCAAGAAGCTGAGACTGGAGGTAATTTTCTTAAAGGTGGTTTTTAATATCTAACATTCATCAGACTCAGAAAATATCATGGCAAAAGGCAAGGTGACGATCAGGGTCCAATTTTGTGAATTGCAGCATTAGACAAGCACTGCCTTGTCTTGAAATGCTTCTCTTCCACTTTTTATTATTAACAGAAGTGAAAAAAGCTATGAGTCTGTAAAAATACCTAAGACTGATTAAAAATACTCAATGCTGTGTATCAAGGCTGAGTGTATTTCTGTATTTGAGGCACTCGGATATTTCAAGCAGAATGTATTAGTTTGTAAGTGGAGTATAATCTCATTATTCCTCAACTCCTGGAAAAGGCATACTTAAAGGATTAGATCTATTAAGTGTGATTAGCATGGTCAGTCTGTTGCAGCTAGTTTTGGTTAATGTATTTATTCCCTCAAAAGGAAAAAAAAAGTTTTACTGGGAGGAGAGAAAAATTGAGAAATGGACACAAATAAGTATGAAAGAACTATCATACTCTAAGAAGCATTTCATAGTAACTTGCAGCATCATTTTGGAATAAACTTTACCAGGAGGCAAATAACTGGCACGAGCTGAATCCTGAGCTACTCTGTGCTTGGAAGTGATTTTCAATTACTGGGAATCAAAGCTGGGAGATAAAATTTTGGTGTTGACAGGTTGATAGTCCTGGTGATAACCTTAGGAGAAGTGTGTAAGACAGGAAAAGGCACTAGCTGCTGGACATTTAGGAGATAAAGGGCCGATAAAGCCAAAGAGAGGAGAAGCAATGGAGAGCCCTAGCCTTGCACAGCTTACAAAAATCAGGATTTTGGCCTTGAGGATAAGGTCAGGTCAGCTTTCGCCTGCTGGTTTGTGCTGCATGTTCTGTGCAGGACTCACCCTCTAGGATGAGCACACTTTGTCTGGGCCTCAGGTTAGTGTGGGTGTTTGGTGTTGCTGGGATGCACAGTGCCCACAAAGATGAGAAGGTGTCTTATGTTGACAACTGGGTCTGCAGGCACCTGCAGCTCTCCAGAGTTTGTTATTACATAGAAAACATCATCTCTCAGAAACCCTACATGCAGGATCCCTTAAATAATCTAAATTGATTTCCTGTCACATATTTTATGTTTGATAGTGAATGTTTAATTCAGTGGGAAAAAGATTTTGAGTTTCCTTTCCTGGCCTTGCTATCAATTTGGAATTAGAGTTTGGACCTGCATTTCAGTAGCTTTTTCCTGCTCGCTGACCTGCAAAAATGAATAGAAGTCTAATTATTTACTTTATACGGTACTTGCATGACTAATGCATTTTAAGATCCTTGGATAAACACTGTCATGGAGCAAAGTGGTTTTATGGTCTTTGCACTGTGCATTTTAAAACTGCAGCAAAAATATTTGGGAAATTGTTTTATGAGAGTTATTGGAAGTATTTTGAGAAAACTTGGTACTGCAGGTAGAGTTTCGTGCAAAAGTCAGTTATATAACTATATTTCTATTTCATATTTGACAGATATTTTATTTTCTGTACCAGTTTTAACCTTGAATAACAGTGGTATGGCATCTGTGAGTTCTTGAATGTTGTTTATTATTTTCTCAAATCTTAGATTATAGGAGTAGTTCTGATTTATAGAAGTAGTTCTTCAATCAGTAACATGCTTTTCTTATTTCTTATTTTCTTATTTCTTCCTTCTTCCTACTTCTCATTTAATTTTAAGAACTTTAGTTATCTGAAAATATGCAAAGAGTAAACCAACCCTATTTAAAATTCCTTTACCTTCTTGTGATTCTTTTTTCTCTGATGGATATAATCAAAATTCTTATGCTTCCTCTTTGGTGTTATGTACTTTACATGACATCTAGAGGCCAAAATTGATGTGAGCTGCAATTAATCTTTCTGCAAGGCTTTATAGGCCCATTGGTAAACCAGGGATAAGAATCACACTGTCTGCATACTTAAAGTTGTTGGACATCCCAAAACAAATCTGCATTCAGAAACTGTATTTCATGCTGTCATTGTCCAGCAGATGTAAAAGATCTGTTGAGGGGGAAAAAAAGAGAAAAAAAAGTGTGTAAAACGAAGACTGCATTTGTTTTATATGCAGTCCCCTGTGAAATTAGTTCATATACAAGTTGTACCATAATCTAATTAGAGCATCTGACATTTCCTGTGACAACCAGAAGCTTTTAGGTAATCAATAATGTCAATATAAACTGCCTGATTAAATACACCTTCATTTCCATCTGTATTCTCAAGTTAATATGCAAATTCACCTTGCCTGTTTCATTTCAAATACCTATCTTCTGATTCTTTGCTTTAGCTGTATCGACTTCATCCATCAAAAGATCAAAAGACCAAATTTTGCTGTATAAACCATAATAAGTTGTACTGTTGTAGCTTTATATGCATTTTGTGAGTTGTTTCAAAACCTCCCATTCAAGAAGCTTGAGTGTAATTAAGTAATTGTTATGTATTTGCAAGCATATTACTAAACAGAGCAAGCAGAAAATCACTCATTTTTTTAGAGATTGAGTTTGCATAGCTCAAATTTGAATCACAATTTGTAATTTCTTTTTCTGCTTTGTTATCAGGGAACGGTAAAGAGTCATTCTGTGATGATGTGTTCAGGAAAATATTTCTCTCTTTTGAAGAGAAACATCTTTTTCTGTAAATGCTTGTGTGTTTTAGACCTGGTTTATCATTTTAGGCTATATATTTTAACTTCTCTTTTACACCCTCAGGTTTACTATTCTCTATACTCTGGTTAAAAACATGTTTCTCAGAATGCAGCCCATTGATTATCAATTAGCTAAGCTTGTTTCAAGTCGTAAACACTTTAGACCTTGAACTGATGCTTACCCTGGACATTCCTAACTAGTTTATGTTTCCTCCTACAGCCTTGGAATTCAGTTTGGATTACCAACACTCAGCTGAAGTGAGTAAGAGATTATTATCAACAATAGTAATTAGCTTCTGTCTAATGTTTTACCTAAAAAAAAAAAGTTACATTGCTTTAGAATTCTTTAAAATTAGATCACAGTGGACATTTAACACTTCTACTCAGTCCCCTAAACTCCAGTTCAAAAGGGTTGCTCTGGGATTGTTGGGACAGCGTGGTCCCTTCACCAAGGCAGGCAGGGTGTCCTGGAGGTGGCAGGATTGCAGGATGCCAGGGCCAGGAACTGGAGAAGCTAGAAGCACACTTTAAGCAATTTCTGTTGTGTTTGTCTGCAGTAAATAACCCTAATTGGCTACGGTTTCCCATTTCTTCAAAAGATTTTTTTAGCTAAAAAATTCAAATGTCATGGTGTTTTTTGCATTCTCATGAAGGATAATCATTATCTGGGATTGTTTTTATGTTATAACTTGAAATTATATTAATTTAGTTCATTATCACTCCTTTTTTTAATGGCAAAAAATATAAATTATTTTAACATTTTAATGTCTAGACCTAACACAGCACAATACTAGAAGTCATTAGAAAGTACTTGAGGAAATGATAGGCCTAAATTTTGGTGGGTGTCACATTTCCCCCCCTAGGTTACACAAATATCTTTGTGTACTGGGTTTGCCTGGCCAGGTGTGGGTGTCAGGGGGCTACAGGGGTGGCTGCTGTAAGAAGCTGCCAGAAGCTTCTTCCACATCCAACAAAGCCAAGACAGACATGCAGCTAGCCAAGGCTGAGCCCAGCAGGAACGATAGTAGTGGCCCTGTGATCAGAGATTTAACAGGAAACAAAATGCATTGTTCAGATGTAATTGTGGCCAGAGAAGAGCAGGGTGAGAACACATGGGAGGAAGAGCCCTGCAGACACCAAGGTCAGTGTGGAAGGAGGGGCAGGAGGTGCTCCAGTCATTGGGAAATGAGTTCCCCTGCAGCCCCTGGTGAGACGAAGGTGAGGCAGCTGTGCCCCTGCAGCCCAGGGAGGGCACAGGGATGCAGAGATCCACCCACAGCCCATGGAGGAGCCCACCCGAAGCAGGGGGATGTCTGAGATGAGGCTGTGACCCTGTGGGAGTCCTGTGCTGCAGCAGGGTCCTGACAGGGAAATGCAGACCCATGGAGAGAGGAGCCTACACTGGAGCAGGTTTGGTGGTAGAACCTGTGACCCCGCAGGGAACCCAGGCTGGAACAGGCTGTGCCTGAAGGACTGACCCTTTGGAAGAGTTGCAGCAGGCTGGGGAGGATGTTGTCTGTGGGATGGACTCCCACTGAAGAAGTTAATGGAGAAGTGTCCCCATGGAAGGGACCTCACAGTGTATCAGGAGGACAAGTCCTATCACTGAGCAGAGGTAGAAACCATGGGTGATGACCTGAGCATAACCCCATCCCCTTTTCCCTGCACCACTGGGGGTGGGAGGAAGGTGTTTTTAAGGTCTTCCTTTACTTCTCATTATCCTGCGCTGATTTTGTTAGTAATGAATTCAGTCACTAGCTCTGAGTTGAGCCTGCTTTGTTCATGATGGTATTTGGTAAATGCTCTCTCTCTGTGTCCTTATCTCAACTCACCAACCCTTTGTTGTATTTTCTCTCCTCTGTCCATCTGTGGAGGGGAGTGATGAAGAGGCTTTAGTGGGTGCCTGGCATCCAGTCATTGTCAGCCTGCTACACTTTGAAATTAGTAAATTTTGTCTTCGGTATTTCAAATAAAAATAGTTTACTCTGCGAAAACAATAACTAAAATATAAAATAGCACACATTATAAAACAAAATAAGCACATATTCCTGACAAATTTCTCTGCAGATTCCTGTCCTGTAAACTAAAACCAAAACCTGACCAAAAAAGCAAACTAAAAAACCACCTTAAAATTTCCACATCTTATAGTGCAAATCAAATCACAGTTTTTCCTTCAGTGTATTCAAATACTTTAAGTAAACTGATGGAATAAGAAAATATAAAGGTGACTTAAGATAAAACAAGAAAGGATATTGAAGGCTTTATTGGAAATGCCAGAATATGTTTATTCATAGATATCTCAGAAATAATATTTATAAGTCTGTGTTCTATGCACATAAATATTTGCAAAAATAGTTTTGCATTCCTGAAGTTTAACATATGTTATGATGCAAGACAATTGGCTTCTCCCAGTTATCCAATTTTTTTAAAATGTTCTACAATTAATTTTACTTGTTGACATCTTCACATTTCCTCAAAATATTTTTTTCATGCTAGGAGTACACATGAGGGCTAACATTGTTTTGTGTGAAGCTTAGATATTTTTTTAGTTTATATCAATTATTCTGGGGGAATTGTCATATCCTTGTGATGCTTTTGTGCTTAAAAGACTCCTTCCTATCCTAAATAGTATAAGGAGAATGTTCACCTATTAGTTTCACTCTTTTCAAATTATTTCAGAACTTAAACACTAATAATGCACAGGAAAAATAAGATATTTCTGTATGAGTTCTGATTTTTCCTAGTATCTTAAATCATAATTTATTTTCACTTTAAGAACAGATTCACCAACAGGCTAAAGGAAGTAGAGCATGCCAGCCAGCTGAGCTGGGTTTTATGACTATTTTGCCTCTAAATAGTCAAAGCACGTTGATGATACATAAGCTCCTAATTTTGAAATATTTCTGACATCAGCATGCTGTTTGAGGGCAAAAGGGAGAGCTCAATCTGCAAGTCACAATTTCTACAAGCTCTTTGGATGTGCATTATTAAATTTTTTTCTTTATGGTGCTGTTTCCCCAGCAGAGGGAATGGTGTGAAAGGGAGCTTTTCAGGAATTGTGCACAGGTAGCCAAGTGGCCATGTGGCCAAGTGATTTTTAAATTCCATTAAAACGGAGCTGAGTACTCCCCACATCCCATTTCTAATGTCTTTACTCAGTCTCCCTCAGACTCTGGATACATTAAAAATCACCAGAAATTCTGCATGCAAATTTGATTGACTCATTAACTCTGATGTCACACTTACCTACCAATATTTAGTCTTGCTGTAGTTAAGTAAAAATAACCATATAATAAGAGATACTAAACTTTGCTTTTCTTCTTCTTGAGCAGAGAATTATATACAGGAATTCTACAAATAAACTTCAAGAACCCATAATATTTTCTTTTTAGTGGTCATTAGCTGAAAAAAAGACCAACATATGCTAAATGGACCAACACTTTTCTTACGGGAGTGAAATTTTAATTAACTTTAACTCAGATTAATTAACTACCTTGTAATCTCACAGAAACATGAATTGTCCTCACAGGCTAAGCAGTAATTTCAGGGATAATGCATTACATTAATCGCTTTCAGCAAAAGTCTTTGCAAGACGGCATTTGGTCAGTACAAGTAGGGCAACAAATGAGATTCTCCCTGAGATTTCTCCAGGCTGAACTGTCCCACACTCAGCTTTTCCTCATAGGAGAGATGCTTCAATCCCTTGCCCTTTTTTGTGGCCCTCCCCTCGACTCTCTGCAGTTTGTCTGTCTCTCTCCAGCTCGCCCGTCTCTCTCCAGTTTGTCCATCTCTCTGCAGTTTGTCCATCTCTCTCTCGTGCTTGTGAGCCCAGCTGTGGACACAGCACTCCAGGTGTGACCTTACCATGTTGAATAGAGGGCCAGCATCATTTGACATGTCTGCAAACAGCACAAAGCTTTGAGAAATTCAGTCTGGTTTGTCTGTTTTCAGCCACATAAAATATCCTGCCTGGCCTCCATCTTCCACCTGGAGGACAGCAGATGTCACTTGGATCGAAAGTCATATCTGGCAACCTTGTAAGGCTGTTTGGATGCCTGTATAGTAATAAATACTTTGTTTAAGCAGCTGAATCTTACCCTCTTGTCCCGTTATCCCCACTATTTGGTGTCATGGTTTTTTTGTTTTGTTTTTTTTTTTTTTTTCCATTTTATCCCTAAATTTAACTTTTTTCAATTTATTTTTTTTTCTTTTTTAGTACTTGCTCTTGACAGCTGTTACGTGTTTACTTGTAGTCCTTCGTGCATTGCATATTTTGTTTGCTTATTCATCCCAGAATTTTTTTAATTCTCAAAGAATGTCACCTTACTTTCTATTTCTTGTATCTTAGGACCTCACCTCTCTTCAATATATCAGGTATTCTGAATAGCAGATATATATAATTATATATATATATAAATATAATATATAAAATATATAATATATATATAATATATTTTTATATATATAATAGCATATAATAATATGTTATTATAGAGAATAACAACCTGATACTGATACAATAAGGTAGCAATCCAAATATATGAGAAGTCAGTAATTTGCTGCAAATAAATTGCTATCTCCTCTTCTTTGCTACTTTTACTTTCCCACTCTGCTGAATCCAGCATTGGCTATGACCATGTGGCCCTAACTGCTGGGCCTTTGGGTGCATCTTTCCTTCCAAAGGGCATTATCCCTCTGTAGAATGAAGATCTGTGCTACTATTCACCAGGCAGCCTTAGTGATATTAAAGTGATTGTAGAGTGCAACACAAATTTAGATTTATCCAAACAGCTGTACTGAATCCTGTTGCATGTGTCTGCATGTGACATCCCACAATTATAGAAAATACTAACTCATTGCTAGGGCAGCAAAATTTTTTTTACTGTTTTGAGGCAGCAGACTACGAGCAGTTCCAATCCAAATAATGACCTACCAGTAGGATCTTGGCCATTTCTGCTTTAAATGTATTTTTAGTGAATAGACCTTTCAAAAAATCAATGGAAGCTCTGAAATGGCCATTTTTCAAATGGCTAATCTCTTCTTCAGCTTTTCCATTGTATCAGATATCAGGATCATTTTAGGCTGAAACACAAACTACTTTTCTCTCTCAGAAAAATCTTTTATTTCTTTTGTTATCTCAAGTTTCAGCTCCAGCTAATGGATTTGGGCAGCCCTTGGAATTTACATACTCAATACCTTCCAGATGACTTTGAGTTCCTTACAAAGACATGGAAAAGGAAATTAGATCTAAAGGTGTTAATCATTAGCACATATATCTTGTCGTTTTCACAAACACAAATCTCCCATCAACTTAAATATAAACTTATTTATGCCATCTGAGTCACCAGTGAGGACAATTTATTTGTAGGTTTTATGGAATACAAATTGTAGGCATAGTCCTGATACATAACTTTCAGAACAACAACATTAAGAAAATAAAAAAAAGGTAATCTCATGAGTCAGGGTTTTGGGGTTTCTTCTAAATTTTTAAATATTAAATATTTTCCAGAGTCAGAACAGTGTTTAGACATTTAAAGTAAACCACTGGAAACTGAGTCACGTCTACCTTTCTAACAGCAAACGCTGGCTTTCTGTTGCATCTTTTGATGTGGTTCTTGGAATCTGTCATTCTCTCACACACTGATCACATTCTAGAAATGTGGAGTTATACTAATAACTAACTGATAATTGATAATTAATAAGTAATTTACTAATACCCTGGTGCTGTAATGAGCTGGTGATGAAGGAATTTTGTGCTCTTTTGGTGTCTCTATGGAATCTTTGATTAGATTTTAGCCCTCCTAGAGTACAGATGGAGGGATCCACCTTTGTAGGTTCGAGATCTACACATATTAGTGAGGTGATTAAATCAGAGCTATAAAGTCACCTACTACTTTATTTTCATAACAGCAGTAATAAAATATCATGCCATAATGATTTTAAGAAACATCCCTTGAGTTGCCAGATTCCATGCATGGTATTGGGTATTTAAATTAAAATAATGCTCAGAAAACACTGCTTGAAAAATGGTGTTATAAAAATGTAGAGTGTATTTGTATCTTCAGTTAACATATTTCACATATTTCCGCTGTCTTGTTCTCATTAATCAGAGTAAAATATTTTTTAAATTAATCAATTTATGAAGTCACTTTAGAAGTACGTACTTGTACATTTCCTTTTTTATTATTATTATTCAGGGATTTATTTAAAGGAATAATTGACGAGGTTAATGACATAAAGGGAATATTTCTAGAAGGGTATTTGATTGGATTTTTAAATATTTCTGCTATTGATTATCATATTTTCACCAGTTCCTGCAAAGTTTTCTAGTATGCTTTATTCTAGTTTTTTGGATGTTTCAAAAATTAGGAGACCACTCATTAGATTTGATGCTTAAAATATGTCAAACAGCAAATTTTCTTTTTCAGATAGTTTATAGACTGGATTTTGGGATAGAAATTAGCATTTATCATGAATGCATCTATTACCAATTCATCAGTGAAATTTGGGTGACCTTTTGTTACACAGCCAAAGTTGCTGAAGTGCAGCCTGCAGCTTGCTGTGCATGTTTGTGTAACACTAAAACCAAATTCAATTTTTGCGTCTTTTGTCCATGAACAGTAAAAACAAAGCCACCTGAGCTTTCCTAAATGAAGACATCTAGTTTATTTTATTTTATAGTAATATCTAGTCTAATAGGTGATGTAAGGAGGGACAGAGTTGAAGAGTCAGCACCTGGTATTTTGATCTCTCAATATGGACACAATTCTTGTTGCCAAAACCTGATTTCTGAGCCAATGGCAGCAAGTTTATAATACCCTGAATACAATAAATATGGGCTGGATTGGGGGTGATTAAATTTGGTAGTCTGTGGAACCTAAAAAGAGATATAAATGCTTGAGATATAGATGCATTTTCATACACAATACATAACTGTCAGCACACTTTTAAAGGGGAATCACACACTATGGATTTATTCACATGGGCTTCCTAGTTACAAATGTACTTTCAGGCTATGCACCTTTCATGGTGAAAAACAACTATAAGAGCAAAGTTATCTCATTATTAGATCTTCCATAGATATTTTGGTCCTGTGCACTGTAAAAAGAAAAGACTGTGAAATTTCTTTGAAATTTCTTTGAAAGGACCAACAGTGTTACAGAAAAAGAAAAAAAAAAAAAAAAGAAAAAAAAAAAAAGGAACAAAGTTCTACAGATGAACGTGAAGCACTGCAATGCCTTGTTTCCACAGAGCTGGCCACATGCAAATATTGAATTGGAGGCTGAGACAGTTAAAGGCACAAAGGCCTTGCACTTCGTGAAGAGCTGCAAACTGGGAAGCTAAAATAAGATGATGTAAAACTAATATTTAAATGTGTAAACAAACATATGCAACAGTCTGAATAAGTAAATAATTTACCTGGAAACTGCAGAGACAAGACATATTCATGACAATATCTTTCACTGGTGTTATTATAAAAGTCAAAATGTGTATATATATTTATTTTAGCATCTTTACACAAAGAAGGGGAAAGGAGGAAGCCTGAGTTCCATCTGGTAAGTACTGAACCAAAGTGATGTTTCGTATTTAGAATTATTGCCTTAATATTATTATTGATTTCAAAAGTAATATTGCTGTTAATATGGATAATGAATAATAATGGATAATTAGCAGCAGGTGATCTGGGAGGTGGCTTTAGAAATCCCACATGTTGGGCCCTGACAGATTATGCTGAGATTCAGATGCAGGAAGGGAAGACAATTTCTAGCTGTGCCATCTAGACAGACATCAGAACTAGAATTTTTTTTTTTGAGCCAACTCTATGGTTTCATGGAAAAAAAAGGCTAGAAATTATTTAAAAGATGTATAAAAGAGTTGCAATAATAGCTCAGTTTATTTGAAGATATCCCATAAAGTGTATTCTGACAGCAGATAATCCCAAAGTCTTCTGTTTACTGCAAAGTTGTATTTTGTAGGCTGTAAGGACTCAAAGATTTGAGGAGAGGCAGATGAGTTTGTCTGGTTATCAGAGTTTGGCAAACAGCGAAGAAATAAATCCTATGCAACGCAAGTAAGGGCAAGAGATTTTTCCAGTTTGGATTTTAATCGCATTATCTTTGCGTTCTTGAAGGACTCTCAAAAGGGTTCGTGTGATCTGTGAATTTGGTCTGGAAGAACTCCAAGCAACTCCACTGGTACTGCTCAGTAAAAATGCAACCATGGTGAAACAAAGAGATTTTGACTAAGTTTTGTGTTGAAAGGTGCTGTTGGAAGATGTGATGCACAGTTCTTTGTGCAAAATCTTGCAGGACAAAACTTCAGGTGGCTGAAAATCTCTGTGTTTGAGCACAGTCAAAGAAAGATATACACAAACTTTTCTTTTGCAAGAAGAAAAAAATCCAACACTCCAGATAGTTGGACATGTGGGAAAATAGTGTGAAGAATAATGAAGTTTAATTTAAATAGGATTATTTTAAAGCAGAATTTCAGAATACAATGGAACTGCTTAAACATTATTTCTCATATATAGACAATAAATTATTTTAAGAAAATACCTTCTAAAAAGAACCTCTTTTATGCCTAAACACATTTTTTTCAAAAGCAAAAGACTGAAAAAGTTGGATGTAAGAACAAATAAGACTCTTAGTGGTACTTTTGGGGTTGGCATTAATGTACCTGAAAATATAAATAAATCCTCAAAAATAAAGTTATTTTGTAAGATTCATTGCCTGTCTTAGAGTAAGTAATGGAAAATATTTGATTTATGGCCATAGTTGTTAATTTGCAGGATATCTTTTGTTTCATTATATAAAATGAAGGGTTACCAATATCCTTCTCCTAGTGCAGATCATTTGTAATGCATGTTACATCACAAGCTTTTACCTCATCTAGAACTATACCCAAACATTTTTTTATTCTATTTTCAATAGCTCTGTAGCAAATAATCCACAGTATTTTACTTATTTATGCCTTCCCTCAAATAGTCCTTGCTTCAGTATCTTTCATTTTAAAATGAAATAAAAATTTACTGGACCATGTCTGGGAGATGCTTGTGTCTAATAATTTCATTAGCTTTTCCCTGATGAATTTTGTAGACTTCACTTCTTCCACTGAGATGGGCTTACATGGATCAATTAAGTGCAGTCATTCCCTAAGTGGAAAATCAAATTAAATGCAAGACAGATAAATAGAATTGTTAAACTATGGCACTCTGCTGTGAGATTGGAGTGGGTTTGTGAAGAGAGCAGTCATCCTTGGAAGATGTTACTGTCCAGTTTTCCTTTCCTTTCTTGTCTGTGTAATCTGACACCCAAAATACTGACAGCTCTTGAAGCTTGAACTCTTGCTGCCACGAATGGAGCTGACTTGTTGATTACACTGGGGAAAAGCCTGGGTGTGCCTTTCTTTTTCCCAAAAAGGAGTACCTGGAGTATTACACTGAAACCTGGGAAAGGTAGTCCTGTCTTCTGGCATTGACCCAGGAAAGCACTTAGGGCAAAAGGACCTCCTGTTTTGTTGTCATTTCCTCTGTAAATAATGGACCAAGCCCAACAGCAGGACCTCTGGCTCAGGGTGCTGCTTTGCACATGGAGTCCTGAAAACAATTTCTGTACATTCAGTGAAACAAACCAAAACTCTCAATTACTATATTCACAGAGAAACAAACTGAATATAATCCCATCTTATCTGTATAATAGAATTTTTGAAAAAAAAAATTTTAATAATTTGAAGACATTTCCCAATTAAATAAGTAGCTGTTAAATGCCTAGGACATGTTCTAATATTATGCCACAGCATATTTGAAAGTCCACACTAATAAATGCCTAAAATGCCTAATAGAGGCATTGCCTAATTAATAATCCTAAAGAACTGCTTAAAGAAAAAAAAAATGCCTAAAGAGAGAGAAATAAGCTTTATAGTGTTCCCCGTCTTTACTAAATATACCAAGCACTGTGCATTGGAAAATATGTCAAATCCCCCATTCAAAGTTTTTGACTCCTCAAGAGGATTTTTCTTAGCCTCTTTTTTGTACATAAATTAAGTTTGGAGCTGTGAGTGTGGGTAAAGCCTTAGGGCTTGTTGGACTCCAGCTGAGATGCCTAAGGCTCTATGTCAAGGCACAGGGATTCTGAGATATTATCCACTGATTAGAAAGTAATGTTTTAATTTGAGGCTTGGAGTCCAACTGCTCTTTCATTTAGTTTGACATCCTTCTTGTTTGCCTTTCTGTCATCATGCCACAGTTTTTTTGAAGCTTCTCTGTCTTAGTAAAAATAAATCTAGAAAGCTTATTATTGTTTATGAATGCAGGTTTGCCATTAAAGATGATGCAATTTGTGCCATTTGGATGATAGAATTCAGATATCATTGAATAGCACTGGAGAAATTGACACACATTCACAAGAGAAAAATCCAATGTTCTCTCTAGATTTCTCTGCATTACCCATTTTTAGAGCATAAAATGAATAATGCTTTTTTATTAGGAGAAATCAGTGAGTTCTCATTTATGGAAGCAATTCACCTGCAGTGTGGAAATTGAGAATTGTTTTTTTGCTCATCTGGTTTTTACACTTTTTTAATATCTAGGTGTATATGACCTAAATGGGAGATGGGCCTGTTCTAACTTACATAGACATCCAGAATATTGGACTTTTATCACAAGTATACTCAGAGTTAGGAGTTATTAATAGTTTGGAAATAACTTCTGAAAGGCTGCTATTCCAAACAGGAGAGAGGCAGAGACACTGAAGTAGAGCTCCTTCTGAAGTTACTGTATGGTCTCTGAGATTCTTTAGGGGTGTGTTCCAAATATATGAGATTCTCAATTAGTTTAAAAAAATACCCAAAGTAGACTCATGCCATAATGCCATTTAAGTAATAATTTCATATTAAAATATCTTGTAGTGGTCATATTCTACGTGCTAAAAGCAGAAATGCTCCGTGTTGCTGCAGAATATTTTCATTTAGCAGTGAATGGTTACTCAAAATTAAGCAGACAAGAAGATTGAATAATGCATAAGATCTGTGACACAAGCAGAAATATAATTCCTTTTTCCAGGACCACACTCTAAAGCTTTATCCATAAGATTATCTTTTGCTGTCAAGATCATTTATCTAAAAATGGAGTAGTAGAACTAGAAAAGATAGAAGGGAAATCAAAGGAGCTATGGAATAGTTTCTGTATGAAGAATAATTTTATAGACAAGGACTCTTCAGAATGAAAGAGTGAGGACTGAAGGGAGAATATGACATAAGGCTGTAAAATCAAGATTGCAAGAAAGGAAATGAAGAATGTCTCATAAAAAAGGAGGGAGTGATTGTTAACTGGAACAAAGTAGATGCTTATTCACATGGTGGGTAGATAAAGAGTGAATCACATTTCCATAGGATGTTGTGGCACTAGACTGGTTGTAAAATGATCACAACATTGATGAGACAAAAAGCAAGCAAGAGCTATTAAATATAACTAATTTAAGCACAAAGGCATTAATAAATATTAATTGTTGATATTTAATATTTATTCTGACTCAGAAAATCC
Source organism: Onychostruthus taczanowskii (assembly GCF_017590055.1). Lineage (NCBI taxonomy): Eukaryota > Metazoa > Chordata > Aves > Passeriformes > Passeridae > Onychostruthus > Onychostruthus taczanowskii. The sequence continues at coordinate 7,009,177 of NW_024504455.1, forward strand.
ATAAAACATTGCAAACTAGAAGCTGCCAGAGAATCCAGCAGAATTTGAGTACCTCCTCCCTGAGTGCTTCTCCAGACATCCTCTGCTGGCCACACTCAAAAGATGGGCTACTGAGCTAGGCATAACTTTGGAACTCACTTTTACTGGGAATGATTGTGTAGGATGCTGCTGACACATGAAACAAGGTATTAGAATGAGAAAATCAAACGTTTATATCTTAATGTTTAAAATTAGCAATGATACTTTATGGGTACATGAACATCATCTGTGCAGATTATTATTCAAAACTCTGTTGTCTAAAAATTACTTAATTTTCATTATTCTAAAGAAATCTATCCACAGAATTATATCAGCAGTTCTACTAGGAAGTATTTTTTTATTGCTCCTTCCAGATAAAGGAGAAAGCTTTGCTTGGTGGCATTGATCATGTTTTCTGTTTTACTTCTGCCTGAGAACTTTGTAGGAATGATAAGGCTTTGATCTTTAACATACTTAAAGCTTGCAGTCTGACAGGTTTTGCCTACCTGTTCTTTCCTGAAGCAGATTTCAAGGGAATAAAGCTGCACATGAGATGAACAAGATGTACCTTATTTAGTGATCCTAAACCAAATGGGATAACGTTCTGTAAAAGCCTAACTATATACATGAAATAAAACTGGCCATAAATAAGAGTGATTTTGAGCTGTAATATTGATATCTATTGTATGAATCCAGGTAGTCCTGCATCCTGTCTTGGAGAATGACCAATGCAGACTGCCTAGAGACCAGAGCAAAAAAAAAGCAGGGACACAGTGATATATCCCAGAATGGTCTCCCAGTCTCCCATTTTGCTGCTCAGGGACTGTCTGACCCAGGGATGTCTGTAAGTAAGTGTATAATTAATAATTCATTGTGGTCTTCCACTTTTCGTGAACTTGTTCTCTTTTCCCTTGGTGTTGTTGTAGCTTTTTAGCAGCCACCACATTGTTTCCCCTCTTGTCCCTTTCCTCACCATTCAACCCTTTCAAAAATATGACAACTGCGCTCAACACAGAGTCCAAAAAAAAAAAAAAAAAGTGAACATGTACACCAAATACTTCTAATATTGCATTCCATCATGACTTTTCACATGTATCTTCTGAAACTACTAATCTACTAATTATTAATCTACTAATAACAGTGCTTATTTTTACATTTTTTTTGTTGAAAAGGATCTTGGGTGAAGGCACAATATTGAAGAAGTTTGTTCTTGGTGACCTTAAGTGCCTACCAAGCTCTTAAAATGCTGAAAACAGAAGAACAATTTAAGAACAATCCAACCAGCATCCTTCCCCCAATTATGTTTCTCTCCTGTGTCTGGGAAGTTTTGTGGTTTCATCAAGAGGACCAAGACAAACCCCTGAAATGAAGTACTACACATATCACTTTTAGATGTAGTTTGAGATCTTATCGGGGCCCATTTCTAAAATATTCAGCCCATCAAAATATTTCTTTGACAGAAACAGGACTTTTTCCAGAAAGATTTTAGAGCTTACATATTGCCAGCTAATGTTTTAATCTGACGTTTAAAATAACAGAACAAAGCTGAGTGAGAAAGCCTTGGATAAAGCAGCCTCAGTACCTGGTAGATTTAATTTAATGGTTGTATTTCAAATATCATTTGCAATTTCTGGAACTATGAAATGTGTGTTTGCTCAGAAAATTTGTAATACTTCTATGTACATTTTGTGTATAAAGGATTTTACATATGCTAACACTGGATTTTGCTTGTTAGATTATTACTGATTTTTCTTATGGCCAAATAGGACAGCCAAATTCTAGTTTACTCTTAAAAAAAAAGTTTGGTGAAGGACAGAATTTCAGGTAATACTGAGCACCTATATCCTCTTTGTGCAAGCAATATTATATCTAAAAGTGTTAAAATTGTAGTCTTTATATTGTAGAAAAATAGACCATAGTAAATAATTACACACTGACATTTTGAATTGTAGCCCATACCTGAGTTCCAGACAGGGTTTATTTAAAAATATGTTTAAGCCACAGTGACAGCAAGTGTCTTCTTTTTCCTTATACATTCCAAAGATGAAGCTTAGTAAGTTGACTTGTTAGGTAGATGAGAAGGGAGAATATTTCACTTCAACCCATTATTTGTACTTCAGCATCGCAGATCTCCAAGATTTTATGTGAACCTAAGTATGTATGTGTGTGAGAATAACAAGCAGAAGAAAATGAAAGACAGCAGGAAAGAGATATGTAGTTTTTCACCCCTGATTAGCTTCATTTTTTTATTTCTTGAATAAAAAAAACCTGTCTTTGAGGCTTAAGAAAGGAATGACTATCTAACTTTTCAGAAAGGGTTTTTAAACCCAAAAGTTTGAAGGCTTTCCTGCATCTCTCCTGGCAGAGTCCTACATTTTTTACAATTTTTAATCCCTAATTTATAAAATAACTATGCAAAAATAAATTTTCATTTTATTTCCTTCTTATGCTGAATGCAAAAGTTTGTGATTTAAAACAGATAAACAGTTTGGTCTGGCAAAATTAAGATTTCTAAAATTGTGTCCTCACTTGGACTTTCTTGATAAATTTCCATATTTCCATAATATAAAAGGGAGGAATGTTTATATGAAACCTAATCTTTCTCCAGTACCAATGCATGCTAACATTAATGCTTGGGAACTACTTTTATCTTTTGTCTCTTTGGGTAATTTTGCAGTAATTGTCTCTTTGGGTAATCTTTTGTCTCTTTTTTGCAGGTTCTAGGAGACAATCTATTGTGGATCTCACATTAATAAAATTATTTCAAATGAGATTGGCACAGTGGTGCAAAAAACTGAGTTGTTTTTGAGGTAAAAGTAAGAAACAGGATGCAGAGGCTGAGGATGCTCCAGCTTGGGACCTGGAGGACATCCTCACACATTTCTGTGTGTCATGGGAAGTGGTTTTCCTGGCAAAAGCTGAGAATTGAAGGGACTTCAGTTCTAAAACTGTTATTGTGTAAAATCTATTTTTCTCCTTCAAGTCAAAATAATTTTCTCCCTTTATTAATTAATTTAATTTCTTTATTAATTGTTTGAAAAGTATAGCTATCTTTAGAAAACAATAGAAAATAAAACTGTGGGAACTTTCTGAGTTGATTAACAGTAGGGAAACATATTGACTTTCGAATATTTAGATATTCCTTCCTTTTTTCCAGAGAAAAAACATCACCAAAAGCATCAGTTATGATCAGAAAAATGTTCAGAAACATCTGAAATGAATTTCATTTGAAGTGGTTAGGGGGAAAATGCTCCTTTATATTAAAACATAAGATAATCTTAGCAGGAGATATGACCAAATTTCTTGTGGGTCTTTTTTTTACTTAGGGCCAAAAAGGTGAGAAATGTGCAGTAGAGGAGAGTTGTTCAGTGTCAGGACCCAGACCAAAGGTCTTACAGCCTTGTCATGATCCTACATAATGTTCTTCACTCTGCTTTTTTGTCTAATGCAAAATAGATTACACCAACCAAGCAGCGTGCTGTGCCCTAAACTTTGTGTTCTTGCCACCTACTCAAGTAAGCACATTTCTTTTTCAGTTGCCTTCATTTCACTTCCTAGAGGTTCACTCGAGACACTGTTAATGTTGACAAGGAGCCTGGTGTCACCGAGCTCACACTGATAAAGACAGAAGAGAGACAGGCTGCTCTGAGACCTGTTTGAAGATTAAATACATCTCACATCTAGACTGGGAGGTTTTGACTTTGAAACCAGGAGAAGGTGCAGTGACTCAATGTGAATCAGAGATGAAGCAGTCATAGCTGCCTTCCCACATAAATGAGTATTAATCTAGGATGAATTTACACAACCATTTGCTTATTTCTAATGAATATTAAGTTCTTCAAAGAATTTTAGTTACAGAAATAATATTTGGAGCAGGAAGGTTTTAGAGTTATTCACACTACATGGACATCACGTCATCTTTTACTTGTCAAAATCCAACTGGCACGCAAAGTGAAGAACTGGTTTAATTTGTTTGAAAAGTTAGAAGTGTAAGAGGTTGAGATTGAAGTAAAACATCCAATGAAAAGCAGCAGTGGTGCCGTGCTGTTTTATTTTCATCTGCCTTATTACATTCACAATCTTTTTTGTCTCTATGAATCAAAAACTAGAGATAAAGACTCCCAACTTTTGTTGCTATGAGAAAAAACAATCTATTTCGTATTGCTGGCTACAGACGATTCAGTGAATACCAAGCTTTGAGGGGCAGGGTATCAGATCAAACACCAGCAATAAAAATAAAATTCTCCTTTACTGACAGCCAGCTTGCACACACAGTGATATCAGAGTGACAATTTTGCACATCAGATGCTGAATGAAGGGGCTGAACCAACCATCAATTTCCACTGTGGACTCAATCTAAAGACCACCCAGTGGCTGCTGTCAGATCCAGTCAGGTTTCATGGATTGATATGCAATTCCTTGCTATTTCAAAGAATAAGCAATTTGAACAAAAGTTCCTGCTGTTCCAGTTATCCTTCAGGATTCACGTTTTCCCTAACAAGAGAACTTTTTCAACACTCTTCTACAATGTTCGTCATTTTTTCAGAGCAAATGAAGCCATCCACACCTTGTTTTATACATACATACCTTGTTTTGTATTGTTTTTGTTGTGCCCAGCAGAACTCTATGTGGCATTCCTTCATTTTACATGAAGTCTAGGGTAATTGCTTGTTTGCTCTACATGAAAACAGTTTCTTAGAATAATAAGGTATTTATGTATGTAATACTTCTCCTTTACTTGTGTCTAACTAATTGGGACAACCTTGGAAAGGGACAGCCTAGCTGTCAAAATTCGTTGTTTACATTTGTTGTTTATTTTCTTCAGATCGCAATCTCAGGTCCTTTCTTGCTGCTGTGATGAGTTCACACCCACCCAGCCTTTCAGTGTCAGCCAGGCATCCCACACTTCCTCTGCACCCAAGGGAACATCTGCTTGGCCATCCTAAGCCTTTGGGGAACAGTCTTACTGATGCCTTAAGCTTTAGCTTTTATATTTTCCAGATTCTGTACTGCATTACTGAGCTTCATATAAAGTGTTAGCAAGTTGTCCTCACAGTTTAGTCAGACAAAACAATCCTTTCCCAGCCTGAGAACCAAGGACACCGTTGCAGCTTCAGGCCCAAAAAGTATAAAAACCAGCAAAAAGAGGAGAGCAATCTGGGAGGATGGCACTTCTTAACCTGAAGCTGTAATTGGACAATGAAATGGACCAAAACTTATAAAAGTGTGAAAACTCATGACCCATTCAGCCATCTAGAACCATGGCTGAGCTCTTGTACTGCCCAAGGTGTATCCTTTAAAGGCTTTTTAATAAACACCTACTTTCTTCCTTTAACTCTATCTAGCCTCTGTTCTATGTAGCCTCTCAAGGCTTCATACAGAATTCTAAATAGGTCCCAATGTCTGTAAGAATACTCATTTGTACTACAACTCTATTCCTGGAATGATCAAGAAAGGCATTCATATATTATGGGTAAATTCATTCCAGTTAACACAGCTGAAGGATTGAAGTTTCTTTGTGGTTTGGTTTCTCCATGGGTTTGTCAGCTGGTAAAAGGACAAAGCTGAATATGATGTGAAAATGATAAATGACTACTTCCAAATGTGGGGTACTTATTTTTTAGCATTTTGTTTTAGGATTGTACAGTGTAATTTTAAATTATTATTTTATTCCATACCTAAAATTTGAATTGCATTACTATACAGTTTTGTCAATCTAAGTTATTAATACTGCTTCAAATGAAAAGATGAAAACCTATGTCTTTTTTTCTACTCACTATGTACTATTGGAATAATGTGTTCTTTTAAAGAATTTTTAATCACTTGCTTTAGAGTTTCTATTTCACACCTTTTTTTAACATTTCAAATTTTTTCAAACACAAATTTAATTTGATAGGTGCTTTTACTTAAAAAGGAATTAAAAAAAAGGGGGGGGATGGGGAGCAAATCTTAGGTCCCATGTCAAAACACAATTTTTTTATGATCTATTACTTCTCAGCACTTCACTTTTCTACAGAGTTCCTGCAGGGGTTTGCAATATTCACGTGTGGAAGGAACAACATACTGTAATTTTTCTTGCTTAATTTCCCTGTAGGTCCATTTCTGCAGCTATAATCAGTTTTCAGTGGCCTCTCCTGTGCATGAATGCAATGTTCTTAATGAAGATGTTGAGTCCCTTGAATAAGGAGATGGGCACATAAGCAAAATGTGCTCTATCCATGCTGTACCTAAACCAACTAAAACCACCATGGTCTAACACTCAACATAATATAGTATTAGTAATATGGCAGATAATAAAAAGAAATGTAGAAAAGCTATCAAAATTAAGAATAACTTCTTTTGCACCAGTATGAGGCTCAGAGTTGCGTATGGAATAACATCTTCTTGATAGGGGTGTTCTGGGTGGTAGGCTTTGAAAAAAATTAGAATTTCCATAGGGAAATAGAGGATCTTTATCTCTAGGAAAAGAAGAGTTCTTTGAAATACTTGCCTTGCAAATACAAAAAAAAACAAAAACAAAACAAAAAACAAAACCTCGTGATGGTAATGATCATAAATTTGCAAATCCTTATGTGAGAAGCCTTTCCCACAGATCTGAGGGAGGGCTTCTTATAATTTGTACTATTTGTAATAAAAATGTCAAAATGAGAAGCCTGACTTGAAGCACATTTATCTTAATTTTACCTGTCTAGAAATTTAACCAAGTGAAAATGAAATAGTTTCTGGTTTTCATAGTCTCATTTATTTTATTACATGTTACAGCAGAGAAATATATCCTGTGATTAAGATTTTCAAAAAAAATCTCATACTTGTAATTAGGCACCTGCACAAGTTTTGCAAATGTTCAACTCTTGCTAGATTCCATCCACCTTGGAGACATGGTTAAAATTATTTTTATTTTATTGTAAATTCACTCAATTTCAGTACAGAACAATGCAACTTTGAAAAATGAATAGGTGATGCATAGGAGAAGCAGGTATAGCAGACCTGTCTGGAATACAGAATTTAGCCCCCAACCATCTGTCTTTTGCTTGCACCTAATTTTTAATACTGCTGTTAAATGTAAGACCAGTTATCAATAGATTAGTAGAGATTGCAGACGTCGGCCTTGTGATTTGGTAGACTCGGATTTATTTTGAAGCTTCTTAAAAAGAATATAAATTTCACAAAAGTAACTTTTTAAAAATTCCTTTTACTGATTTTGTGGGTTTGGTTGGATGGTTGGTTGAGTTTAATGTTTTGCTTATTTGATTTTTTTTTTTAACTGTAATACTCTAGATTTTCTTATTGTTATTGTTATTCTCGCTAAAATCTGTGGAATCACTCCACATGGGAACAGCTGCAATCAAATTCTTATACTTTAGCTTAACCAGAGAACAAAGCTCCTGTTTCTATGATAAAGTCTTTGAAGTGTAACAAATAGTGATAGATATTAAGAAGAATTTTATTTGACTTTTCTTTTTGAATTCTATTCCTTTCTCATCTAATATGGAATTCTACTGTCCAACATGTAGTTCTATAAAGAAAAAATCTAGTTTTGTTTTGCTTTTTTAATTCTGCTATGTACTTTAGATGTAATGAATCTATTTAACAAAACCATTTTTGACATATGTCTTGATTTTGATTTTGGCTTAATAGCTGGAGAAGTTGGATCTTCAGAAAGTCTTTGAAATTATCATATATTTCATAAATTAGTTGTATTTTTTAAATTTGTAATATTAAAGATTTGCATATATTAACAATATCATATATTAACATTACTTTTCCTTAGACATTAACTTTTAATATATGAGAAACAGTTCCTTATATTACTGAAGTAATAAACAACTTAGATAAAAGCTTTCTCAAATTGTTGAACAAACTAGAATAGAGTAATATATGAGATCCACAAAACTAATTTTTGGGTTTTTTATCTTAAAATTTTTCTCTACTCTAGTTTTAACACTGCAAGGCAAAATGCCTTCACTGGTCAAAGCTAGAATTAAATAAATAATAAACCAAACTATTTATGTGAAAGAGACAGTTATTAATAAATGAATGATTCCTGGAAAGAATTCAAATTTCAGTCCTCACTGAGATAAATGAATTTAATAAGGTAAGAAATATTGTAGGTCAGCACCATTATGAATCAGCTGTTTCTAAAGGACGAAAAGTTAATGAGTCCTGAAGGCAGAAAACTTTATTTGTTTGTAACAAAGAAAGAACAGTTTAGTGGTCAAATTTCTTGACTGGGGAAGAAGCTTGAACTTGATCTTGGCGGGAGCGAGAGTTTGTGAGGGGTTACAGTGTGTTTGCAGTTTAAGGTCATTAATTCAGTTCATGTGAGCACATCTGGTGTCTCACAGAGTTTCTTGACAGCTCTGAGAGCAGAAAGAGGAGAAATCTTGTGACTGCGTCTGTGGAGATGCCAGCAGCAGTGCCAGGAGTGTGAACAGGGACACTGCTCTGCCCTTTGCAATAAAATCTCCTCCTTGTTCAGAGAAGAAGTCTCCAGAGACCTACCTGAAGTGTTTCAACTTTTTCTCCTCTAACTGATTAATGCTAACTAAAATCTTCAAGATTCAAACCTGATTAGGTTTACATATTTAGGGAGAGAGTGGTGAAGCTGCCACAAGGTGCATCTCTGAATTCAGGTGGATTATGCTTCCAGGTGTCACTTGAACTTTCTGATGAAATGCTAACACAAGCACATTTTTCAGACGATAATCTCAAATATTTAGTCATAAACGATTTTTTGAAGACTCCATATCTAGAAGGCAGTCAACCCCATTACATATCTGGTTAACCTGTTGAGAAACACAAAATTATCTTGAAAGCTCTGAAGAAAGCCTCAAGAGCTGTCATTGTACCAGAACAAATTACCTCCTGAAAAAATCTGAAACACTTGAGTTTTCAGTCAACAAACCTGCAAAAAGAGTTTGTGTCAACGTAATTTTCTGAGACAAGACTACAGCAGATAATTTTGAGAAGACAGGTGATGGAAATTCAAACATTCCAGTGAGTCCAAAGGCTGATCTAGTATGATCTGAGTCCGTAGAACCAGCCTAAATAAAGTTGTCAGTAAATATTTCTGATTGCATACCCACTACAAATTTGTCTGCTTATTCTGTCTTTAAAAATAAAGACTTTAAAAAGCATTTAGTATAAAAAATAATAGAAGAAAATATTTAATCCCAAACACACACACAGTAAAGGAGAAACAATTGTCTCCTAATATGACACACTGAGTTTCAAGATTTGCCTATTTCAGTCTACCAACTCCAACTTTTCACATCAAACACAACAGCGTTGCCAGTGGAAGGTTAATTTGAAATTTGTCTTTTTCAAGCTCATTTTAAATCAACCTTAAATTATTTTGGTAATCTATTGTAATTCTTCACAATTCAAATATCGTATGCTTGCTGGTTCTCCATTTTTCATTAATCTCTGACTTCCAATAAGACGTCTGAGTAAATAACATGTTATTTTTATTTTATTAATACATATTCTGTGAATCCATGATTTGCTGCTATTCAGCTCTGTGAAATGCTGTAGATATAATAGCATCCACTATCCATTTTCTAGTTCATTTACTTACAGACACACACACCCTCCATATATAGAGGAAAACCCAAACATGCTTTTTTTACCATTTGTGACTAAGCACCAGTGGTCCAAATTACTGTTTCACAAACCCTTGCCATTGCCATTATTATGTTTCACTAGTCACCCTCTTTGACTTGCAAACTTCTCTCCCAGTAATAGATATTTCGGATAGTTTTATTACATGCCATCTCCATTTGCATCATCTATACAGCACGTTCCTCATGCAGAAAGTGGAAGCTGCTTTTATCATTCAAAATCATGAATGCAGCTACAGGCCAGAGTCATCAGTGACTGCACAGACTGCAGAAAATATTGTCTTTTTTATGGTAGTCACTTGCCTGTTATTCACAGAAGATTTACTACTGTAAAAGAGAAAGCTCTTCAGGATAACCTTTAAAGTGCTGTTTCCAAAAAGGATGACTTGAATTCTTACCAAGGCTATCTAAGTTCTCCAGCAGTGGAAAAAACAAGAAGGGAGGTTTGACTCATGGGTCTTTATGCCCATGACACATTAGCTTCCAGATGTCACCATTCACACTTCAATCTGTCGAATGGCACCATGGGGAGCACAGGCTAATGCAGTCATCTCCTGCTAAGGACATAATGTCAATGATTTTATCCTGTCATGCACCCAAAAGAGAAATATGGTTAAAGATAACCTCTGGACACTTACCACAGAGGTGGATTATGAAAGGCAAGCGCTGAAACACCATGTGAGGCTTCTATTGAATATATCCTTTCCTGCTGAAATAGCTTAAGGCTGGATGGATTTGTTACCAAAATGGAGTTAATGGGAGTTAAAACAATGTACAGACAAGGTCATCTTGTTTAAACTGCAAGAAAGCCTGGACCTTCAGTACAAGTGTGAGGACTGCAGTCAAATCTCAATAGTTTTGAACATTTCCCTCAGGAAACATCAGTCCCTATTGTACAAAAAGCAGTTTTGCAATTGAAGGTAAATTTCAAGAGGAACTATCAGGGATGTCTTTGCAGCTGCTTTGTTTAGTTGATGTCTACTGCATTTTACACCGTGCTCTGGAAAGAGAAAGCCAGCTAAAACACTTCAACAGAAGGTAATGGAAACACTGGGTCAGACTTTATGTTCTGCTCCAGATGGTTTTTAATAGTTAAACAAACTATATTTAAAATTATTTAATCTGTTAACAGGATTTTTTTTTTTGGAGGGGCCCTTGGTTTTGCGTGGAGTTTGGTGTTGAACCATGAATACATTAATAATTGAAAAATTTTTTTCATATTAAATATTAAACAATATTTAATCTTTAAATATTGTTTTTTCAACAATCCATGTTGTGCTGCTCTGTGGATGACTAATAATGGGATAGAGCAACTCTTAGCTGATTTAAGAAAATCAGGCCCTTGTAATTTGGCATGTCTGTGTTTCCATGTGCTGTTATAACTCCTTCTTCTCCATCCCCTCAGTAACATTCCAATATTTTGTTCAGTTCCAGCAGAGGACACAGGCAAAATATAGTTTATTCAAGTTTTTTTTTTTTAATAAATTTTTGGGCAAGAAAATACACAGTATCAGTGTTGAAATGGGAAAAATAATAGCAGGTGGTTTTTGCAGTGTGAGACTATTTCTCTAGGGAAGAAAGAACTTCTCAAATGTACCAAGAGCTTTGTAAGCTCTTCCCACAGGTTTGCCCATCAAGTCTGATACTCATGAGACCTAAAAACAATGGAAGCAGACTTCCCTAGCTGTGATGTCTGACAACTACTTCTTTGCCTCTAGACTCCCACTGGGAATCAGGTCAATTGAGTAGTGACAAGCTGATTATTGTGTGATATCTGGCTATTTTATTTTCATAATTTCAGTTCAATTCCCCAGAGGAGTCATTTACATCATGAGGAGCCCAGCACTGCAGCAGAGCCCATTGCAAACCAGAGGCTTTCACCATGAAGAGCTTCCTTTTTGAAAAAGTGATTAAAAACTTTGGCAGAAACGCTGCACTTCAAACACTTATCTTCTGCTAATACACGCACAACTTCTCTGACCTCTTCCAGGTAATAATTTGCCTTGAAGGCTTCCAGCTCATAGGGAGCTGGTTTCTCTTCTTTCCAAAGGAGAGGGACAGCTTTCATAAGATTTCAGCAGGATGACAGAGCAATGCATGAAAACAGCCTGTACTGTTTGTTCTGTTTAGATTAGAGAACTCCCATATATCTTCCTTTGCTTTATATATAGAAATTTTTGGAAGAATTCTGTTGAGGTTTGTCTTATTTTATTAAAAACACACACAGGCACATACACCATCATCCTTTCCCCCACACCAATCCCTATTTAGGGGTTTTGAGTTGTTTCAGGAACTAGACAGATTTCAGAGGATGCACTACAAGAGCAGAGTTTTGTGAGTGAACTGTGAGACCCCTTCACTAGAGAGACCCCACTGTGAATACCTGACAAGCAGCTGACTGCAGACAATAATGTAACCACTTGACCAGGGCAATATGACAAAAATTTGACTTTTAGCTAGTAACAAATCATATATTTCTGATTTAAGTCTAATACAACAGAATGGACTCTGTTTCTTTGAAGTTATTTCCTTGAATGGATCTTTAAAGGATATATTATTACACTGTCCTAATGGAAAATGATGAGCTGAAACTAATCTCACTAATGAGGTTCATTTGTCCTTTGACAAAGCAATAAATAGTTTTCTCAAGAAAAAAACTTAACTAATAGTTGAGCCACAGCCTTATAATTAATTTTTTCTCTGGTGGTAGCAAGCATAGAAACAAACAGTAAATTTTTCATTTCTTCGTCTCTTCAGAGCAACTGTTTAGCACAGATATGCTTGATTAATGGATTTAATTTGTTCCCTTCTCCTCCAGTCAGTTTTCATATTACACTGGTTATCAGAGGATGGGACAATAATGTGGCTACTCTCATTGTACTGTATTCCATCAGTGTCAGGGCTGCCTTCTAGCTCCAGGTCTGCATCTTTAACCTTTGCAGTCCTACCGAATCTTTCATCAATCTGTGTTACAGTCACCTTGGGAAGGAAAAGCAGAAGCACTCAGTCAGCACTTACAGGTAGTAAAGTGTGTCATTATTTCTTACAAAATGCTGGCAGCAGTGTACCTTTCATTTCCCACAGAAATATGATTTGTGAGAAGAGCAGCCCTATGGTTAAGAGAGGAAAATGTAAATTAATAGTCTGCTTACTACTTGTATGTTTTATTTATATTTATGTGTGTGTGTAAATGTATAAATCATGTGGTTTTTTTAACCTCATGGGGTATATATATATATATAGTGTATATATATATATATATATATACACTATATTTTTCTGATTTTAAATCTGATTACTGTTATGTACTTATATTTTGTATGCCTGGTTCAAGCAACATCATAAAAAATAAGACAGACTTCAAAAATTTCCATTTCACAATGTTAGTTCCCTCCCAGCAGAACAGATAAAATCAGAGGGGCTTGCTAAGGTCATTCCAGGTTTCAGGCTAGAAAAGGGATGCATAATTACAAGGTGCCATGTTAGTTCAGTTTCTGTTATACTCATAAGGAGATTAGCAAAATTTGGTGGGAAATATATTGCTTCTGTAAATGGTATGTTACATGATGATGTAATAAATCAAGTTTAAATGATCATTAAGTACTACTGAAATAAAAACCTATTTTAGAGTGCCACTATGGGGATGCATCATATACATTCTTTGAAGATGATGGCATAAAACTGGGAAAAATAATTCTGGTGAATTCGTGGATTTGTGATTTGCATTCAGATTTCATGATTCAGCAAACTGTATAAATGAGTTATGTATTTCCTGAGATGTCAGATGCATTTCAGTATTGGACAGCAGCACAGATACTTACAGGTGTTCTGGTTTCAGTAGTGTAGAAATGCTGTAAGAGACCATCTAGACCACAGAACTTGTACAATATAAGTAGACAAGAACAATTATACAGTGAAAAAAAAAGAGCTGAGGAAGACTTGCCCAAAGTCCCAGAGCAAGCTGGTGTCACAGACAAGTGAGCTTGAGATCTGGATCCTGCTCAGATGTGGCTGCCTGTGTTGTTTCCATTTAAGGGCCTCCTGCCCATGTTATTTCTAACATATTTTCTTTAGGAGGTCTTAAAAATACCATGATGCTCACTAGACATTTTAATACTTGTCATATCAGGAGGAAAACCATCTGCTCTGCAGAGTTTACCTTAGAAGAACTAAAGCCTTCATTTGTCAATGACAATAACGGCCTGGCAAATTGTGAAATATTGGGGCAGGTTTTTCTCATTCATCAGGATCACACAGTTTATTTTGTCTATTTCAAAATGTGAACATCAATTGATATATTTATGAATTTAACTTTTCTTTTGCCTGACCCTCTGGAAAGTGAAACTGTGAAAGTTAAAAACTCCATGATTCATATTAGATATTTTCTTACTCTGATAATTTCATTATGATCCTGACATATAAAGCCAAATGTAAATGGACAAATTAAAAATTTTAAAAAATAGATGGTTGTCTAACAATGAGTTATTTTAGGAACAATTTTGAAACTAATATTGACCAGGGTGATAGTTTTTGAAAACTGTCATTCTAGTCCTCAGTTTGGTATTTTGGGTTTGGTTTTTTTGGGTTTTGTTTGTTTGTTTGTTTGTTTGTTTCTTTTTGGGGTTTTTTTGTTTTGTTTTGGTTTGGTTTTTTGTTGTTTTTTTTTTTTTAATTTAGTAGATTTTCTTGTGTTTGTTCTATAAAGATTTTTTTCCCCTCTCACTCTGTTAAAGACTGTTTGGTTTCCCCAGGTAAGTTCAGGATGATCACACACAAATATTTGATTCTCCTGATTTTGAAAATATCTGAACCAAATTGTTTTTGGTCTTATTTAAATAGGAATTTTTCTTGTCTCAGTGAGTATACAAGAAACTCCACAGGAAATAAGTAGTCATATTTTATTTGTGGTGTACTATTTTGCTTGATATAATGTACATTTAAAATGTCTATTGAAAGTCTATTTAATAGGGTCTATTTAAAATTTCTGTGCAATTAATTTTTACTTTTGAAAGAACATAGTGTACAATTGAGGAAGGCTAGGATTTTTTCTGTGATGTAAATTCCTATCTGTGTAAGTCTTCAGGGAAAAACCAAATCTGGAAAACATTTTTATAGTTGAATCTTGAAATTACAGAAACATAGCAGATAAAAGCCTTTTAATAGAGTAGGTGTTTAACTACCTGGATTGACTTTTATTACCTTTTATCACTTCTTGCTTTCAAGGTTAGCTTTACAACTAATGTGGTTGACAGAGGAGAATTGAAACAAAACTGTGAAAATCAACACAAAATAGCCAAAAGCTGATAGCTTTTGTAAGAAGAAATTAATAGACCTTTCAAGCAGACAATGCAGTTTTAAAGATCCCATCCCCTGTCTGTTGATAATGGCTGCTCTCTGTTACAGAACAGAAAAGAGAAGCAATCAAACACAGAAAGGCAAAAAACCCACAAAACCCAGACTTCTAATTATGTGTGGCTGGTAATGCTGCCTCGCTAACAGTTTGTAAAATAAGAGCCTTTGTTAATTCTTAAAATTTCCTGAGTTGATCTCTGCCTCAGGCTTAAGCCTTCCAAGATGACCTGAGCCAAAAGAGCTCACGGCTTTCTAAGAGGAAGGCACAATTACCTTCTAGAGAGCCAGGGAGAGGAACCCAGGAGGGTTAGGGGGAGACTGACACAAGGAAATATTTTATGTTTCCAGTTAACTCACCTGAGTCTTTCTACAAATGTACCATAACTCTTTGTAGTTTTTCAATAATCAATGAGTCATAGATGTTTCTGTTTATTCCAACAGAATTTCGACAATTTGGAGGCCAGCCTACAGGCATGCTAAGGAATTCAGTGAATATTTGAATGCAAATTTTTTACCTGCTTCCTATTTTGATAGAAAAAAGAATGACTCACATTCTGAAAAGTCTGATGTGGACATGGCAAATAACTGAATGTTTTCTTGGCATGTGATCAGAAAAATGCATTGGAAAAGCCACTGTTATGTGTGATGGAGCCCTGCTCTGCTGGGCAAGGCTGAACACCTTCCTGGCCATGGCAAGCACTGAATAAAGTCTTTATTCTACTTTGCTTGCATGTTGAACTGATTTTATCTCAGTCCATGAGTTTTCTCCCTTTTGCCCTCCCAATTCTTTCCCCATCTCATTGTGGGTAAGTCACTGTGTGATGTTTAGCCGTCTACCAGGGTTAAATCACAAAAAAAAAAGTGAGTGCTACACAATAACTGGAAGATACAATAAAATTTTTTTTATGAGTAAATGCCTTTGGCTCCTGTAGGTAAAAATGGAGAATTACACAACAATTAAACTATAATTCACCTCTTCTCCTAGCTGCGCAATAAATAAGTTTGCCTTGAAACCTGCAAGTTTCAAGCTAAGGAATGCTTTATAGGATTATCTCAGGGATGTTTTTTCTCATGTAGCACAGTGTGCACATGTGCCCCTGAGCACATCACTAAATATCTCTTCCAACTCTGTCATTAACATGAGCACTAACAAGCCTGCAGATGACTCAGTGAAAGGTCAGGTGCTTCATTAAACCCACTTGTCAGCCACTGGAGGTTTTCCAGCAATGGTGAGCTATGACAAAAACAACCAAATTTACATTGTATTCTGCACAATTAACTCCAGGAAATTAGAGGCAATTTAGGGGGATAACTGAGGAACTGGCCAAGAAGAATTATACACATCTGTACTAAATCAAAGGGCCTCAATGCCCTGGCAATTAAAACACTGTTGTCTCTATAGAAGGGACCATTATGTCTAGCAGTTTGAGCCTCTGGTCCTTAGTCAAAAAACAGGACATTTTTTTTCTCAGAAGAGACAATGGAAATCAGAAAACCTCCTGCCATCATCACTAGCTTATTTCCAATCACTAAAGAGAAACTCTCACATGGAAAGACTGTGAATGGTACATTTTGGCGCAATCTATGCCTGCTGTGTGTCCCATATAACCACTAACCTTAATAGTGCAGCAAATACTGCATTTCTTCTATTTTCTAATTAAATACCCTGATCTGGCACTTTGACAGAGGTGGTCACAATCCTGAAGGCAATAATTCGCTTTTAATGTCCTGTTTCAAAGTCCAAGTACAAAAAGAATGAAGAAATTGTTAACTTGAAGAAGGTAGGGTAAAATTCAGTTTTGGTGGAGGGCCAGTTGTTATGCTTGTATTTGGAAGAGGCAAGGCAATTTCCTGGATACTTATCTTACAATTTTTCCCTATTCTCAAAAAAAAACCCCAAAAAACCAACCAATTTTCCTGCCACAAGAAGTGCTGTGTATTTTACTTGAAGGAAAGAAGTGTAATTTTTCAACTTACATAAAATTTTTTTCTGTAACTTATCTGCAGTACCACAAATACACATAACACTCAAACCTAGGGTAAAGATCAGGAAGCAAATGAAAAAAAAAAGTTTGATACAGTGAACCTGGTAAATTTGTGTATTTATCTGGTGTAATAATGCAGTTTTAAATTTCATTTTCTGAAAACTGCTGCAAGTGAAATATGAATTAAACAAACTTCAAAAATCCCGAACTTTTTTACAATACCTGAGAATAGCAAGCCACTACTAAATGAGCAAGATTAGTCTAACGAATACTCTTGTAAGACTCTTAAATTCAATTCTCTTCTGTACCACAATTTTCCTTGGAAAAAAAATAAAATAAACCCAAATACCTAGCATTTCTTGACTTCTCCAGATATCAAGAACAAAATTTTCTGACTTTAATATTATGTGACAGCAATGGAGATTGAGAGGTTCTAAGCTATGATACTGATGGTGAAATATTCATTGTGAAAAATAGAAATATATAGTTTGGGGTGTTTTTAACAAGATATCTTTATTCTATGAGTAGCTCATAATACAAGTTTTAACAAAAATAACTTGGTTTATTTTGGTTGATTGGTGTTTATTGCATAAATGTACATCATGGAATTTTAAAAAGTTGGTAGGTCTCTATAATTTGCTATTTCTGCTGTGGTTTTGCTGCTGTTAAACCCTTGCACCCTTGACATATACCAGAAAGAGAAATAAAACTTGTCAGCTGGCATGCTGAGAATACATTGCATACATGAAGTTTGGCCTCTAGTTGCCTTCTAAATGGAGCTTCCTGTAGTGGTAGATTTCATTAATATCCTAAATAATCTTTTCTGGCTTTTGTATAAACAGAACATTTCCATGACACCAGCAGAATACTTGTGGTGGCTGGAATCCCCTTAAACTAGGATTGCTGGAAAGGAGTTCATTTGAACACTCTTCTTCTCCATTTTGTTCCAGAAGTTTCTGATTACAACATTTAAAGAACACGGAGTTCAGTATTCCAGGAGGCACTGGTAAACGAGAAAGTGAACAAAACAAAGTCTCAAAAAATTTGAAAGTACTTTAGATTCCTAAACATAGTAAAACTCAGGTCCCTGCCATTCTTTATGATGTCCTATTTAGTGTGCAAATGTGGGTATGCTGTCACAGTCTGTGCTCTCATCTTCAGATTTCTGTGAAATTGCATCTGGAAAACTTTCTTTTTAGTGCTTTTTGTAGTGTTTGTGTTTAAACAAGTGGAGTAAACCCAGTGCCATTTGAACTAATGTTTTCACAATGTATTTTTGTGGATAACAAAGGACTTGAGGAACTGCAAGACCTGAGGTCTTTTTTCTTCTTCATTTACATGTCAGTGCTTTTCTGATAAAACCTGAGAAGAAAAATATTTTCTAGACAGGCTTTTATTTGGGTTGTTTCACTTCTAACAGAGAAGATAATGGTTAATGTACAGCTTTACACTGAGTTGGGGGAGATTTTGTCAAGGATTGCAAAGAAAGCATGACTGTGCTCACAACATATCTCCCAGCAACTGCAGTCCCTCTTGTGAATGGGGACAGTGACATAAAGTGTGATAGGAGGCAGATTAGCTGCATCTTGGTGTCTTCTGCCAGCACATTATGTTCATGTCATGTTCTTGAATTTCATTTACAGATAAGCCCTGTGAGTAATTGTAGCATGAGACTTAAAATTGTAATCTACTTTTGATGTATGGAAACAGAGGGAATTAGATTAGGAGAATCTTTCAAATGACATTGCATGTTATTTAGCTTTTGAGTACATGTTTTTTTACAGGCACAGTTTTTCTCTACTGCTTCACTTTAAATGTTTTCAGTCTCCACAGACCACAGTCAAAGGCAAGAGGAATAAAGTGGTCACCAACAAGCCCCTGGGTGAGTGGGTTTCCCCTCAATACATAATGGTCTTGCAAGCCTGGGTGGTATTGATGTATAACACATAATGTTATACATTATCCTAATGGTCTGAATGCCATTAATATTCCACCTTAAGCACCAGTAATTACTATTCAAATTATATTTAACCTAAATGCAGCATCTAAGTAGACTCCACCACCCCACCTTTCTCCCACACATCTCTGTCAAATGTAAGAAGTGATTAGAAAATGGATTATATGATTTCCTAGCTGTTCCTTAAAAAGGCTTTTCAAAACCCTTGTGAAATACAACAAGCAGAGCATTCCCTTTTAATGTAGTACAGTTCATCTTTCTGCTTAAGGAATAATTTCCCGATTTAACTGAAGAAACTCAGTTTGCACAAGGATGTCATAAACCTAGGTGATGTTGTTCTGCAATCCTGAGAAAATTTGAGGATCTCTCCAGTTAATCTATGTGCAAGGAAATTGCTGAAAAATACTGATCTTGGGTGCTAGTAAAAGTCATCTGTCCATCAGCCTGTCTGCTCTGAAGCCATGTGAAACTGTGAGAATGGGAATTTGTTGAAAAAAATTCTTAATTGTTTTGTGTGTTTGTAAAGGGGCTTTGTTTTTGTTGTTTGTCTGGGGTTTTGTTTGTTTGTTTTTTTGGTTTGTTGTTTGGGGTTTCTTTTAGGAAATCTCAGTTTTAAATACCAAGATTTGCCAGAGATTTTATTTGGAAGTTTCCTTCCTCACTTCACACTAAACAAAGTTTCTCTAGATGACATATCTTCCTGCTGTACCTTATAAATTATTCTTCTATGGATTCATATTTTTTCAGAGCTATGAAAGATAACTATCTGACTTTACACCTGAAGTTAGTAATTTCCTCAGACACAGCAACATAAAAACCCACAAGGGTCATGATGGGAAATTGCTCACTTAATGATGTTAAGAGCTGAAATTTCCCATCATTATAAAGATCTGTTAGGGCAGAGTTGTTTTGCAAGCAGCTACTTTCCTCTCTAATGTATTTGCTTTGCTTTGGGAATTAAAAGTTATCTTTGTATGTAACTCATGGAAAGATGAATCACTGCACAGATCCCCTCTTGCAGAAAACAAATGAATATTGCTGAAGCATTTTATTGCATTATTGCTACTCTGTGCTGTGTCTACCATTTCACAAACACCATTAAACTGAAGATCCGTCATAATATATGTAAAATTTAGCATAAAGGATAGTTAACATGTGTATATTTTCCATGCTCAAGCAGCAGACTGGCCCCTCTGGAATGCGTATTTACAAACAAATCCACTCTGCTGGCACTTATCATTGCATCCAGTTAGCTCTGCATTCGCTTCTTGGCTGCTGTAAAACTGCTTCTCAGGAAAATAGTTTTAGTGAGATGGACTTGCAGCAGCTATGTGTTTTCTAATGATCTTTAGTGACCAATGCTAGTTTTAATTGCCACAGACTTGGATACCTGCAATTCTTACAGATTTCAGCAGAAGACAGACAGTGAGAAAACTATTTATTTACACTTTATTTGGGTGATGCCCTGATGCATAGCACTGAAATCATCAGGTACACCTGAAACGGATGGATTTTTGTTTTGAAGGCATCTGAAAGTGCCCTTCTAGTGCCTTTTAGGCTAAATGCATTCTATCCTGTGGCCTTAGTCTCAGGACTTCACACCTGTAGATTCTGAACCTTCGTTCCTTGGGACTGCTGTAGTTTGAGGTGCTCAGGGTTTTTCTGTATGGTCACTTTCAAGAAAGAATTTTCTGCGAGGCAAATTTCAAAGCATTGTAGTTGACAGAATTTCTTTTGTTTGAACACAAACATATATGAACTTATCTTTAATGTCCCTGTATATCTTCAATTTCTAGAGTATCCTGTAGGTTTTCTGTTGCAAAACATCCTTCCTGGCATGTTTCCCAAGTCCTGCCACCCTGTCCACTCTTGGTCTTGAACATCCAAGTAAAAGATTTGTGCACCTCATGCCACTCAGGGTATCTTGCAGCTTGTCAGCAAAAGGGACAACGTACAAAAGAGTGATACAGAAAAATAATAGTACATCCTACTTATATATGACTTTTTTTTCCTTTGCATCCATCTTAAAATGCAAAACTAGTACTCCCTCAATCTCAGATTCTGCTAAGCATGACATACTTTGATCCTTTGATTATAAAAGTTCATTCATAACTGCATGCTTTGAGAAACTCATGTAAATGATTCCTGAATGAATGCTATGAAATACTTTTCATTATATATTTACTTGAAGATAGCAAAAATTGCTTGAGAAATTTTCCATAAAGACACTTGAATATATTAGGATTGACACCTATCTGATTTAAAGCTTGCAGAACACAGGCTATATCTTTGATTCAAAGGTACTTTTGATAAAACCTTTATTGCTTTTGAAGATTTCCTTTCGTAAATAAGACAGATTCTAAGAGTTAGAGTATTTTACAGTAGTAGTAGAGAGCCAAAGGCAGGAAATCCTTTGCATTCCTTTGAGTGAGTTCCATTATTTTATGGGTGTTCACCCCATACTTATTCTGTGGTTATGAACTATAAAGCAACAAAAAAGATAATTTTGGGTGGGTTTTTCCACCTTTGTTTCTGAAAAACAATTTCTACAAGGAAGAGTGAAAATCATTATTCAGGAGTTTTACTGGTCAAAATGCGAAGAAAAAAAAAAAAAAAAAAAAAAAAAGATGTGAAGCCTGAATCAGATTCCTGCCTTTTAGGCAGAGAGTGTCTTTTAGTGTTTATGTGATATAGCTCTCTTGCTAAATAGTGCTTTTCCCTCTCTGACATTGAGTCTTACATTATTGCTGACCCCAATTTTTCTTCCAGATCTTTCTATGCTGAATGAAGACAGTCTGCACCTTGTCCACCATGTCTTATCATTAGTCCCAGCCAGAGGCTGTATCTTTATCAGCTGATAGCTTCATTGAGAGCCTTTTCAGGCCAAGGCCAAGCAAAACGTGTTAGGGTTGCAAATAGAATCTATTTAAATTTAACTTCAGTAATTTTGATGGAAATTATTTTGGGAGCATCAGTACAAGTAACTGAGCAGGAGCTTGGGAGTGGTTGATAGTGTTAAGTAAGAAGATGGTAATACTTGGCCATCATCAAGGACAATATCTTCAGCTGTGAATTCCTTGTCCTGCCATGGAAATCATGTTAAGTTCTTTATATGGATGGTCCTGTACCCCTCAGGATGAGCGTATCAATGACCTATTGCCCTTTGTACTTGTAGTTTCTAAAGTGACTGACTTTTCTACAAAATTCTACATTTGCTTACATTGAAATGAACCCCCACATTTGAAGAATAATGGGGGGGGAAGGGGGCAGAAAAATAATTTTAAACTGCCACTCTCTTACCACTAAACAGAACACTTCATAAAGAGATTCAGTAACATTTGCTTAATTTCCCAGCTGAAACAGAAGCACTGGTAAATCACTGCCACATATGTGTTTACCCTCCTATATCAAGAGAGTCTTACACTGTGATTTATCAGGTTTGGTCACTGTTCCACCACTGATTTTTTCCTTTGCCTTAACTATCCATTTCTCCAATAAACATTGTCAGGAATTTTAGTTAAAGCAAATAACATGGACCATTGGCTAACATATCTTGAATTTTTAGTAGATGACCAAACTTCAAGTTTGTGGGGACTTAGGAGACAGTGAAAATATCTCATTACAAGGGGAAACCTCCCAGAAATACGGAGTTTGATTTTAACATGTACATGGTGCAAGTAATAGCTATAAAACTAGAAGGGAGTTTTACTTTTATAGATATATTTTAAGTCCCAAATAAACCAACTAAAGTGTTATTTCTCTTATTAAACACTACACCAAAAAGACAAAATTAAACAATTTCCCAGGGTGGAAGTAGTATCAGACAGCATATCTGTATAAAGCTTTACTCTGTGAAAAGAATGCATACAGTTCTGACAGAAAAGAAGTTATTATGTAAAGAGAAAACCAAGGAACTACATCCTTATAAACAAATATTTTTGCTTAAAGATCTATATCTTTTACACTGTACTTGTTCTCTACAGATGTGTCCATCCATAAGGATCATTCTTTATTGTAAATCCAATAAGTGGCCTAAAGCCATAATACTTGACATTTTTTTTTGTGCTCATGATAACAAGTTGACAATTAAACACTGGTTTAAATGATACTTTAAAACCAAGTGTTAAAGTGAAAAAAAATCTGCTTGTTTTCCTTTTTTGAACAGAAGAAAAGGATTTAAGGACCATTGCTCATTATAAGTATGTTCAGAGAAATAATCTCACCTAACCTTGCAGTTATTGTTCTGGGAGCCATAAATTTTTCTCTTTTCACTCTTTTAAGGGCTGATGCATTACCCATGAAAGTCAGTGGAAGGTTATCAAGACTTACAGGAATAATTTACCACAGCTAAACATCTGCTTTGTCTTCAGAGATATGTAAGCAATCAGTCACATTTGAGTTTCATAATATGTTGCTTACTGCTAAGTGTACATTAATAAGAATATATGAGTAGATTTTTATTTTTAAAATAATATATTTTGGTAATAATCTGACCTGTCATTTATTGGATTGTATGAAGAAAAGATCATTTGTGTTATTTTGAAATTATTGAATGGAAAGAACTCTTTTAGGTAAAGTATTATTTTACAATGAAAAATAAGAGGAGTGTAATATATGCTGTTAAGGTTTGTATGAAAAATACCACAGATTTACTATAAAGTTTTAAATATCTTTTCAGTACTTTCTGATTAAAATTTTCTTCAAACTTCTTAAGTAAGAATTTGTTGATAAGTAAATTTTAAAAATTTGCATTGTGAATCCAGAGCAATGCAGTGATTTCATTACTTCACAGCACCTGAAGTACTTTAAGAATGAGACATTTGCTATTTCACATTTACAGTGTAAGTAACTGAGAAGAAAAAATAGGTGAAACCATTTATAAATCTAACCACATTTAAAGAATTAATCTCTTTGATTCTGTCATTTTAGAGGTAAAGGTGGCAGCATAAATGCAAGCAGACTTTAGCCTGCTATGGCAACCTTTTATCACAAATTACATGTAATGGTGTTTCAGGAAATGTTCATCCCGAGGCCAACAAAATGGTCCGGATTTCCCTCTCCAATATTCCAGTCCATCTGGTAGAAAAGTTTTTGCCTCTCATTAAACTTGATGGTATTTTCAGAATAAGTTATTTGTTAACAGAACAAGTCTTTCATAATTCTTTTTTTGGTGGCTTCTTCTACCAAAATGGTACCCGAAGCATAAGGCTGGAAGGTCAGTAATTTCTTAATATTAAATTGCTGAAATATACGATATATTTGGTATTTGTGTCATGGTTAGGCTCAAAAAAATACTCTGTGTGGTTTCATTTTTTCTTTTTAATAAATCTAGTTTGGATTGTATACAAGTGCATTTACAAGACCTGAGATATATACAACTCTTTCTGTAAAGAAGAAACAAGCGTGTATCATCATATTTTTCATCATCTCTGTAAAGAAGAGCTCCATTTGTTTTCATTTTCCCAGTCAGTCAAAATGGGAGAAAATAACTGAACTGAACAGCCTAGCAGATGATCCAGGAATCTGTTATTTTAGTTGTATACATGTTCGTGCTACAAATTGGATCTAAAAAAATAAAAAGCCCAACAACAACAATTCCTCACTAAACTAAAATTCTTGGGTCTCTTTAGGGAAGAAAAAGGAAAGAATTGATGTGAGGAATATCAGTCTCTCAAGATGTTCTATTCCTGATTTTCCCAGTTCTGGAAGATAGGGACCAGAAGAGGTATTATACAAGTAATTTAGATGAAAGGTAAGCTTGTAGATAAAAAAATTTTCTGTTTTAACATAACTTGAAAATTTTAAGTCAAATTTCTCATAGATTCAGTATACACAAAGCACTGGTTTTTCCCTTTCCCACCTGATTTGCAGTTAAAAATCAATGAAAAGAGCCTATTTTTCTATGGGCTTTACAGTTTTTTCCAAGCTACATTTAGAAAGATATTTTCCCTTGGGAAACTGAACTCCTTCCTTAGACACAACAAAAATTCTATTTTGTCCTGTTGGGATTGTATCCCCAAACCCTCCAGTTATATTCTCCTACACAAGCATTTTTGTAGAGAAATATAAAATTTTTCCTCACTCTTTTTCAGCAGACGTTAATACCTGCAGTCTGGGATTACTATTTGTTCTTCTATGTCACCTTTGAACTGACTGGTTCAAAATAATTTTTACCTTTACATTTCAGGAAAACTTTGCAAAACAGAGAAAAGTAGTATATAGCTTCACTTTGAGCCACTGTTATACTGGAATTATGCAATTAAGGTGTTAAAGGAGAAAACCTTATTCAGTTTGAAACTTGGCTGTGTATTTGGATAGACAGACTGCAAGTATGAAGTTCAGACACACAAGGAGTCTCCAGACTAAGAACCTCATAAAGGAATAAGGGGTTTATTTCCTTCAATTTTGGGATCTCTGGTGTATATTAAAAGTAATTTGCTATTGGAAGACAGACAATTAGAATTCTCTGAAAGAAATCAGGTCCCATTATGGGTTTTCATACAGTATATGGAAAAATAAGGTGTACAGATTGAATAATTACATCTGAAGGTTTGTGTCAGTGTCCTTGCTCTTATGAAAGTCCTGATGGAATCAGTAGATGAGTTGGCAGACTTCAGACCCCTTGAAAAGAAATATGGGCATGAAGAAGATATACAGGAACTTCAAAAGACAAATATTTGAAAATTGAAATCCATGAACAATTCAATAATTTTACAAAATATATGATCTTAAGTACTGTTATAGCTCCAGATGTTGTCCTCATATTACCCCCCAAAATCAGTCTAGAAAAAAGCTCAGTGCTGGAATCGGAATATTGATGGTTTTAATACATGCTCTCTATTATTATGGATTTTCCCTTTTGTGTACCAGCACATTCCAGTTTATTTGGTTTGAAGATGTCCTACAGTGATTGTTTTAGTGATTCCTCTTGCTGGAAGAGTCTGGTATTTCAGCTGATAACTGCTATCTTGACACAAGCTTGAAGTTACAAAAGTGTCATAATACATGAATTAGAGAAGCCTTCTTATTACCTATGATTTCCATATATGTTATCTAAACAGAACAAATAAATACATCCCTTCATTCTGAATAAACATTTCTGATTTAGAGAAGGCTGATCAGTCTTGCAGGTCTATATTTAGAGAATGCATTTGTATCAACACACAGCTGATTACTGAAATTTGCATGAGTAACAAGTTTCAAATGGGATGTCTGTAAGTATAGTTTAGGTGATATTGCGTGTCTTTCTTTTCAGATATATTGCCTATGTATTTGAACTTTAGCTTTCAAAATTGGAGGAAAAGCTTTTTTAAAAAAATAATAACAATAATACAAATAGTTTTCAAACTATGGAACAAAGGAAATGCTTGCAGATGAAAATTACTTAAATGTGTGAGGAGAGAAATGCTACTTTATGAAAGTACAGTTGAATAATGTTTACCCAATCCACTCAAATAGAACAAAAAAGAAGTTGCAGCAGACAAAGCCTGTCATTACAATTCACTTAAAGTTTGTGTGAAGTGTCATCAGTTTCCTAGTATAGAAATCTTACATTTTGTTTTATTCTTGGGGCAGCTTTCCCCCAGCTATGCAAAGCACTGATGTGGGCTCTCCTCTCTTCCACACAAAGACAAGATATTAGAGGAGACAGAACTTTCTTTTATGGTTAATTTATATGCTCCCTGTTTTGTGAAATCTTTCCTTACAAAGGAATATTGTGTGAATATTTCTATAATTTTCAAGGATAACAATAACACAAATTTATTCCAAAGAAAGTGTATGATTTGACTTTAACCAGGCACAGCTAAATTCAGTAAATACCAATTATCTACTTGAATATACCATGTTGATACTGACTTTACACTCTTGTGACAATCTTACATAGCAGCATAAAGCTCTGTGCACATGTACCATTTGTGAATATAAAATAAATAAAATTTAGAGTAGGATTCCTACATGTGAATACACATTTATTTTATTAATGGCTATGTTTTGATATATAGTAGATATCTGTTTTATATTTCTACAAAAAGTGCACTTTCAGTTTCTAAATCTTAAATTAAACTGCTGTGGACTAATAAAAAAAGAAATAAAGTCTACTGAAATAAATTGCCTCTGAACTAGATTTAAACCTTGCAAGAATTATCAGGCTCTTGCATCTAGTGGGGAAGGAACTATTAAATTCATATCTCAGCGATTACAAAACCATATTTCTGCATCAGTGGTACAAGAGATTGCAGCAGTCTGAGATGTCTGTAAAACCAAGGAATCTGTAGTGATAGCTAAGGAAATTAGCAAACAGATTAAGGGCTAGATTTCTTACCAGAGGGGCTAGTTACTCTCACCATATATTCCCTCAAGTTCTCCTCTAAGTGAATGCTCCTCATTGGAATGAAGGATGGCTGAAGCTCTTCTTCAAGATATATAAAAATAAACTCAGCATATTCCAGGTGTACTCATGTCTGAAAGTCCATAGAAAGGGACAAGGGAAGGGAGGAAATGAGGAAAATTAAGTAGGCTGACATCTCAAAGTAGGCTGAGCAAACCTCAAAGTGGAAACCAAGGCAAAATATTGACAAAAAATATATATATATTTTGCTTACTTGTTAAGAAATAACAGGTTTATTCAGGAAATAGAAATTCTACAAGGAAAATAGAACCAACAGATTTTCTTTTGTGGACAATCTACCAAAAATAAGAATGGCCTTTTACAAGAGAATTACCAAATTACTGCAGGACTTGGAAACAAACACATAGGGTCCTAATGACACGTATGCAGAAAATTCAACATAATGAAAAAGACAACATTAAATTAAGAGACTCTTGGAAGTAGAGCAGTTTTCAATAAATTCAGACTGAATATCATATTCTCAACAAAATCTAACCTAATATGCCTCTCCATCTCTTCCTTCATGGCTGATGCTTTGAGGTCAGGCAGAAGTTTCTCAGCCTGGCTAAAAATTAAGGAGAAAGAATAGTGGAGACACATTATATACTCTTTAATCAAATGTTTACGGTATATAATAGACACTTATCTCCACTTCAGAGTCACAGATTTCACTGGATAAGGATTTGTCTGGAGGGACACAGCCAGAGTTATGGTCAGTGGCTCTCTGTCCAGGTAGAGGCTGGTGACGATCCTTAGGGCTCTGTCTTGGGATCTTATAGAAGCTTTCTTGTACCTCAAGGGGAGGTTATAAAAAAAAGGAGAGTCACTTTTTACACGGGCATGTAGTATTAGGACAAGGGAGAATGGTTTTTAACCAAAAGAAGAGATATTTAGATTAGATACTAAGAAGATATTCTTTCCTGTGTGGGTGGTGATGACCTTTCCAACCCAAGCCATTTTATGATTATTTCAGTATGCACGGGTTTTGTTTGCCTGTAATTTCTCACAATAACAGCAACCTGAGCTACAAATGCAATTTTCAACAGCAAAAAAATAGTAGTGTCTCCTGATTCAACGTATTTTATTTTCCCAGTTTTTCCTGGAATGTGCTATGGTGAAATTAACTAGCAAAAATGAGGCTTAGAAACAGAGCCTTGCTGCCATAACCAAGTTTTTAACAGGTGAAAGAATTATACAGCAGTCATCTTCTTTGCACTTGTGATTATTATTGCTGAGAAAGAAACCCACAGCTCTCCTTTTGATCCCAGTCTCTGTTATCCATTACACATTCTTTTCATATAAAGACAACAAAAGAAAAATTCAAACCTCTTTTGAAATCCACACAGTGGAAAGGCAGCAGCATTCCTATTTTTAGTCACAGTTAACAAGGAGAATACAAAATCCTCCAGTGAATTGTGCATGGCAAATAGCATTTGCAAGTGCACTTCCTATCTTCCCTTTATTATCTTTGCTGGAAGTGCAAGTGTTGCAAATAGAGAGTCACCACAATTAATTTAGCAGTGTTACATGATATAAATATATAAGCCTTTATAAATATTATAGGAATAGTTATCTAATTATTTATGTTATTTTAACAATATCTATCAGTGATGACCAATATTTATAAATAATTTATAATAATGTAAATATATAAACCAAATATTTTTATCTTTTGGTGTGTGGAACTTTATTAATTCACTTTCCTACCTCACTTTTTTACATCACAGTTTTTATGAATGAGGAACTTTGGTTGGCAAAGAGGCAATTAGTTATTGGTAAAGGTTGCCCCCTGAGATCCAGTGCATGGGCATTTACTCAAACACCTGGGTCAGGAATACTACGAGGCTACTCCCATTCAGAAAGTCAAATCATGACCTGTTTATGTATTTGATCTAATGATCATTAAACTCCAATGTCTTCTCCCCCTTCATTAATCATTCAGGTTATGTCTACACTAAAAATATGAACAGCTGTGTTCTCAGGTTGCATTGGCACCAAGGTGTAAATACTGCTTTTCTCACAAATAGGAAGGTCTAAAAGGTCAAGTCCTAATACAGCTGGACTTTGCAGTTCCTCTCAAAGTCAAAAGAGATGACCTTTGTGAGGACTTCAGTTAGTCTTCTTATAAAAATAAAAACCTATCTATCTCAATTTGCTGTGGGAGCAGAAAAATTTTTAAAAATAGGCTGATCTCTCTTGTTGGCTTTTTCCAGGCTGAGCTGTTAAAGCAGGTAATTCAGGCTGCTTAAAAATTCATTTACATATAATTACCTTGAGCTACCCTGTTCTCAGTGGTACAAGGTTGTTATCTGGCATATGTGAAATGAAATTCAAATCCCTGATCTGTCTAACTTATCATATACTGAAAGATTGTGCTCTAAATTTAAACAGTTTCAACAGAATCGTTGCATAATTGAGTTTGTAGGTGGCCACTGGGGGTCATTTTGTCAATCCCCCTCCACAGAACACAGCCAATTTCAAACTTAGATACAACACTGAAGTTAGATAGAGTGGTCCAAGCCTTGTCCAGCTGTGAAAATCTCCAAGGGTGGAGAGCACACAGAGTCTCTAGCCAGCCTATTCTACTGCTCTGCTGGAGGCCATAAGGAAAATTGTCTTTTTATATCATGTCAGTGCTAAGTTGGACCTGTTCCTCTTTGCTGTGCACCCCTGAGAAGAGTCTGGCTCCATCTTCTCCCTGACAGCCACTCCTTGGGTGGTGAGAGGCTGCAGAGACACTCTGTTGGCTTTTTCTTCCTCACATTAAGCAAAGTCAACATTTCCAGCATGTGCCCCAGAGCCTGTGGCTGTGGCTGTTGTCTGGACCCTCCCCAGCTCATTCAGCTTGAAAATGAACAAGTTCATGTTGAAAATGTCCCTGCTCATTTTAACAGGGTTGAACTTGATGACCTTTAAAGGTCCCTTCCTGCACAAACTATGCTACGATTCTACGATCTTTCTGTCCCGCTGGCCAGGTTGTTCATCCATAACCAACCTAAAGCCTTTCCAGAAGCAGCAGTAATTACTGATAGAGCATTTTATAGTAAATTTGAAAACAAAACAAAGCAAAGCAAAACCCAAACAACATAAGAAAGCAAACAAGGGAAACCCCAGCCCAGGCTCCTTTGTTTATGATCTGAAAGAAAAGAGTTTTTTCAGAAAAGATCCAAGGCTGTTCATTTCTATGCAATTTTTAAGTAGGCCACCCTTGTCTGGTCCCCCACAACAATGCTATCCAGCTCCATACTGTTTGAGATTCAAAAGGAGTTTTATAAAGGATATCATTTGTCTGGGCTTTTTCAAACTCCAGAAATCAATTGAACTGAATCTTTGGTGTATTCTGTGCACAGTAGTTCAGAAAAGCATATGCTGCAGAAAGCTTAGTATGCAAGTGGGTTATGAATAAATTTCAAGGAAAGAGTCTCATTTATTTAGGTTTTTAATCACAGGATTATTCATGAGAAACCTTGTCTGTGCTCACCATTTTTCTCATCTAATAGGAATAGAACCATGCCATTTACGTTTATTAGAAAACATGTAACCTAAAGAAATGCCCTTCAGTTCCTAATTTGAGCATAAATTGAGAGTAAATACTACTGTGAACTGAAAGTATGAAATATTGACCCATCCCTGAAAATATGGAAGATACGACTAAGAGAATATAAGATAAGTAATAATAGTGATCATGTTGGCAAATCAAAGTTTTAAAGCACTTACTTTCCCATATTGTCTCTATTACCAGTTATATGCAGTCAGGGCCAAAGAAAGCACGTCTGCTTCTTTATTTTCGTTGCCTTTTGGCTCCATGGGTTATACTACACCTGTGGGTAAATTATCTGTATTGCCTGTTAGAGAGGAAAATGGGCAAAATCAAACAAACTGTGACACATGACATGTAACACACGTATACTCCATGAAGTCTAATCACCATACTATATTTCAGGCTGACAGCTTATGTAGAAATTTTTTTGCTTGTCTGTGATGGCAATAAATCCTGTGAATTGAAATAGATTTGAATTAATGTTTTCCAATTGTGTTCACCACAAGTTGGAGGATCACACTGATGCAAACCCATCCAGCTGTAACATGGGTAAATGTCTATATTATATTGCACGTGTGTGTGTTTATTAGTACTGAAGGTAGAAGAAAAATGAGAGCAGAGGGCATTGGTCAACACCTAAATTTCATTTCAAGAAATCTGCTCTATTTTCTTTTATCCCATTCTTTTCATTTTTTTTGTCAAAATTCTTAATGTCTCCTTTCAAGGAGCCAGAGAATAAGACAGATGCTCAGAATATGTGGATGAAAGAACTGGTCTCAAGAACAGGAACACCTCTTGAATTTTCTCTTCCATTCCTACACTTGTGAGTCTGTTTGTAAACACAGTTGTATGTCAAAACTGGAACCTCCAATCAGTCTACTTCTCAGGTTGGAGGCATTTAGCAGCTTGTTGTTTATAACTCTCCAGCTATCAGGAGCCCTCTAGCCAATATGATCCCTAGTGCTTGTCATTGGTTTGGGTTTGCCTTCAGAGATGTATGGAAGAAAAGGTGGAGTCATGTGAAAAACAAATATTCTCATACATCATTTGTAATCCAACTACTTGCCTTTCCCTTTCCCTTTCCCTTTCCCTTTCCCTTTCCCTTTCCCTTTCCCTTTCCTTTTCCCATTTTCCTTTTTCCTTTTTCCTTTTTCCTTTTTCTTTTCCTTTCCTTTCCTTTTTTTGCCTGTGTATCTCCATCTTTGTTTGTTTGTTTGGTTCGTCCTTTAAAAAACTATTGAATGCTGATATGCAGTGGGGAAAAAACCACACAGGTCACCCAAAGCACTTTTACAGGTACTTGTCTTTGTACTGAGAGACCCCTAGAAGAAGATAAAATGAAACAAAGTGCACTTTGACAGAGAGAAGAGTACCAATATATTTGTCTTCTGGAATGGTGCCTGGGCTTTCTTGTATATCAGGCCCATCCTTAAAAATGTTCACTATATTTTATGGCCTGAGACTTCTTAAAAGTTATTGTGGTACAACAGCTCAAAGGTGAATAAGAAGATTGGTAGTCAGTTAGGGTTTTGTGAGTTATTAGATAAAATTTGTCAGAAGAGGTCTAAGCTTACTGATACTCTTATGTTTGGATATATTTAAAGAAAAGAAGTGTTCATACTAAACACAGTTAAAATACAGTCAAATTAGATAGCAGTAATGTGTTCTATCAGACCAAAGAGCAACAATGGGAAAAAAAGCAAACACATAAACCAAAATACACATTTTGAGACAAAGGCAGTTAGGAATGGAAATGCTTGAATGCATTTAGCTAAACTGTCACTTAATTTTTTTGCAGAAGTGTCAGTTAAAAAAGAAAATTTGTGTTTCATGTCTCAGTGTTTTTCATGTAAGGTGAAGGGGAGAAATGGTCTAGTACAACATGTAACCAGGACTCACCAACACCATGTCTCTAACTCTTTAACCTCTAGCTGCCAATCAATAACTGTTGGAATTCACTGTACCATAGCATAGATTAAAAATTTCTATATATCAAAACCGTACATTAATATAATGTATCAGAGTATCAGAGCCTGATACTCCTAATTTTCTGTGATTTTATTTCATAATAATGTAAGATTTTATGCAGCAGGGAAGGAGAGCTCTACTTAGCCTGCTCAGTGCACCTTGGGATGGTTCCAGATGAAGATTCTTGTGAATTTCCTGTGCAACGACTGCCAGCAGGGTCAGTCAAGGCTCTTTTTTTCTGGAAACAGTGTGTTCCTTGTGCCATTTATATTCATTAGTTGTACATATGTTGATTTATTAGCAAGATGTTATTCCAGACCAAGAATCAGGGCCTTAAATTAAGCTGACCTGATCTAATGGGAAATTGGAGGGAAAATATAATTTCCACCATCCTGTAAATAGGTATTCAGAAGCATGCTTAAAAACACATTGACAAAATGATATTTTAGTAATGTCTCAAAAGAATACCTTTTTCTTTTCCGAATTTCTTAATTAAAATAGATTATTGAAATGTTAATATAGTAAAGAGGTAAGTTTTTAGTGTTATAGTCACTTGGCCAATTCAGGAACTAATTAATCTTTTGATAAAAATTCAAACACACTAATTGAGTTAGTGCTGAGATTAATCTGAATTCTGTAAAAAGCCTATGTGAGGTTCACACAATCCACAGGAAATACAAGGGTCAATTTAAGAAGAAATTCTGTTGCTAGGAGACAAGAACTACAAGGAACCCTAATAATGTTTCCTCATTTTAAATAGTAAACAGGTTAAGAAATAGTAACCATGGATTACCAAGAAATAAACCCAGGTAAGTCAGTGGGAGTAGTCTTGTGAATGTATGGAAAATTCAACACAAAGATAAAACATTTGGATCATCTCTCTTTTATCCTCACAGCAAATACACATCTAAGTAAATAAAGAGTAGATATATAAGTAAATAAAGAGTAGATAGTAGATCCATACACGTGAATTGAATCTATATTTTAGTTTACATTATACCTGGCATTGGCATCTGCAAAAATATTGTGGAAATGAAAGGGCCTCTGGTACACTAAATTGACTAGAGTTTCATATAAAATATAACAAAAATGAGACAAAAATTGCGATATTAACTATTATGAATGTAGAACTATATTTAACTACAAAATTTGAGATCCATTAAAAAGGCTAATTGTCTACACAAAATCCAACATTTCACAGGAAAACAGAAAGACAACTGAAAGGAGAAAACAATAGATAATGTTAAAACATCTCACAAAAATGTTATTTCATGCCTTGGTGCTCTTTTGCTCCCATTTTCCTTCCTTTAAACCCTTTCAAAACTCTTCCAAAAAGCAATAGATTTTTAATACAATTTCTTCTCAAGCCCTTTTTTTTCCCACTGTCTCTGAAACTTGTCTCCGCTTTAGATGTGTATCTCAGATTAACTTCAGTAATTCATCCGTTCCAACTTGTCTTCTCAATAGTAGGTGTTAGGTCTCATTCTTCCATTTTTCTTCCAACACTTGATTTTGCTGCCTTGGTCTCTAAAAGGCAATTAGAGAAAATTCTCATAAATGAAATGTTGGCAAACTATGCATCCAAAATCTCAAACTTTTGATTCTGTCTGTTGAAAACTTTGAACAGTGAATGGAAGAAAATACATCACAAAAAAAACCCCTTACTTTACTGTGGTTGTCTGCTGACAGGCATTTGTGCAAATTTTTTCCCAAGAAATTATTAGTTTGTGGGGTTAAAGGAGTTACACAACAGCCTTAATATATGTCATGATCCTATCTCTGTGATTCCAGATGCAAATTTTTTAATCTCTTGGTAACTGATATTTTATTTATTTTTCAAAACTTATCCAGAGTTGTTTCAGTTATACACTGTATCACACAGCTCCAGCTGTAGAGAAGGTGGAAGTTTCAGTCCCAGAACTGATTCAGGTTACAAAATTTGGGCTTCAGTGCCTGGATCAACAAAGAGAAGATTTGAACTTGGCTCTTTCACTTCCCTGAAGCATATGTTCAATCAGATTTTAAGTATTCAGTAGAGGCTCCTTCTGGGGTTTGTTTGTTTTTTTGGTGGGGTTTTTTCGGTTTTTGGGGTTTTTTTTCCTGTGAGGAAACCTCTAAGAGTATCCAGAATATCCTTAAACATTTTGATGAGGAGGGAGGAGATATTTGGTGCAGCTGAGGGAATCTCTCACTTGTAACACAGTTTGAGAAGGCTCCAAATATTTCCCAGGATCCAGAACCTAGAGAAGGAGAGGTGAGAACATGATGAGAGAAGATGAAAGGCAATAGAGAGCCACTCACTAATGCTCCTCCTGTTGCCATCTCGGACACTGCAAGATGTGTCTTGTGCTAAATTTAAACTCATCCTGGCTTTTAAAGAGGAAGTCCTTTCCCTCACCAACAAACAGGAAAAAAGGATTGTTGACCTTTCTGTTGTTTAAAACTCCATTTTACTTTTTTAAGGGAGGAGGTGGTAAATGGTTGCCCCACACATGCAAACTATATAACCTTCGTAAATTATTCCTCCTTGAATTCTGAGATTCTCTTTCTACCTTTATTGTAGATACACAGATTCATCAAGGATCAGGTAGTATCATTTCCCCTTAGGCAAGCTCTGCTTCAGAGGTTGTGGATCCTTCTAACTTCTCTGATCTTGCCACTGATTCCTGTAATGATGGCATTTATTAATATTTATATCCTGTCCAGTGAGACAACTTTTTTTTTTTAGGAAAGACAGTTGTGGTGAATAATCACCATTCATTGGTGAAGTAATTCACATCCCTGGTCTCAGAAATTCAAGAGAAAAATTGAAGGTTGAGAGCAGAGATGGCGTTAGCCTGAGGGAGTTTATTGACTCAAAAGATAAAGACAGTTCACATTTAAAGGGGAACTTATTCCTATGGAACCAAATTTGACTAATAAGTCTGAGGTCAGACCACAGGTGTTTGGTCAGTTTGCATTTATAGCCTTCTTCTGACAACCTCTTGTGAATCCCCAGTGAGAAAAACATAGGCAAGAGAACAGTATTTACTGATTGAGTCATGTGTGTTATGATTATAGGAGCATACTGTTTACAATACTGCTTACAATGAAAGCAAACGAGCAGAAGGATTTGACTGAAAACTGTCATTTTGAGAAACTGTTTGTAAGTGTTGGTGACACAATGGACTATCTTCTTCCTATGGATTGTGATGGTGTCACAGGAGACAAAACCTCCAGGAAGATGCTCATGAGTATGAAAGAAAATAAGACAATCTGCATGTAAGGCCTTCTAAACCCATTGTGTATACATATTTAATCCATAGGATTTTTAAAACGCAATTCCTTCTAATTACTGCAACTGGTGAGTAAGTCAGGCTTTATATGAAAATACATTTCAAGGAGGGTGAGATAAAGAAGATAAATCAAATGGTGCTTTATACACCCTCAGAACAGTCGATGAAACTGAAACAGAAAACAATTCTAATTGTGAAAAAGATCCATTGTGCAAAATGTTTAATTAGCCTGTCAAATTTACTGCTGTGAAAGTTTATTACAGAATTTAAGGAGGTTCTCACAAAGAGAACTTTTGCATGGATATGGAAAATATATATGCTAGAAAAGACTGAAAGAGGGTAATTCCAAGATAGTGAAGAAATAGAAAATAGAACTAAATTTTCCTCTGCAGTTGTTGTCCACTATGGCAATTATGACAACTTTTTACTCTAAAAAAGGAAAAAAATCAACTATAATCTACTCTTATCACTTAAATTGACTTTTAAAAAAATCTATTTAGCTAAATCAGTTTCTTCACAGCAGAATTATATACACAGCAAGAAGAGAAAAATTTGTACCTAAATTATCAAATTGAATCTCTTTAAATTACTATATTTTTATAAAACTGGCTAAAAATAATTCTTTTGCCTTAAAACAAGTGAGTACATGAAATAAGCATTCATTTTTTCCTGGTAAGTATATATTTAAAATTTAAAATCAAAATTTAAAATCAAAAATGTAATTGAAAATGTTTATAATCTCTTGAATGTGTCAGATCATTTTATGGTTTTTGTGTCTCCTTTTTGTCAGAAAATCAAAAGACAGTAACAATAATTTTATGAGCTTTTGGCAAATTTGAACAGGTCTTCCTTCTGCAATCCCAAGGACACATATGACTAAAATCAGGTTTGAATATGAAGCTGCATTCTAACTTGTACTCTGGTTTGCTGTGGCAGCATAGGAAAGCATTGCTCTAAGTGGTCTGTCTATTCAAAGGTTAAAACTGTGAAGTACATACAGTGCCATATTTTTTATCATTTATCAGTGTTTTGTTTTGGCCCTTTACACAGAATGATAAAGGGAATGTCTGTGTAGTTCTGGTGAATAAATAGAGGTCATGGATCTTCAGACAACACAGTTCAGCTGACACTGTGAGTAGGGCTGGCAATCCTGCAGCACAGCTTTGGTATACATGATTTGGTAGAGGCATTGGCTTGTACTTCAACTTTGAGTTTTAACTAATTCCAAAGCATTCACAGAACTCCTGGAAAAAGTGACTGAATAACCTTTTTGGTTTGTAGGTGTTTTGTGAAACATTCAGGTTTTCATTCTTTTGAGCTACTCTTAAGTTACTGAAAAAAGTCCTAATTCAAAGACTGAAGTCAATGAAGAAATGGTAATCTACAATGTGATAACTCAGATTTGATTGCAATGATGACATTCTGCAGGCCAGCTGGTCTAGAAATTAAGATCACTCTACATAGCACAGGTAAGGCTCTCTCTGCTAAAATTCCTGTCTGACTTTGTCCAAGGACTTCTTTTTACATCTGCAAGGTTTGCAAAAAACCCTAATTTAACAAAAAAGAAAACCACAACAATCTCTATGCATACACAATGCCACTAATGGAACAGGAAACCATACAGGTTTTGTACAAAACCTCTTTCTTTCTGAACTCACACATCATGTTTGTAAAACATATTCACCATTCAGCTTTCAAAGGCTATTCCATAAACAGAGAAATGTGTACTTTATTAGAGTGCCCTTGATTGTAATCCTAAAGCTAAGTAGGTAAACTAATATTTTCTTTTTTCTTCTCTATTTCATTTTTTAAATTTGTACTTTATTTGCTAAAACCAATTGAATATTCTATTACTGCAAAGGTGGTTTAATTTTTATAGGCTTAATAAGAAGCAGCAGTTTTTCATCTGTGTTAAAGAAGAATGGGATTTTTTTCCTCAAATTTGTTTAGATTGTTGTAGGAAGCAGACTTCCTGCTAGTGTAGTATTTTGTCAAAGTAACCAAAGAAAGTTGACTTTAATGTAAAAGAATATTCTAAATGAATAAACAGTAGCCATGGAACTTTTCTTTCGTAACACTTGGGTGCCAAGTAAAGCCACAGGGAAACAGCACTGGCAAAAGCATTCTTAGTTTAAGCTCTTTTCTGATATATGGATCTGGGAAAGAGAATGGAGGATTTTTCACAGCCATTGAAAACAAAGCCATCCTGAGGTTACTGGGTTCAGATATCGAGCTCACAGTCTTCCCTTAGTTCAAGAAGGGCCCATCTGTGTAGCTGACCAATAGAGATCTGTTTGGCACATCAGCTTTGCTTAGGTTATTTGGGCAAGAAATTAATAAAATCATATGGAATGAATGTACTGTGACTAAACTCTACATGCACTCTGAAATAATCTACTTTTCCTTCTGAATGTCATCCTGAATAAGTGCTAAACTTATCAATGCTTAAAATAAGGTCTTTTCTACAAACTTTTCTTGCAAGACTATAAGAGGGAATGGAAAAGAATGTTCAATGCTGCCTTTTCAGTAATTTTTTACTTTGACTAATGACTGCCTCTCTGATCTGAGAAGAACAGATGTAACTTGTGTTGCACATTGCAGACTTCACTGCTTTATTGTGATAACTTTGAAAACTTAACTAAAAAAGGCCATTTCTGTAAGGCAGAGATACCACAAGGTGAAATCAATCTTGCTGCTGATGAAAGGAATTGCATGCCACACAGTTTGCACTTTAAATTATTTAGAGTGTTAAGGCTTCCTTGCCAGCAGACGTAATTGATTTGAGAGTTGGTTCACTAAAGACCAGCAACGTGCCATGTAAAATTTGTCGTGTATTCTGTGTTGGCAGCTCACTGTGCTTCCAGGCTAAGGAAATTGCTTAGAATTCCTTTAACTCATAAAAGCGAAGTCATTGTGAGAAGAAAAAGCAAAGCAAAGTCATTGAGAGAAGAAGCACTGCAGAAATAAAATGGTCACTAGTTTTCCATGAGGTGCTTGAAATGAGGATTCAGTCTACTCAGTAGATTTCATGCTCCCAACTCTCCTTCAAACCACCAGGAAATTGTCTCACAGAGTAGCTCCTGGAGCTACAATGAAGAGCCAAGCAATCATCAAATGAAGCAGCAAATTTCTCTCTGGTTGGTCCCCTCAATCCTGGTGACTGGAGCACTCACCATGCAATAAGTTAGAGCTCATTTAAATTATTCCCTGCCTGTAAAATAATTTGCCACATTTTCTCTCACACACCCCAGAAGGCTAGATGGAAAAAAACATTCTATTGCTTGGGAATCCAAAAGGAAGAATTAATTCTTTAGTTAAAAGAACATACTAAGTCCTAGCTCATCAGTCCAGCCTTTTGCTAATGAAAGGTTGCCCATCATGTATCTGAACCAAATGAAATGGAAACAGAGGCTGAAGACCACTGCTTTGATTATATCTAAAATATCAATCTCTATCCATCTTGATAGCCAAAAAGTCTATGAACACATATATTCCATGATTTCTCAGTAATCCAAGTATAAACCATTTATATGCTTCCCTATGCTCGTGGAGCTGCTGGCATGCATTTGACTCATCAAGTCCAGGTGGATATATTTTTACCCAAGAATAAATAATTTCAGTGAAAATAATTGAAATCTAATATAATATCTTCTGACTGTATGCCCACCAGCTGAACCATGCTGTTTGAAGACCTCAGGTGTCTCTGCAGGAAAAAAAAAAAATCCCTTTATCATTTTAGAGAGTGGTTTTTCATTAGGTAATTATCTGTTGAGTATAGGCTGAGTCTATCAGTACTGGCCAACACTATGAAAACAATAAATTATTAGTGATACAACTGCTCATGGTTAGTCTGCAATAAATGTTGTGCATTTAGGAAAGAAGACAGAACAGTGACTACATCCAGTGCAGCAGGTCAGACCTGTGCATGAGTTAATGAAAGATAGTGAAGCATGTCATGTCTGAATGGAGACTTCAAATAAATAATTTACTTACTTGTCTATTCTGTCTCATTAAATCTTGCTCCTTGTCTTTCCCTTGTGACAATTTTATTACTTCCACAATTTATTGTTTTTATCTGTCAGGCTTCACAACTGGCTTTCATTATTTTGACTGTTCAGATGAAGCAAATGCATTGAGGTTTTTTTCTTAGACAATCAGCTGAACCATGGGGCTACTGATGAGACCATCAGGCTTTTTAGTTCCTGCTTCTCTAAGAAAGGTAAATTAACAAAATTAACAGGAAGATAAAAATGTAGGGGCTTTTGTTTTTTTTGGGTTTTTTTTTTTTTTTAATCAACTGAAGGTGGGAAGTAGGAGTTGAAAAATGAATGAGTGAGTGATAAGACCCATGTTTTTCTCAGTTAGGGCCATTTTGCATGCTGAGCTCTTGGAGGTCTGCTGTTGGCACTGAACCTCAGCAGAAAACTTTTCACAGTCCACACGACAGTGTAAAGTGACTCTATTTCCATTTTTCTTCTCATACACACAGATATTCACATCTACATGCATACATACTCCAGTTACCAGAAACTGGGAAAAGGCCGTCTGAATTAATTAAAACAGTGTTTACAATTCTAAGGCTTTTCATCATGGTCTGATATGCTGAAACTTAATTTAGTCATTAATCTCTGGTTATCAGAAGTCAACCAAGACTTTTTATTTATGTAGTTTACTAATTAGCTACAAAATGTGATATGAATGTAGTGTTAATTTTAAGGAATATCATTTGGGTACATTTCTTGTCTGCATCCATGACTTCAGGAGAGAACTAACTTCAAGGTAACTTTTATTGTATATTACACCAGGATCAGAACCCTTAAGCTCTAGTCTTCTCTCTGTTAAAATGAAAAGACAAATCATGAGCTTTGGACACCTCTACCTCTTTTTCCCACCCTCCCTACCACCTCCACCCCCTCCATCTGAAACCCCTGGGATCAGTCCAGTAAGAATCAATTTTCAGGGTAATCAATATTAAAAAGGCTGCCATTATACAAATTAATTTAATCACCTTTTTTTTTTCATTCTATTACAGATCCTTTATCAGTGACACTTCTCTTCCCTTCCAAAGAAAAGAGTAACTAAGAGGTAACAATTTTCTAAATTTATGATAGATTTTTATTTTTTTTTTAAATCCAGGTCTGTTTCTTATTTTATGGCTGAAAAAGCAGTCTTATTTGTTTAAATGAGAAGATGATGGCAAGGGTACAGGCAAGAGCACCAGGGAATGGGATCTACTTGTATGACTCCTGCTATGAGTCGGTGATAGTTTCAGATCAATTAAATTATCTGAATAAAAAATACCATTTAAGATTGCAGAAAGAAAAATAAAGGAAATAGGAATTTTGTTTGGGATATAAGTCACTAAGATGCAGAGTGACAATTTTCCTCCGGAAGAGAGGGTCCTGTGTGGGCCACCTTTGATCCCAGCTATGGGCAGGTGATGATTACTTTGTGCTGGTTCTTATGCCCTTGGGACTTCTACATCAGCTAATTTAATTAGCCCATTGGAACATCTACTTTATTGGCACAACTAGGTGGATTTCTGCTTGGTTAGTGAGTTAGTGAGGAAAGACTTAAGAGTGTCAGAGCTGGAACCAGGCAGAAGATGTGTTGTTGCTCTTCAGTAATTCTTGGCTGCTGTTGTGACAGGACTGGATACAGTGCAGATGTGAGAGGGACACTGCATAATCCAGCTGCACTGCCTAACTCAATCCATTCCTGCTGTTCCTTAAAAAAGAGGTCTGACTCCTTCTATATAGGGACAGCTACACTGATCTTTCAGGGACAAAATTCTGTAGTTACATTCTAGGGCCCTGGATAAGTAGGGAGAAGGGAAAAGCATTGCACAGAATTTAGCAGACCATTTTCTGCTCTGTTCTGGTTTGCCTCTGCCCTGAAGCTGAATAAGTTCCAGAAAAATAAAACTTTTGTATGAGCGCTGAATATTTAATAGAGGAGAGGAATTCTGGGAGCAACCTCTGGTACAAGTTGTTGGGTTTTTTTAAAAGTAGAAAAATAGTTTCACGAAACAGAAGGAAATAGATGCACAGTCAGAGAAAAGGAGATAGAGACAGTGCTAATTATGAAGCACAACACTAATGCTAATTCAGGGAAAGGTGGATTAAGGATACAAAAGCCTAAATCCTAAATCACTGTGGAAAAAGGTATTGATACAAAGGACAGAGAAAAAAAAAAAAATATATATATATATATTCTTTTTTTTAAGCATAGTAATGTTTTCCTTTCTTCTGCATGCTTTGAATATGCTTTGATTCTTGACTTTAGTCATTAACACTATGGCTCCTTTCATGAATTGTTCCATTATTTCAAGGACTGGAACTCCACAATGTTTCCACATTGAACAACTTAGCTACATTTCTTCCATTTGATTTTTGTTGGGAAAAATAAGAGAATCACTAGGCCATGACCTTTTAAATAAGCCTTACAGCAGGTATCAGTTAATTTGCTCTTTTTTTTTTTTTTTTCTGCTTGCCAGGCAATTCCTTTGTAGGTAATTTCAGCAGAGTGACTGACCTAGAAAGCCCTCTGCATCTCTTCATTGTAGCAAGAATAAGACCATGGAAATTATCTGAATGAAAGGAATCACTTAAAATGTGCAGGGGAAAAAATATTTTCAAAAAAGAGAAAGAGAAGGAGAAAAGTAGTAATTATTCTTAAATCAATGTTGTTCATGAGTCCTGTTCATTGTTTGTCTCGGCTATGAGTCATTGTGTCAGGCCTCTGTACTGGGGAAACAACAGGCTGTGTCTCAGCATGTAAGACCAGAGAGGGTTTTGAGCTTCTGTGAAAAGAGCCAAAAAATTACAGGGAGAAATAGAGACTCTTTTCTAAATAATTGTTCAAAGAGACCTTTAAGCTCCAGGATGGATGATGTTGGTGTTTGCGGGTTCCTTGAACTTGTCTTCCAATATGTATGGAATCAAAACATATGTCCCATTAAGTTCTTGGAGATGTGTTTTCCTTCTGTGCTGTGTGAGTGCTGTTGCCAGGTAGGTGGCATGGGAGAAGAACAAATCCTGGGGATTCTCCTTCCCTAATGTTGGCTAGACGTGCCATGGAGCCCATTCAGTCCCAACCTTCAGTGGCCTCAGGGAGCTTTGGGGAGGAAATTGCTTCCTCAGTGGATCGCATGCCTCGATGGAGAAGATTTTTTCATGGTTATTAATGCATACTTTTCAGTGATGCCTACTTTTTCCCCAGAAAATATCTGTCAGGTATTAGGAGTCTCACACTACCTCACACTATTCAGTTACCTGTGGTCCATGTTTTACCTTTTCGTTTCTTTTAAGGCAGGCCTTTTCTAACAAAGTCTATGGCAAGTGTTAAAATGTTCTGAAAGTGTAAAGGTATTCAGCTTCATAGTGGCTAAGAACAGAAAAGAACAAGAGGTGACCTGGACTATATTTCTCTTATTCTTGTATGCTTAGGCCATTCAAAATCATCTTTATCTGAAATCCAATAGAATATGTTTTATTAAATCATACATTTCAGGAAGGTCCTGTCTGATTATGAAACTATTGAAGGATGAAGGCTCCAGACCATTCACTTGTTAGTTACTAGCACAATCATTTATTTTTGTGCATAATTAATAAATTATTTTTGTTATGTAGGTTAAAAAGCTCATTAATATCCATCAGTTTTTTTCTCTGTGTGTATATATGTGCAGACACTTAAACAATAATGGTAGATTAATTTTTGGTTAGAAATTATACAGACTGAACTCTTTCAGTCTCTCACTAAACAGCCTTTTTTTCTCCAGGCCCTGGGTTGTTCTGATGGTTATTACTCAATAGTCACTATTTATGGGGATCAAAGAGCGGTGTGTAGTGTTACATCATCTGTCTTACTGATGCCACAGACTGAGGTAAAATTATTCCTCCATCCCTCTCATTACTTGGTTTGTATATCCATCCATCTCTGGCCCTTTGTGCAGCCTTATTCCACTGGGAACTGATGTTAGTTACTGCCTCCCCTCACAGCCCTTAAATCCTTCCCAGAGTAATTGCTTCCCAGGACAGCATCTATCTCTGTTTGAAGCTACATCTTATATACCTGTCATATCCTCTCAATTATTTCCAATTTACCTTTGTTACAGATGGCTTTTACTGGTTATTAATCTTGTTCATCCAGATCACCAAAGAAAGAAAAAGATATCAGATCCACAAAGCTCAACTAAAAACGTGGAGTAGGAATGGAGGTTTCTTTGATTTCTTAATTTAAAAGCTTTTTGCATGATCTGTCGGACAATTCATAAATCTTTTACATGGCCTTTAATGCTATTTTAGTCCATTTGGTACTGTTAAATGGAGCATCAAGTGACATCGAGATTATGCTTTTTTTGCCATGCTGGCTTCCACAGAATTGGAATATTTCTAAACTTTCTCTATATAAATGACTCAGTTCACAGGGACCTCACAATCAAGTGAAAGGAAAAAGGTTTAAACAAATTGAAAGGAAACATTCACTGAGAAGAAGTGCAGGGACAGAAGATAATGTAATTCTTCATGTTAACTATGACAAAAATTGAAAGATAAAAAGTATTCTCAAGTTCATGTCCAGAATTAATCAGATTATTCAACCTTTTTTTTTTTTCTCTTATAGTAAGATAATCAACCTTCTTTTGCCTTCTGAACAACATTAAAGATATTCTTCAAATTTTCAGAAATGTCTCTTAAAATGTCAAAGAGATAAACAGATACCTTGGATAGTAC
This sequence comes from Onychostruthus taczanowskii, assembly GCF_017590055.1. Taxonomy (NCBI): domain Eukaryota; kingdom Metazoa; phylum Chordata; class Aves; order Passeriformes; family Passeridae; genus Onychostruthus; species Onychostruthus taczanowskii. Next base: position 7,054,014 of record NW_024504455.1, read on the forward strand.
ACTTAAATCTTCGGAGATAAAAATATTTTATATTGGCTGATTGTGAATACCAAACCATACTTTTTTCCCTTATACACATTATTTAACATTCTCTGAGGTTTAGAATGAATTGGAAATTAGGAAATTATTATCAGTGATAAAGAGTACCGAAAATGTGTATTATTTAAATTCCTGTCATTCTGGTAGCCACATTAAGAGGTTTTTATTTCTAACTAGTTATGGTTCCATACAACATACAGTTGTGAGAATAACTCTCTTCCTTAAATCCTCCTCACTCTGTCAGTGGTGTATTTTCTGTGCTTTTGACTTTCCTTAGCTTAGCTAGATACTTCATAGGCAAAAATCAATATAAATAAAATGCTGGGAACTACTGCTTTATTTTTCCTTTTTTTTTCTGTTACTTTTTACTTATGAGTTCTGTTGTGAAACAAAGATGGAATTTTAGTCTTGGCTTAATGGTTATCTAATTTGGTCCTTTTAAAGAATTTCAGTCTCATATTTTTTAGTTATTCAGCACTACACTAGTGAGTCTTAGTAGCATCTCAAGAGCTTTGTAGAGGTAAAATACATATTTCTTTGGATAAATCCCTATCAGAACTTGCTCACATATGATTTTGCCTCTGGAGTCATCACTTTGCACTGGTGATCTCCAAATTACAATCACAAAAGTTAGAATTTCTTTGTAATTATTTAATGGCCAAGAATAAATTCCTTGATGTTTTAAATGGAAGCTTAATCAGTGTTCAAAGTGAAAGAGATCTCTCTTTTCCTGGATTAAATTCAGTTCCTTTTTGGCTGTATACTGAATTTACAAGATGCAAAATGTTGTGTTTTGCTTTTTTTTTACTTTGAGACTTGCCTATTGTTTTGATTCAGCAACAATTTCATGTGAAATAAAAAGTTCTTTAAAGCCTATTAATACTTCTAATCACTAACCTCAGAAAAACTCAGAATTCCTAAACACCTGAAAGACCTAAGCAGATTTAAAATTGTCATTGATTGGCAATCCCTGAAAGTCAAGTGCTCTGCCTTTGTGATAAGTAAGTCTATTTAAGCTTTCATTCACTTTATATGTTCTGCTAGCCAGGGGAAAAAAAAAAATCTTTAAAAAAATTAAGATAAAACCCAGTAAAAATTCCAGCAAAGCATTTTCATTTCAAATTACAGACTTTATTCTGCAAGAGTTTACGTTACTGACAATTCTTTGGTTTGTAAGGGAGTAAAATCCAATTGTTTTGATGCATTTTTAATAAAGAATATAGGTGAATTTCTCCACATGATTCTGAAAGAACTCAATGGCACAACCCCTATGCAAGTCACCACAGGGATCAACTGAATGAATAGGGCAGGAACTGGGAGAAATAAAGAAAGAATCATGTCCTCCTTCCTGAAACAGCCACAGCAGCTGTGTATGAGTTAAGGTTTATGTGCTTTAGACTTCAGGCAGTGATGGCTTTAATGTTATTTCATTCAAATGTCAACAGCTCTCATCACTTTTTAATTGATAAATAAAAATAGGAGCAGAGTTCGATAACAGACCAACAACTGACAAAGAAAGATACATATAACTCTAAAACAACGAGTGAAAGGATTTCTGGAGGTCACCTGGTTCCAGCTCCCACTCAGGGCAGAGCTGCGAGTCTCAAGTCATATAGGTTGCTCAGTCATACACAGTTAAACACTGAATTTTTCCCAGCATGGAGGTTGCATAGCCATCCTGGGTGACGTGCCCAGGAGAAAAACAATTTTAAGGAGAAGAAGGTCATGAAGGACCAGTTGGTCATGAAATGGAGAGGAGGAGCTCCTTATCAGAAACTGATCAGCTGCTACAATTTTATGATAAGTGGCACAGAATACACTAAAAATTATAGCAGCACCTGGTTCCCATAAGGACAGCATTATGAGGAGTCACAGGTTTTATAGGGCTCATGCTCCACTGACACTTTCTAAAACACGAGCTCAGTACCAGAGAGGATGTGAGGGAAGAAGTTGTTCTTCCTCATCTGATATTCTGGAGACAAATGTTTTAATCTGTCCTCCACAGACAGACGACCCTAGAAAATTTTGTTGAGGCAACGATTTGGGGATCCTGGATAAAACCCTTCCTGTTTTTAGCATGTGGGACTGTATATGGACATCCCAAATTTTCCAAACACATCTCCATTTGCAGTAAAGAAGGCTGCTGTTGGGTAGGGACAGATTCCTACCTCTTGATCCCTCTGCTGCTCAGAGAGGAATTCTGCCACACCAGATTGCCAGGCACAGAACCCCTGCCTTACTCTCCTAGGTGAAGGAGAGAAAAAGAAATCACAGCAGGAGAGGTTCATCTCACCTTCCCCCAAAAGCATTCAAAAAGATTGGACCAATTACTTTTTCTATTTTTTATTCATGGGTTGGATGGACAGAAACTCCAGTGAGGGAGCTGCTTCATCTGCCTTTTTATTCTGAGCTAAAAAAGGAGCTCTGGTAATTAGATTAAACTGAATGTGTAATTCTTAGATGAAAATTCCCATAGAGATTAAGGGTCAGAAACATGATGGTATTTAAACTTTCAGCTCCTTTTTTAGGCAACTGTCTCACATTGATTTTACCAACCGCCAGCTGCCTGAGTAATTTCTGAGATTTGGATCTAATTACAGTGTAAAGATCATATGTGAAGTCTGTGGCTGACCTTACTGAGAAATCTTTCAAGAAACATTCCATCCTCTTTTGGATAATATCAATAATATTTCTATGTCTCGTTCATTACTGAGAGATAATAATGGGAAAATGCATTTATAGCTTGTACCTTATGGAAACATTTATAAATAAGTTTTTAAGATATAAATGATAGATTTTAGAACTTTAGGTAGTGTTAATTTCTATATTATTATTGATGGGGATGTTCCTATCCATCGTCCAGTAATATCAAGAGAGAACTATTATCAAATTACTTAAAGTTCATAGGTGGATGTGTTACATTAGTTACTAACTCACATGGTTGCAGTTAACTTCCCACACTTTTAACCAGGTTTGATCATGTTCTTTTACATCCATTTTACCAAATTAAGACACTAGTAATAATACTGCATGTACTGTTTCCACATGTCCTGACCAATATTAAAAGTATTTCTTTTGAATATTATTTTAAACTCACATTTGTTCTATTCACATGGACAGAGTAAAAGTAATTTACCTCAATTATCAAATCATAAAAAACTTCAAAGTCAGTCTTGCTTTAGGAAGTGCTCTCCCCTACTCCCTCTTCCTGTTTTATTTTAGAAAAGCTGAGGAAAGTCCTGGAGAGAATGTGAATATGTGAATGCAGAAATGTTAGAAGTTCATTGTTGAATTTACATCTTTACAAGAAGAATTAATTTTTCTATAGACTAAATAGTATTTTGATACTTGATAAAAAGGCTATATTTCTTAAACATTAATAAAAATGTGATAACAGGATAATAGTCTTTAAACTTGGAAGACAGACACATTACATCCTATGTCTATGCTAATAAAATAGCAAAATTTAATTCATAGGCATAATTGTTATTTAATAGTGATAAATGTGGCATATTTTCCCCTTTTCAATGTCGTGCAAACAAAGCTTTGTAAAAAGCAACTATTCAGCTTTGATGATTTTTCTCCACTAAGATATCCAGGAACATTTTGTGTTTGGAAACTGTTTGATTTTTCAGTGCTTTTGTACAAGGAATCAGGACAGAAATACTTTTATTGTTTAGGTTGTAGTGGCAGATGAAGTGAACAGTTTACTTCCTACTAAGTGATGCCAATTTTTGAGACTTGAAGGAAACAATGCCAGGAGATGCTCAGAAGATTTCTTCCCATTCTACTGACACAGCTCTCCCCAGATGAGACTGCACAAGACTTTTATCCTCTATCCTTTTATTCCTTCTGAAAGCAGCTTCCTAGGCCAGTGGGTCTTCAAATGGGAAGCAAAATCCTGTAGTGACAAAGATCAGAGGAGGCCTCTGAGGGGGGATGAATAAACTCTTGAAACAGTGAATAACATCTTGAGTGCTGCAGAAAAGCAAAAATGCCCAAGGAACTCCAGGTATAACATTTCCAGGGACTGAAAGACACCAGCAAGTTCTAGAATTGATTTGGAAGTTTGCTGACTCAGATGTTAACTTAATTTTTGAACAGCTCAGGAAGAGCAACTTCAATTTAGATGAGCAGAGAAAAATCAAACCCATTTGTTTACTTTCAATCTGAAAATAAATCTCCCTGATTTCATTCCCTGTGAAATTTAGATTCTGCCTTTCACCACATTAATAAGGCTGCCATATGCACATGTTTTATTAATCATAAAAGCTTATTTAATTTATATGGCTTTATTTACTTTCTGAATTAATTGTATGGTGGATATCCAGAGTACAGAGCTAATATTATAATCTCTATTACTGCTTAATGCTTACAGTGCAACAGAGCCTCAAAGCCTCCAGAAACTACTGATATCCCTGGTGCTGAGCTCATTAATGCACACAAGGGAAGAAAGAAAGAAAGCAGATGTCTGTACACCAAGACAAAACTCTTTTGCTTTGTGCTTTGAAGTTCCCTGTCCTGAAGTAATAATGGCAAAATCAGATTCTGGGCATGCGCAGGAAGAAGCAAACAGGCAGAAGGGTATTGCTGATTTGGGAGTGTTCTGTTCTTTCTCTACACTCATGGTGATACTGAGATGTTTTCTCTTAAATACCCTCAATAAATTGTTCATATGAGTGAAGTCATGTTGTCCAGTCAGAGCCTTCTCTGTGTAGCACAGAATCCCATCCTTTTTTTTTAATTATTTTTTTAGCTGAGAGTATTTTAGTATCAGGTGGTTTTAAATGAGTTGCATTTAATTTTACCTTATGTCATAATTTCTATAACATAATTAAAGGAAACACCTTTTTCTTTTTCAGAAAACCTTTAGAATAGTCTGCTTTCTGACATGATTAGGCAAATGGTTTAATTTACAATGCCTCCAAAAAAAACCAAAGAATAAAAGCTTGCTTTGCACAGGAATAAAATACAGAAGTTAAAGCAATACAATACGTAAGTCCAGTAACTGAAAACTAGATTGTCTGCCTAGTTAATTACTGCTGAACTTTAATAAAATAGATATTAGACCTGAAAGGGACATCTTACTCTATTAAAGGGCAAATATCTTGTAAGATTATTTCAAGCTGTTTCTGGTTCAGCTGCTTCAATCAATATGGGAAGAAAAAAGCCTTGGAAATCCTACCCATTTAACCCAACAAAGTTTCTATGACTTAATAATTAGGGTTGTTGGGCTTTTTCTCCTTTTATTCATGGAAAAATAAAAGCACTTTTTAAAAAACCCAAACCTAGTCCCTTGCCACAAACTTCTATATTAAAAAGCTAAAGGTATCTCATAAACTAATCAAACTTTGCATAATATTTAGAATATTATAACAGGTTTTGCCCCCTAGAAAAACCCTGGAAATCTGCTTAGCTTTGATTAACATTTTTAAATAATATTAAGTTCAATTAACTAATTGGATTAAACTTGATTAAATACAGCTCCCTTTGGCTTCACTGTATTTTGAATCAGCTTCTGAGCAAGTTGCAAGACTAATCTAAATTACAGTAACTCACTGCATGAAATCCTGCCTCTGCTGAACTCAGTGGCAAAACTCCCATGGACTACATTTAGGTCAGAATATTATTGAAATTGTCTCATCAAAGTAGTGCTCAGCTCAAAGGTTTCTTTGCAGCAGTAACCTAAGTCCTGATATCACCTGGGGGTTCAAGCTGCTTGAATGAGTTTTAATTTTGTCCCTGCTGCTCAAACAACAAAGCAAGGACTAAGCAGGGCTGGAGGGGCCTCGTGGAAAGAAAACCATAAGTCTAAAGATTTTTTGGGTTTTTTCCTTTCCAGATATTCTGTCTACTGTTTGCGTCCTATAAATGCTTTCTTTGCAGTCCTGAGCTTTACAAAATCCAGGTGGTTTGTTAAAAGTCATAACTGTAAGGTCAACAGACCACCAGCATTTTAACCTTGTTATTTGCCTCTCGTTGTTGTGATATTTGTTTTAACATGTCAGCATGGATTTTGCACTAACCTTAGCATTTATCAGGAGATAACCACATTCAAATATATAAATCTGGCCAAGTGCAAGGCAACTTTGCTCAAAGCAGCTCATTTTGTCCGTGTGCTGCTCTGGATTTTTGGCTATCCCAGTGTTCATAACACACCAGTGTTTTGGCCATTGTTAAAAGCACTTACACAATGTTAAGGTTTCTCAGATGAGATTTGTCTGTGTCCAAAGCAGTCAGAAAATTCCATTTCACTTCTGTGGTTTGTGATTTATAGCTTTTTTGGGGTTTGGGGGTTTGTTTGCATGTTTGTTTTTGTTTGGCGTTTGATTTCTTTGGTTTTGGTTTTGTTTCTGGTTTTGGTTTTGCTTTTGGTTTCGGTTTGTTGCTGCTGTTTTTTGTTGTTGTTGTGTGGGGTTCTTTGCTTTTGAACATTTCTTTGTTGTGGAGTTTTTGTGACTGTGTTTCAAAATGGACTAAAATTTATATTTTTTTGATAATAATTAACATACTAATTAAATGGAAGGTTGGTTTCTGAGAATTCCTCTCAGGAAATAAAAAAACGTAGGTATCTGGAATATAAATAAATATCTGCACTTATAGGAGAGCTAGTTCACACACAACTGTCACACAGGCAGCATGTTTTAAATATGTTATGAATTATAATTCTGAATTTCAATTATAATGCATTTAGAAACCACTTGGGCTCTTTTTCACTGTTCAGCAGCTGTATGTTGGCTGAATAAAGTATTGCAGGTATCAATTGAGCAGTACATTGCCAGTCTGACAGTGATCAGCAGTACACCTTGAACAACCTATGCAATGAAATTTCATTCTGCCAGTCAGTTCTGGGAAGTGTTTTGGAAAGTAGAGTCTTGCTTTAGTATAATTTAATTTCTAATACTGATTATCATCTGTGTGTTTTCTTTTGTGATGTTTTGCAAACTGAAGTTCTCTAATAATTTACAATGCAGACGTGAGTTTTTGTATCAGAAATCACTGACTTTGTGTAATGCTCTTTTTTCCATCCCCTTTTTGAAACAATTTAACAAAGGGAAGAGGGGAACAGGGATTTGTGTGTAGCTGATGATGCTACTGGGTTGAAATTTCCAGCATTAAGAAATGGACAGCTGGGTGTGCTAGGCTGGAGTAATTTACAGAAATTTGATAATCAGGTTAGTACACCCCCAGATGTATTAATATTGCTCCTCATGGGACTCTTTAATATGGGAAAAGTACATATTGGTCTAAAAGCTGCATTGGGATAAGAAGTATTCAAAGACCTGATATTATTTGCTGTGAGCCAGAAAAATCTACAAATTAAAAAATGGATGTGTACCTATTTAAATTGGAAAAAGTCCTTTTTTTCCCTATCTAAATAGTTTAATGTAAGCCATTTATTTTGAATGTTTTTGGTTACTGTTTCTTTCTTTTTGTACATCAAACGGGTGTAAATTTTCAGATATTTAAATAGCCTTTAATAGCATCAAACCAAAACACTTTAATTTTTCATTTTCTCATCATTTGCTTAATTCACCATAAAACTAACAAGTTATTTTTATTGACCACAAACCACATATTTAACAAACCTATTATTCAACCCTCGAACTGTTAAGTACTAGATTGAATTCCACTCTCAAGCCCTTCCAGCATTATGAGGATTTACCTTTTCTTCATATGTTCTAATTTATTCCATTGAGCAATTACACAACCTTAAACACAAGAAATAATAACCCTTTCCCCCTTGTTTGCCTGGTTCTCAGATGTTTCTGCAGAAAAGTGATGTATGTCTCTTAAGTCCTCATTGCCAGATGTCTAATTTTCATGTCTGAATCTGTTAGAAATTGGTATTGTTTAAAGTCACTTACAGATGGAGCTAATTAGACTAATCAAGGGAACCTGATGTTCTGGGGAAATTATCCTTACCCTCTGAAGTTGATTTGAACTTTAGGCAGGCACTGCTGACTCCTGCACATAAGAAATGGAATTTTCCATTTTGTTAGTGGGCAAGCAAATCAATTCTGTGATGCTTCCTCATTTGAAACATTTTCCAAAGTTGTGTCTGTTCAAGGAAAGAACTCAGATTTCTGATTGATTTTGCAGATATCTATACCACAGATTTACACATATGCAGAAGTTCTGCCTTTGCCTTTGTATTAAATTCTTGCTTTGGTTATTAAATCTAGGTCTGTGGTACCTGAGTAGCAGAACTGCCTGGTGTAGTTTATTCAACACTTTCCCCTTCCAGCTAAATAATTAGTTTGCAAATTTACTGTTTTATAAGCACAATATCATGTAAATTGAATCTTTTTCAGTTGCACTTGATTTATTTTCTTATGATAGATTGAGGGGGTAAGCCAGCCAACATTTAGTGCAAATCTGACCTCGCAGTGACTTCTCTTTCACTACAAACAAAAGATTTGATCTTATCTTCTCAGCCCTAGTTTAATGGCTTCTATTTGTGACTAGATGTTAATCTTAGGTTAAGCTCCTCAGGGAGCTTGATCTTGTGTGGAAAGCTTCTGAAGATGATCTTATTTAAGTGGAACCACAAAAAGCATGTAGTAATTACCAGGAAATGCTTCACAATTGCTGCACCGGAGTCTGCATGGTGTTAACCCTCTGCTGGGAGGGGAAAGTTGTGACTGTGGAAATCAGGGCTTATTGGAGAAAAAAAACACCTGCGATAAAGAGTAGATACTTTCAGGGTGAGGGAAGATTTCCTGAGTATCTCAAGAATCTCCAAAAGAGGTATTTGCCCCTTCCTAAAAATTCTGCAAAACAATAAAATATTTGAATTTCTTTCTTCAACTCATCTCTGTTGAGCACTTTAATAATTCAAGGAAGAATCTCAGTGGAACAGGTGAATTAAACTCTTGGGAATTAGTGATTTGTGCATAGCAGGTTCTGAAATTGTTGTTTTCCAAAATTAAATAAAATTATTATACTACTACAACCCACTCTCTGCTTAAGCTGAAACTGGTAAGTTCCAGCAGCCTTGATATCCTTCCAAATGTGCCCTCCAAAAGACAAGACTATTAAATTTAAAAATAAATAGCTTCAGTGCTTCCCAGACACAAAAAAAAGCTATCCTTTCTGACAAGTGTTTGGATTTTAGACTGATGAACTGCATTTCAGCAAGGATGGGGAAAAAAAAAATCCAATGCTTCTCTTCTCCTGCAGAGTAACGTAAAAATAAAAGATTTTCATGTCTCACTTATTTTGTCTTCTCTGGCTAGAATGTCAGAATTGCACACCAGAGCAAGGAAGTTATCTCAAGACTATTTGTTTTCCTATTGAAGTGTATCTATACCAACCTCAGTGATTTTTGGAAAGCAGTTTTGAATTACAGGGGCTTTTAAGGAACTTATTCTATTCTTTCTGCTTCTTCTTTTTATTAACATCTAAAACCACTTAGTATAGCCTGTAAATTAGAAGCAGGGGATATTCTGCTAGAATATCAAAGTACCAGTGATGTTGACCAGCTGCAGAGACCATTGCAGTTGCTGTTGCATGTATTGCCTCTGTGGGTCAGCAGGGGAGTTTTAAGCATTAATCCTCTCCTAATGTGCACATGGCAGCAAGGGTAGTGTTTAAAGGTTATTCAATATCTGTCTTCAAAAGTGAATTGGGGAGTTAATCACATCTGTCTCAAGGAATTCAAACAACACTTATTAACAAGAGTGAAAAAAGGTGAGAAGTTATTCTTGTTAACAGTTTATGAGAGGCATCTCAAGAAAACATTTATTTCAGTGTTACACCCCAGTGTCACCAGTGCAGTGTACGGGCAGCTGCATATAGAGAGGAACCTCCTCTGACCAAGGTATGGCTCCTGCTGGAACCTTAACGTGAAACCACAGCCCCTGCCCAGCACTTCTGTGCCTGGAGCTTAGGCCCTTTATTTCTAGAGAGAAAGTTATGCTGGCTGAACTTCCTAGAATCTGTAACAGACTCTGAAAATCCTAAAATAAAGAGCAGCTATTAGACTGCATTTACAGCTTTTTGATATGACTACGATTTTCATTCAGATTTTTTCTCTTACCTCTGTATTATTAACCTTCATCCAAAACCATGCACAATGGGGGTTTTTGCTCAAATACAGTTTTCATGTTAGCCAAAAAATCAGACACAAATTTTGTCATATCTCTTCTGTGTGTGGGAGATATCTGGATTGTCCCCTTCGGAACCAAATAGAAGAAGGGACAGGACGGGTGTTCTTGACTTGTGGTCAACAGAATTGTATGTAACAAATAAACTGGTATGTGTCACTGAATTATAGCTTTATCCCTAGCTTTATGGTCCCAGAAAAATATAAGAAATTAAGAAATCTAGTTACTGAAAAATTAAGAAATCTAGGGTTTTTTTGTTTCTGATAGAAGTGTTTGTTTGTTTTCCTTTTCTTTTTTCTCTAGACATGAATCATATCAAGGGTTAGGGAGGAGGTGAATATTCCTTGTAGATTTTTTTTTTTTAAAAATTACTTCCTTTGTGAAAGTAATTTTATTACTGAAGAACAAGGAAACAATTTTGTAGTACTCACCTGAAACGTTGTTCCTTTATGGTGTATCCAAGGTGAGAGTCTGCTCCCATCAGTTTCAAAAAATTTCAGGCTTCAATGTTTGAGACTATCACCATAGTCTGTGCTGAGATATTTAGATGAGATGGAACTTAAAAACCACATATAGACACTGTGCACAAGTGATAGAGCTTCATTCAAACAAAACTATAATATATGAGAGCTAACTATAACTGACTATAATATATGAGAAAACTATACTATATATAGAGCTTCATTGAAACAAAACTATAGCTTGAACTACAGTTAAGAAAATGTTGAAGTACAGAAAATATGGTCTTGAGAGAGAGAGAGGTATGACTGTAAAGAAACCCTAAACTCTTCCCTGACTAGAAGATTATAAGTGAAGAAAAGACCTCTGGATATTTACTTCAGAAAATGTCTATTTCAAAGTTTAAGTATATGACTACTGTTATATTTTTAATACAGTTTGCTATGAAAAAATCTCCCAGACATTAAATCTCACTTATTAAAATTTCAGCAATTTGTTATGGGCTGAATACCAAAGGAATTAGGCATCATTTGATTTAAATCCGTGTTTGGAGATTAATATTTGACACTGGGAATTCTTTGTTTAATTTGCAAACAAACGTACAGTTTTAGTTTAAGATTGGAAATGTCATGATCTCATCTTTCTAATAAGGTCAGGAGTTGCTTAAACTTGTATGATCTTTAAGAAATTAGAAAGCTGATCACAGTCCAACAACAAAAAAAGATATTTCCCAGCTGGGAATTTAGGTATTTAATTTCTAAGAACCTTTAATATTAAAACTTCATTGTATAAACATAAGCTATTTTCCATTTCAATCTGAACATTTGTCTTGCTAATGACTTAAATGATATCCTAATTAGAGTTGAATAATCCACTGAGGTATGAGCAGACTTGAATTTATGACTTCTTTTCTCACCAAAACTCTCTACATTTTGTTCTTATAAAAGACTTGGTTCCCTTATGTTACCCTGTAAAAGGAAGTAAAAAACCTATGAGAAAATGCTGTTTTCAAAACTTACTTTTTTTTCTGATTTCAGGTTTATTCACAGGTGATTTGGAAATTTCAAAAATGCTCCTCAAGTTGATCACTGCAATACCAAGGTACTGTGCAGTTCTTCTCATTCTCCAAAATGCATTTTCAGCACTTATCTCTTAAATTATTACAAAATCTAAGTTGGAAAGTGTCTCAGTGCTACAAATATTCGACTTATTGTGCAATGATTTGTGGAAAAGAAGATTTAATGAAGAAGGGAACTATGGTCCTCTAAATCTTTCTAACAGGTTGAAGGGTCTCAGAAATCCTCCCTTCCTTCTTCCTCTTCATCCTCTGTTACTCAATTCCAATGGATCTGGCAAAGCTAGCTATTGAAACCTGTTCATGTGAAAGTGGAATTAAGATGAAAGTACATAGGGGATAAAAAAAGTGCAAAAGAAGTTTTAATAATGCAGAGGAGCTTGTCACACATCCCTTGGGTGACACAGTCTTAGGAACTTGGCCTTTGTACCTGCCTGCTTTCCTAAAAACCCAAAAGAGAGAGAAGCTGCAACAGCACCTCTGCTTTGCTGTGCTCCTTCTCTTCTCTCCCACATCTCCCTGTGCTTCAAGGGCTGCTGTTCATAACCCAGCCCTTTAACTGTCACACAGCTTGAGAGCATTTCTTTGGTGGGAATGCTAACACAAGCTGTTCCTGCTTTTAGTTTCTGCACTGACTTCACAGCTGTGTTGTACAACTATTCAAGTGATACCATTTCCTGACTGGGATGAGGTTTTGGGATGTAAATCTAAGGCATTGCTATAGCACCATGCTGACTGCTCAACACAAAATTTTCAGAGATATTTTCATTAATAAGATGGTATGCAGTGAATAGTCAATAGTGAAGAAAAGAAGACTGGATAGAAAGTTAAGGGATAATTTGCCTGAGAATACAGGGAAAAAATAAATTCTAAACAGTTTCATTTTTCATCATATGCTTTTAGAAAAACCCTTACAAAGACAAACAAACACGGTTACCTATCACACCACAAGTATGATAGTTATACTACTGCAGAAATTATTGCAGTTTATTTTATTTAAAAGCTGAACTTAAATTTCTGCCTTCCTTCAGTGGGTGAGTGGTCATAAGAAAAAAAATCCCAAAACAATACATTAATTAATTACAACCTTGCTACCAGAAGGAGCTACCATGGTTTATGAAATTGTACAGAATTCAAAGATTCATCGGCAACCAGGCTTTACTGTGAGTCAGGACTAGAGTCCAGTTGCCAGTCTTTCCTTCAGGAAAACCACATGGCTTGCATTAGGAACTACCATTACACTGAGTACAATTTTATTATACAACATAATTAACTTTTCTAGACAAAATTTTCATTATGTATTAAACTTATAGAAGTCAATATAACAAGTATGTCTTTTTGCAAGTGTATATGTGCATTAAAAATTCATGCATCCATGGTGCTCAGATCACTTGGCAGCACTGCAATTCCTGTGCAACCACTGGTTTTTGTTTTGAATTTTGTTTCTCTCTGCTCAAATACATTCTCAAATTATGCTGATTCCACAGGTTGAATTCTTCTCTTTTCTGCAAAGTTTCTAAATTGGAGCCATCAAAAGCAGTTGTCCTATTGTAGCCCCACTTTTCAGCTGAGAATTAAATGGACCTATTCTTATTCACCTAAGTAAGCAGCATGGACTTCCAAAAGACTATTGTAATATTTTGTCATATCCATAATAGAGAAATAATTCCATCTGATATTGTAATCTTCAGAATGGAAAACTGCAGCTCTCTAATAGCACACAGAAACGTTGTACAACAGTTTTTGTACGGGAAATGAAAAGCAAAGTCTTATCCAGATAGAACTGCAGGGAAAATATAGATAGGCAGAATAAAATTATCACTTGTGATTGAAGTTGGCAAGGACAGGGAGAATAAGTCTACCCTTGTGAAGAGTGCCATGGGATCTTTAATGATCAGTCACAAAGGGGCCTGAGTGGGCTGTATCACCCAATTACTGTACAGATAGGCTCATTAATGGAAGATTACAGCAATCAAATATGCTTCTCTTTAATTTTACTAGCATATCTATTCTCCTGCCATGGATTCCTGTGTCCACAAATCAAAAGTTTTACTGGGAGGGGTGTGGGGAGGAGAAGTATTCTTTTTCTTGTCTTTCATAAATTAAATTTTGTGAATGTTAATTCTGTGCCTCTGGCAGCAGTGCAAGAGGAAGGACACTTTTTTAAATTTTTTTTTGCGTTTATCACTCAATAGTGACTGTTTTCCCATACAGCCAAAAAAATCAATCTCTGCTCAAAATGCCCCTGAAGACAGGAGAATGCATTGTGTGCCTTGCTGGTTAATATGTCTATCTGATGAAAAAAAAAATCAATACATTTTTCTTAAAAAGGGTTACTGCAAGAGGAGAAAGTAGTTTATCTCTTTCTGATTGATGAAACTGCATCAAAGTCAGTTATCCACCATTAAGTTCCATATTTATCCCCGTCACCCTTCAGACTGCTGGAGTTCAGTGTTCAGCCAGTACTTCCATTATAATATTAAGCCAAAGTTGAGAGCATTTGAAAAACTCAGAGAACTGGAAAGTTTTATTAAAATAAATGTTTGAATGGGAAGCATGGGACATTTAAATAATTATTAAAAAAAATTAAACAAAAAATGAAAGGGTTCCAAGGGCTAGAATAGAGGTCAGAACCACGTCAGGCTGAGGTTATTCTGTTTCTCAGGTGATTATATGTTCATGGTTTTTCTGACAGCCTGCAGTCCCAGGGTTGCTGTTCTTTTGAGTCTCAAACCCACCATTGTTCCAGAGAGATTTGGTGTCCTCCATTCCTTTTTTTATTACAGAAAACTATTTGGAATTTTAAAAATGAAGGTCAAAAGAATTGCGTATTCTACCAGAGTGCCATAGCTTTAGACGTCCTGCTCAAATACGCTATCAGACTTAGTATAAAGTATTTATTGAGTAAAATATAAATATAGAAGTGTTGACAAATGTTGGTGAGACACTGGAACCGGCTGCCCGAAGATTTTGTGGATGCCCCATCCCTGGAAGTGTTCGAGAGCAGGTGGGATGGGGCTTTGACCAATGTGATCTGATGAAAGGGAGTTGCAACAAGATGATCTTTAAGGTCCATTCCAAGAAAAAACGTTCCATGATTCTTGGAATGTATGATGGATAGTCATATTCCCTCTTCAGGGAAAGAGAAGGGACTTATTTCCTCCAGTTTAACATGAATTTCAAGTAAGGTAAGGGAATTACTGCCTGTCCTTATTGACCACTAGCAATATTTATAGAATCATGGAATCATTAAAGTGTTGTGCCACCCAGTGCAGCCCCATCTCTTGAAAAGGTTTGCAAGTAGGAAAAGATTGAACTGGGTCCAGGTTCATCTTTTAAGTTTTACTATTATCTACAATCAGTCAATTTGCCAAGGAAACACAAGTACAGAAGATGGTCTCTGAGAATTGAGTTTATACCATTGCAGGCTTTACATTATTCCCTTTACAATTTTCCATGATGAAGTTTCTGCCCATGATGTTAGCAAAGCTGTCATGAGTGTCACTGAAGAGACTGAAGGGCAGAGCTCTGCAGAGGAGTTTCCCTCCTCCCAACTCTGGTGTACTGCAAGCTTTGTGGCCTGAGTCTCAACACCAAATAACTTTCACCATTAAATACAAATAAAAAAAGAGGCTAAACAGGGAGATACACTGTTTGGCAAAGGATAATGTAGCATTTGCTTGTCAGCTGGGAAATACTGCTGAGCTTTTAAAAGTTGATCCAAGCCAATTAAAGTCAATAAAATCTTCCCAAAACATTTTCACATGCTTTGCATCAGTCCTCCAAAAGTTATTAATTTTTGCATAGGCTAAACTTACATACAATCAGACCTAGACAAAATCCATCTGCCTCCAACTCTATTAAGAAAAATCTGTGACTGGAAAATTCCTTGAACTGTCAGCTCTCTTCCCTCCTTGGTATTTGTTTGAGAGTTCAATACATTCTCTTTTACCCAGAAGATTTCACCCTAATCTTTTTCTTTCTTTTTTGCTTCTGACATCATCTACACAGAAAATATATAGTCTAAGTAGGATTAATATTGTTTTATGAACCACTCCACACTGGATAGGGTTGCCAATCCCCACTTTAGTGTCTCTTGATACCTCAGACCTGCAGATCAACCTTTGAATGAGCAAACTGAATGCTTTTTGGACGTAGTGTAAATTGCCCAAATTTAGGTGCAGCAAATTGTTAAAGACCTACTCCTACATTTATTTATTTTTGTGACCTGCTATGCAGCAATGGATCAGAAAGTATACCTTTTCTCCTCAGTCTTGTGGCTTTAACTTTTTTTATTTTTCCTTCTAGCATCCAGCCTAATTCTTCTACTTCTTCAGTCAGATGCAGAAAATGCAGTAATTCACTGTTTTCCTTCCTTCATGCTGTGTAGCTTTGGCATTGTTGAGTGAAATTACATTGTAGAGTAATGTGGGATAGAGCATTATACAGCAAAGTGCTTTTTAAAAATAAGTCTTTGTACAGTAAAAAGTAGTGCTACATGGCAAATAGCTCACAGTAATGATGATGATAGGAATCATAAACATAAAGGAGGAGGAGAGAAAAACAAGGTAAGCAAAAATTAGCTCATAGAGTTAAAAGCCTGCCTGGTCTAGTACGAGCCACCCAAATGTAAAATTACAACAGAAATTACCATTGCGAAGACTGTTTTTTAATTAGCAACAGTCACATTAATTGTCATGATGTATCTGTTTATCTCTCAACAAAATAGGTAAAACATAAATTCTATTCATCTTTCTCATCATAACTGATTTTTTGATTGCATGAATAAGCCATCTCCTAATTAATTTTAGTTATGTTAATAAATAGATATTAGACTACAGTGAAGCTATTTGTTAGCCACAGCAGATATATTATTTAGGGATTGTAATAACCCTAAGCATTCTCATTATTATCAATCTGAATAGACATAGATCTGCAGAGACAAATGCAGCTTCTACAAAACCTTTAAGCCTGTAAATGCTAGAGTTTATAAGCAACAGACTGAGATGTTGTAGATCCACAACCAACCTCTTCACCCAGTCAACTGAAAGTTATTTTTGTGATTAAGAAAGGATAACTTCTCACTGCACTCCAGTAAAACTGTCCAACAGAAGAGGAAGATAAAATTACTAGAAAACTCTTCTCAGGGGGACTGAAACTCTTACAGCAAGGCCTAGGTTCTTGAAAAATGGAGTTCCAAGAAGAGATGTTATTCTCTGCTGTTGTTTCATTTGTATTTATCTAATACTGTCCTTCCAAGAATTTACTTCACATCTCCTAGTATTCAACAGACTAAGTTTGAGATGGGACTCCTTCACTCCTCCCATGCAAATTGTGTTACAAAATGATCTGCAGAAGCAGATTCTTTTATCAAATGGCCATATGATAAATGAAGCAGTGGATTTCAGTCCTTCCTTTACTTATCGGTTCTGTCTGCTTTCCTTTTTCCTGCCCCATCTATTTTGAACATGGTTAAAAAATCCCCCTCTGCTGAAAGAGTCAGGAGGAGGTGATTTGGGAGATGATGACTCATGCCCAGGAAAGACAACAGACAAAGCTTTTGCCAGTGATAGACAATGATTCCAACACCTCCTCCACAACACAGTCAGAAAATTAGTGTGGGGAATCTAACACTCCACATCTTAAGGCATAGGGTAGGTGTGAGACAGAACACATTTTATCTAAAACTGGGATGAGTGGAGATGTTCAATAGGAGGGAGGAAAGGTCAAGAAATCTGAGATGGAAATCTTGGCTAAGGAGTCAATGTGTTGGGGGTAGCTGAGAGGGGAGAATGGTAGGGTGTGGTGAGAAGTAAGAAGTAATCTTCATGAAGTAAAATAAATGCATGCAAAAAATCAGAGGTTGTCTTGTATTTAGGGCCATTCTATTTTTAGGAACTGCTGTATTTAATATAAAATGCAAATTGAGGTATAAATTCTCATTCATCCTTTTGAAATCTTCCTCTCTGTAGATATTGAATTCCTCTCACAATAACTGCCAGGCTTCTGTTCCTGCACAGGGAATTTGTATGAGAGCTTCATCTGTCAGCTGATATATTTGGGGATAAGATAAGGTCAGAGTAGGAAGAGAAAAGGTGGATTTCATATACTGAATAAGAAATGCAAACAAAGATTTAGGAAACACAAAATTACTTCAGAAGTTATTGCAGGCACATTTGGTAATGTGGTAATGCGAAGTAAATAATGCATTATATTAGAAAGTTCAGCATGTCATTTGCAGTAGCAAGTATTCCAGACATGATCAAATGAATAAAACAATTAATGCAAATTCTGAAAGGTTTGGTGAATTTCTCAGAGCTATAGTCTCACCATAGAAATTCACTTAGCCTACAAAGTAGAGGTTTAGAGAAGGAAACAGCATTTCCTGTACAGATACTGACAGAGCTATTGCATTGCTGACTCTTGCATGTTCCTTTCCCATCTTCCCACTTCCCTGCTTCCTCCCTTCCTCCCCTTGTCTATATATTTGACTGTACCATGATTAGGATATGAGTTGAATATAATATATGCTTATAGAATCTCCAGTACATCAGGATCCTTCTCTAAATAAGGTCTCTAATCTTCATTCCTAATAATTCCATGTGACAAAAACCCTGCAGGTGTTTTGCTGGGGATGTGGCAGAGGGGGAGGGATGGGAGTGGTGTGTGTGTGTCACAGATCACAGCAAAACTCTTTGCTGCAAATGCTTCCCTGCCAGTATCAGGGATGTACCTGCACAGCCTCATGTGACTGTTCAGAAGCTGATGAATGCACACTGGGCTTCCTCCAAGCACCTCATAATTGATTTGGAGCAAATGTGCACAAAGATATCCCACTGCTTAACGAACTGAAGCCCTGCTGGTTAGTACAAGTATCACTGTGCTAACCTTCCTCCTTGGCTGATTTTAATCTTCTGGCTCCATCACACAGTTAATTGTTTCTCATTTATCCATATTAGAGGAAGATCATATGAAATCCATGTAAATTAGGCTGTGAGAGCCTCATTTACTACATTTACAGAAAACTTGCAAGGAAATTTTGTCAACAGAACAAGTTCTTAACCAGTGGCCTGGTTCTGGTAAAGATCTGCTTGGTGTGGTGTGTTGTATGTGGCATGAGGTCTAATAAGGCCAGGTGCCAGGTCCTGCGCTTGGGTCACAGCCACCCCAGGCAGCACTACAGCCTGGGGCAGAGTGGCTGGAAACCTGCCCAGCAGGAAGAGACCTGAACCTGAGCCAGCAGTGCCCAGTGCCAAGGAGGCCAGTGACACCTGGCCTGGATTAGCAGTGGTGTGGCAGCAGGAGCAGGGCAGGGATTGTCCCCTGTGCTGGGCACTGCTGAGGACACGTCTTGCACCACGTGTTCAGTTTTGGGCTGCTCATCACAAGAAGACACTGAGGGGCTGGAGCTTGTCCAGAGAAAGGCAACAGAGTTGGGGAAAGATCTGGAGCACAAGTCTGAGAGAAGTGTCTGAAGGAACTGGGGATGTTCAACTTGGAGGAGCCTCAGAGGAGGCATGGAAGGAGTTTGTAGCCAGGTGGGGTTGGTATCTTATACTGGGTAACAAACAGCAGGACGTGAGGACGTGGCCTCAGGTTTCACCAAGCGAAATTTAGATGTGATATTAGGGAAAATTTCTTCACTGAAGAGGTGGTCAGGCTTTAGAACAGGCTGCTCAGGGAAGGGGTGCAACCACTGGCCCTGAAAGTGCTCAAAAAGACACAGAGGTACAGTTTGGTGGTGGGCTGGCAGTGCTGAGTTAATGACTGGACTCAGTTCCAAACCCTGTGCTCCATGGTACAGGTTGAAAGGCGCTGCTGCTCTGCTGCAGGTGTGCTGGTGAAAATTTCCCCATGATATTTCAGGATACTGACTGTAGCTTGCATTTAGCTACTCCTTCCTCTCCTGAATGCAACCATCTTCAAAAAGAGCATTTTTCACTCATTGAATCTGCTATCCTTGCCTGGAAAACCCTTTGGATTACAAAAAGGACATTGTTCTCTGTGGTAGGTTTTATATCTGAACCTCCTTCCACATATTACACATGAACTTATACTCCTGTGGGGACCTGTGTAGTAGCTGCAATTCAAAAAAAACAAAAAAAAAAAAAAAAAACCCAAAAAAACAAACATAGACAGAGTCTTTGGAGTAAATATCTTTAATTTTTAAGCCTGATACCAGGCAATGTTGTTGAAGTTTACTAGTGTAAAGTTGTAAACAAGGTCAAAATTCAATTTCCCTCTGTGTTTGGGCTATGGAGGGTAAGTATCTTGGATTTTATTTGGTTTTGTTGTTTTGGCTGGGGGTTTATTGTTTGATTCATTTGGTTTTGTTTTCTTGAATACATTTGATGCTCTGCCGCCCTTTGCCTTGTAATTTTCCTTCTCTGAGTTGCCTTGTAATTTTCTTACTCTGAGTTTGTGCAACCTATCAGTGAAGCATTATTCCTAGGGTCTGAAATAATTTATTTTTTTCCACTTTTACTATAAACATATTAAACATTTATATACAGATAGTGAGGAATTGATCCCTTTGATCTTAAATCCTCTGGGTTTTTTTTAATGAGTTGAACTTTGTGTGCCATGAAGCTATTTCATTTTTGCAAAGGAAGTGTAATGAAGTATTACATAAAGGATTAACATTTTACACTTGCTTTACAAAGCATGGTGATAAATAATCAGCAGCTCTTTGCCTTGCAGTGTGTGGAATCATGCAGTGCCTATTTCATAGCTGTCTAAAAGTGCCCACTTGGTTTCTGTTTTTCAGGACTGACTAGTTCTGCATAATTTCTGCATTTAGGAAGTCAAGCTATGAAACCATCTCAAAGAAGCCCAGTGCCATGTATTAAATATTAAATAGAAATATATTGTTATTTCTTGCTTTTGTGATCGTGATCTCTCTGAACACTGACTGGGAATTGTAGGAGGAATTCATCCTGATGTATGGATACCATGGGATGTCAGCATCACCTCCACAGTGAGAATGTTTGTTTTTCTGGAATGATTTGGTCCAGAGGGCAATTCTCTCAGTCTCCATTCCTAGGGTTCTTCAAAGAGGACAAATCACTGTAGTTTCCAGGAGTGTCCAGCCCACATGTGTTCAGATGTGCCTTGCCACTGTGCCCAGTGTGCTTCAGCCACAGGCAGAGGTTGGAAATGTTTAATGCTTTGACAAAAAGGAGCAGGGTAGTGGGACAGGAATCCTAGTCTGAATCCTGTATTTGTCCTGAGAGAGTCCTGCACACCTTGATTCCTCAGCCGTGGTGTTTTCATCTTCTTGCTCTGTAAGACACCTCTGTAGAAAAGCACAAATTCGGGTACAATGGACAAGAACACCTTTTCTTTCTGGGTGAATCACTTGACTTTGCAAGAATGTTTTGTCTTTATTGCTTATAATGAAAATATATCTTTCTAGGCTAAGAATGTGCCATCTTTTGCATCATATCATCCTGGTTTGAAAAAGTAAAGCCATTAAAAAAAAAAAAAAAAAAAGTTGATCTTGTTTGATTTTAAGGCTGTCAGAAAAATCTGGAAATCTGAGATATTGATTGTAGGTGCCCTTGGTTGGGTAGGGGCTGTGAGAGGTGGCCATGGCTCATCTGTAACCACACTGGAGTAGGGGAAAGGTGTGAGGATGAAGGAACTGCAGATGGGAGTCCCCATGGACTGACCACAGCCTTCAAGTCAAGTCTGTTGCAAACACAAGCTTTTCAATCTTAATTTTTCTCCTCCCTGTCCTTTGAGGAAGGGGAATAAGAAAGCAGCTGGGTGGTTTGGCAGCCAGGTAGAGTGAACTCAACACAAGGGAGGTGTCTTGGGAACACCTTTGTGCACCTTAGTTGCATGATAATGGAACTGTTCTTTGCTATTCTATTACTGTGTTTCTGTGGTGTCAAATCATCCGAATGACATGGGAATTATTTGTATGTGGTCTTAGTTTTTTGAGGGGGAAAGGGGGGGCTTCAGTGTGAAATCTAGGTGAGATAATTACTACATATGTCAAAATGTTAATACATAAGTTCTTCCAGACCCAATTAATCACTCTGTAAAATGTTCCTTTTCATGCTATTTTCACTGAGGAAATGTTGCCTGTCTATAGTTTATCTCTCTTTGTTCTTCTTTCAGTCAATATATGCTTTATACTGACACAGAAAGAATGGACACAATGTACCTAACAAGATAGGAAAAATCCTGACGTTGTCATTGTATAAATTCATGGTATAGGACAAAAATGTTCTAGTTATAGTAGGAAAACTCTAAACAGTCATCTTGAAAAAAACCCATAATTCTCCAACCCAAAATCTAGTGATTTCCTGTTTCACAACATAAGGTTTATAAGCACATTCAGTAATTTGCATGCGCCTACAAAAATCTGTACTGACTTATATTTTAAAGCATCTATGCACCAATGAATATAGCAAAAGAGCCTGATCTTCAGTGTATCAGTAAGAGACTGGTCTCACACAGAGTGAATATCAGATTCTATATGATCAGTGGCAGGGTGCAAAGAAATGAAGGTAATAAGCAAAACAGGGATCTTTTCCATGTCCAAATCCCATTATGAGAACACTACAAAAGACTTTTATGAAAGTAGAAGGCAAGCAAACTAATGCTTTTCATCATTATTCTTATTTTAAATGTAGCATTTAACTAATTCAATACATCAACATTTTCATGAAGTGTTAGAGAAAGAGTTAAAGAAATTCTGCAGAATTCAGACCCAATCAGAATAGATTATTGTGACTATTTTCATGTAAGTTTGAAAATAGATATCCTCATATTTTGGTGAACAATTTTATTCCATTCTTCTTATGTCAGGTATAAGCCACTTTTTGGGCTGTGTCTCCCTCCAGAGGCATTTTTATGAGAATGTGTAAATTTTTGATTTTATGAAGCTGAAGGAAAAAATGGAAATTTATGCCTTGTTTACAGTGTAACTGGTAATTATTTATCCAGCATAATATTTTGTAGAGCTCACTCTCAGGCTGAAACAGACAATTCTAGAGATCAGAGTTACTGCCATGACACCTTACTGGGACAGTAAAAGTCAGTATCATTGATATTGAATATCAGTAATATTGCAGAAATTTGCAGGTAGCAAAACTGAAGTTTAGCTGTACATAATTAAAATCAAAGCCACAGTGGGGAGAAAGATTGTCCTTTAATGCAGATCCCTTCTAGTTAAGTACTGCAGTGATTCTTACTCTTGCTCTGCCAGACATATATTTCTGTGTACTGAATACTAACACA
The DNA here is from genome assembly GCF_017590055.1 of Onychostruthus taczanowskii. Lineage (NCBI taxonomy): Eukaryota > Metazoa > Chordata > Aves > Passeriformes > Passeridae > Onychostruthus > Onychostruthus taczanowskii. The sequence goes on from NW_024504455.1 coordinate 7,076,946, forward strand.
ACCTAATACATTTTTAGGGTTCCTTTTTCTTCTGAAGAAGGGTAGGAACCTTAGTTTCTTCCTATCTTGTTGCGGTTCGTTTTGAGGTGGGGGCACCCCGGGGAGGTCCCCAGAGGGCCCCTAGGCTGTGAGTTGGCTGGCAGCAGCAGGCAGGCAAGGAGACTCCACACGGCTTCTGAGGGTGCTGAGCAGATGAAGATTTAGTTGGGGTCCCAACCCCGGGAACAGCATGGTTACTCAGAGAGAAGGGGGGAAGGGGGAAGGACGGGGAGCCTAGGGGAGAGAAGGGGCAAGAGGAGGGGAAGAGGCTGAGAGAGAGGAAGGGCTAAGGCCCAGACTGATCTCATAGCACAGCTTAAGAGGGGAATTGAAGTGGGCGCGGAATCACACTGGGCCAATGGGATTACCTGTACAGGATGGTTCAGGGCAGGACCACAGGCTTAGAATATACCATACATTTCGGAGGGGTGAGACAGGGCATACCATTTAAACAAATGGAATACAACACTATCTGAAGGAAAGGAAAAAAGGAAGAAATGAGGGCGTAGACAGCAATAGACAGGCTGAAGATGTAGAGATAACCCTGATCTCATCCCTAGGGATTTTCAAGTACCTGTACAAAATGCTTCTTCCAGCTCTTTGACGCTCATTCCTTACTTTTACACACCTCATTAAAAGCCATACTGTTGACTACCCCTGCCCTTTATAGAGAATCCCCTTTGTTCAGTTTGGTGTCCACTAGCAAATGTTCCTATATGTTGAGGAAGACATTGTCCTTCTATGTCTTAAATAGCTTTCTTTGTGTTTCTGTGACACAATCATCTAAAATATTACACCTAATTTCATTACTTTATTTATGCAGATCAAAGTGGAAAAAAAAAAAAAAAAAAAACAAAACCCAACAAATAAAAAACAGCCAACCAAAAATCCCCAAAACAAACCCCACACCACCTTTTTGATTGAAGCACTAATCTTTGTTTCATCCAGTGTGATCCACAGGCCTCCAAATCCCCTTCAAGGATTCTTTTCCTGTTCTGGGTCTAGGATAGGGCTTCACAAAAGAAATATCCTGGAAATTCCTCATCGAATTTAAAGAATACAAATAGGAAATACAAATAGGTACACCTGTTTAATATTTTTTTACACTTTCACTTTCTAAAATGTCCACCTCTGAATATCAAAAAAAGCTGAGACTTTTGAATGCATCTCTTAGACTCAGCAATTTAGGTATGTTTCCTTCAGCAAATGGTCAGAAAATCATATTTTTCAGCTGAAATTATATGTAACAGCTTAGGGCAACAGGCTCCTGTGCACACACTGCTTGGCATAGAAAGACTGACCAGCTGCCTTATGGACATGTCTTGTTAAATATTTTCTGCCACAGTTGGTGTGGTAAACTGAATCTTCAAAGGAAATTTTTGTTTTTCTAAATATTTCTTCAGCTCCTGGCTTAGTGACCTTCTTTTTGTCTTGTTTTTCCTGTTCCTCACTCTCCTCTCTGCAGCAATAGATCACTGCAGAAAACAGCTCATCACAGATGTCACTCTGAGAACTTTTTGGAATTGTGAAGTTTTGATGTCTCAGCAAATCAGACAGTATTTTCAATTTAGTACATGGCAGATTGCTTTTTAGAATGGGCTGGAAGACTTGGTAATAGAATATGGTGCCTTTCAGCTACTTAAATCTATTTCAGTTTGATAGTGACAGAAAATTCATTACCACCTGTATTATGAATAAGTGCAGATATTTGCACAAAGAGTTTTTCTCCTTGTTTTTCTTCCTGCACCATACTCAGAAATTCAAAAATATTTCACTAAATTCAGTTCTTTTGTGATTACCAGTACTTGGCTAACTTTAAGGTATGTTAACTAAAGAGTATGCTTTTCCTACTCTTTCAGTTCAGGGAACACCTGTGTGTCTGGGAACTGGGCAACATGTGTTTGGAGCTGGACCTAAGAAGCACAGATAGTCATAGAGTCATAAAGTGATGTGGGTTTGTAGAGGCCTAAAAGATCATCTCATTCCAGACCCCCTGCCATGGCACAAACATATTTCATAGACCAGGCTGCTCAGAGCCCACCAAATCTGGCCTTGGGGTGGGGCATCCACAGCTTCTCTGAGTAACCTGTTACAGAGCTTCATCACCTTTACAGTAAAAAAATTTCTTCCTGATGTCCACTCTAAACCAGCACTGTTTCTGTTTGAAACCATTCCCCCTTATCCTATGTTCTCATTAAAAGTCCCTTTCTTACTTTTGTGTAGGCCCCCTATAGATATTGAAAGGCTTCTGCAAGGTCTCTCCAGAACCTTCTCTTCTCTAGCATAAGCAGCCCCAGCTCTCTCAGCCTGTCTTCATGGCAGAGCTGTTCCATCCCTCTGATCACCTTGGTGCCTCCTCTGGCCTGGCTCCAGCAGCTCCCTGTCCTTGCTGTGCTGGGAGCCCAGAGCTGGATGCAGCCCTGCAGGTGGGGTCTCAGCAGAGCGGGGCAGAGGGGCAGAATCCCCTCCCTGTCCCGGGGCTTTCGATGAGCCCAGGGTCGATCTGACTTACTGGGTTGCAAGTGCACACTGTCAGCTCCTGTGGAGCTTCCCTTCCACCAGCAGCCCAAATTCTTCTCCTTAAGGGCTGCCCTAAACCAATTCTTCACCAGGCCTGTACTTGTGCTTGTGATTGCCCTGACCCTTATGCAGGACCTTCAAAATATTCCCCTTCACAGCTAAAAGGGGTAAAATTACAGTTTAGTTTGGGTTCAGAGAGCAAGTGAGAAATCTGATACTTGATCTTTGTAAGAACCACTGTCCATCACTTCCCTGAGCACTCTCAAGGTTGCTGCATTAATTCTGAGCCCTCTATTCCATCCAGTTTCTTGTACAACCATCTAGATAGTTTAGTAGTTTTCCTTCCCTTTATTTCCTTTAGCATATTTAATTCAACGTTGGCATTTTGATCTTCAACATTTCCTCAAATTTTGAAGAAATTTTGATCAACTTTGTTCAGTAGTGGAATGAAAGTTCTCTTCCTTGAATGTCTCCAAAGAGATTCTGGGTTTGTCTTCCAGATTTGTGTCTCAAATACTTTTAAGGCGCTCTGAGTTTTGAGAATGCACGTGGTGTTCCCAAACTTAGCTGATGGAAATTAAATGTTAATAATACAAATTAGGACTTCATTTCCCAGTAAGGTTTCCTTGAATATGTTAACATGTTTAACTATTGTCTTCCAACAGGATTTTTAAGTCTGGGAGAGACAAACGAGTTCTGGATTGAGTTACCTGATCAGTTTTTCAAAAGGGCTTTGCTGATTGTGAGATTGTGTTGAGACACAATCTGAAGATAATTCTGGAGATTTGTATGAAGCTGATCCCATTTCTGCATTATTTACTCCTAATTTTTTATTTACTTATGCAAACATAAGAATGAGCAATGGTAGTATAAACTCTGCTGTTAGTGTTCAAGAATACCTCCTGTTGTTTTGTTGGATCCCTTTTTCTTACATTGTTACAAATGGCAATTCTCTTTTTGTAATAAAAGTAGTTAGAAGTATTTATTTACTTAATAAACCCACATGACTTTACAGAAGTCATTGGGTTTGCATGAAGTCAAGAATCTGTCTTTATGTACAGTGAATCATCAAAAATGGTTTTGTCATACACATTTTAAAAGACTGCATAAAAACATTTGCATAATGCAGTCATAATGGAGCTACTGCACTGTGATCCATCACGTCAGCTCTCAAACACTCTCTGCAGGGTTTATGCTCTTTTTTGCTATGAAAAGAGAAAATTAATTTACTGCACTGATCTTATCTCCCTACATGGTGCTAAAATGTACAGTGTTCATACTTTTTTCCCAAAGCTATGAAATGGAAAGTATGTTTATCCTTTGTAAATTTCATAGGAAGAATGAAAACTCTTAAAAAGGCAAATCAATAGATTTACCCTTTTCCAGTGGGAAAATTACTACTACAAGTTGCCATTTAAGTTTGGTGATTTGTGTGGACTGTACACACTGTCACACAGTGTTAATAGCAAGATGTCAAGAAATAACTTTGCACCCTACATTATGTTTTTTAAAAACAAATAAATGGCAATCACTTTTATTCTTGATCTAGTTGAAATGTGCTTTTTTGCTTTAAAAAAGGAAAAGCTCCCTTCTCTGTGGAAAGGAGAAAGAAAATGGTGTCATAGGTAAACTGTGCTGTGCGTCTTTCTCTATGGTGTTCCCAAGCTATGAACAGAATGTGCTGCTGGCTTTGCACAGTGTAAATTCTTACCCTATTCACTGCCACCCTCTTCTCCCACCACATATTAGTATGTAGAGCATGTTTCACTTGTTGTCCACAGCCAATACCTGCTGGTGTAAGTTGCATTTCATTTTAAATTACGGGACATTCAATTTCATGTCTGTACTTACAGACTCTGAATGAAGCTTCACAGAAAATTTCGCTGCAAAATTAAAAGAAAAAAAACCCCTTGAGCATTATCTCTTTCCTGCTACTCCTGTGAAAATGAGAGACTAATTCTTGTGTCTCTCAGCCTTTGGCTTAAGAATGATGGATATGTCTGTGGGCCTGCTTCCTAGCCTGAGAAATACAACCCTTTTTCTATTACTGTGCACTTAAAGCAGGTTCACTCTGGGAAGCAACAGTGAGGAAAACAGTTTAACCCTCCCTTATCACAGGACTAAAAAATATCATTACTAAACTCTCCTGGCAGTTTGCAAAAATGGTCTGTGTCCCTTGAAGGAAGAAAGCTTAACAAATTAATCTTTAAATGTTATCTCTAAAACTTGCTGTGAAATTCAGGGAGATGTGGAGTCTGGGCAAAGGACAAGTCAGTGCATCAGTGATGTCTAGTCCTGAAACAGATACAAAGGAAAAGCTGTTAACCAAGACTAGCAAAATATTTCCATTAGTTACCCTTGTGACAGCCTTCTACTATTGTACATTTGACATTCAAATCTGTAGCTTTTGCATAATAATCATCTGTTAATTGATCATTTATCACATCAGTTTTATAAATGTGGTTTATTCATGAGTGTAATTTAAAGATGTGATGAACTATATTACTTGAGTTTTAAATATCAGTGACAGTTGCAAGCCTGTCAATCAGAAATCTGAAAGATTAAAATGTTTAAAGATGCCCTGGACTTTGATTATTTTCAGTTACATTTTTATGTAGCTGAATTATATGTGAGATCTAAGAGAGCTTAAGGGATCTGTTGATCACTTAATCTGACATAATGCTTACCACAGCCCTTCAAATCATGCTCACACAAAGTGGTGACTCTTTTCACAGAACCACAGAATATCCAGAATTGGAGGGACCCACAAGGATCATTCAGTGCAACTTCTGGCCCTGCACAGAACCTCCTCAAGAGTCACCCCATGTGCCCAAGAGTGTTTTCCAAACACTTAAACTCCAGCAGGACTGGAGCTGTGACCACTGCCCTGAGGGTTCTCTTCCAGTGCCCAACCACGCTCTGGGGGAAGAACCTTTTCCTGATACCCAACCTAAACCTCCCCTGACACAGCTTCAGGCCATTCTCTCCTGTCACTGGGCACCAGAGAGAAGAGATCAGTGTCTGCTCCTCCTCTTCCTCTCCTGAGGAAGCAGTAACAGCAGTGAGGTCTCCCCTCAGTCTCCTCTGCTCCAGGCTGAACACACCAAGAGACCTCAGCTGCTCCCCATAAATCTTCACCTCTGCTGGGCCTGACTTTCATGATCAATGAGGACTAAATGCGCTGACTTTTCCTACAGCTATTTTATATCCAAAGTCTCTTGTTTTAATGGTAAGTGCCTTGGTAATATTTTGTGTGTGTGTGTTTTTGGATTTTCTTTTAACTAAAAACATTTCTAACCAACCACAAGAAAAGAGTAACATCAACTAACTGAAGAGCAGAAACAAAAGATTTAAAATATTATCATACAGTACAGGTAGAAATGCTATTAAGTACTGAAGATAGAACAGACAATGTCAAACAAAAATAGACTCAGAGGATTCACAAGTCATAACCATGAAGTTTCAATTTCAGTCTTTTAGGAAGACCCTAAGTCTTTTCTCAAAGATCTTCCTATCTTCTCCAGCACACTCTCTCCTTGACTTCACAATCTCATTCCAATGGTGACCTGCAGCTAAGCTCTCAATCATTTCTCAATTTTCCTTTAAACTTGATGAACAGGCTGGATTCTGCAGGATTCTTTTAGCTCCCTTCAGTGTATATCTCTTATTTTTCTTTTTTTTTCCTCCTTTTTTCATTTAAAGTTTAGACTTGATAAGTGGTTACATTACTGTTGTGGCCAAATTTTATATGTGTTCCTTTTGTTCTGAATCATGGTTTTATGCCAAAGGCCTTGAAGAAATTGTAGCTATAGCAGAAAGATCTGTTCAGATTATTTGATAGGCAAGGTTCCACTATATCATGTTGCAGAACTACACTTACACTTTAGCTTTCAGTTTTGTTTTGATGAGTGTCCTGAATTGAATCCCTGTATTTTAAACCCTGCTGAATGTCAGGCTAATTGCTGGAAAAACTACTATAAAAGGCGATGTACCACTTTTGAAGTATCCTAAATCTTTGGAATATCTGCTTTGCAGTTTGCTCAGTACTTCTTGCTCTTGGAAAGAAGTGGCCTGGAACTTGAAATATTTAAGGTTTGAAATATAGCGTACACAAGCAAGAATTTGTCATCTCATGTTAAAAACACTGGATTAAAACTCTGTGAGCTTTGCCCATTTCCCAAACAGATGTCCTAGAGAACATGAAGTAAATCTCCACAAGTTTCTGCTATCTGTAGAGATTTCTCTTTATTTTTTTCCCCTACCATATCTATCAATCTCATCTCTATAAATTGCACAGAGGAAATGCTGTTCATTACATAAAAAGGGTGAACAAAAGCCCCATCAGGAAGTGGTGCTAAACTTGGCCAAGACTTCTAGGCGTACCTCATAAAAATACTTGGTTCTGCACATAAAGGACAGGGCAAAAGAGGCACAAGGCAGTGTGTGTATGTGTGTTGGCTTTTTTTTTTTGTTTGGTGGGTTTTGGTCGGTTTGGAGTTGTTTTTTTAGGAGGGGGGATAGCTGAATGACCTCTTGGATGAGGCCATGTTGCTGACTGAGGTGGGTGCTGGCTGGCAGAGCTGAACCTGAGCCAGCTGTGCCCAGATGGCCAAGGAGGCCAATGGCTCCTGGCCAGGATCAGCAGTGGTGTGGCAGCAGGACCAGAGCAGGGATTGTGCCCCGTGCTGGGACCTAGGAGGCCACACCTTAAGTGCTGTGTCCTGCTCTGGTTCCCTCAGTCCAGGAAAGTCTTCGAGGTGCTGGAGCAGATCCAGAGAGGACAACAGGGATGGTGACTTGTCTGAAGCATGAGGGGCAGCTGAGGGAGCTGGAGGTGAAAAAGAATCTCAGAGGAAATCTTATGGTTCTCTAAAACTCCCTGGGAGGAGATTGTAGCCAGCTGGGGGGTTGTTCTTTTCTCCAGGCAGTTTGTCACTTGTACAGATGCCTGAATTTATCCCAGTACTTCCATAATCCTACTGACATTTCACATTTTAATAATCATCACCTAATTACCAGATGAATAAGTACTGGACTGGAACAAGTACTGGATTTTCAAGCTGCACAAAGGCCCCATCTGCCAGAGGGATTCAAGGAGGGTCTGTAAGCATTCTCATAAAAGGAAGAGTTGCTCAGAGTTCTCTAAAACCAAATTTTTGCTGATCCAATACAACTACTTTAGATACTGGAATATTCTTCCCTATTGTCTTCTGCTGACAGGGGGAAATGGTGAGGAGGGATTTTAAAGGATTATAGCAATTAGCCAGGATCAGAGGTGAGAGGAGAGCCTCCAGAGGTTCTCCCAGTATCTGTCATTGGGGACACTTCTCATGTAGACCTCTGGGTCTGGGACATTTTCACCACCTCTGTCACAGGTAGTAAAAACATCAAAACACAGTCCTTCCATCAATCAGAAGCAGATGTCCTGAAGTATAGTACAGCTAATTTCCAAAGTTTATCCCAACAAAAAACTGCCTTGAATAGCCTGCTTCTAACACTAATTGCTTCCTCTGTAAGACTTTGCAGCCAAACTACATGGCAAAACATTTTGTGTTTCATTTGGAAAGTAAATGCCTTGGTTTTGCTTTCAAATTAGAGAATTTTAAAAAAGATGGTTCCCCAAATAATTATCTACTGATGCAAATGGAGAAATTGTCACTAAGGTGAACAACATCTGTAGCCACTTAACAAAATAAAATATGCTATTTCCCCTTCTTTTGCATTTTAAAATACTGATGCAACAGCAGATGCCTAACACCTTCAAAAGCATGAAATTCAAGCATTAAAATGCAGTCTGAATGCTGTATTGGTTTGTCCCACTCATCCAACTATGACCAGGCTCCTGCAATTTTTCTTTCTTAAAGTAAATTTGCAAATAGGATTCAGAGAATTCTATTAGCTCTAAAATGCTATTTAGAACGGTGCACCAGGCGTTGTGTCAAGGGTGAGAACGGGCAGTCACAGACTTGAAATGTCATTTTTCTTATTTTGTTTTTCCTCCTGCTACATGGATCACTGCTCTCTGTGTGATGGCCCCAGCATGCTCCGTGCCATGTAGTTAACATCATACCCACCCTGGAAAATCACTGGAGCATGCAGCTGGCCCACAGGAGTCAGGCAGGTGGCCTCTTATTAGTGTATTGCATCGCTTTGCAGTTTTCCTAAAGCTTGCTTATTGAGGCATCAATCCTGCAAATATATCTCATATTTATTCCTTTAAACATTAGTCTATTTAGCCCCTCTGAAAATTAACAGAACCAACTGATGTGACAGTATGCAGAACATGTCACCTTCCTGAAGTGCTTAGGAGTAGTGGCACACGTATACAAGTGCTACAGGCATTAGTGCTTGGCATTTATTGCAAATAAGAAATGGAAAAAAGAAAAAGCACTTTGAAAGAAAAAAATAAGTAGGATGGGAAAAAAATCCTCCTAGCCTTTTTCTTTTGCTTTCTGAAATATGTCATATTTTAATTTTATTTAAACTCAATATAATTGGAAGACGAGAAAGGCTTTGAAAACAAGTGAAATTTTACAGTGTTAGTCAGTTGGCATCTCTGATTATTGTAGAATTAAAGGGAGGTAGATCTGGCAGTTATTATTTTATTTTAAACTTAAAATATGAATATATAAGGAGGAAAATGCTTGTGTGTATAAATATATAAATATATATATATGCAGAATATCTGTCTAAACATATGCATGTGCAAAGATGTGGTCTTTGGGTTGGTTTAAGAAATTGGTGTGAGTGGCACGTGAACTCCACACAATTCCGTGCATCCCAGCAGCCAAACTGGTGCAGCCTGACATGACCAGACATAAATGATAAATTAATTAATGATAAATTAATGATAAATTAAATACACAGGAAAAAGTAATTAGTCTCATAATTTCACATGTTCAGTTTGATGCTGATTATATCCAGTTATTTTCTGGATATCTCAGCTCAAAATGTCTATTCCAAAGCTTGAGTTTGCATGTAAAGCTATAATCCATATCTACAAGCCAAATAGCACCTAAATGTTTTGTCTTTGGCTTTAAAATCAGCATTTTTCTGGTGTTCTCTCTTGCTTTCTCTTTCTTTCGTTTTTTCATTCCCAAGGAACTTTGCAATCAGGTAACTAACCAAAGCAAATCAAAATAAGCCCTGTATTTTTCCTGCAACAACTATAAATGACCTATTTCAATTACTTTTCTTGCCCAGTTTTAGAAAAGCTTCAGCACAAATGATGACAAATCATCTGAAATAATAATAACAATATTTGTATTTTAAAACACTTGGCTTATTGTTATATTTCCTGGGCTTGAAACAGATGCTAAAATGAAGTCTGCTCAGTGATGTATAAAGTTTGCTATTGTGAATAATACCCTCAAGCAGTGATTTGTAATCCTACTAGGTAGGATTACAAGTTTTGTTTCTCCCAAAACAAGGAAGAAAACCATCCTTGTTCTCATCTTCCAGCAATTTGAAAGTTTCAGTTGATTATTTGCTACCAGACCTTATGCTAAGAATACATCAGAAAATAAATATTTTCCGGTCATACATAGGTCATTGTTGTTTTTTGGAAATACAATGCAAGTATATAAAACTATAGTTCAGAGTAGTGATTATGGAATTTGCATTTACCAAAAGGTAAGAGCACATGCAAGGCAGTAAATGTGACACAGACAAGGGACAGCAGGGTGATATTCTATGGATAATATCCTTCTCTTTGTATCTTCTCCATAAGTAAACCAAAGACTGTTTGGATTTCAAACTGTAGCATGGAGAGAAAAAAATGTATCCTGCATTGAGACAAATATAAATGTTTTATTGTATTTCCTGTGCACCACAATCTCTTTGTTCTTTTCAAACTGGTAAGTTTTGGCATTGTCCAAGACGATTTCTCCTGGTGCGTAGCAAACTGTCATACTCTGTGATTTCATCCCTCTTAAACCACAAGGCATCAGAGAAACAAATTTAGCTTTTGCTCTGAAAAAAGGCAAAATAAATCAGAGCAAAATAAATAATGCATTTTGTGTGGTGTGATCATTCAGCTCTATGAGCTGTATAATTGTCCTTCAGATTTATGATTTCTCCCTTCAAAAACAAAGCAACCATTAATTTCTTTCCTTATTATTTTTATGAGCCTTCTTTCTCACTATGAAATGTATGTAAATAGAGCTCAGATATTTGAGTTAATCTTCAACTAGAAATAAAACCTGCAAGAATACCTTTCCAATAGAAACCAGTTAGTTTGATATTAGATCTATCTGTGATTTATCAATTCAGGAAAAATGACAATAATTATTACTGATATTGGCTGGAAGTGTTTCAGGTTCTTATGGTTAAAGAGTTAAAACCAACTTTGCTCCAGTCTATGATGTAAGAAAGGGCAAAACTCAACAGCCAAATGATTTTGCATTTGAGGGGAAAGAAAAACAAAAGTGATTATTACTGACCAGTGTGTCTCTGACACTCAAAAGTCACAGATTTTAAATGTGTGTGTGAGTACCTGAAAAGAAATAAAGAGATTTTTAAATTCTTCACTGTTTCCTCCCCAGAAAACTGTTTCCTCTGTTTTCCCTGGGGAAGAAAAGAGATTATCAAGAGCTGGCAATGTTGGGTTGGGTTCATCTGGTGAATGCCCTGGTGCTCACCAAAGCTGCTCTGTCACTGCTCTCTGCTGGACCAGGGAGAGAAAATGCAGCAAAAGACTTGTGAGTGAGTCAGGATAGGGGCAGGGAGAGATCACTCAGCAATTACTGTCACCAACAAAACAGACTCAGCTCTGGGACAAGAGTTTAATTACTAACCAAATCAGAGCAGAGTAATGAGACATAAAACAAAATCATAAAACACCTTCCCCCCACCTTTCCTTTCTTCACAGGCTCTGCTTCACTCCCCTCCTCTCACTCCTCCTTCCTCAGAGATGCAGAACATCTCTTTAAGATATATTTCCTTCCCCAAAGTCTGCCTAAAAATTCAAAAGCTTATTTTTTCTCACATGAAAACAAGATATCTGCCATTCCAGACTGTAATGATACTGCTAGTGCATATTTTGGGGAAAAAAATGCCTTTGTTTTCCATGCAAGTTGAAATCTCTGGTTGGCCTTGTCACGCACACTGTGAGGAACTGCAGTACAGACTCCTGTCCTCAGCATACAGTCATGCATCTTGTTGAGCTGAAGGGATGTTATGAGCTATGAAAAGTAACAGAAAAAGCAAGTGATGGTGTTTGTGCACCTTTCATGACTTTTATGATACATATTTTGTATGACTGATGTATCACTGATAGATGTCTAGTAATGGTTTTCTAGCTTGTAGAGAAGAGGTTTGGATTTTCAGTAGCCAATAACTTCAGCTTTCTTACCTAAGTTTTCAAAGTGATGTAACATGGGCATAGGATTATATGAAACACAAATCTTTGGAAGTAAATTATTTTGAGTTTTGTACTGATAAAAGTGGAAAGGCAGCTTGAATAGTAATGGTTTTATTTCAGAGAGCAAACCCCTAAGAAACATTTGTTTAAGTGAGGATTAGGCTGTGAAGGGTTTCAGTCTCCAGACTACTTTCCAAGTTGTTGTTTTCATGCCCTTGCAAGTCAGATGTGATGTTTTGGGGAGAGGATTTTACAAGGGTAAAACCGAGTCAGCCAGAGGCAATAAAAAACCAGATGTTTTAAAAACTAAACTTTGAAGAATTAAGAATGGCTTTATATATATTCAAAATACCTGAAAAACATGTTTTCTGTGATGTGGGCTTGCTCATGACAGTATAAATTTAGTATAAATTTGCTAGTTGTGTCAACAATTGCATCCAGTTTTTGTGAAGCTGGATATACAAAAGTCACAGACGATGCCTAACTCAGCCTGAGTTAAGTAAATTAATTTTAATTTTAGAGTAATCACTTTTTCATTATTTATTTATCAAAACTATTGTTTGGTGGTTGTAATTGCTGATAGCAGAGTGCAGCTTTCTTTTGTAACTACAAAGATGTTTCCTTGACAGTTCCTTCCAAAACAACAAGTTTCAGTAGTTTTCCTTACTAGAACTGGAAAGCAACATCAAACTTCATCAGGAGCACAGCAGGAGGAAAGACAAATGCCTATAATACCATTGTCAAGAAAGTGTTGCACAACTTTGAACCTGCTAAGACCCATATAGAAAGACCCTAACTTTATTAAAGGCTGCCAGGTTGTAATGGAGCAGGACAGTTGGCAGTGAGGAACAAGTTGACTGTCCCAGCCCCTCACGGTGTTTGTGTCACTCTCACTTAATACCTGCAGAGCTCTTAGGTCTTGTTCCTCCTGAAAATCAGAGAAATCAACACCTCCTTTGCAGTGCAAGAGAACAAGACACTTTATGCAAAAACTGATGTCACAATTTCCATGGTAATTTCTTTGCTCTTTATTTACCACTGGCAAGCTAAACAATGACTAGAAAATAATTTAAAATCAATTTAGGTAGGAAAAATATAGTCTCCGGACACACAGAGAGACTGAATATGGTATGTGGTTGTTGAACTGCTATGAAAATAAATCCTAGAAAAGAGCATCATGTCTGTATTTAATCATCTATTAAGATCTACTGCTACCTTCTTGGATATTTTCAGATATGATTCAATTATGAAGTCATAAACATATGTTCTTAGAAGGGAAACAACTTTTTAGAAAGCTTTTCATCTGTAGTCAAAGAAAAAATGAGAAACTCTTGAAAAGGTGGAACGGCTGGATACTTTTGGTGCATGAAGTGGGATAAACATGTTGTGAGTTTATTTTTGATTACAGATTTAAGAGAGGTTTCTGACTGTCTTGAATCTTTAAGGTTTTGTAGGTGTTTTTGCTTTGTTTGTTATTAAAGGCATAAAATCAAACCTCACACTGGAAATTTCTACAATAGCATTAATCGATTTCAAAGCCTTCCCACTTTTGAAGAAAAAAGTTCATATTTGGTTAGCACTTTTAAAAACTGAAGTATTTGTCATTGTTTTGGTTTAACATATAGACATGATTTTAAATACAGGAAGACCATTTGACAGTCAACTTCCATTTTTCCTCAAAACTTGTCTTGGGACAAACTTGCTCCTCAGCTTTGATTCATAAGGAAAAAACAAAAGCTTATCCCACAGGCTGCAAGAACCAACATACATGGAGGTGTAGCAGAGCTCAGCTAAAATGCTTTTCAAAAATAGATTTTTTTTTCTTGCTAAAACAGTTCTTAGCTTTCTCAAAACATTTGACTTGGGTGCTCAAACTGATAAGGGATGCAAGGTAATGATGATCCACAGTTCTCTGTGGATCTTTCAGGCTGAAAAGAGAGGGAGAATTTCACCCTATACAGCTTTTTGATTAATTCCAATGGGACTGGCCCCAGTTGTGGTGGAGAGGAGTCAGTTCTGCAGACACTAAAAGTAAGACCTAGAAAGGTCTTTATGACTTTGCTGTCATGCATGACACTGTTTTTCAGCCCACACACGATGCAAACACAGAGCAGGAAGGACCTGAGTTGAGACAGCTTCATCAAAACCCATACAGTTAGTTAATACAAATATAATTATAAATATAAAATAATTTTTAAAACAAGTAACCCTCATTAGAGATATGGGCGTTTATTTATGAACTATCTTTTTCATTTCTAATACCATATATGATCCAGTAGAATTTTTTCACTTACCTCTCTCCATGTCTCATCTCATTCCTTTCCTTCAGTAAATTCCTCACCTTTTCTTTTCCTTAGGTGACATTCCATAGAAAATGAACAATCCCTTGAATAAAAATGACACATGCCTCCCACCAATCTTCCTCCTCTGGGATTTTTCCATGTGTAAAAGCCATATTGTGACTACAGGGTTATATTTTAACCCTGCTGCTGCTGTCAAAACTTCTCCATCACTATAATGTTGCTGAATCTGATTTCCAGTTTTTGCCACAATATGGTAAGATTTATTAAAATATCAGAAAATTCCTAATTTCACACTTGATTGTAATAAATTTATTAGGTTTTAATTTTTTTCAACCAAATTTCTCACTGCATGGAACTCCTTTGTAAGCTTATGATACATCAGACTGCTAAGTGAGGACATATTCCAAAAGGTTCCTCCCAGAAAAAGACATTTTAAATTATTTATCATGTAGGAGGAGGACCAAGGAAAACTGCTGGCATGCAAAACTGAATTAACTTAATTTCCCCAACATGTTCTTAGAACCATTAGAAATTTCCTTCTTTATGAGCTTCATATATGAATGTTTTTTCTTGCTTTTCCTTCATGTTAGCATGGGGAACAATTGAATTGTTCCCCATGCTAACATGAAGGAAGTAATGATTAAAAGGAAACACGTATGATGTGTGTCAGGAACAGAAGGAGGAGTTGGAAAAAGGTAAATTCAGGCTTGGAAGAGGATTTTATATATAATGGATCAGTTTTTAATTGTTTCTGGTTATGTTCTCACCCAGACAAAACTGCACATAGCTTAGTGGGACTTGGTAAAGGATGGAAATGAAGGGCAGAGGGAAAGAGAGAAGCATGTTTATAATTCAGTCTCCAAAACATCTTTTATGGAACAATCCAAAACCACATTGCTCAAGAAACCATTCCAGTATTTTTTTCCATGTAAGTTACACTTTTCTTATCCCTTTGGCTGCTTTGATAGTTGTTGCAACAAATGTTTGCCTTAAAAAAAAAAAAAATCTTTCATGAAGAGATATTGGTAAAACCAATATCTCTTGGCTTTACATGGCCAAGTTTAAAACTGATCCTTTATCTTTTTTTCTTTTTTTTTTTTACCTCTAAGTGTGAAACCAAGTGAGGGTTCACATTACAGCCCTCAACACTTTGAACCACCCATGGTGCTCTCCTGACTCCCTGATTAACAGATGCAGGAAAGTAAGCAAGCCAAAAATCAATTTTACATGACAGAAATGAGAAGTGCACTCTGCATTGATTCTCTGCATGGTATCATTCAGGGACAGCTCTGGTGAAATGGAAATGGCAGAAATTCCAGGACAAAAAGGGACTTTTTCAGTGACAACTAGCCATGAGGTTATTTTAGCTTTAGCTGCAAAATGTCAAGGTTTTGCTTTGTTAGCTGTCTTCATAAGACTTGTGGTGAAAGGGGCTCAACATTTGAACCAAAACCTTGTATCAACTGAAAGATTGTGTCCTGGAATGGGGGAAACAAACACCACAGTCTTTGGCAAGCTCCAAAAGGCAAACAAGTGCTTTTAAAAATGTTCTTGAAGAATAGTAGGCATTATTACAAATTTTAGCAGAATAGCAAACATTATGTGAATACATCTATATGCTCATTAGTAAGAACATACAAAAACCAGCAATTGAGCCTCCATTACAAGTTGTTTGAATACTGTCCTTTTTAGTGACACATTGAATACTTGCACCTTTCTGATACCCAAGTTTCCATTAATTGCACTGTACTGCTCTGAAAGCATCACAATTTGTCAAAACACTGGGTGATAGAAAAACAATTGAAGCATCACATAGATTGTTTATCAGCTTAAAAATTGACTATGCGTCATCTTTTTATTTTTAACCTGAAAATTCTGTATGTATTGCAATAAGAATAGAAACTACTTCCTGAATACTCTGACAATTAATTATTTCTCCTTCCTGTTTTTCTAGTAATAACAAGTCAAAACATATCTAACCATAAATTGCTCCAGAATACAGTATATAAAACATTTTGACAAAGCAAGCTGCATAAAGGAAATATATATTTTAATAAACAGCTTAGTTGATATTCAGGCTCCAAATGTCTGAGTGTTTTCCAAAATAATGAGATTTGGATCCTATCATTTTGTTTTTACAGATATCTTTAATCTATATTGAGGTATATTTTCTTTTTTAGTTTGCAATTTGTTATCTACTTCCTACATTCTTTCCTCCTTCCTCATCTTTAAAGACAAAAAATATACATACAGAATAAAACATATGACCTGTAACATGGGAGCCAAAGAGGGTTATCCTTTCTTTTTTTATTCTTTTAGTGCTTTTCTCCCATTCTAATCAATATTAACCTTAATTCACCTTTACATTAAAAGTGATTTTAGTGTGGCTAAGCTCACAGACTGGGTTTGATGGCTTCATTTGTATTTACCTGCCAGTTCCAGACAGAACTCAGTGTCTCATGAAGTAGTAGAAAAAATGAGGTTTTTGAGCATCTTTGTTGTAGGAGGTGCTCATCAGTTTCCCAAAGTATCAGAACTGATGCATATCCAACAGGAAGAAAAGAACCAATTTACCAAAATCTTGAGATCTTCTCCCTTCTTAATTGTTCTTTTTAGCTTGGGTTTCAGCCATCTGTTGCATAGAATCTACATGAAATTCTGACTTTCAATTTTAGGATTAGCCTTTTTTTCTGGTAGATTTCCTAACACAATAATTATTCTGCTGTTTTAGGATAAAGCCTTCTTTCATTAAACAATTTAACTTTCATATCTATTCAACTTTCTGATGTCCAAACTGGAAATGTTCCTTTTTTAAGTGCACATGGTTTGGAAAAAAAATAAATTATGTGTATACTTATGAATTAGTTTTATTTTAATGGAGCATAAATCCTTATTTAAGAATATCTGGCTAATTAGATAAGTATTTATTGATCAAAGTTTGGACTCAGTGGCATTAGAGGTTTTTCTCAACTGAAAGGATTCTGCCAGAGACTAAAAATGAAAAATTGAAAAGGTTGAGTACACTGCATCCGATATTTGTATTAAGTTAAATATGCATACTCGAGTGCACAGTATATCAATATTTGTGCCCACATGAGAAGAGAGTTTCTCAGCTGGGAATGACTTCTGCATCATGTGTGGTGTGACTTAGAGAGCTCTTCTCTTTTGACTGTACCCACAGCAAAATCTGTCTAATGTCTTTTCTTTGGGAGTGCACAGGAAAAGATGATGATGTCCTAAGGACTGTAAATCACAAGTGTCAGTGGAAGCTTGCGGTATTCGTTAAAAAACAGATCACAAAATTTTATGTCAGTCTTTTCCTTCCCCTGGAATCTTCCAGGTGAAATCCAAGGTCTTCTCCAATGGTCTGGTGAGATGAATGCTTGTAAAACACAGTCATTGGTTTAACACCACTTGCCATTAAGCCTAAGTAAATTTCTTACCAGAGGATTCTCCCCAAAAACCCCAAAAAACAAAACAAACAAACAAACAAAAAAAACCACAAAAAAACCCCCACAACAAAACAACAACAACAAAATCCCACCAAAAAGTCATAAAAAACCGACCAAAAAATATAAAATAAAAAACAAACAAAAACCCCCAAACCAAACCAAATAAAAAATCACCACAGCTGGTGAAACTAAGTCATTACTCTGTTTGTATCATTGAAGTTAATTTGCCATTATTTTTCCAAAGCTTGGTTTCTGATGGTAACATATTTCAGTAACATATTTGCTATTTTAAATAGTGGCTCTCTAGGTTTGGTTGCCTTCTTCTTCCTTCTTGCAAATGAACACTGCTTTATTTTAGCAACAGATTGTAGATTTTAGGATCTCCTGGATTGCTCTGATGTGTCTTTTCCAAAGTCTCATGTCCTCTGTTCCAGGGCTGATACCACTTCAGTCCTTTCACTGTGGCTTTCTCCTCTGCCTTCCCACATTTCACTTTCTAAGTATAAACAGAGATGTTTCTGGATGGAAAATCTGTATGAGAAGATACTTTTATTTTTTCCCTAATATGTGTGATGGCCTTTGTTCTGCAAACCATCTTGAAAAAGAACTCAAAAAACCCAGCCAGTCATTCAACAATTAGGTGAAAAGTAAGAAAACATCATTGTAACTTTTTTACAAGTTCAAATTTTGCCTAGTCCAGATTTTATTATGGCAAAACTTCCATTATCTGAAGAAAATGTTGTGTATTTTTGTTTCTTATTAATTTATTATTTACTTCAGCAATTGATTTTGTGTTACTGCTGGGACCTGATTCTTCTTGCTCTGTTGAAAGACAGCAATTTTGTGAGGGTTGCTTTTGACTTATGGTGGAACGACTAAGAACACAATGAAAGTGAAATAGTTCAGCAAAATTTATTATTTGTGGCAAATCAGTCTTTTTTTTAGTAAGACATCTTCTTCTGAAGTGTCTGTTATGTCTGCATTTTCAGCAGAAAGCTCAAGGTAAAAATTGTCAAATTGTCTAAGTTGCACAGTTTCTAAAGTGCCAAACTCTACAGTATCTTACCCATTTTTAAAACTTTCAGGAGAAGTTTTGACAAGTGATTAAACTGATGCAGACTTTAGAACACTCAAAACCTGAGACATAAAATAACTAAATCTGAAGGCTTGAAAAGAGTGATAAATTTCAATATTTTTTCACTTTCTAGTTTAAAGTTGATGTATCATAAAATACTTAAATCCTCACAGCTTTTCTCAGTGATGTTTGGAGTGGTATGGATAAAAATGTATAATTTAAAACTCTTTATCCAGAACATCAAAACTACCCCCAAAGTTTTTCCTTCTGAGAGTGTGCTGGTTTAATATTAACTTCTTTCATGGCAATTGTGTTTCATCCAGTAGAAGGGAGCTATGGACAACAAAAGAAAAAGAAAAGGCACATGTCTATGTTTTGGGATTTTTTTTATCTGCACAAATGTAAAGGAACAGCTCTTTGAGAGAAAAAAGGAAGACCATTAATATTGTACAGGAGAATAAACAAGGGTTGTGGTTGATGGTCACTCAGGATTATGACAAAGCAAGCAGCTAAGTGCTTTAATTTGTTTTGTAAACTATGAATATTTTTATAGTTACAGTAAGTGATAAATAGAAAGAAGAAAAAGTCTTGACTAGCTCAAAACTTTAAAAATATCAAAGAGAAATAATCATCATTCTTTGTGTTTTCCTGATTTTCATGTGAAAGATTTAATAGCAGTGCATTTCACAGCAGGAGAGCTGGAAATAGCCTCACTACCTAGAGAACACTTGTGAGCAGTGAAGCCAAAAGATTTCACCACTAGCAGTTTATTAGGATTAAATGTTCAGTCACTTCCTT
This sequence comes from Onychostruthus taczanowskii, assembly GCF_017590055.1. Lineage (NCBI taxonomy): Eukaryota > Metazoa > Chordata > Aves > Passeriformes > Passeridae > Onychostruthus > Onychostruthus taczanowskii. The sequence goes on from NW_024504455.1 coordinate 7,096,494, forward strand.
GCAGGTGATTATGAGATGAACTGGGGTAGGCTATGATACATGCAGGCAATTTTCTTTCACCTAGTGTCAGCAGCAGTTGTGACAAACCTTAAAAACATTCATACTTAAAAGTATATTTAGGTTAATACTCATTAAGTCTTATATTAGAATCTCATTTTCCATACGAAATTAAATCTTGAGAAAGAGGAGGGATTTTAGCTGGAGGGTTTGCTTAGCTGAGCTCTGAAAAATTAAAGAAAAGCTAATTTCTTCCAAAAGAAACTGTCTTAGGTATATCACACAGAGTACAATTACTTATACATTTCTTCTGAAAGGAAGGTTATTTTTCAGTTCATACCAGGAGTTAGATATCTTCAAATCACCATCGTTAACTGAAACATTTGACAAGGAAACACGGAGCCTGCTCTGCTGCCTCTGAGACAGAGATCCTCTGAAGTTCAGTTTGAGGCTTGTATAAATTAGTGTAATAGCAAGTATCACACTCTTTAAATCTCAGTAGGTATGGCCTTGGATGTTTCATAATATTTGAGCATGGCTGTGTGCTTTAAAAAAAGACAAATTCTGTTTGTCATGCAATACAGTGTGTACTTGCCACTTGCATCATCATTCCAGCTGTAGAGTGTCAAAGCAAATTCCTCCAAACTGATTTGTGTCTACAGGTTTCATGCTGGGTTTACAAAACTTGATCTGTAAATAAAGTCAGGTGTCTGAACTTGATATCTGGCGTGTTTTATATTCTTTCTGCTTCAAAATCCACATACTCTCAGATATTCTATCATTGCATTTCTTTTTTTTTTTTTTTTTTTTTTTTTTTCTCTAAGCCCATTCAGTAAATTCTAGGAATCCCCTGAAAGCTTTTTTATTCCCCTGAAGTCTTCATATTACCAGATAATTTTTTTTGTATTGTGCTAGCTTAAGATATCACTAGTTATTGCTTAGTTTCCCATCACTGAAAAAAGGAAATTCTTTATAATAAATTCATGCCAAAAGAGTAATAGGTGAAAATTCCATACAATTACTTTTGAGTAAGTTTTGAAGTTGATTTAAACTTTTGGAAACCAACTAACTAAATGAAATACTACAGCTCCACTTCCATTTTATTTTCTTGCAGTAGGAGAATTCAAGTTTGTCATAATATGTGAAACAGCCAGAAACTGAGAGGATTCAAGAAAAGGTCTTCTTGTCAATATGAAGTATTCTGCTACACAAATAAAGTTCTGCATAATAAAACATGGATCTGGTTGTACCAAACATCATTCAAATTAAATCAGCTTCTTGAAAAGCACTCCCTGCCTTTGTGTCAGTGTGTTGATCTCATCTGCTCAACACTTGCAAATCTAAATCTGCAATTCCAGAAACTTTCAGCCATGATCTAGCAAGATCCAACAAAATCTTTATAACATTTCCACAGGACCTTACCTTTTAGTGATGTTTGCCATTTTAAACTCAAAAAATATAATTTCATTTTGAGGATGCTGAAGGAGACTGGTTGTTATTATGCACATTTGAAATTTTCACAGAGTGGCTGTACCTGGCTGGATAAATCATTCATACATGTTATTCAATGTTGATTGACAAAGCATCCACAAAATTCCACTGTCCATATCCTAAAAATCTTTGACACAAAACATGATTCTTGAAATATCATGATTGAAATAAAACTTAGAATGAAGTGAAGGATGCAATGGATTTTTTGCTGATCAGAATTGCACTTTTTTCTCGGTTTTGCTGGGTTTTTTTAGATGAGAATAGCAAGACATACAAAATTACTTTTGATCTCTTAAGGGAGATTTATTAACATGTAGATGATCAGAAGCTGCTGGGCATGGAAGGTTGAAATGAAAAGTTTAATTTTTATTTTTTTTTCCTTATCCACCGCTCCATTGCTTCTTTGTAAAATACTACTTTTTTTTTGCTTTTCATTTTGCCAGAACTTTTGTTTGTGTTGTGGGTCTTTTTCCCAGGTGAGATTTCACAGCTGAGATGAGCTGATCTAACTTCTTACTGACAAAAACAGGGAACATGTTACTCTCTGGTCTCACCCTCAGACTGATTCTGGTTATTACCTAATCCCTATATGAGTTGGTACAGCAGCAAATCCACCTTTTTTTTTTTTTCCCTTGTTTTTATTCTTTTTTTTCCTTTGGATAGTTTAATTTTTTCATCATTTTAATGAGCTAGGAGACAAGAATGCAATCCTGGCTTGCAAAAGAAAAATGCATAATGGCTCTCTGTTTGTAATGATCCAAAATTGACTGACTTTCTTGCTTATTGAAGATCCAACAGGCTGAAATTGTCTTATATTATGTTGTCTCTTGCCCCCTCAAAACATCCACAAAAATAGCCCCATTCCCCTAAGCCTCCCAGAACTCTAAAATACTTAATTTCTATTCACAAGAAACACTGTATTTTGATTTTTGTTTTCTGAAAGAAATTATAAACTGTGTGCTGTGTCCTGGAACTATAGGACACAATGAGATTTCTAGTTCTGGTCCTTCACACACCTTTTTTTCTGTCATCACAGATTGCCTCATGTATTTTAGCTCTTTGGGCAGTGAGAGAAGTGTGAGAGCATTTAGGAAAGTGTAGTTTATGATGCAGTAATAAAGGAGTCAATAATTTGCCCAAACCACAAAGCAATAACTGTAGCTCTCAAGAACAACAATAGTGGAAAGGAATATATTTCAGTCTCTGAAAGAACAATGGTTCCGTCCACGTGTCCAATAATGGTTAAGTGGGATTCTGAATAAGAAATGTGAACTGCATATATACCCCTGAAAGGTGTATTTAAGATAAGGATCATTTTGTGAAAAAGGGTGGGAAAATAATGCAGACAAAAGTGGATAGTGATTTATTAAGAGAAAAAAAGTATTACATTTCTGCTAAAACATGGACTATGGTGGAATATGGACTACTGCACTGGATAGGGCAGGTATATATATATATATATATGTGTATATATATATATATATATGTATATGTATATATGTGTATATATATATATGAGAGAAGAAACAGTACAGCAGTGAGGGAGTCATAAATGTGTCCTGCAGGTTTATTTGGTCACACTGTTCATAAATTCACTGAATAGGACACAAAATGCTCCTACCCAGTTTACAGACTAAGTCCATTGTATTGAACTTGGTTTCCCTGAACCTTTCTGTTAGATGTGATAATGGAGCTCACCCTTCTTATTGACCTGGCAGTAAAAAATGGTCACTCATGCTGTGAGTAAGAACAGACTTTTCTTAGAAAATGGATCACAGAGGCCTGTTCAAAATGGCACCAGGGAAGCTGCCATCGAGAGCTCCCCCAGCACTCCTCCATCATTAAGATGCTTTAAACTTCTGGAGCAGGAAATATCACACCTGAGAAAACATTTTCAGCCAGCCCAACAAGTGTTAGAGCCATTTTGGAATGGTTGCCTGTTCTGATACTGGCAGGAAATTAGATTGAAGTCCCAGGAATGGCAAATCCTGAAGTAAACAGCAATTTTCGGGTGATTTAAGACCTCACAAAAAGGGTGAACACTAAGAAAAGTAGGCAGCTGTGCTCCAGACTAGAATACATAAAGCTTTGTAGCTCTTAGTGTGAGTAACTAAGCAGCTTTGGCGATTATGCAGGGGGATCTCAGCAGTAATTTTCTGAGGCACCAAAGGTACCAATGCACAAAAACAACACCTCATGTCTCTTGAGGATCCATACCAGGGGCATCTGCTTGGCCATTTGTTAAGTGTGCCACAGTGCCTGTGCCTCCAGGCAGTAGATTCACAGCTGCTTTGTTATATTAGGAAATTTAAATTAGTATTGTTGAGACACAAGGATGGTTTTATTTAGCTTGTCCTTTATGTCATGCATTTTGAATTCAATATCCTTGTCTCTTCAAATGGAGTGACAAATTACAGGTGTTTGCACTCTGCAGAAAAAAATGGGGATTCTGAGGTAAGGTGATTAAAGGTAGTAGCTCTGTCTTGAATAGACTTTGCTATCTAATCATAAATATATTAAAATACAAATGGAAAGAAGTATGAAGGACAACAAAACACTGAACTTAGTTGAAAAGAAGGGTCCTTGTGCAAACATATCTCAGGATAAATATGAACCCAGAAAAGACTTTAAGTGTTATTTTAAAAGAAGTATTCAAAAATTTAAAAAGTCTATTTTTGTATTTGATATTCCTTTCATTTACCTCTAGTTATGCAAAAGGTCCAGTTTGTTCTTCTTTGAGACAAATAAAAAATAACTCTCACAAAAAGAGTTGCACGTATTCATGACTCAATGATTTCCTCCTTTTTAATTTTTTTGCCTGTAGGTTGTGAACATATTCTGAAAGCCAGAACCCTCAGTGCCTCTGACATGCTGTTCCTGGTCAATAGTCCTTATTTCCAGTCAAACAAAGAATGGGAGAACTCCACCCAGTAAAAAGGAAGCAATACAATCTCTCATTTCAATAATACAGTTTTGCATTTCTTAGGGGAGCAATCTCCTCTGTTAATCTCTTCCATTTTTTTTTTTTTAATTAAATCTCTATTTAATATGCAACTGGGTTAAAACTTAAATCTTCACTTCTGGACTCAGATCATCCTGCTGATTCTCATCCTCCTGCATAATTCTCAAGAGTGGAATTAGAAATGAAGATGCTTTCCGATCTTTAAGAAACTCAGTGCCACAGACAAGCAGCTGCAGTGCACATCACCAGGTGTACCCTGCTGCTTTCACAGCGGCAGCACAACTTTTGTGCCTATGTCTTAAGTCTTCATAACTTGCTGATAATGGGACCTGAATATATATTCCTTGACACATCCATCATCATCATCATGTCTGAGCACCACGTATAAACCAGCTTTGTTATCAGAGAAAAGCTGTTACAGAGGTGGCAGCTGTGGCCTGTAGCCACGTCTGCATTTTGGATGTAGGAGCTCCCTTAAATTTCCTCTCAAGTTAAAGCCCACTGGATAAAGCTGCCCATTGCTATGCACATCTTTCCTCCCAAGGAGTTATGCAGTATCAGGGCTGCAGTGAGATTTGGCAGATTTTAGTTTTAACCATAGATGTGCAGATATGCAGATTGCAGGACAGGACAGCAGTGGCTTTTGAGGCAGCTGCAGGGCAGATTAAGGTCATTAAAAAAATGCTTTCGCTCTCTTATTGGGAATGCAGAGTGAGAAGGTTTTGAACAGGATGCCAACTAATTTCTTAAGGCTACAGAGAAACCTCTGGGCACAGAGAAAAACTCCAGACTGTTTGTTCAGCTGTTTACTGTGTGTGGATAAAATGCTCCATAACTACAAAGGGCAGATAAATTACAAAAGTCTTTGTCTGGAAAAATTTAATTTTTTTTTTTTGAAAGCAGCACAAACTGAAAGGGGAAAAGAAACCCCCTTATTTTTACATAGGAACTATAACTTCCAAGTGTAATTGAGAAACACTAACAGCACTTTGGAAAAAATTTGAGTGGATCTGGAGAGAAACAAAGTGAACCCGTGATACTCGGCAGAGTGACAGCAGAGGGCACCAGTGGCCTGCACTGGAGGAAAATGGCCTTTTCTTCCCCTTCTAAATTGCACAATAAATCCTTGTTTGCTCTCACCAGCTTAATGCAACAAAGCCAAAGCAATATGTCAAATTTAACAGATTTTAGGACTGACTCTTTGGGGTATTCTAGATATGTGCTTGTGAAGGAAAGGCAGCTTCCACCATCTGATGCCAGACAGAAACAAGAAAAATGTCCAAACTGTTGTTTATAAAAATCTATTGCTCACACATTTGCTGAGGGTAATCTATTCATAAAAGCTTGTTGCTTGGGAATTTTTAGCCTTTCACCTCCCAGGAAAAGTATTTATTCTTCATAGAAAATAGTCTGTGCCCTATAGATCAGTAATTTCAATGTTTTAAAGACACAGTAATTTGTGATTTATGTGACAGTTATTATCATCTAAACTAGTAGAAACAGAAGAGAAAATATTAGGCTGTGGAAATCTATGCATAAATTCCTGAACTTATAATTTATAAATTTATATCCATAAACTGAAGGTGACATGTTTACCAACAGTAAAATCCACACAGATTATTCATTGCATTTATTTTGTATTAATAGGCCTGTTTGAACAAACAGCACCTACCACAGGTATTTTAGTTTGCTGTGGAGACCTCGTGCACCTGAGACTTTCAACTTCTGTAAGGTACAAGGGGTGAGTGGGATGGGGGGATGGAAGCCATGTAAGCATGTGAATATTTTTAAGTTTACTATGTAAATATTATGTTGTATGCTTTCATGATATTAAATGTTACTTATAGGTGTATGCATATGTATTTTAAATACTTTAAAATTATTGTATTGTGTTTATCTGGATGGTGACCTGAACATCTCTAGTGGGATGAGAGTAGGGGCAAATTCTTTGCAAATAACTCTGATGCAGGTTAGTATTTAGACATTTGCAGAGAATAATGAAATTGTCAGCTGCTGCCAGACCAGGGATTGAGAGAGGAATAACTAAACCTTGAATGGCTATTCACTTGGCTCAATATCATATTTATTATTACATTTTCATGTTTGTTTATTGGAAATAGCCATGTGAAGATAATGACTTGATGACCAGTCTTCATTTCCTGGCACTCTCAAGCACCTAGTCTCCAAGGATTTTGAAGCTGGCGTGCTCTAAATTTGTAATAAAATACCCCTTTAATTGGTAAGCACAGAAAATATTACTTTTATAAATATTTGATGAACAGAGATGTTTTATCTATTCATTAGACTCCAGAGTAATATATGTTCATTAGCAGAAGATGAATAACAGCATTTAATATTCTTTGTTTACAACTGAAAGTCACATGGAAGAATATATTAATATATAAGTTGTGACCTTCACGTTTTGTCTGTTTTAACAAGAATGGGCTTGTTTGCCTTTATGGTCAGATCTGTGTTTGATTTTCAGCTTTAATTAGCACAATTAAATTCACTTTCTGTGACAGACAAAATGCACTATGATTGGCAAGACTGGTTTGGTGACTTACAGTTCTTATTCAAAAAAGAGAAAAAACTAGAATTTTTAAGAAGATAATTTTTTTTTCACATGCCAGAGAATAGAATTATAAAATACTATTGCATAAAAGAGTTACTATTGTCAGAAGTAATCAGAAATAGGTATCAGAAATGACATCAAAATTAGTTTTCTTTTCTTATAGGTACCTTAATAGGAAATAACAGTCATACAAAGATAAGGGTACAGTTTAGGTCTCTTGCTCTGTGTATCTCAGGAGTCATGGACACACTCCAAGCTCACAAAGCTGTTAGATAGCACAACTCTGTTTAAAATTGTATGACTGGTAAGTGTATTACACTTACAGCTTTCAGGCATGATTTCACAGAGCAGACAGCAGGGAGGACAAAGAAAGACTAGGCTAAAAAGAAATGGTGCTTAGAGCTCATCAAAAGCTGAGTTTGTCAGATTGGCTTTTGAAGGGAACTGTGATTTCCAGAAAATCATAATTTTCTTGAAAAAAATATTCTGTGCTTTATCTTGGGAACTGGAGTTCAGTCATACTACTGCCTAAAAAACATCCAGAGAATCACTGGGTTCATTAAAAAAAAACCCTCTCTATTTTTCTTACTGATTTGAAAACTAAATGAAAGTGAAAATATCAGAGATTTCTCCAGGATGCACACTTAAATGTTTGATCAACAGCAACTGGAGAAAAGTCTTTCCAATAAGATATTTAACTTTGTGGAATGTAAAGCTGTGGCCTACCTGCTGCATGTAATATATTTTGATAACAATATAAAGATCTTGTCAATGTGATGTTCTGCTGCTTTTTTTTTTTTTTTTTTTTTTTTTTTTTTTTTTTTTTTTTTTTAGGGTTTGTTTTTTTTTTTTTTTTTTTTTTTTTTTTTTAATTTTTTTTTACTACTTAGGCTGTGTTGTTCATTTCCCTGTTTCCGTAAAGTATGGTCTAAAGAGAATTCCTCTGTCATAAATGGGTCAGACTGCATAATGGACATAAAGGAAGTCTCCCCCACCCAAAAACCACAGAGTTACTTTAGCATGAGAGGACATGGCCTCAAGTTACACCACAGGAGGTTTAGGTTGGATATTAGGAAAAAATTCTTCACTGAAAGGGTGCCCAAGGAACTTGTGGAGTCCCCATCCCTGGAGGCATTTGAAAGATGTGTAGATGTGCTGCTTAGGGACAGGGTTTAGTGCTGGGCTTGGAAGTGCTGGCTTTGCAGCTAGACTCGATGACCCTAAAGGTCTTTTCCAATCTGAATAATTCTGTGATCATGTGGTTGTCACATATCATCTGTAAGCTTCTCCCTCCCCACTCCCCACCCTCAATCTCTGGTGTCATATCATCATCCTTCTTATTCAAAAGCAGAGCAGGAAAAGCACATCAAATCTTCATCTTGATGATAAACTACTTGATTTTACCCCCCTCATTTTCATGTTGTACTCTAAATTCAAACACTGAATGTTGAATTCTTTGCACTACTGTAGCCCATCCTCATGTTACAACAATAAGGTGCTGCCCCCAGAGAAAATAACAGCAATAAAGCCTGGGATCATTCTGCCATCAGCATTTCTGCAGTGAGACTTGAACTGTGCCTTGCCTTTGTGGGTTTGATTTACATTTCATTAAGTCTATTTTCTTCTCTGAAAAAGCACTTTCTTCTTATTTGCATAAACATATACATTGCATAAATAGCATTGACTATGAAGGAGTCATCCTGATGGAGGCAAGCAAGAATTATGCATATTCAAAGCAAGAAATTAATAGATAAAGTGTATTGTATTTCTTGAAGGGGAAGTTTGCTAAAAATATTTGCTGAAAACCTTGAGTTTGTAGATTTGTGCTGCCTAGGAAGGTCACAATGAAAAATGGCACCCAAGATGCTGAGGGAGAACTGTCATTACATCAGGAAAAATAACCCTTTTTTGGGAATAGTGCAGATCCACTAATTAATCTGTTCTTCTCTATTCTAAGGTAACTGTATTTCCTCAGCTGTGGAGAGGAACAAGTGTTTTGTTCCAGTGCTGTGCTCTGCTCCTCTTGGATTTTATGTCTGTCCCAGAAGCACCAGGGCTTGTTGGTATCTCTGTCCCCACCTCCACAAGAAACAGCAAAAGCATGGAAAGCAAACCACCTCTCTCCTTCCCTTCCAGCATCATGGAGTTGTCTGGTGGGTGTTGTCCAATCGTGTTTTTGTTTTGATTAAGAAAAGACTTTCTAGAGAATTACAAAGCTGTGCAATCCTTGCCCTGTGGTGGCACAGCCAATATGAGAAGCTTTTATTGGAGAAGCTTCAGGGAGCAGTGCTTGACTGAGGTGAGGATGGCAGATGATGATGAATTTTCTCTTTCTTTTATAAGATGACTCAGCTTTCTTTTTATTCTCAGGGCACATTCATTAGCACATGTGTGAAAGTCTGTAATTTCTAGAGCACTTACAACAAATTAGGGATTAAATTCTTTGCGTAGGAAAATCCCCCTCCATTATTACAAGATGAGGATGTATTCCCCAGTGGGCAGGTATTCAGAATATGTCCAATAACAGCTGTGTCCTTGGAGCATGGCCATCTGTCCCAGGTGTGGGAAAGTTCAGTAGAGGGAACAAGGTCACAGAATCCTGGAATGGTTTGGGTTGGGAGGGACCATAAAGACCATCTCCTTAGAACTTCTCTGCTATTTTGAAATCTGTATCAAGTTCTATTTAAAATTAATTCATATTGCTTAAACTAGTTCATGGATTTCACTAAATCGCTTCATGGGATATTTAAGAGAAACCTTAACTAATATAAATTAAAAAAAATAAATTCTCCTATTATAAACCAGAGGTCAACACCCATTGCCTTTTTTTCCTTCTTCTTACCATTTCTCTACTCAGAACTGATTTTTTTTGCCAAAAAATAAGATCAGATATGTACTTTTAGACTACAGACAGTAATATATGTTGTGATGATAGAGGAGAAGAGAATGGCTGTTGGACAGACTGATTTTGTTAGATAGTAGGTGGATTTTCTAAAAAGGGAGAGCACTTTCCCAGTTATCTGTGGGGAAAGTTGGTAAGTCTAATGAGCAATATACAATAGCTTATTTTTGGACTTGGGAGAGTTTACAAGAAGAATGAAAACAAGTTTTCTGGGAGAAATAGAAGAACTAAATCAGCAAAGTTGACAAATTGACACCATTTAGTTCACTTTTATTATCTTTTAAAATTATCCTTCAAGCACAAAGTCTTCTACAGATGACTCTATTAATGAAAAATTTATAGCCTAGAATTATTATTTATTATTGGAAAATAAATTTCTTTTATGATTTTGGTTTCAAGAAGGACTAAGCATTTGTTTGTGTGAGAATGTACTAGTTTTTGCATTAGACACATTTGTCAGATTCAGCCAGACAAACCCTATGAAAGAATTTAATTAAAAAATCCTTTACAACAATAAAGACTTAAGAGTCATCCTTTAGAAGATAAATACATAGCTGACATTCAGAGGAAACTGGTACCATCCTAAAATGGCTAAGAGTTTCAGTTTGCTATAGATAAAGGAGACAGAAAATCATAAGTTTTATAACATAAACTTTTGTATTTTTGTCACTGTTTTAAACAGATCTCTGAAATGCCAGTCTGTTACTATACTGACAACAACCTTTCAACATTCAGTAAAGAGAGAAGATGTTAGATATTTCTTAAGGATCTCTAAGGTAGGATGTACTATTACTACTGGCAGCAGTTTTAACTACACAGTCAAAACACAAAAAAGAATGAAAGCTTAAATAAATATCAAGTTGAAAAGGTAATTTTCAAAAGAAACAACAAAACAGCAAGAACAACAGGAAAAAGCCCTCTGGAGATTAGTTTGCATTTGGAGCAAAATATTTCTGTTGTATGAAGGCATTTAGTTCAAAACATTATTTGTTATTTTAAAAGAGTTTTCTAAATGTCCTTTCCTTGTATTCATTTTTATTCCCATTTAGATTTGTCTTGTGTTTAGACTTTCAATAGAATCCATTTATGCTCAGTGTATTTAAGACACAGGGTATATAGTAATGATTAAAAAAACCCAACCAAAACAACAATTCTTGACAACCTTAGGCTGCAGAAAAAAAAATATCAGCTGAGGCAGAGAACCAAGAGGGGTAAAAAAAAAAAAAAAAAAAAAAAAAGGAGATATTTACAGTGATATACAACAGGAACTTTATCTTACAGACTTTTCATCAGAAACAATGCCAGTGTGTGCAAAACCTCCATCACCACTCTGGAGCATTCAGAGGATTTTTTTTTTTAATTATTTTTTTCTTTTCCTCATTACTAACATGTAGGACAGTAAAACACCCCTAACTATGACATAGACCAGGCTTAAGTTGCTCACTGAATAAATGCTTCATTTTTTACAGCGGTGATTAATACCAGATTTGGGATACTGGCTCAGTTTTAAGACACTGTCATTCCACTGGAAAGAATATAAAAAGGGACAAGTCCTGTTTTCAACTATTGCCAAGTTTTCCCAACATTGTACATTTCCACCGTGTAGAGAGGATACATGAAAGAGCAAATGTTTCCTGCTGAGGAAATTTTGGCTGAGCTTCATGGAGGCACAGGAAGTGTGTCTTTTTTGGGCACAGCAGAGCCAGTTTTTCAAAGGCTGGTGCTTACACAAAGGAACTGTGAGTTTTACTTTAAATTTCTGCCACAAAGACAAGTAATTATTCAGCAATATCAGCAGAACATCTAGGTTTTGTGTACTAGACCTGGCTGGTGTCTATTCTACTGTGGCCACTGTCTGAATGGGACTGGGACAAGGGAAAATGATGATGGAGAAGCTATGTAGTGGCTTTAGTAACACCCAGGCAAACCAAGGAATAAATGTCCACCCTCAGTAAGGGCCAAGAAAGCACAGTAAATGACAAGTTTTTAGGATGTAAATGAATAAGTAACGAATTAGGACATGCTTATATAAATCAGTGCTGTTCTGCATTTTGACCTTGCTGCATAGCTCAGATTTCCTCATTCAGGGGGCAAAAGGGAATGTCAGAGATAGGGAACAGCTTCTCCAGGAGGGCTGACTACTTTGACTAGGAGGGTGTTGTCTGGAAAAAAGAAAATTACATAAAATGTGATTAAAAAGTCCATATCAATCCCATGAAGGCAGATATTTGACAACTTGGTTTATAAAACCATGAGAGGGATGGTGAAGGCATCTTTTTTTCTTGCCTAGCATGAGGATGGAGAGTTGTTTTTGTCCATATACTCAGAAATAACAAATAATATGGAAGAAATTTTCTGCAATAATACCAGAAATACTCTCATGACATAACTCTGTACATGTCTAGTCAGAAAAATAGTATAGAACATAACCTTCCAGTGTGCAAGGAAATAAAAAGTACCACAAACCTAGGATTGCAAAATACTGCATATTAGAACACTTTAGGAGTTACCATTCTTGAAAATGTATAAAATTAAGTTTTGAAGGCTTATCAGTCAATAATGAAAATGAACAACAGACTGAAAAAAAATTAAATCAAATTTTCATTTCATAAACTTTTTAATTTAAAAGTATATGACAAGATTCATTAACAATTCTCTCTGAGAAAAGAGAAATGCTTAAAACAACTAAAGGGTATAAAATTATCCTTGTGTGAAATTTCAGATTAATTTTAAAAGTGTCTGTAGTCTTTTAAGATGCATAAGAATATTCAATAATTATATGTAAGGCAATTTATCAAAGTCATTTGCTTTGCTGGAATGCAGGTTTTTATATGCAAATGTGAAGTAAAATCACTACTACAGCTGCATATAAATACTATAGCTTGCTTCCCTCAAGTTAATTTCTGTGTTGCCAATAGAGAAATAAGGGTGCTTTTTATTTAATACAGTTCATTTCATTATGGATATTATTCAGCTATACATTCTGAAATGACTTGGCTTGATTTAGTTACACTTGAATATTTTAAAACTGTTTTGAGCTATAAAGCTCTAGTAGGCAGCAGAACAATGTCTTAGCTTCATGTTAATATTCAATATTATGCTCACGAATTGAATTAGTTGAGGAGCTACTACTCCTATAGTGAAAACTCTTGGTATGAAATGTACAGCTTAGTGCAGATTTTATGGTCTCAAACAGAAGTGCTGTGGCTTTGTTTAGCAGTTGTTCTATTTACAATATGTTCTTTAAGATGGCATGTCAAAGGCATTTCTGCTGGAGCAACTTTAGTAGAAGAAACTGCTGTATCTCTTTTGAAGGTATGAAAACCATTAGTATTGGAGAAAATTTATTAAGAGAGCCTGAAATTCAGTGTTGAAATGGAACTTCTCACTTCTGAGGAAATGTTCAGTTTGGGTCAGATGTACTTAGATGATCCAGTCTTCAAAACAGTGAATAATAATTCAAAAAGCTGCTGATGAATAAGACTGTTGTAAACCACAAACAGAGGCTGAGCTTTTATTCATTCTAGAGAGCAGCCTGTTCCTGCTGAAATTCCTCTGCATGTTTAATTCAGTGCAGGTTGTGCTTCCAGAAATCCTTCACAGACAGACTGTCTTACAGTAACTGGAGTGTGCTTGTTTTAATATTTACAGGAAAGTGAAAAAAAAAAAAAAAAACCAAAATAAAACAAAAAACCCAAAACAAAACAACAAATTCTGGTGCAATTAATCAATGAGAAAAAAATCCATAAGAACTATGTCAGGCATGTTTATTAAGTGAAAAGAAGAAAATTATAAAATTTGGTTTGTTGTTTATTTTTTTAATTTGTTTTTCGTTGGTTTTTAGGAGAAAACCAGAGGAAGACAAGAGAAAGGTATTTGTGATAGTAAGTCTATATTTGCTTGGAGACAGGTTGTTAAAGTGATGTAATTAATCCACTTCCTAGTCCCTGCTTAAGTAGTTCAGAAATCAAATTTTAAGGCAAGAGAGATGGCTCTGTTTTGTGGCTCTTAATGCATTTCTCACAGCAAATGAGGATGTGAAAGGGGACAGGGTGTCACCCACTTCTGAAGCAAGGTTTTAGATGAAGGTGTGCAGGTGAGTCTGTAGCTCCAAAGAGCTGCCCCCTTTCTCCATAATTACTTTCAGCAGTTTTCCGAGGTTTCCAGTCACTCCTAAAAGGCTCAAGTCCTTCTTAAGGGCTTTGCAGAATTAATACTCACAAACCCCTGTCACCTTTATCAATATTCTTTTTTTCACCTTTGCATGTTCTAGTTGGAGACCCTCTCAGAGTTCCTATGGGAGCCCTAATTCAGAACACCAGTGTTCTGCCAAATGTATCATCAAACTCTCTTCATTCTCTTTCCGTGAGCAGCCAATCCATGTCCTCTGTGGTCTGCTTTCTGCAGGGATGACAATTGAAAGCACCTTTTTCTGCCTTTCTCCTCCAAAAGAGTTCCACAAAGACTACAAAATCAAGTCATTCAAGGTAAGAGGTTTTGTAGGGGGCTGATTTTGAGCTGTGCACCCACAGCTGCTTTTACTCAGCGCCCTCAATCTCAGTCTCTCACAGCTCATGAATTCCTCATTTCTCTGGAAGAAGAGGTGCACAGGGTGTGCACAGGGGACTCTGGTTTCAAACCATTCCCTCTTTCTGGTCCTCTATGGCCAGACCAGGGCAGTGCTTCTCAAATCCATCTGTTCTTGTCTATGGCTGTCTTCAAGAAGATAAGCAGCTGTACTACGTATAGGGACAGAAAGATGATGAAGATGATCTTTGAGGAACTCAATGATTTTTGATCAGTCCTGAGAATCCAGAGAGGTCCCACCTGAGTGGAAGCTGGCTCAAGTCATCCTGAAGAAGGAGGACCCCAGAAAATATAGGTCTGTCAGTCTCACTTAAGCTTATCTCCCTAAATCAAGACTTAAGCATTTAACAGAACAATAAGAAGAATAAAACCTCCCAAGCAAGTAAGAATAATAAAGAAGCTTTAAAGGATAAAGGATAATGTTCAGGAACTTTTAGCTACTACTAATTGCTACTGCAAAGAGCAATTCTAAATCTATATTTATTTATATTTATTTATTTCTGAGCTAGTTTTAACTTACATGCATGGAGACACTTCTGCTGACACAAGAAGGGGAGGAAAAAAAGGTCAGGAGAGAAAATAGCAGCAACTAAAAGATGTCAGGAACTGTTTCTCTTGGGTTTCAGTCCTCTTGCATCATGTAAAGGAAATTACCCTTCACAGAGTGCTGCTAGTCAGAAAAAAATACCTCTCAGAACTGTGTGCTTTATATAAATGCCAAATAGTCTGGTTTCCCCCGTGGCTGTTCTAACATTTAACTTTAGGCAAATGTTTTTAAAATACTTCTGTTTCACTAAAATGATGTAAGTACTGAATCAATTACAGAGCTGCTGACCTCTTCATGTCTTATTTTAGAAGTTTTAATCTGTAAACTAGCTTATATAGTTGTAAATGCTTCCTATTAATTTTCTTTTCACTTGTTTGTTGAATAGGAAGAACATATAATTTGTGAACTTAGGCAATTTAGAGACCTCAACATTTCCACAGATGTTTATTGATCGAAAACTCTTACTAAATACTTATTGTGATAATTGCTTGTAAAACACAATTCCATTGTGTGCAGCTCCATGTCAGTGATGTGTCAGTTCTTTTTGCTTGTTTGTTTGGGTTTGGGTTTTTTTTTGTTTTGTTTTTTTTTCTGTTGCAATTGATGTCTAAGTTGTGGAAGCTGAAGATATAACCAGATTAACATCTACATTACTTCTACAGTTTTCTGTCGTATATCCATACAAATTAGCAAACAAAACTTAATCCTCCAGTTGTGATGGGAATTAGTGAACAAGAGTTATTTCTATCCATGGTAAATAAATCTCTGCTGATAAGTGAGATCTAAAAAAGTAGTCATTAAATGGAGGTGTGACATGGAGCATTATTGCAGTTTCTAATGGATATGTGTAGCATGGGCAACATTGGCAGAGCAAATGTTTTGAGCTGTGCAAATACATTAAAGGATAATAAAAATCAACCGTCTGCTATGCTTAATTCCCTTCAGCAAGAAGAACTCAAAATATGTAAGAGAGGCAAGAATATATGTTTTCTGTATACTTGCACACAAGCTCAGACTGTGTATGGGAAATTTAAGCTAAACTCTATCATCAGTTAATTAGTTTTAACTGGATTAATAGTGAAGATTTTGATTCCTCATAGCTCTTTCAGTGTAGAATTGAGCAGATAATTTCATAAGTTAAGAATTCACTGGCATTATTTATTCTGTCATATAACCTAAACAGTTAATTTCAACTGTAATGAATTAAAGCTCTATCTAATTTTGGATTTTGAGCATGTGTTATTCCTGCAACACATGAATCATTTCTCAATTAAATTTTAATATAACAGATATTATGTGATATACTATTATGTGATTATGGTTTCTTAGTAATAATTTTCATCTCAAAAGGTAATTTGCCATTTTAGGTTTTCTTTATTGGGGTATGCTTGACAGTTTGAATTGTCTACAAGTGACATGAAAAGTTATAAAACTGATTAAAATCACTGGTATCTTCATCTTTCTAATTTTTAATGCAATTTAGTTTTCCTCATTTTTATATGATAATGATTTGTTACAAGTGTAATGAAGCAGAATGTCCATTGCATTCTCTTTAATTAATATTATTTATTTTGTTGAATTTTGCCTGGGAAACTTTTCTTTTACAGAAATAAATATGAAAAGTAAGTCACAGCCATTTTTTCTTTCTACAGAAAATACTGGAAGACCAAAACCCTGGAATATAGATTTTGTGAAACAGGGTACACCAAAATAGAAATATAACTACCATGTTCTGGGGTAGAATTCAGAAAATTTTGTATGCCAAAAAAAATAGGTTATTTTTTGTTTTCATTTCATTTAATTCCAAAAGTACATGGAACTGCAGTCTAAATTGTATGGTCTTCCCCTGAGATTTTCTTCCACAACATATTTTCCTTTATTGCTGATGGCATTACCATCAGCAGAAAGCAGGTGTAGCTGACCATTAATGCAAAAAGGAAGATGAGCAGCAATGTGATATTGAAGAAACTTTATTTTCAGGTTTTCTACCATTGCCATTTTAAAGTTCTTCCATAAATCCCACAGAGATTCAAGCGCAGGATGTTCTGTCCTTTCAACCAGAATAATTTATTCATAGTTGGTATATAAAATACTCCTGCATGCAAAGATCCAAATGGGCTTTAGACCCTCTAAACGTGTGCTTTAATAGTTCTTTTACTGTAATCTCTTGTGGTACCTTCCAAGAGTTGATCACTTTGTCACAGCTGTTCTTTAATACCCATTCCTTGCCTTGAAACTATTTAAAAAAACATGATTGATCTAAAAA
Source organism: Onychostruthus taczanowskii (assembly GCF_017590055.1). Classification (NCBI taxonomy): domain Eukaryota; kingdom Metazoa; phylum Chordata; class Aves; order Passeriformes; family Passeridae; genus Onychostruthus; species Onychostruthus taczanowskii. Next base: position 7,113,818 of record NW_024504455.1, read on the forward strand.
AAAAAAAAAAAAAAAAAACCCCAACCAAAAAAAACCAAACCAAAAAACAAACAAACAAACAAAACTGCAGAAAACATACCATAAAGATAGTTTAGAGTTAATTAAATATTTTTACATAAGGTTAGAGTGTCCTTCTCCACCCACAATATCCATTAGCAATTGAGCATGAAAGAAAGTCCATGGAATAATCTTGTTATTTTTTAATGTTACCTTTTTTTGCTTTTTAGACTGTTATTATTCATTAATATAGGACAATAAGATCAACAGCAGCTGAAATGCCTTTTGGTATTTTGCAATTTTTTTTTTTTGACTGCAATTTTTTGACTTGCAATTTTTGGTACTGCAAATAAAATTTAGCCTTTATTTTCTTAGGTCAACAGCAATCAATGGTTAATTCAAAATTTAGGATAATCTCAGGGGGTAAGACGCTATGTTGGCAGAATTGGAAGCAAAATGTAATTTGAGAAAGGGAAAGTGGTTTTTGTTTGCTTGAAGGTTTTGAAAGTCTCCAAAGCATAATCTTTCTTTTTTCTTTTGTTCAAATGGCCTGAAAGTTTTCACACTCTTAGATTGTGGGTTTTTTTCAGTGGGACTCGGTGCCAGCTGAGATCTGCAGGGGGCAAGAAGGTGAGGACGTCTGGAAGGAGCATAGAATATATTTCCTGGTCCAATTTGACAACAATGCACTACCCCAGGTAAGAGAAAATCTCTGAACCTACACCCAGTAATGAGAAAATCCAGAGTGCTCATGAAATGGTTTGCTGCAAATTCAAGTTCCACTGACAGGATTCACAAAATAAAGTGATTTGAGGTAGGTGGACAAAACACACGCAACCAGGAAGAAATATTTGATTTCCCTAGTGCACCTTTGAAAGATAAGATAAATTTATAATATTATACTGAATATTTCCCAAGCAGACTCTAGGTTTCTGCTTGTATTTTTTTTTATGCTTTTGATATGCCTGTTTTTTGCCATTTTTCTTCTCTACATTGGCTTATGGAAGACTTCAGGGCTCTGCTGTGCTAAAGCAAAGTCCAGAAGGAGAAAAAGCCCTGTGCTGCACAGGGGTGAATAATCCCTGCCCCAGAGTGCTCCCAGAGGAAGACTGGGGTGTGCAGTAGGACAGAAAGGAGCAGGAGTTACCTTGGTGTGGTGGGGCTAAGACGAGACAGTGATAAAACCCAGAAAGTGCAGCAGAATTCTTGCTTTTCAATGCTTTTATGCTGAACTCTATGTGAGTAATTGGCATGACAATGTCTAATCATACCAACAGCACTTCAAGTTCTTTGTCTGAAAATCAGACTCTGAGATGTGCTGCTGGATGAATTCAGTGCATGGAACTTTCTTTTTTTCTTTCCTTATAAGCAGAGAGCTCTCTGATAAAAATACAATAAGGTGTTTAAAACAGACTGAAGATTGCTTGCTAAATGCAATAACATTTTCTTGGAATTCTTATGAATAAACTAATTTGCTTGAGTGTTCAAGCAAAATAACTATAAGGAGAAAACAACCACTGAATAACTATTTTATTGATATGAAAATCTGTGAAAATGCTTATTGGAACATCACTTTATTGTTTTTATATTTTGCTTGCCTGATGGTTTATCAAAGCAGTTTCTTTTTAAAAGTGATTTCTGGTGTATTCAATATTTAAAAATACTTGGTTGTTTTGCTGTTTTTCATTTGTGTAAATTTAATTTGACTTTTTTCTCCCAAAATCCAGTTTTGATTTATTTTTTTGGTTTTTATTTTTAATACGACAACAGATTCAATGGCTCTTATACTCTAGTCCAGGTTTCAAATTATTCCAATTAAATATAAAGGTGGAAAATATAATTTTCTTGCTATAATGCAGTTAATATTTTTCTGCCTGATAAATTAAAATCTTGTTTTCCCTAAAACAAAAAATGTCTCTGCTGTCTGCAGTACATATGACCTGTCACCAAAAGCATAACCAGAGCACATGCATTTTGTGCCTCCATCAGGGCAATGCTCCAAGAACCACTTTTTTTCTTTTTTGTTAGTGAGCACTATGAAAATACTGCTAATTATTGCTGACCCAGTCTGTGACACTGTGAATTCAGTCGTACAATTTGAAGCATAAACCAAGCAACAAGCTAATCCCTTGCTATATCATTATACATCCCTCACCCTCCTCCTCAGGAGGCTGGGGGAGAGGATTAAAGCCATGACACATTTGGAAGGGATTGAAATGACCTATGAACCTTGTAGTTAATCTCTGATGTCTGAGGATCAATGGAAAACCTCTCATAATTGGGATTTTTTAGCTAATTTCATTCGTGCTAACACACTATGCACAATATTTTCTGCTCTTTGACTCGGAAGAAAAAGGTTGGTGAGGAAAAATAGGCAAGAGAAGACAGTATATAAAACCAAAGGGTCAAACAATTGTGACTTTGGCTGCCCTGGCAAACAGTGGGTGTCATCAATAGCAAATGCTGCTAATCATTAATTTCCTTTGTCAGAAGACTAAATATTGGATTTTTCATTCGTCTTTCCACAGCTATTGTATAAACAACACAAAGCACTCTTGGGTTTTTTTACCCCCTGGTTTTAAAAGAGATCTGCTAATTAGATAATTTGTATCATTAGGGCAAGTCTGGAGATTTTTCTTTCCTTAAGGAAAAAAAGCCACAGGTCTCTTGCAATCTCTGCATCCTTGGAGACTCTTCAGGTTATTCCTTACCAATTTATCAGCTTTTCAAATGCTTAGAGCAGGGTTTGGATTTTTTTTTTTAAATTACCATTCAATTATAATTTTGTTCTGTCATCATGCTATTGCAAAATGACCTGTCATAGCATTGATTAGGAAGTCCTGAATGAAAATATAAAGCTTACTTTCTTCTTCTTTGAAAGGTATTTTGAGCCCCTGTGAGCCCTGGCTGATGTCTGGTAGCACTCTTTCTGATCAGAACTTCTTAATTTCACTAGGGGCACTTAAAAGATGCTCCAAACTCTTATTTTACTACACACTTTAATAGACACAATTTTACGTTTCTCATTTTGACTAATTTTGCCCTAAGATGGGGGATTAACCTCTTCCTGCTTCCTCTTTACTTCAGAGATTGCCTGCACCATCTTCAACAATTTTCTACTTGTCTAAAAAACTCACAACTTTAGTAGGAACAGAAAATCTTAATCAAATGCCTAAACAAGACTGCTTAACAAAATGTCTAGCAAATTCCTATCAATATTTTACTTCTTTTGGCTTGAAATAAGAATAAAATATAGCACAGCCTTGATGGAACCTTCTGAAGCTACCAGTGCTATGACCACCATGAGCATTTATTTAAAAAAAGAAACAAAACCAAAACCACAAGAAAAAAAAACAACAAAAACAGCCTATAAATTAAAAGACAAAAGACATTGATTATATTTAGAGTTTTTTCATCAGAAATATTCTCCCCTGCCATCTCATTCCTCTGCAGCTCTTTGTGTACTATCCAGCATTACTCTTGGTTCAAAACCAGGGCTTATTGACTTCATGGTAACAAATTAAATGACTGGCCTTCTGTGTTATACAGCTACAAAAAGGAAAATCAATTCTCCCTCAGACTTCATAATACACCTTCACCCTCCTTAGCTGGTTTTAGTGTGGGCATGTCTTTTAGCCCCTTGAAATATGTTCTTGGACAGTTGGGTTTGTTCTTCCCTAAGAATATCTATTTATATGTTATAGTGATTGTTTCAGATCCCATTATGGTGTTTCTCTTAGGCAAATATATTAAGAGAGCATTAAAGAACTGTCTCATCTCAAGGCTGTTATTGAACAAAAGGTTCTAATAGTGAAACCTCCCCAGGAAAAAATACAATAAAACAAATAAAATAGTTCTTCCATTTAATAAATTATTTTTTTAAAAAAGAGTTAGACAAAGTGGCATCCACATTCTCTTGTTTTGGATTTTTTTTTACAACTTCATTACTCACTTATATTGTTTTTTGATAGATTTGCTATTTATTGGCAGCAGAAGTATATTTTCAGTTCTTTTGCATAGGTTTAATCTTGTGATGGAAATAATATGTTTAAAACTAATAATCATTGCTGTTTCAAGAATAGCCTTAACCTTTTTAGCTTTGAATAAGTTTTGTTATTATTTTAATTTATAATAAATTTAAGTAGGTTTTGCATGAAGACAATACCAAAATTAATGTATATAATAAGATACTCCTTAGAAGAACAATGATTTAAATATGTTGCATTCAATATATTAGACAAGAATGCATTAAAAAATTCCATTACTCTCCTTTACAAATAAAGGCATCAATACAAATATGATGAATATAAATATGCATGATGTTAGAAAAATTTTACTAAAAGAAAAACCTGATAATGAAGGTAGATTTTCTTCCTAAACCAGATGAAGTTGCAGTTCCTTGATCTTACAATTGACTAATAAATAAACAATTGCATTTTAAATTTTCCACATCAGCTACACAATCTGAAAATAATTACCTGTTCTCTTCAGGGCTTGGCTAGAATCGGAACACATATTATATTAATTTAGTTTTTTTAATTTTTATTATATTTTCTATAACTCTGTTGTTCACTAAAATTACTATTCACTTCCTATGGAAAGAATAAAGGTTGTTTTCCTCTTACTTATTGATAAATAACCTTTTTTGTTTTGTTTTGTTTTGTTTTGTTTTGTTTTGTTTTGTTTTTTTGGGGGGGGGTTTATTGTTTTTGGGGTTTTTTTTGTTTGTTTGTTGTGGTTTTTTTGGGGGTTTTTTGTTTGTTTTTTGTTTTTTTGTTTTTTGTTTTATGCAGCTGCCTCCTCCGTGATGGGATCTGAGCACAGGTGAGCACAGGTATTTATAACCCTGAACACCAGTCCTAGAAAAGAGCTGACAGAAGGAGTTTCTTAAATATTTTTTTGATAGTGACAAGCCTGAAATGATATTTATACACTTTTCAAGAAGAGGGAAGGGAAGAGGGAAGGGAAGGGGGAAGGGAAGGGAAGGGAAGGGAAGGGAAGGGAAGGGAAGGGGAGAACAGAAGAGAAAGAAGAGAAGAGAAGAGAAGAGAAGAGAAGAGAAGAGTTTATTTGGAATATTTATTTATTCTGTTGTCACAACTTTTGCTGGTTACTTATTCCGTAGCTTGGGAAAATGAAGAAAAATGTTTTATCATAGGCAGCTTTTACAGCTTCTTTTAAACCACCTGGTGATTTGAAGACTCTTTAATCCAAATAAACTATAAGTGTGGATTTTGCAACTGTGGGACATGTTTGTACTACCTATTTGCAGGGAATTAATGTCTCCTTTCTATACAACCTCTGTAGAGAGGTGAAATCTAATTATCTCAGTTGCTTTCAATGGTGTCTCCCTTAACCCCATAAAGCTCCTCTCTACATCTTGCACAAATAACATGAATACCTTTTGTCACATTTGATGGGGAGCAGGAGTGCCTATTTCTCAGTAGAAACCAGACATTTTGTAGGCTCTGTCAGATTTTCTCCAAAATCTTTACAACATATAAGCATACACACACACAAAATTACAGTATTAAATTCTATTGTGTGAAACTTTTTTGCTTTTTTATCTGTCTCATTCTTAGCACTAAAGTCCTTGGTAACACAAATACTTGCAGATTTATTGCAAATGGTAAAGAAGAGTTGTGCACAAGCCCTTTATGTTTTCTCTGGCTTTTTAACTGTCTTTAGTTTTCTTTTCCCTGTGCCCTTTATTAACACTGACAATAAATGGAGGCAGAACCTTGTGATCAGTTTTTGCAATCCAACACAGTTCAAAAATGGGATTTGTTGCATACCTGTGGTAGCCTGGGACTTCAAACAAGCAAATAATTCTATGTTCTTCATCACTGCACTTTAACAGGGTGAGATTTTCTTTAATTAGTCAGAAGTGAGCATGGATGGAAAAATATTGTTTGATGTATACAGTCTTAATAGATGAGGTTGCTCAGTGTGCCACTTAATGGTTTTTTATCTGAGTCCAAGGATTTTTCACCTTTATTGCTTAAATCTTATCAGCTCCAGAGGTGAGCACTGAGGAAATGTGATACAGTGAATGAACCAGGGTGAGATACAGGCAAACTTGCAATTTTTATAATTCTGTTGGCTGCTAAAACTTGAAAGGTGGACCCTGAGTTTTCCTCCCTCAGATAATATCCAGGGAGCATCTCAGCACGAATTCTACCATAACACAAGACTACGTAAAGCTGGAATTGATGGAGAAATTTTATTTTGTTTAACAGGGAACAATTTCACCAGGTAAAACTTATTCTGAAGAGCTTAGATGCTATTTGAAATTGTTTCATGAATTGTGTTAAAATTTGCATGTCTATTTGTCACTCATTTTTATAATCTTGTAAAGACCTTACCTTCTGCCTCATGACAATAAAAAATTTAGTCTTTTTAATATTATATATATATATATATATATATATATATATATATACAATATATAATATTTTTATGAATATTTTCACCAATTCCTGTTGTTCCAGCTTCAGATAATTTATTGTTTGTGATTATTGTTTATAACAATACCTATCGAGGTGACTAAAGATTGAACTAGTGATTGCTTGTAGAAAATTCACCCCTACAAGTCCATGTCAACTTTCCAAAATGCACATATTTATTCATTTTTTCTTCATCCTCTATATCAAAACTAATCCATGAAATGCCGAGTTTCTAAATAACCATTTGGATTTACTTATGTAGTAATCTCACCAGCTTTGATGGCGAAGTTAGGCAGTTTTTTGGGGTTTTTTTAAACATAAATGTAAAATAGCTAAAATGTAATATCTTTAAATAAAGTTTAAACATGTGGACTTGGGTTCACTTTTTGAACTAATTTTATTTCTATGTATATATATGAAAATATATATATTTATCTTCCAGCTTATACACTTTCAGCACTTTAGTTTGAAGTACTTCATCCAATGCTGCAATTGAATTTGCAAACCCTACATAACTGAGCTTTGGATTTAGTAGCCAGATCTGATAAAATCTTCAACAGCATAAAAAAAAAGAAAATATAAATTCAATGAAATAACAGCTTAATCTTTGATTAAGACTTGGAAACAAGTTTTCAAAAATTGGAATAAAACACAAACCAATTTATGCTTTTCGAAGCACATGGTTTCTAAGGTATCATTTAAAATTATTTAAAAGCCCCAAATGGTCATTGGGACTTGAAGGAGGCAAAGGCCACTGGATTCTTCCTACAGGAAAAGCTTTAATGAACAATACTTCTTTGGTTTAGGGATAAAGTATTAACCACATGTGTAATTCTCGTATTGCTATTAATTTTACAAGAAATACACACCTGATACTTGTAACTTTTAGTGTTACTTTCAATAAATAAAAAGAAATTAAAAGAAATTTTCTTCTTTCCAGCAGATGACAATGGAAAGGTTTTTATTCATATTTCAACAGTTTCAGGTGAGGCAACAGTGCATTGGGACTCTTATGATTAATTTATTAAGAGCATATTTGAAATGAGAACTATGGAAGCCAGAATAAATATTTATTTCTTTTTTCTCTTTTTACTTTATTTTACCTAAATCACTTGGGGTTTTTTTTGCTAAATTAATTAATTAAATGAAAAAAAAACAATAAATAATAAGACCCTACTGTTAAATACTCTACCAGTTTCTGTGAAGTACTATTAGAAACCAATACTTTCTATTTTCTTTGTGAGATCAGGGGGAGCCTAACAAGCCTGTATTGCTTTTAAAAAATACAATTACATTTTGTGCTTTGTTTTAGTTTTTGTGGGGTTTGGTTTGGTTTTTTTGGGGCGGGGTGGGGTTGGTGGGTTATTTTTAATATTAAACCCTTTACAGAATTAGAAAAGCCTCTAAACAATCAATATTGGAAGAAAATTAATTTGTATGGATGTAGAGTTAATTGAATATTCTTACCATGCTTTGCTTTAATAAGTATTTTTCTGGTAATATATCAAGGAATATATAATGCACTTTACAGCTCAGCATGGATTTCCAACTTAATGACTTTCCTCTGGTTATGAGACCATCTACTTCAAAATGATTTGTTTAGAAATACAGTAATTCCTTGGGTTTAGCTCATTTTTGAATTAATATAGGGGTCCAAAGCACTATGAGATGCTTCAATTAAATATATAAGATGGGACTGAATGCTCCTCATGCTGTTTCCAGGTTATTCAGAGGCATTTACCAGGTAAGTCTTTTTATTCAGGCTGTTTTCAGAACAGAAATGTAACAACTGCTTTTCCCGGAACAACAATCCTCATATTGAGTTGGATAATCTTCTGCAGAAATTCATGTGGGATGAGACAGGAGCAGGAGTCTGCAGAGCACATCTAACTCCTGACCAAACCCAAAACATAAAAGTGCTGGAGGCTGAGTTCAACACCAATGAAAACCTGAATGGTGCCCACTTGAAAAAAAAAATACAGCACTCCTTGTTCAATCAGTTTCTAAGACATGAAGCTTCAATGGATGAAGAGTCAAATGTATCTTTAAAATGCGTACAGGCACGGAAAGGAGGGTTTGAGTACCAGCTCTGTGTTCCTCATCTGTATCTGAGCATCCATTGGGTTCTTCTTGCAGCTTGGCAGACTGGCCAGTGTTCTGCAGCATTCCCTCCTGGATGATCTCAAAAGAGATTGGGGTTCCCTAAAGTGTGTGTGCTAAAGGGGAAAGCAATTCTACATCCAGCTATCAAATCTGGAAGTTCAAATATGAGATTGTATCTGTACGACTGAACTTTGCTTTCTGTACCTTTATCTTTAAAAAAAAAAAAAAACCCAAAAAAACAAAACAAAACAAAACAAAAAAAAAAAACCAAAAAAAAAAACCACACAAAACTTTGAATGTTGTGCTTCCTGGCAGAGAAAGCAGGAGAACTGTCTTTGGTATAGAAAGGACAGGATAAACTGTTCCATTAAGCCCAGTTTTAGTGTTAATTCAGATGTGAAACATGCAGCTAAGTCTGATTTGATTATTTAAACACCCACTAATAAAGCAATGTCCTTACCTTGACCTCAACCAGGTAGAAAGTATTTGAAGACCCCAACCACTTCTGCAGCTGGGAGCCGCTCCTGCTACATGCAGAACTCCCTGAGTAGGGGATCTGAAGAGCACAGTGTGTTTTATGGGATTATCCATCTGCAGGAGAAGGCATCGTTAAACACTTGGAGCTTTCTTGCTGAAAGTACTAAGTGTGTGCAGAGACCATGATGTATCAACTCCTTCCATGAGATTTTAGTCAGAACAGTTGTATGTAATTAATACCCACTTCCTGATACATTTAAGAGCTCTGCTTTCAGAAGTACATACCTAAGAGAAATTTGCGAATTTGTCAATAAGGTTTTCTTCAGTTTGTCTTTAGCCTCCTTTTTTAGCATCCTTAAAATAGTTATCAGCTTTTATTTTCACACAGCAGTAGCTGTTAATCTTCTGGTTGCTAGCTTTCTTACTACATATTTAAAAAGTGAGATGATTAAAACAGAGGTTCCTTTCCTGTGGATAGCAGCAGGAGCAATCCTACACCATCATTACATGTGGATTCCCTTTTTATGTGCTTAAAGCTTTCTCTGGCACTACTGTCATGCATTTCACAGACTGATTCAGCCTTCCACGTTTGCCAAAAATGAGGCAATTAAAATGTTCTTGTGAACCAGTGGCACAAGCTTGCAGAGTCTGGAGCATTTGTGGCCTAGAAACCAGGGAGATGAGTTATTAATGAAATGAATCATTAGATAATAGTCTCCCATGAATTTTAAAAGGAGTTTTCTAAAGTTCTCGTGGGTAATAGGATGTGAAGTGACTTGTATTGACTTATAAAGAAAAATGCAAGGTGCTTTAGCAGAGAATTAGCTTAATAGGAGAATTAATTTTCTAAATACAGCTCTCCAGAGTTATTTTGCAATAACATTCTAGTCTAATTTCTGTTCTCACAGTTGATGTTGCTCTACAGAGCTGACACTCCTACCCTCACAACACTCTTATCGTCACAATGCAGCCTGAGTAGTGGTGCTGCAATTCACCAAAGTAAATTTTCCCTCAGCTTCGAAGTGGGGATCAAGCCTTGCTCATCTTAGTTCAATTACAGCAATTACTGAAACAAGTGGGCTGACTGCTGAGGCTTCTGATTTTACCTTCACATATGAAAAGTCTTGCATTCTGAAACACAAATAAAAAGAGTCATGGATCTCCTGAGGATCCATCCTCAGGAGAAAAATAAACAGGAATTAACTCTAGTGTAAAAATCACCTTCACTTCCTTTGTCTGGCAGGTAGCATTAGTCTTTGTTGGCAAAATTCATGTTTCATATGATGCAACAATTTCAGAATGCTACAGATAATAAAATTCAACACTCTCAACTAAAGTTTATTAGTAACAAGTCAAAATTTACTTGATAGTGTCACAGAACTGTACTACAGAGATGCTTTAGAGGAAGCAAAACTAAATGTGTACTTTATTCTGAAAACACCTAGGTGCTTTTTTGGTAGCATAAACTTCTTTCAATTCCACTGAGTTTTGACATCATATTGCACAAAATTTTCCAGAAACATTTTTCCTACTCCTTTCTAAGGAGTACTATGCATGTAGCATAGTACTGTATAATGAAAAAAGTTTTCTAAAAGAAAATGTCCACGCTTTGATTTTCTTTTCTGTTCAATTCAATTTCTTCTCATAGGTCTCAATCTTCTGAGGAAAAGTATTGTTCTCCATGGCGGATAAAGCAGTGCATATTTAATGAATAAGCCTATAAGGTCTTTATCTGGAAAACTGTGTTGTTCTAACCTGTAGCTTCTCCTTTATGTTTCAGTTTCCTAATTCAACTTTAGTTTCTATGGTGTCTTTCATAATGGAGATGAATTATTGACTTTAAAAGGCTAAATTAATGATTTGTTGAAGAAAAACATTTATTTTGGGGATTTATGGAATATCATTGGGTTTTACATTTAAGCTGCATCTTAGGAGAATAAATGTAGTTTGTGATCACAGGTAATTACAGAAGCCAGCAGAACACCAGAAACTGCCTTTTGCCCTCTCAGCTCTGAGAATCAAAATTTCCAACTCAAGGCAATGCACGAAAAATGGTTTTGCTGATGAATTTGAACAGAACTAGAGCAGAGTCCTGCAGCCAGTTAGGTTAATAAGAAAAAATGTTATTACATTTTTCCCCAGGGATGCCATTAATTTAACACTGGCAAGCTATCATTAGAGCTGTGTGCAATGACTAATTCTCCCTCAGGAGCTGCTCACATACGAGGCAAGGGGTTTCCCCTAAGTGTTCACAAGCCTGTGTGAATTATAGGTCAGACTTTCACTGCAAGTTCTAGGAAAAAGCTGCATGTGGATTGCTGCTTTTGCTTTCAGTGTTGCCACCTTTTAAACGCTTCAGAATTAAACCTTCAAGATAACTTGAAAGAAAGAATCAAGGACCTTTACATCTCCAAAAATGCTTACTCTTTCTTGTTCCATTCTTACTTATTCGCACTTGTCTACCTCTTAGATGACCCTTTCCACTTTTTCACTTTATTTTTTTTTTAGCCCAAAGACTAAGATTTTGTTTTTCAGCTGTATTACACTGCTCCTTTTCCACATATTGTCTATGAAATACATGCATACATGCAAAACTGATTTTTTAGAGATTCATCACAATAAAACCTCAAGTGCTGCAATTAGTAGATTAATTGCACTTGAGAAATCCAGAAAAGATTCAAGATATTTATTTTCAGAGGAAGGTCAAAAGAATCCAATGCTAACTGCTAAGTCCAAATTTCTTTAAAATAAAGAGAAAGGAAAAAAATCCCTAAGTTGCATAATTCACCTTGCATATCAGCAGCAAATAGTTGGAGGAGAAGAAAATAAAAATGAGCCTGTGGTCTAAAATGAGACCAGTTGCCTGAAAAAATGTATAATTTACTCTTTGCCCATTGTAAACAATCTGGTTTGTTGAAGTTAAACTGGTAATTATACAGCCATTTATTGGCAAAGTGGTTGAGGGAGAAAAAGATATTTGAAAGAACTATTTACTTTTTGGATGGGAGTTGCTTTTTGGTGTGGGGTTTGTTGTTGGTTTGGTTTGGGGTTTTGTTTGTTTGGGGGAGTTTTGTTTGGTTTTCTGTTAGTGTTTTGCTCTGTTGGGATGGTTTTGCAGTGTTGCTCTGTCTTATTCTGCATGAAAGCAGTGTCAAGGATGTGCCATAATAATTTGGGGGCAGGGTGTCAGATGTTAGTAGGAATGACTTTGCCTTACCTTGCTACTTTTCTACGTCACTTAGCAGTAAAAACAGCCACTATGCTCTCAGTCTCCAAATTATCTGACATTATTTTTTGGACTCTGATTGACAAAAAGTACATAATTGTTGTACATCAGCAGAAAAAAAGTACATAAGTACAGTATTTGCAGACTTTCAGTAGCCCTGATGCTGTGTTCCTTACTCATAATTCTGCACTGTGCTCTAGTCCTATTAATGCCTTTTAGATTTTCAGTGTGTGTAAAGGACACTGTTAACCATATATTAAGAACAGTCTAGATTACATCCAACTCTTCTTGAAAGAACAAGAGTAACACTTCCAGTGAGAAACTGCCAACACCAGAACAATTGGGGAAATAAAGCAAAACACAGATAGAGGAAGTGGAGAATTGCCAGTAGTTTCTGTATAGCCAGAACACACCTCTGATTATCATAAAAACTTTAGGCAATCTTTAACTCCTAAGCATGCTGGAGATAGCAATAATTCCTGAAAAGGCTAGCAAAATAGAAATTATTATTGATTTAACTGACACTAGATTTTTAATGCAACATGCCAAAATTACCACTAATGACAATATTCATCAACTTTAAAAAAAAAAACAAAAATCCCCTTTGAAAATATTCCCTTGAGTTTAGGTTACACTGAAAACTTGTTTTACAAAGATTTTTAGAACTTCTAACTTTTGATAGCATTTGACATTTATATTGCATTTCAGTTCTTCTGTCCACACAGTTGTGTTGCTTCTATGAAGATGCAACTTCAAAACATTTGCATTTTTAAAGCTATTTTTTGTAAAAAAAAAAAAAAAAAAAACAAAAACAAAACAAAACAACAACAAAAAACAAACAAACAAACAAAAAAATGGGAACTACAGGAACAGGACAGTAGAATAATTACATTATTAATATAAAAAGATTTTTTCTTCACTCCTACTAAGCTCATAAAATTATAAAGTAACCTCCTACTGTTAAATAGAGTGAGAAAGAAACCAGGTGTATATAAATGAATAATTGTAAGTGCATCTTTAATCTGCTGAATTATGTCTTCAAAGGGCAGTTTATCAAACAGTGATCTTTAATGTTTGGAGGGGGAATAAAAAAATATCTCTCTCATTAATCTCTTCCTTTCTGTCTTTACTTTTATACAAAATCCACTGTCATGTGCTTATAGAGTAGGCCAGGGACTACCATAAAATTTTTGTACCCAATATGCAATTTACTAATAAAACTGTAATTTTTTTGGTGGAACCTTCTACTTCTTCCATTCCTTTCAACAATAAGCATTTATGAATCTTGGATGCTCCTCTCCTCCTTAAGGGTGGGATGTCACAAGCAGAAATATTTTTGCCTTTATGTGTGAATAGACATGACAGCAAATATGTCTTTGAAAGAGCTGTAATCATAATGAAATAATATTTTTAAAAAATGTAACACATAAAACCAAAATTCTGTCCCCCTCTAAGTATACTTGAGGTACATAAAAACAATTGCAAAGCTAAGCCAGGACTATTCAATCATGGCTTTGAGCAATTAAAATTGTGCAGATTCTGAGTTTCACGCTTTCAGCACCAAGGGACAGACAGTCATTTCTCCTGAAAATTTATCCTACATCTAGTGGCAGTGCTGGACCATTTAATGTGGATATGGTACTCCCATGAAAGTAGCAAGATGGAGTTTAACAAAGTTCTAGAAATTCTGGATATGAGAGTAAGAATCCGGTAAAGTCTTGTGAAAAGCTTCTGGCAAATCTGTTGCAATACATAATATGTTTTATCTCTGCAAGTAGGAATTAGGAGCTAAGACTTGAAAAGCAATAATAGGAAGCATCATAAATCCAATCAAGAAAGGAGATAACACCATAACAAGCTGCTGAGGGAGCCAAAGAAGAGTTTTACTTGAACACTGTGCTAACATTTAGTCATTAATACATTGAAATCCCCACCTGTAGAACTCCTCATGTCACATAAACTCCTTCCCATAGAGGATGCACATCAAAATACTTGAGGATTTTCATAATCAGTATAATGAAATGGAAACAAAGGAAGCTGCAGCCATTGCTTAGATCTTTAGCTTGTTGCATGTGTGGGAAATGTTGATCCTTCCTGCTGGAAGTGTACAAAAGCAAGCAGCTGGCACACTGAGGCTGTGCTAGATGTGTGGATTTGCCACCTAGCACCCAGCTCAATACAGACTTGAAATAAATATCGTGACTCTGTGTGTGGATTGGCTTCTTGCACACCAGGCAAAACAGCCCATACTTAGGACAACAAATCCAGGTTGTGCTCTTGCCAGGATAACAGAGATGGATTTCTTTCTACTGTCAGAGAAGAAAGCACAGGTATTATTTAAACTAATATATGTCAAGGGGGACCCTTTCTCACCCCTGCCCCTCCAACCAAATTTCTCAAAGGAAACAAGTTCCAATTGCAAGTCACTTTGAATAATTTTGTATTATTCAAGTCTTTTGGATATTGTTATTCAAGTGAGCCCTTCTGTTGCTTGCATATCTTTCTGTAGAGTGACAGCTGCTTCTTGCAATTGTGTGATATTTTTTTTTCCTGAAAATAATCCAGGATGAAACAGCAAACCTTTTAATTAAAGCCCTGTTTAGCATAGTGAAAGAGAATGGCACATGTGAGAGCTGATTACCTGGGGGACTGAGAGCTCCAGAAGCAACACAAAATATGCCTAAAGAGAGAGTGGAGATTACTTGCTCTTTCCTCTGAAAAACGCAGACAGTTGAGAGAAATGGGAGTTCCCCATTTGAGAGATTTGGGATTTGAAGAGCTTGTGCACAACTGAATTCTGGAGGTGGCTGAACTGGTCTCTCTCAGCTCTGTACATTCTGGGCAGCTGGTGCTACTACTGTGTGCAGCCCTGCTCAAAAGAGGGAGGGGAGATGCTGCTTCAACCCCTTCTCCCTTCTCCAGCCTCCAGGCCCTGAAAAGGGAAATCTGCCTCCTGCCTGCCCCCAGGGCAATTCCCACAGGTGCTCCCAGGTCCCAGCATTTCCAAAGGATCACACTGAAGATTGGTGTCCTCACAGACCATGCTACTGCATTTCACCCGATCAAGACAATATCCATTTGCATCCACCTATCTGGAATGTCCTCATATTTATTTTCATGAATTGGAAATAGATTTTTATGGAAGGTTGATTTTGGGATGGTTTCAGCTGGTGTGCATATGATCAAAGCTGAGTGCAGGATTGTGTGGTGGATCATAAATACAAGTGAAAAAGGCAAAGAACACAGAAGTAATAGATCAGATTTTTTAAATCATCTGCTTTTTCCTGTGACACCATTGCTTTCTGTTGTGTCATGATTCTTCCTACATGATTTATTAGGAGATTTCAACCAGCATGAAGGATTTTATTATACTGAGCTGTTGTTAATAAAGGATCCTATAATCTATCTCTGTGTATTTAAAATAACTCTATAATTACATTTGATGAGAGATTGCTAAACATCTTTGTTCTGTAGAACTTTGGTCATTTGTCTTGAAAATACAAATTGACTCCCAGGGTACAGTATTGAAATGTAAGCACATCTGGGGAGCAAACTGAAAGGCTTAAGCTTCTTTGTTTAAAACAATTCTTCAGAAAGCAAAAAAAAGACTTGCCTAGTCAAGTCACAGATCAGTAATGGCATCTTTCTCTATTTTTAGAATCATGTATCGCTTGCCTGCAGTAGTTAATGTGATTCCTTATCTTGCTACCTTCTGAACCTCACAAACTTTGCATACTAAGATAATACTGGAATTCTAGTAAAGGTTTTTTTGTTGTTGAGTTTTTTTTGTTTTGTTTTGTTTTGGTTTGGTTTGGTTTTTTTGTTTGTTTGTTTGTTTGTTTTTGTTTGGTTTTTGGTTTTTTTTTGGTTTTTTTTCCTGAGGGAGGATGATGATGTGGGTAACTGTGCATTAAAAAGTTTATCATAAGCGGACTAACTGCCTGTGAAATATCACTGAGAGCACACTAACCAAATTGGGTTTTTTATAGGTAATACCTTGTGAAAACCTTGGTTCTAATGTGATCTGTAATTCCCCTATAGCCTGCCAATTTCCAGTCACAGGCAATGAAAGTGAACTGCTTGGTTCAGAGACAAACACTGCAGACCCAAAAATATTTTATCTTCATTTTAACCTTAATCCATTTAAATGGAATCTGCACTGTAATAGTAGCATTAAATCACACAAACAGGAATAGTGTTAACAACAGGACATTATCTTTTATTGAGGGCAAACAGCGGGGTTGCTGCTAATGAGGACATCACCAATTTATCAGCTAAAGGTCAATCTAAAAGGATTCCTGCCCTCTGCCTGTCCCCCGCCCCAATGTTTTTTTCACTCTGTGCTCTTCTGTCTGGAGCCTCGATCATTTTTATCAATCATACTGTGCTAGGACAGGAGACACCTTAATGCAAAATCTGCATAATGTTTACAAGAAGTACAGATTTGCTTAACTGGGAAATCCCGTTTTCCTCCTCCTATTTTAATATCCTGCCATTTTCCTTAAAGTTTCTGGTAAATCTTAATACAAAATAAACATTTGATGGTATGAATTCCTTGGTGACTGGCAGGTTTTACTGGAATAAAACTTACAAAAGGATTCACTATCCTTTATTTATTAGGTGGCTATCAAAGACAAGAGCTTCTTAATTCAATATTGAAAATTATTGCATTTGAATATGAAGGTGCATGTCTTCAAAAGGCTTCTTGATTGCAAAAATATGAAATAAGATATAATCATTCCTTACAGTAGTATTTTAAAGACTGGATCAATTATATCACAACCTATCCCACAGTAAAATCAAATTTAGATTTTATCATAAGAATTGAATTACTTTTCCCCTTCCCAAGCTTGTGCCATATATTGGCTATAACATGGTACCCAGAAAGACATTTTCTCTTTCTTTAGTGAAGCTGTCAAACTCACATGGCTCCTTTCCACAGGAGCTGCCTGGTGTGGTGTGGCTTTGCACTTGCCAAGGGATGAGACCTTGAGAATCAACTGAAAGAAACAGCGTGTTTTCCTGCGCCTTCCTGGGAAGATGCTACTCTGTTTGAAGCTCTGTATCAGCTACTTAGCTATAATTTCATTATCTCTACATATAAGGCATGTTATTGGTGATATTTGTACTTTTCCTAATTTTGTGGTTTGTTTTAATCCATTAAAAGCTCAAGTCTTTATCTTAATTCTTGTATCACTTTTTTTTTTTTTTCTTTGTCATTTCACCATACATGGATTAGTACCTTAGGGACAATTTTAAAATAATTTTGACAAGAATTTGCCCAAGCTAAATCTCCCCTTGTGTAGTTTGAGACTGTTTCCTCTCATCCTATTGCTGATTACCTGGGAGAAGAGACCAATTCTACCTGGCTAAAATCTCCTTTCAGGTAAAGAACAACAATGTCTTCCCTCCCTCCCCCCCAACCTCCTTGTCCCCAGGCAATGCTTTTACTGCTCCCATTTGAAAACAGTGCTGGATCTAAATTGACCTTTTTAAATGAAAAACAGAAGTTTAGCATTTACACACAGAAAATCCCAAAAGCTGGCAATCCACTACTTAGGACTGTTAATTCAAGTAAGGCCACACTTTTATGCACACTTGCACTGTTCTAGTGTTAAAATCCCTGTGCCTCAACGCCAGCACACCCCTGATGCCAGACTGAGTACAAGATCTGAGTTACCAGCTTCAAAGGAAACAAGAAAACAATAGTGATCATCATGACAAACACTAGCTCAGCATGTGTTGCTAAATTATTAGGTTTTTAAACTAATTTACTTAGTGGATACAACTAAACAGGTTAAAAATGGATGATATATTGATTTTGCTAATCTTGTGAGGAATCAATTTAACCTAGGCTGATGCTTCAGGTTTAAAACAATTTAAGAGCGTCTACATGGGAGTTTCACGCCACTTTAACTAAATCAATCTTAAACCAATCTAATTTGGCTTGGTATAATGTTGTGGACAGGAAACACTGAATAAAATGCTTAAATGTAGGAATAAATTGGTTCTAATCCCAAATTAATGATCAGACTCTGCATTTGGTTACTTGTCATGCTCCATTAAAATTAGTAGGATTGTGCTACATGTGGGAAAACAATCTTTAGCCAAAGCTTTGCTTTTTTAAAAGAGCACAGCTCTTTTTGAGGTGTTCATCCAGATAGCAGGTGATGGGTCAAGGCTTTATTTTTTTTCATGCAGATAGATATTCAGTTTAATGCTCCCACACTTCTAGGTGGGTGTGAGTAAATTCCACATGATGGTGAGGAAAGGGGGGAAGAGGGAAATAAAATATAATGTTTAAATTCTGATTGGGACAGACTTCTTGGCTCTTCCTTTAATCATTTATTAGACAGTCTATTTGGTTTCTCAAAAGTACTACAGTGATCCTAAATCTCCTTTTTTCCTATGATCTATCCTGAAGAATGCATCCATGCACAGACAGCTGTTATACAGCCTCCGCTTCAGTGCAGCTCGTACGCTGTCTCAACAGCTGGATGCAGCTCTGAGGTAACAACCCAGCACTGTGTGCCATTTAGTGAGCACCCTCCTCTTGGGATGAATTCACTGAAGCTTTGTCTCACCTTCTCTAGAAGAGACCTGAGGTCTAAGCCCAGCCTGGCTTAGATCTGAGCCCTTCAAATTCTGTTATTTCTTTTTAGCTACAAAAGAGTGGAGGAGGAACCTTACCTGCTCCTGCATAAGGGAAGGGCACTTCAGTGTAGTCTGGTGTCTAATCTAAAAATATGCATATATAGAACCCTACAATCATAGAATAGTTTATGTTGGAAAGGGCATTAAAAGTCATCTAGCCCCAGCATCCCAGCTATGGGCAGGGACACCTTCCTCTAGACCAGGCTGTCCAGAGCCCCATCCAACCCAGCCTTGAACACTGCCAGGGATGGGGCAGCCACAGCTTCTTCCCCATTCCAGTGCCTCACCACCCTCATGGTAATAATTTTTTCTTAATATCTAATCTAAATCTGCTCTTTGTCAATTTGAATCCATTCCCCCTTGCCCTGTCACTCCAGGCCCTTGGAGGGACTCCTTGGATAAAGTCTCCCTCCTCTTTCTTGTAGGCTCCCTTCAGGTACTGAAAGGCCACATGTGTGTGTGATGGATGAAGGCAGCTTCCAGGGAGTGAAGTAAAAAACGTCCTTTAGGATTTTTGGCACTAGGAAAATGTGTAATGTGGTACTCACTGCTGAATTTGTCCTCAGACATACGCCTGCCAATGAACAGAAGTATAGTTGAATACATACTTGCTCAAAAGCAGGACTCCAACATCTTAAACATGTTGGTGGTATTGTAGAAACTGTATGCACGGGATTCAGAGGTTTTTTTCCTTGTTCTTCCTTTTGTGCAAGTCCAGGAGCATAAGTGCTGCTTGCTAAATCTTAACGATAATAAAGATCAATAGACATGACTATATTTATTGCTGTTTGTAAACAAAAAATATTAAATGCTATCTCAGCTGCTGTAAAAAGTGTTGATGAGAACCATTTAACTCATAGCTATTGCTGATATTTTAATTCAGCGGTAGCACTGGGATGAGAGAAACATATATCTTTCTGAATTTACATCTGCAGCAAAATGAGAGCTACTGGAAATATGGTTTGAGAGCAAGTTTGCTGCTAGTTTACAATAGCAGAATCCTACTTTCACTAGATTAATAATGGGAAATATCTCCATTTAAAAATTCAGTCCTGTAGTTTATGGTTTGTCACAAATGCCAGAAAAATAGTATTGCAGATAAAACTCTATGCCACTGTACCTATAGGCAAAATATTACAGAATATATATGAGTGTAGCAAGCCTGGTTTTAACTTAACAGTTTTAGAAAATTTACTGTGGGAGGTCTAGTTGAGCATATTTCTCCTCTGAACCACCCAAAAATTGAAAAGGGCAAAAATCCTCAGTACTAGGGTGAGAAGGATGTGTTCCTTTTTTAGACTCCTTTTCAGTTCCCTCACAAAAAGGCATTTTCTTTGTTAGGAAATAACAGAAATTATTTGAAATCACATCATTACATCAGCCATATTTTTTCTGGTATATTTCCATATCTTGAAACCAAGTGTCATGCATTTTCTCAAACTGAAGAAAAGAACAACTTAAATCTTATCTTTCAAAAATGAAGGCCCAGTGAGAGGGAGAGAAATTTGCTGAAGTATTAGCAAGCATTCCAAACTTTTCAAGTCGTTTTGGTGGCACCAAAATGTTAACACATATGGGCAAATTGCCACTGTCAAAAACACACATGCTGCTTTCTTAAAATTAATTTAAAGTACATATTTTATGGGCCAGACTGTCAAACTGATTCTCTACTGGCTTTTATCCATATTCTAATATATACTTTGTTCCAGATCTCCACTCTTGCTGCAGATGGTCAAGCCTCAAAAGAGGCTTAGTTTGGCCAACAAGTGGCTTCACAATTTGTTTCTCCTTGCCTGAAGAGGCATGCAATTCAGCTCTGAAATGAATTCCTACTGACCACCATGTAAACCTATTTCATTTATTTGATTGGTTTTTTGAGTTTTTTTTTGTTTTTTTTTTTTTTTTTTTGGTTACCTCACACCTGCAAGCATCTAGGCTATGCCATGGGGAAAGTTTCTGTAGCTATTGATGCTGATAAAACTGAGTGTAAAATTACTTCTGCAAATTTGAGGTGCCATAAGCAAGGCCAGAAAGTTCAGCTGAGAATCAGACTCCTGGTTTGAGGCAGTTTGAGGCAGTCTCTCCTGGTTTGAGGGACTGGGCTGAGTTACCAGGGGTCTGCTTTCACTTCACCAGCTATGCTGGCTCTTTCAAGAGTGACAGAAGGCATTTTAAACCCCTTTTCTTGCAGCCAGATAAGCTAAGTTCACAGAAGATTATTTCCTGTACTTAAAGTCCCTAGTGTAAGATTTTTGCAACCATGCCTAGCTTCCTCAGGGACCTTATGCATGTCACATTCAGCAGCAGTAAGAACAGCTTTTTTGGTTTATTGGATTTGATCTCCCACTACTTTATAGTTCTGTTTGTCGTGCTAAAAGCTATAGCTTACAGTTTGTCAGATTTACACCCTTTTTCATTATTTAGTCAGGTGTATGTTCTGTTCTCATCAAGTATCAGTAGCTGTTTTGAAACATTTGTGGCTGTGCCATAAAAGAAGTCAAAGCTGCAATATTCCATGCTGCTGATGGAATGATTTCATTTCACACAGTTTCTTCAGTCCTAAGTCTAATTGGGTGGCAGCTGAACTCAGATGCTGGAAAACCATTCCAGCATTGTTTAACATAAATAGATTTTACCTCTTCTCCTTCTCCCCCTAAACAAAAGCCTAAAGTGTTGCTTTTTTTTTTTTTTTTTTTTTTTTTTTTTTTTTTTTTTTCCTACACAGAAAAGAGTAATTTTAGACCTTTTCTGAGGAGAGAAATTCCTGATATCTTTTTTTCCTTCCCTCGCACTGGACTCTAAAGCACAAGAGAAACAAAAAGGACTATGGCCTCTCCACACCTGCCCTGGAAGTGAAAGTATCTTTCATCTTCTGCCTGAGAAGTTTTAAACAGGTCTCTTCTCCCATCCCTGCCTGAGGCTGCTCCCTTAGCCACTGCCATCCCAGCTACTCTCAGCCAGCCAACATAAATTTCTCCAGCTGACACTGGTTTGTTCTGTAGCACAAGTGCCCACAGGAAACATAAACTGGAATCCCCTCTAACTTGTAATTTTAACTTCTCAACTGAATATCCTGCTCACTGGAGTAAGTGATGGAGTAAATTATGCAGCACAAAGCAGTTCTGGCTGGGGACTGTGCAGGGTATCACTTTCAGCCTCCTGTTGAAAAGCAAAGCCCTTTCATTGGGTATAAAAATCATCCCCTTAGATTCAAACTATCATTCCACTGGCTTTGGGGGAAAAAATACCCATTTTAGGCAAGCTTCATCTCTCTGCAGCTCTACGTCCTGCACATGATCCATTAGAAAAACGCAATTAAAAAATATAGCAGACTAGATGAAAGGATTGCCTCTGCCCTCCTTTCCAGTACAAGACTGCAGGGCAAAGGGGTTTTCCTGGAAACTGAATATATGAGTTTAATCTACTGAGGGAAAAGAAGGAATGTAATTGATATTTTCCATATTTTTCTACTGAATTCAGTGTGCTAATGCATTATCTGGTCCATTCCAAACACATCAGGGCTGTAGCTCATGTGCAAGTCAGCTGTGTGGTACATGTGCAATTTGCTCATAGTTTCCCAGATAGATTAGAGCCACTGCACACGAGCAAAAGCCTAGGGAACAGATCTGCACTTGCACAGCCATGTGATCTTTACATGCCTGTTGAGTATTGGGCTGAGATTTCTGGAACTAATTCCATCAGGGGTACAGCCTGTATATAAACCCAGAGGAAAATACAAAGTCTGGAACTCAAATAAAACTCCCAAAGAGAAAATAAATCACCAAACAAAAAAACCCCAAAAAGTCCAACAAAATAACAACAACAAAAAACCCCAAACTCCAGGAAAAAAATCAGATCTGCTGACCATGTTGCTTAAGGAAATTTGCACCTAGTAGACTGTCTTCTTTGAGTCCAATAGCTACATCCTGACCCTCTGCATTTCCTAAATTACTTATCTCAGGCCTGTGTCTCCAGCTAAGGAGTGTGGCATGAAAGGTTGTGGAGATGACAGAAGGTCATCTCCACAAGATTAAGAAAAAAGAGAAAAAAACCTCTCTGTGTCATTGAAATGGGGTTGCTGTTGCATTTGAGGAAAAGTTTGAAAGTATTATTTTGGATAGAGTTTAGCAATGAAGGGGAAAAACACCTCTTTCTTTAATGAACTAAAATTCTATGGTATTGTAAGAATTCTCATTCATGCCTAACAAGACTAAATGAAGGGAATCAGAAAAGAACTGGAGAACCAGAACAGTAGGAATATTTAAAATAATTTAATTTATTTCCAGCATGTGCAGCCTTTCATGTTTCAAACATATCACACATTTTAGAGTATTTTATTCTTCCATTAGAGAGCAACTGAATTGATATGTTCTGTTCATTTCTGGAACTGTAGTTATTTGAAACGAATACATTTCAACAGTATGACAACCTCTAAATGAGATAAAAAATAAATCAAATTTTGAAGGGTTGCCTTGGACACCTGCAGAGGCTGGATGATTAAGTGAAACTGGATGAATAACAGGTAGGGATTAATATACTCAAAAAAAATTTATATTTTTTTATGTTACGGAAAATTCCCTATCTGACCATGCAGGAGCCACTCTGGCAGTCACACCCACACCACCTGAGCTGGGTGACACAAAAATGGGCCCCTGAACAAAGGAACATCTGAGCTTTTATACCCTCACAGTCTAAGTGTACAAAAATCTGGGAGCAGTCGGCTTCAGCTGTGCCTCTCAGTATCCCTCTGTCCCCCTGCTCCGGACCCTTTCCTGTGCAAAGGGTTGGCAGTTCACAGCCTCTTTTCACAGGCCCCCACCCAGACCTGACCTGCAGCTTTCCTGCACCAAATATGCTCCTTTACAGCTCTCCCTTTATTTTAACTGAGCACACCTGCTAGCAGTTGTATTATTACAAATAACTATTCCAGAATGAAGGATAACAAGATTGTCATGGGGTGGAAATTATTATCAATGTAAAATCACAAAGGATTCTCAAATCAGTAACTATGAACTGATTGATTATTCACTACTTATCAAGCATTCAGCTCCATCCAACACACTGGCCTTAGCTGGGATATAAGTTCCTGGTCAGTGTGTCCTAAAGTGCCTCTCTGTCCCCAAAAACTGATACACTTAACCAATTATATTCACTCTAAAATGAGCACCTCTGTTTGGTTCACTTGACTCTGGAACCACTTATCTAAGTATAAATTCCTTTAGCAAGGCCTTTGCTACTGCTCCTGTGTCAGCCCTCCTTGTCAGAAAGGCTTCAGTCAGTCTGACAGCAGCTCTACTATCACCAGTAATTATTTGTACCCAGCCATAGATGGCACATCTGCAGAGTTTGTGAGCAGTTGCTGAAAAGGGAAGTAGGCCCACAGCCATCCTCCTAACTGAGATCACTCAGATATTTGGGAACTTCTGGCATGTCAGGTAACAGTTAATCTTTCTTTTTTTGGTGGCATAAGCTGTTAAATACTCTTTGGCAGAATTGGCTTTCCCCCAGTTGTTCATATTTCATCACTATTCTGAGTTGCCTCCCACTTTTCCCATTGTCTCTCTACCTCTGCTGAGCAGTCCTTCTCACACAGAGTCTTAGGCTCTGCCCAAGCTGATCTTTCACTCTGGCCACCCTCAGGGACACAGCAGCCCTCTCTAATTTGTCAAGATCTCTGACTCATTCCCCTCTCCCCAGATGTGCTGCACAAATCAGATACTGATTCTGTTCCTTGTGCGCTCAGCCTTGCTGAATGCTTGTGCCTCTGCTATCTGTCCTCGGCTCACCACAGAATTAAATTGGACCAAACCAGTTCAGACCAGTTCTGACTGGTTCAAACTGATTCCAACCAGCTACAACTGGTTCGGAGCAGTTCTAGCCAGCAGATCAGCTCGAGCTGTGTGCCTCTGGAAGGAGACCCAGGACAAAGAAATCGCTGGCAAATTATATCCTTACAACTTCTGCACCTGCCCCTCACACGCTCTTCACGTGTCTTGCATGTGCCTCTTGGCACAGTGGTAATTTTTTGCCTCAGGTCTTCTAACACCTTACTGGGGTCTTTCTCTGTGTCCGTGCAGGCTGGCCATTAATTGTAATTGATTAATTATCTTGTCAAGTTGAAGCTTC
This sequence comes from Onychostruthus taczanowskii, assembly GCF_017590055.1. Lineage (NCBI taxonomy): Eukaryota > Metazoa > Chordata > Aves > Passeriformes > Passeridae > Onychostruthus > Onychostruthus taczanowskii. Next base: position 7,138,847 of record NW_024504455.1, read on the forward strand.
TGCTGACAACTGTATCCTCCTTACACTCTGCTTTGTGGTTGTGGAGCACTTGCCCGCTGGCAGAGCACGGGAAACTAAAGGAGCCCCGGACTAAGGATGAATGTTACCTAGCAACAACAAAAACATCAGTGTGTTGTCAATATTCTTCTCATACTAAAGACAAAACACAGCTGCTAGAAAAACTACTAAGAAAATTATTCTATCTAAAAACATATCTAGATCTAAATTCTCAGCTTGCAGCCTGAGGTTTCAGCAAGCAAAGCTATTATATTCTGTATCACACACTATTATAACTATATAGCTCGTTCAACTTAAAACTGATTTATTCTAAACAACTGGTTTTTCTCAGCAATGTAATGAGACAGTCCTCGGGATCCAAATTCTCTGGTAAAATCATGTAATTTCTTAGTTCTCTCTGCATTAAAATCATGTACTTCCATATTCTGTTATCCCTCTAGTTTTCCTGTAACATATCAGGATATAACTTTTAAAAAAAACTAAAGCAGAATAGGATTGCTGCTGCAAAATGTAGCCTGGTTTATTGCACTTCCTTTTATTCCTGCAAGAACAGCAGGAGAGATGAAGGGAGAAAGAGATCAGATGGGGTAAAAAAAGAAGAAATGTTCTAAAATTAACCTTTTTTACTCAAATCCCACTCTCCCCGGGGCACACCTGCTGAATATTATGTCTGGAGGTAAGTATGCTTGGGAGCATAAAAATATTCCTGCAAAGAATACATTTAAAGTTTCAGAGACCACAAGGAGCTTTACTTAAATCACTTGTCAGAGACAGACCTCTGCAGATTTGACTGTTGAATTTTCCCCTTAGAATTGTGGTATTTATTTATGACACATGCTAGGTGGGTGCTGACTCTTACAGTTTAATATTTCCCTCCAATGATGTGTTGCTTCTATAATTAGAGCTCTTCTTTTGATGACTCCAAGCCGAATCTTCTTTTGTATCTTGTGTTTGTTTTCATTAGGTTTCCATGGAAATCCTGGGTTTGTAATTGATTTCTTTGAAATTCAGCATCTCTTTAAGTGGATGTGAAGCATTCTAGTCAGGATAGCTTCCACTACTCTATACAATGCTACCCTCTAGTTCTTTTACAGCACAATAGCACCTTCCTTTAAATCTTTGTGTAGGTATAACACACTAAAAATATCTAATACATCTGGAACAACTTTTTTTTGTATGCATATTCTTGCTGTTGGCTCAGAGGAGAAAAAAAAAATCACTCTACTTTGGTACTCCTACTTTTGGAAGAAATGGGGCTTTCCAAGAGGGTTTGTCATCAAAATTAGAACAAGAGTTGTTGAAAATGTTTTTTTGCTGTGGGAAGATGATATTTGCTGCTTGTCTTTCACTGTTGTAAGCTGTGTGGGGTGAAACACTTAAACACTGTTCAAATTCAGCCCCGGTATTTGGGGTGCTGAGCTGACCTGGCTACATTGCCTCCAGCCTCTCAGATCTAAATCAGGAATAGAAACAGGAACTGAAATAACCCACAAAGAAAGCCACCTTTTAATCCAGTTACAAAGTGTTTAACTTGAAAATACAGTACACTGTTGATCTAATAAACTACCCATGGGGTAGTTAAGACAGTGATTTCACCTGACGAATATCCAGGTATTTTAGCATATCACATAGTTTCTCCTTTTGTACTTCAGACATTGAAACCTATGATTGAAATCACCCTCTACCCTTTGGCCAAGATTCCCTAAAAACAAGGTTGTCACTGATTCTTTTACCTGTTTGTCTCCCTGCTCTGGACGTACCAACACAGTGCAGATGCTGTGTGCCATGTAAGTGCCTAACCCCCTTTGTCAGAAAATCCTTGTTCCTTTGTAGATCAGAAAACTGAATGAGTGGAGAGAATGTCAGATAAAATATCTGGGCTTTTTCAAGTTTCAAGAATAACACTGGGATTAATATGGGATTTCTACAGTTTCTTACCTTCATTCCACAGTCCGGGACCCTCTCTGTTGTCATACAAAGCATTTAAAATGCATGGTCACCCTTACCACAAGCATTGAAGACATCTCTTGTTCAAATTATTTCATAGCAACAATGGTGAAACACAGTCTGACTACCTTTCACATGACAGAAGTTACCTGGAATATTAATTACTTGCAGAAATGTAGCAAAGTGGAATGAGACAGAAATCTGTTATTTAATTTTTGAGAACATCTGCATAATGTCAAAAATTGAGATTTCAAATTTTTTAAGCTTGGGAAAAGTCTAATTCTGTGATCTGAAATGCCACTGTTTAATAGTTGAGCCAGTTTTAACCAGCAATGCTTACTACTTTTTTCTTGTTTATATACTTACATGTTAATCACAACATTCCCCAAAAAACAAAGCAGTTTGGGGTATTTTTCATTATAAAAGTACAAAAGAATTTAACTGTGTTATGAAATGTATTAATAATAATGTCACTGAAATCATTAATAATAGCATACAGGTAATCTTCTAAAGATGCAAAATTTGGTTCAAAACTTTACCTGAAGCTTATGCAATCTATGTAAATCTCCTGGGACATACAGCATTTTATAGGAATCTGTTCATGTGGATCCTGTGTATCCAGCTGCCCAGAAAGACAAAAAATCCCCATTTTCTCAATAGTATTTCAATGTTCAGGCTCCAGAGCCATCAGGAGCTTTAAGCTACAGAACACTGCAAAAGTAGCATGAGTGAAATGAATAAAGGGTGAGCATTTAAGAAGGAAAAAAAAAAAAAAGAGCTTTAAATTCAGGTAAGAGTTTGGTGTGCATTGGTCTTCTCAGTTCTAAGTGAGAATTAATCTAGTACTTGGTAATGAATTTTAGAATGAATGGACTGTCTCAGATGTCCATTTTGATAATTTATCAAAAATGACAACGTCTGTTTTTTTCTTCTCATTTTTTTATTCCTAATGTTCAGAAATCTGGCCTTATTGAAGCTAAAGCATGTAAAAAATACTAATGCTTTGGTTCCATCCATCCTTGGTTGTCATTTCAGCACGGGAGGATTGTACTGGAAAACATCAATCAGTTCACAAAAAGAAAGATCTCAAGTTATAAAAAAAAAAAATAGGAGAAAGATTTGGGATTTGTTTTCTTTTTTTTTTTTTTGTCTTTTTTTTTTTCTTTTTAACATAGAATGGACATCTGGCAAGCTGAAAACCTTGTTTATCTGCATATGTCTCTTGTCTTTCGACAGACAGCAGTGCAGGATATGTGCAGAAGTGCTAATGATGGCAGGGCCACCTGCAGGAGCTGCAATGTGTCTTGGATTTGATTCTCCAAAATTTCCAGGATGACCGAAGTTCACAAATGTGTAAGAAAAAATCTCAAGAGGTCAGTCTGAGAGGTGTGTTGGTGTGATTTCAAATTTATCTGACAAGTCACCATTTTGAATGCATGCTGCCTTACTTTTCACAAAGTCAATACAAAACAGCACCTCCTGAAGCAGGAAAAAGAGAAAATGGACTCCCAAGCAGAACTTGTGTCTTTCAGCTACTGATACCTGACTTGGTGAGTGAAGACAGATCTTAATGTGTTTTTATAGGGAAGTAATTTTTGTCTAGTGTACCAAAGGATTAAGGGATGTGCTTGCAAAGCTGACAATTTTTAAAATCCATTTTTAAAATCTGCCAACCCAAAGAAGAGCAGAAGAGTGAGGAAGGTGATGGAGCATGGTCTCTAGACAGCATGGGTATCCTAATGGCTCCTCCTCCCTGGAAGAGGAGGCTCCCTCACTTCATTTTATACCTTGCTCTCAATTCCATTTTACATCTTTAAATTTTTGGTAGCAGTCCTGCCCCATTTTTTCCTCTGCATCTGATGCACCCTTCACCCTTACTATAAACTGATTTATTCATTCTGCATTAGTGAAAAAAAACAGTCTAATTTTCAAACAATTTTTTGCAATCTTACGTGATGCAAATCAGCTTGGGAAGAACTCTGGCAAGGGATGTGGATGAGCACTAGCCCGAGCAAGAACAAAAGAGGAGGGGAGGAGCCAGTAGCAGCAGTAAGCCATCAAATGGCTCCCCATTGCCTTGTGTCTTTTACCATTAGGCCAGGAATAATTTTCAGGAAAAACATTTTGAAATCATTTGTAAGAATCAGACATCAGTGGCTTTTGCAGCAAACGCAGCTCAAGAACCTCTGTGACCGCCAAAAGGATGCACATTTCTCCTTCTCAGTAATTCTCCTCATCAGTAATCCAGCTCCACAGCTCAGCTTGCAGGGGGCTCCAGAGGTGGAAATGTGTTGAAAACTGCTCACGTCTGATTTTGAAAATGTCTAAAGCTGATCCCACAAAAAGTGATCTTACTGATACACCTCATCTTGCTGGAAAGATTATTAAAGTGCAGCCTTTTTTGATTTTTATTTACCATCTCTGAAATATTTTGGAGCACTTTCTATTGAGAAATGCTGAGTCCAGCAGCCAGGAGGGTGACAATTCAGGGAAGGTGTGGGGACATAAAGTAAAAATGCTGCATGACAACAATGGGAAAAACATGAGAAACATCCCAGTGGGCCCCAAGAGAAGGAGGGGGAGGTGAGGAGGAGGTGATCAGGTCCCAGAGCAGGGGTTATCTGACAGCCCCTCCAGAGACCATGGCTGAGCAGGTATCCCCACTGCACCCACGCTGGAGCAGGGTGAGAAGGGGAAGGAGTGGCAGAGAGGAGCTGCCATGGACTGACCACGGCCCCCATTCCCCATCCTCCCAACAGCACTCACAGTGAGACAGGCTGAGGAATCAGCAATGAAGGAGTGTAGGTGAGGCTGGGAGAAAGTGGTGGAGGAGTTTTAATTTTGTCTTTGTTTCTCCCCATCCAAATCTTTTTTAACCACCAATAAAGTAAATAATTTTTCCTCAAGCCAAGTCTGCCTTGTTTGTGACAGTGATCTCCCTGCCTTCACCTTGACCCATGAGCTTGCCAGCATTATTTCCCCTCGCCTTGTCCTGTTGAGGACTGGGGGGAGAAAGTGACTGGCTGGGCATCAGGCAGCTGGCCAAGGTTAACCCACCACCACCAGGGAAACAATTTGTAAGTCTAATTATAATAAATGATAGTGCCTAGCTATAGGAAAGAGCTAGAATAACTTGCAGGTGTGAGGAAGAGCACCAAGCATCACCGTCACAAGATCTAAAGAAAGCTTGCAGAGCCCAGAGAAAACAGCAATATGAAAGAGTGAGTGTAGCTTAGTTCTGCTCTCACAAACTTTCTGAATCTGGATTGTAAATAGATGTCTTTGGTGTTCAGACACTGAGCTTTCTCCCACACCCCTAAAAGGGACAAACATTGTCCTGACTGGCCTGGGCTGCTTTTCCTTGTCTGAGTGCCCTGCTTTAGGAAACAACAACCACACATAACAATGCTTCCAACATTTGTTGGGCACTTGTTTTTTATGTTCTTCCTCATGAGTGCTTTTCATAGCTCTGCTTTCTCGTACACCTAATGGACCCTTATACTGTCTGTTGACCCTGCAACCCTAACAACTTCTGAAAATCATTAGTTTTAAAAGGAAAATACATAAAGCAGAAAATAATGGAGCCTTTTGTTACAGGATTGCTTGTGTTTCTAAACGATGCTGAATGTCCCTTGGAACTAAACGGCATTGCATCCTCACCTGTAGTATCACACAGATTAACACACATGGAAAATTACATCTTCCTGCAGCAATTCTTCTGTTAAAATACAATTTGTATAGTCAATAGCATTTTCTTCAGTACCTGTTAAAGATTTTTTTTTAAAGCTAATGGCTCTACATTAACATTTATTGAGAATTGAGGTAGTGTATCTTACTACCTCAATTCTTCTCTACAACTGAAGTAGTGTTTTCAGAGACAAACAAAAACCCATGAATTGTCTAGTTTGACTCACAACTGTGCTTTTAATAGTAGGTGTTTGCAGGGCAGTCCACCTTTTGAAAAAGCTTTTTGTCTTGGCTTGAATTTTTATTTGAAGAAACAACAACAACAACAACAACAACAACAACAACAAGCCAAAACAAAACAAACACGGCAATAATAAAGTACTAATTGATGGTTCAGAAACTCAGGACACAATCTAAGTAGTAAATAATTTCTTAGATAGGCATGTAAGAACAGAAGACCAAGACTAACATCTATGGAATGAGTTAAATTACTTCAGAGAATGTTAAGCCCCTACCAGCAAAGCAGACAGAAGAACACCCTGGCTGTGCAGACTGGTCATGAGTGATGATTCCTGCCCTCGTGGAGCTCTAGTGAAATCAACAGTTTGGGAGCTGGTGGCAGTGGATTTTATTTCAGTCACATCCTGAGGAGTGATTGAGAAATTGTCTGAGACTAGTTATTGTACTAAAATATGTTGATGTTGTGTTCTTTGGCAGGAGAGAAACTAATTAGAGTTACAGAGCACCAGGAGCATCATCTTTCCCAGTCCCATGGCAGAATTTTATTACTCGTGCTAGTGGCAAAAACCTGATTTCCTGCAGACAGATGGAGCTGGGAGTTACTGAAACCCTTTAAGACCCCCAAAGAAAGAGCAATACAGCCTCTCTCTGGTCTTGTCTTGTTCTCTTTGCTTTCTGTTGTTTACTTTGCTAATTTGCCTGAAGCTGTTTGTTCTGGTTGGTTTGTATTTGCTTTAGAGGATGTTGCTTATCACAGATTGTATCTTGTGTTTGCCTTTTAAACTCAAACACGTGCTACCTTCATAGTTAAAAGCTGTCTGCAGTACCAAAAGCTCAGGCAATTCACCCTGATTTAAAAAAAAAAAAAAAAAAAAAAAATTCCCTTAGATTATGCTTGAAATGAAATGCAACAATTTGCAGAGTTTAACGTTGACAGGTGAGCTCTAATGATGCTGGATGTTTGTCTGTGGTCTCTCTAGGCAGTATTAACATATAGCTAAGGTGATGTACAGCAAAGGGAACATGGAATTTCCACTGTTTCAGGAGCTGAGCTGAGAGGGCAAATCCTGCTCATCACACAGGGGTTGAACTGCTCCTTGCTCCTGCTTTTAGAAGCACAAAAAAAAAAAAAAAAAAAGACCCCAAAAAAACTCCCAGAGCTTTTAGGCACACAAAATCATTTTATGTGAACTTCAGGCCCTTTTGACTTCTTTAAATTTCCAAAGAGAGCAGAAGAGACAGGCAGCGAGCTTCCAATGCTAAACGGATAAAACGCCAGGAAGCAAATCGCTCCATTCGCTGGCTTGGCTGGCACAGACACCTACCACACATAAAAAGCAGAAAAAACCTGCGGCATCGCTAAAAGCAGAAACATTCCTCAGACCGGTATTTTAAATGAAATAATTCTACCGAGGGACAGCAATTCGCGGCGGGGCGGGCCTGAGGGGGCTCAGCGGGTCCGCCAGGTGGCGCTGTGCGCTCGCGCCGGCGGCGCCGCGGGAGAGGGAGGAAAACGCGGGATGGAGCCGGGCGGGAAGCCCGGGATGGAGCCGGGCGGGAATACCGGGATGAATCACAGTGGGAAACCCGAGATGGATCTGGGCGGGAATACCGGGGTGGATCCGGGCGGGAATACCCTGGGTAGATCCCCGTGGGAAGCCCGGGGTGGATCCGGGCGCGGGTCCACGTGGGAGCGGGTGGGAATCTCGGGAGGGATTCACCCTCTGGAGCCTTTCTTGGGCGCTGTTTGTAACGCCCACCTAGTTAGGAAAGTGTGTGCAATTCCTCTTTAGTTTCCATTGAAGCTGTCCTGTGCTTCCTGCTTCCTTCTCTTCACCCTGGGAAGTAAGCCTTTAATTGGCAGATCACTTACTGCTTTCTCTTACAAATACAGTATAGATAGATAGATAGATAGATAGATAGATAGATAGATAGATAGACAGACACATACATGTATATGTGTGTATATATACACACATGTTTGTAGATATATATGTGTGTGTGTATATACATATATATATACATATATATATATATACACACACACACACATGGATTGTGTATCTGTTCTTTATCTCCTTCTGCAGATGTGCCTGTACAAATCAAACGAATATTGCTATATGTAATTATAATGTAATTATAAGCACACTCACGCACAACTAATTGTGGTTTTTACCATGACATAAATGGTGAATGAAAGGTGAAACAGCTTTTGGCTTCTGAAGAACATGGGTAAACTTCATTATTTCTGTATCTCAGTTGAGTGTTGGAGTAAACCTGACTTAGCACAGACCAGCTGCCCACAATGAAAGTCTGCTCATCTGGGATGGGTTGTAGAAGGTGGCTCACACAGCCAAAACTGTAGATAGAATTGAAGCACAGTGGTTGGGTATACAGTTTTATTCTGTTCAAACTTTCATCTCTCAGTAACCTTGCCCAGCTAAGCAGTACCAGAATTGTGTTTCTTGCATAAGGAATAATTTTATTGCTGAGAGGGTACTAGAAGTAATAAGAGTAATAAATTATGATTTGATGGTGGTTTGTTTGTTTAGTGGTGTTTCTTTGTCTAGTTGTTTGTTTTTGTTAAGTGTACCTCATCATGTAAACACCACTTATCTGATTTCTTTTGATTTCATATTGCTCTTTTTTATTTTTTAAGAGAGAGTTATGAAGATTCCTTTATGAACTACTTGTACTGGATTTTTTTTTTTAGAGAGATACAGATTAGTCAGATTTGTTACCTAATTTAATACCTCCCAAATGAATTGGGTGAATGTCATAGCAAGTAATGCAGAAGGGAAAATGGATTGGCCCACAAATCCACTAAAAGAAAAGGTAATGAGAGATTAATTTAACCTGGGGTATTGTATGAGTGTGGTTGTGGGGATAGAAAGCACAGCTCAGAAACACAGCTAGAAAACTGGTGTTCAAAAGGGACTGTTCCTACTTAAGGCAAAGTTTAATCCCTTAACAAGACACTTGAAAATATTTCTAAGAAACAGATAATCAGATATAAAAACTAAAAACATGTCAAGTTTTCAGTGGCAAACAGAATGGGCATTTTTCATCACTGAAAATAAAATTAGGCTTCCCACAAAGGGTAGATTATGCACAGCACAGATTTTGTTATGTTTGCTTTTAAATATTAAGATAAAGTTTATTGTGTGTTAGAAACAGTAATGTTTCTGAAAATACAAATTTTATTCCCTATCTCCCTCATCCCTCGGCTCCTAAAATCAGTGTAATGTGAAAAAAAGAAAGAAAATAGTGCACTTCTTCTCATTCTTCTTTTCTCACCTCTATTTCTGTTACACACTCAGATAGAATTTCTTACAGAAATCCCACCCAGAAAGAAGCTGTGAAAGTAAATTTATGTAATGGAATTTTGATAATAAAAAGTGATGGTCTATATTATATAATTTTTATCAAGGAGCTTTTAAACTTTAAATTCCATGCTATCACATCCCTCTTGAGAGGCAGAAAGGAGACTTTGAGTTCAGAGAAATTTCAATGAGTGAACTACTACTACTCCTTCTACTACTACTACTACAACTACTACTACTACTACTACTACATGGAAACCAGTTCCTGGCTGAAATAATATCCAGAAATCACTTGAGAGGCAGTTGCAAATTCTGCAAGATACCTGTGGTATTCTTATCATGCTCTAGTATTGAAAGATGCTGGGAAAAAACAACACTGAGTGCATGAAATATGAATTTGTGGTTATTGAACAGTCAGTCATGTCAGCTTTGTGCTGTGGTTTGATCAGCATAAAGCAAGGAAATCTTGCAAAATATCATGGAGATCTGATAAGGACTGTAATTTTAGATTTACATCCTTATTTTTAAAATGAAACTGGATAGCATCCCCTATGTGTTCTTATATATGTATTTTATAGAACATAGGTTGGTGTTTCAGCCCTTTCAGTGTCTGTCTTTTAGCCATGATGTGTTTTTGTATAGAATTATATTTGGCAAATCAGTTTTGCACAGAAGAAAATCTGATTGTATGATGAGGAAGCTGTCCTGAGTTCAATCCTGTAAGTGGTTTCAACAGGCTTGCCTATTTTCAGCTCCATCTCAATTTATCTTTTTCATTTTTCTCCACAAACGTCTTTCAACCTTTAGTTTGAAGAGGCATCTTTGAATGACAAGGCAAGAAGTCTGCCAAACAGTGGGAAATAATGGTGAATATATATTTTTTAACAAGGGCAGAACACTATTCTGGAAAATATGGTGTTCAAAGACTGGTTATATTATACCTTTGTATTACTTTTGGATAGTTCATACTATTGTATGAAATGCCTTGCTGAAAAAAATCTTAGCTGTTTTCAATCTTCATTCCTTTAATGGGAAAAAAAAAATAAAGTGAGAAAATTGCATGTCTCTGTTAAGCAGAAGGAAGGGTTATCCCAGAACTTTACATTTATCATCTGATCATGTGAACACCTTGTTTAGTGCAGGAATAAACAGAATCACGTTAAATTTGTTGTGAGCTTGAGCCTCTGACAGTACTCATTTTATCAACAAAGACAAATGAAGGAGCAGAAATTGTAGCACAGCCTCTACTGTTTCATCATTTTCAACCTCAAATACAATCATTCAATGCTGATAGATTTTTCTCCTTCCTTCTCCCACTAATACTAAGCTGTCAGAATCCCTCTTGATATGGTGCAGAGTCCCAGTAGCAGTGATTAAGAGAGAAGGAATTAAAATTTTTAATCTCTCTCAATGAATACCATATTTTCAGAGAAGGAGCTCTGAAATATCGTCTTTCTTGTTGCAGATCCCATTTCATTAGAAAGAGGTGCAAGTAAATAGTAGAGTGGTTTGACATTAAGTTTGTTTGGAAACCAGTGATTAGTGTTATCACACATACTCTTGTAAGACTGAATACTGGAAAGAGAGGAAATTTATTTATCAGTGGAGGTTGATTGTTTACAGAGAGGTCCACCAAAAATACCCTGTAGAAAGGTAGACACACTTAGATAGTGCCAATAATTCATTTTATTGGTCATAACTGCATTGACATATTGGTCAAATGACCCCAAGGAATTATCTAAGGTACAGAACAGCTCCTTACCATAAAAGGTCATAATCTGACCTGACACTCTAAAGGTTAAATTTTATTTTTTTTTAAATTTTCCTATGAAATAACTATTTGGACTAATTTTTAAAAATTAATTATTTGCTAAAGGGAAAAATTGATTGAAAAATCTTGTGGATAAAATGTTCACAGCTTGCCAGATCAAAATATGTCAGTTCAAAATTTCACTATCCAAAAAGGTCTTAAATATTGGTATTTAGTTGCATAGGGTCAGATCACATTCAAGATGAGACAAATTAAATTAGGCAAGGCAGATTTCAAAAATATTTGTTTATCCTTGCAAAACAGGATATGAGTACCCATACAGACTGCTCATGTCTTGTATGAAATGAGGAAGACAGAATCCAAGGATAATATGTATATAAACAAAAAAGAACTTAAAGAAATGTAAAATATGAAAAGCACGATAAAATGAGTTTGAAAGATTGCAACCTTTGCAGATGGAAAGGAAGGATGAAGTGATCATCCACTGGCAAAGACTGCATAAGATACTATGTTTCACAAATTCTGACTAAACAATACAAGAAGCATGATGGTGTACAATCTAATTAGCCGTATTAAAAATATTTAGAATAATTTTTTTCTTTGGAAGCTGAAGAGCATGGTAGTAAAAGTACCCATAAATTACGTTTTTTTCATAGTCTGTTTAACTAAGTTAAAAAATGACCTGTAGCTCTTTTCAGAGAGCTAATTAGTCTTAATTTTTATAAAGCTTTATATTCATAAAGCTTAAACTCTTGTTTCATGGCAGACTCTAGAAATATGGCCAAGCACAGACTGGAGCACGAGAGCCCTGCCAAGCTTTGCTGAACCTGTTTCAAGGAAGACAACTGAAGTTACTGAAACTTTGCTGTAAGAACTTGCAGAGGTGAAGCACATTAGTGGTGACATTCACCTGCCAGCCTGGACGGCTCGTGAGGCTGCACACCTCATAAATCCTTTTAAAGCCCCGTTTTGGGAGTTTAAGTGTGACTTAAGTAATGTGTAGGCCAAGAGCGGGGGTGTGAATTTTGCTTTAATGACTTGCATGTCATTAGAGTTAGACTGGTATGAGAAGAGTAGAGAATAGCTCAGAAGACCCTGTGCCACTGAAGCTCTGTGCTATTTAACTATGTTATTTTGCTGACCACCTATATTAAAATAAATTGATTTCCTCTCCACAGGATGTAACAGATATACAAACATATCTAAAGTGTACTTATAACATCAGAAGACTCTTCAGATTTTGGATTTCATTATTAACTCAGAGCATAAATTGACTTTGAATGTGAATAAAATTTCCATTTTCAATAGCCTTTATGGATTTTCATCATTAAAAAATTAGTGTTCTTACATACTTCTTGCATGTTAGGGCAACCTTTTGTTAAAACTCCGGACCAGCAGCAGCCTCACCTCAGAAAGCTGGATCCTCAGCTTCTGAAATTACTTAATAACAGAATTTATTGTGCATTTTACTAATTGACATCAGCCTAGGATTTCCAAGGTGCAATAACAGGGATTAAAAAAAAGCATATATACTTTCATTATATATATATATATTTTTTTTTTTTTAAAGTCTGTAGAAGAGAAGATTGAGAGGGGATCTCATCAAGGCATATGAATGTCACTCAAAGGTGGTTGCCAAGAGGATGGTGCCAGACTCTATCCAGTCATGTCCAAAAACAGGATGAGGGGCAATGGCATGAAATAAAACAGAAGAAGTTTCACCACAACAAGAGGAAGAACTTTTTTACATAAAGGGTGGCAGAGGGAACAAACTGGGGCTCTGGAAGAAGCAGCCCAAGGAGGTCATGGATTCTCCCTCTCTGGAGACATTCAAATGTACCTGGACACATTCCTCTGTCACCTCCTCTGAATGACCCTGCCTTGGCAGAGGGGTTGGACCAAATGATCTCCAAAGACTCCTCTCAACCCTATAAATTCCATGATTCATGCAAAGCAATGTTGTTAAAGAAGCAGGAGTAGAAACAGGAGGTACCTTAGGTCGCAGAAACAATGAAATGAAACAGGTGAATTTACTAGACCTCAAGCCCCAGCATGATATTCCTTTAATTGTGGCTGACAATTTTGTCTAATGCTATGCTGGTCATTACTACAATGGGAAAGTATTCTCTTAATCTTTCTGAGGCAAGCCTTGGGGAAAAAGAGATGAAAGCCTGAGTGTCAAACTGAGTAAGGAATCAAAGATATTGCTTCTTCTGAAAAGAATAATGAAGTGTTTCAAGATGCAAGTTTATCAGGTTTTGTTGAAATGTAAAGGGGCAGAACTGTCTTTTCTCATCTGGGATGGGCTTCTTAAAGACAAGAGTTGTTTTTATTCCCCATTTTTATTAATCCAGGGACTTCTCTAAAAATATATTTAATTCTGTTGAATCATTATCCAGATGGAACTACCAGTAGGTACATGAAACAGTTTAGCTAATTGAAATATTCTGAAAATAAGGATGGATTGTTTTACATGCCAACTCTACTTCACAGTTATCTCTGTGGATGTAGTTAAGCATTACAAGAAAAGGAGAGACAGTGCACATTTTGATCCATGTCATGTGAAAAGGGAGATTTCTCCAAACCTTTTGTGTTTGATCAGTCTGTCAGCACACCAGGTAAGCCAAGCTCCTTGTGCCCAGCCAGCCTGTCATCATCCCTTTTTGGGGACCCTTCAGAGAGCAGCCTCCTGAGTAGGAGAGCAGTTTGACTGACTTGTTCAGAGACACACACAGAATATAAGAGACTCCCCCTCCCTGGGTCTCCATGCCTTTATTTGAGTTTCTTCCCTCTGCCAACAACTGCTAACTCCCTTGAAGGACTCACACTGATGGCTCATGGAATGCTCATTATTAATAACACTGTCACAGTTTGAGGTTTGAGGATTGCTGGTGACAGTATCTGATTGCAAAAATGTATTCAAAGCAATACACAGCTTTGAATAGCTCTAACCCCTAACAAAAGCTCACTCCAGGTGATCATTCAGTGCTCCTAGAGGATGGCTCTTATCCAGCAGGCAACCCAATGAGGGAAAAGACAAATTCAGCGCGATCCCAAAAGTTACGTTGGAGTGTAGTCTGACTTCCACCCATTCCTAACTTACTTTTGTACTGTTTCTTTATAATCACATGCAGTTTGGGTGACTCTAGTCACACGTAATGGTCAGTGAGCTGTGGTTGTACGGTGAAGGTAACCTTGGGATGGAGAAGTGCAGTGTTACATCCCAGGAGAGGGATTTTGCCACAGTTGCTGGTCTTCTTTTATCTCCCTTGGTTCACAGCTGCTCTGTGGCTTATCGGCTAAAAGGTAGCATGGAGTTTGCTCCTCTGCAAGGATTCCAACAGAGCCTGGCCACGGTGTCTCCACTCTGCTCCAACCCCTGCTTCATCCCCACCTCAGCATGTGTTGTGTGGGGAAGCTGGGCATGCTGGCCACTTTACATCCAGGGAGCAGCAGCCACATTTCCCACTACAATTTCTCTACTGTTATAACTGTGCCTATAACTTTCCATTTTTCTTTAATTTTACCCCCAGCCTTTCCCCCCCCCCCCCCCCCCCCAATCCATTTAAGGTATTTGTTTATGATAAAGACAAAAGTGAATGCATCTGAGGAGTGAGAACTTTTCTGAATGAGTAGGTTTCAAAATAATTGTGTGAAACTATTGCCTTTGGATCATTAAAATTCACTAGACATAACTAGATATAACTAACACTTATAATTCCTTTTGCATGTTTGTACAGCAGAAAGCAGGAAGAGATCAGTGTTTGGAGTGATCCATTTGCTCATGGTGCTGTGCCCAGTTAGGAATGTTGTTGGGATGCAAATTCATGGAGGGTAACTGGAGGAGGAAAGTTGTTGTCAGAATTACAAGATACTCATCCTTCTGTCTGTTGTCAAAGGGGACAAATGAGTTGCTGAACATGTAACAAAATTTGTTATGGGAGGGAAGAAAAGAGAAGTTAGAGGTATTACAGCACTTGAGAATAGCCAGGCTGTTTTCCTTCATCGGGAAAAATACCCCCTATCACAGTTTTATGTGCATTGCACATCATTTACAACATCACAATAAATGTGTCCAGCAGAGCCTGATTTCAAAATGTTACACATCAGCTGAAAAAAATTACAAAATAAATTGGTTTTCTTTAAATGACTGTGATGTTTAACAGAGTTTTCCTCTCCACAAATATGATTTATAAGATTTTTTTTCATATACATTAGTCTTGTTACCTGTAAAATTGATGTGTATCCTATGATGCTATAAATGGATAAAGAAAGGGAGTTTTGTAGCACAGATATTGTGAGGAGAAAACATGACAAAGAGACGAAGTGTCAGAAAAATCCAATTTTGATTTAAAGAGATCGGTCTGACTTTATATTGCAGATGGGGAACTAGAAGGTGTTCTGGGAATGTGAGATGTTTCTGAACTACGAATTTACATCTATGTTTTATAAGCCATAAATTTATAAGGATTTTGACATGCCAATGTTCAATAAGCAAGATAGATTTTCTTTGGATTGTTGGGTGAGGAGTGGAAAATGTTGTCAAAACCGTAACTTTGCTCAGTAAAAATGGGAATTATGCTGTATTGTATCAGGAATAAACAAAATCCGCTTGGCTGGGAGCTTTCATAAATATTCTGATCTTATTCCTGCCCATCCATATCACATTGCCATTGATTCTGCTTAAGTGATTTTTTGTTTTCTTTCTCCCAAGGCTAGGAGGCTGCAATGTTCATGCCTTTGATCATCTTGCTGGAACATTCCAGAGACATTTTCCACAACCAGAGCATTCCAGAGAAATTTTCTGTATGTAATTCTGCTGGATGCTAGGCATCCTTGCTACCCCTAAACACCTACGAAAGGAGGTGCTAGGACACTGAAACCCTACAACACATTAAAAAAAAAGCCACTAGAATTTAGGCTAAAACAGCCAGAGAATGCCTAGAGAGTGTAACTGAGTGTGCTATAAAGGCAGTACTGCCCTACAAGCAGGTGAAAACAGGCAGAAATGGAACAGAAAATTACACTTTGCCTTTTAAGAAAAGGTACCTTAAAGCTTCTATGTTTCCACCCCTGCTTAGCCTTTGAAATGTAGGAGACTGTTGATTTAGAGTGGCATGGTTTTTGGAGTTTTTGGGGTTGTTTGGGGGCTTTTTGTTTGTTTGTTTTTCTTTTTTTTTTCTTTTTTTGAGGGAAAGCAGATTTTTGAAAAATAATGTGTTTTCTTAAACTCTTGTCTCCGAGTGTACTTAAGTTGTTTTAATTTTTTTTTTTTTTTTTAGTATATTCTGGGTAAAGACATGAAGCCAGTATTTCCTAAGTTATTTCAAGAGGGTACTCTCTGATTTCTTGAAATAAACAACAAATAAGTAAAAAAAAAAATATTTCCCATCCAAATTTCACTGCTGTCTCTGAGTTTGAGTTGTGAAGGATTCAGGAATCACAGGATTCAAAGATGCAAGAAGAAACCTTGCTGAAATCTCTTTTCCTTATCTCTGAAGCCCTCTTCCCCTGGAGCACATGAATGCAGCCGCTGTAACTTAGATCAGGAAAATTATCCCACAAAAAAGATTTTCATCCAAGTCATCTATTGTTTTCCCACATGTCCCATCAAAATTTCATTCTGGATGAGAAGATGAACACATTTTATTCAATACTGAGTGCAAGAAAACTGTTTGTCATCATTTGAATGTGGCAGAGGTTTTGTTGAGTAGAGCTTCATGCAAAAAAAAAAGCATAAAGCAGAAAAGAATTATACTCACAGTTGCACATAGAGTCCAGTTAATAGTTAATTACAATATTGCACATTTCTTTGGGTTTTTTGTGTCAAGTCCGGCAAATCTAATTCATTACAAATGCTGTAATGTTATAGCTTGTGTGCCACTGCTTCCTTATGTCTTTCAAGGAGTTTACCAGTACAAGAGGGTTGAACAGAAATGGGTTTTCTTATCAAAAGAAAGTAAATGTATTTTCATATATATTTACTTTCTTATATATTTTCATTGTGTCTTTTTTTCTGATAGAAACTACTTGAGTAAGTATTAAAAAAAAACCAGTTAAATGAGAGCTATGGAACGTTAAACATTCTGTTGTTGTCTAAGAAAATAATACATAAAACATAATTGACTGCTGCTAAAAAGTCTGTTTTCCTATGAAAAAATGCTTGAAAATAAGTTATTTGATTTTCCTTACACAGGACTCAGGTGGCTCCCAATTTTTCTTGCATTCAAATACTGGAGTAGTTCTCTAAATGGCATAAATCCTCCTAGGTCCCTGGCTGTCAACAGATCTACACCTGTTGTTAGCAGCTGACCTAGACAGTGCATTGTGGAAGTCAGGGGAATTCACACTTCCTCACTCACTCTCCGTCACTAATAGTTGATTAATCTAGTTATAATTTTCTCACATTATTTGTTTGGTGGTTTTTTTTTAATATCCAACAAGAACATTGAAAGTGTGTAAAGAAGAAAAAATGTGATGGAAATATAATGGAATCTAATGGAAAAGGGCACTTTTCTCTCCATTGAGATAGATATTTGGTTTGTAGGAATATGCCTATCTTCTTGAAGAGGATCTTCAGGGATTATTTTCATTAGGTGGTGCAGAGGTTATTTTCACCTCTCAGTCATAAGCAGCAAGGAGAAAAGGAAGGGTGGAGGTGGAAGAGAGGGGAAAGGAGACTTGAGAGACAAGGCATGAGAGAGGGGTCATGAAACAGACCTGAGGGATTAGTCAGGGAAGGAGATTTAATGGTGAAGCCAGGAGAGAGGCATCACTAAAGGAGAGAGAAACAGAATTGTGAGATGTACTAAAGTGTCATAAAGGGGAATGGAAGTAAGAAGAAGGGGCTCTAGAAGGTATGGATGGAGCAAAATCAGAAGGTTTTCTGGATAGATGGTAGTAGCTTAAGAGGACCTTAAAAGAAAATATTTTTCAAAGAACAGAAAGTTAAAAAAATATTGCCTTTATTTGCACATTTATGCAATGGGAGTTATTTGCAATAACATTTTCAGATGCCGTTTTCCTTTCCATCTGCCTTCTTCCAGTTCCACTGAGAAACATTGGAGTTTCATGTCCTTGACATTCTGGTTCCTGTGTTTACAGAAGATGGAAAGTAACGTTGTTTGGACTGCTATTATTTCTTGAACATTATGACAAAGAAAAGTTAACTTCACTATGAAACTTTTCAAAGTGACACAGATTAGCGCATCCCTTTCTAATATTTGTTATTTCTAATGATTCCTATTATGTGGGGCTATTTGTGCCTGCTTTATTTATTGTACTAGGAATTATTTCAGCTTTAAAGAGACCAGCACTCTATTCAGCTGACTCTGGCTTTTACCTAATGATCCAATAAGTTGGTGAGTGTTTGATGGGGACATATTGTGTTTCAGGTCTCAGTGGGAAGTTGCCAAGACTTTTATTGAGTGGTAATATTTTCCTGTTGCTGGTTTTGGATTTCTCTGAGGATCAGCAGTTAACACAGCCTTTTCTCTTACAATTACATTAAAGTGCCAGTGATTTGTTTTTCCTTCATTCAATTTTTTTAATTAGGTCATTCCTTAAAAGGTTATCTTAATATAGTAAATGCACTACTTCTGTGAATGAGGCAAGCTGAATGATGCATGGGTTTTTGCTGTTAGGGCTCAGTACAAAAGACTTTTAGAAAATTCCCATCCTGGCAGAAATAACCTGCAAGTTACAGACTTTTCCTCACAAGTGCTAAGCTTGCTTGTAAGCAGTGCCAAAAAATCACAGATATAGAAAGAAAATCCCTAATCTTTTGAGCTCAGAGGCTGATCTCTAGCAGCCTTGTTCCTGTTTTGGTGAGCAGTTTTATGTTGCCTTGTTAGCTAAGGATCTAGCCTAGGAGGCTGTGCAAGTAACCACTTTAGTTTTCATTGTTGCTACTTCAATCTGTGAACCACAGTCAAAAACAGCAAGAAAATTCTGGCTGGTATATCTTTCTGCTCTAGTAATGGATTTTGAATGATTTGGATGGGTGGTTGTGGCTTAGTGGGGTTTGTTGAAAAAAAAGTTAGTGAAAGCTTGAAAATATTTTTAGGCTTAGCCTAGCTTGCAATTTGTTATTGGTTGTTTGTTTGCAGATCCTCTTCAATCTCCAAGTTTTCTCTCTCTAACAATTTAAAGGTATAACTGCAAACTGGAAAAATAAACACTCAGCCTTCAATAAACAGCCTTTAATAAGCAACATGGATTATGTCCTAATTCACAGAATCATAGAAGCAGCAGTTTATTTACAGTTTATCTTCTGTACAACTGAATTACTACAGAACTTTAATTATATTGTAACATGAAATTATCTTTAAAAAAAGTTTTATGAAAGATTAATTATTTAAATGCAATTTTATATGGGTGTCTATAGTACAAAAAACTATCTAACAGAGAAACTACAAAACAGACAATATTTTAAATTTTGTCTTGTAATGTGCCTTTAAAAACTAGGCTAGGAATTCACACACTGATACCTGTAGTCTTTGTTAGCCCAATCATCCAGTAGACATGAACAGCAGATTCATGGAGACCTAAAACACAGGGAATGAAAAGCTCAGATACAATAAACTACTAATTGATCAAATAGAAAAAAAGATAAAATTTGTGACAGTAAACCCTTTAGTGCATACTAAAGACTTTCATAATTTTTGACTATAATGGATCTAGTTTTGAGACTATTATCAAATTCTGGCAGATGCTGACATTATTAATGCAATGTTCATAAGGCACTATAAATAGTATTTTATAATTAATTTTTAATATTTTATTTATGCACTATTTCCATCAGGCACTTGTGGATCTTGTAGAGTCGTGGTGCCCACCAGCCTTTCACACCCTTTGGTCTCACTTTGGCTGTGGCATGTACACCACAATGCCCCTGACAGAAACCCCTGAAGTCGTTTTCCTCAAAGCTGTGGCTCTGTGACTGGAAGCCCTCCCTTGGGATTGGGATTCTCCCCAAGGACACAAACCACGACTGAGTGCCTCCCATCCTCCCACTCCTCCATGCCTGGGTCAGTGACTGTTTTTCTGCTGTGTGGGGTGGTCTTTCAATCTTTTGAGTGAAATAATAATGTTCCTGACTGGCAACACTTCACTATTCCCTATAAAATGTCACTGGAACATTGCCATGATTAACCAATTGTTTGTTAGTTTTGGTCATTCATTTTGGATGTGAATTACACTTGGTCTGAGTTTATCTACATTAAGATGTTCTTGTTTACCTCCATGATAGCAGTGAGCAGTGGAACAAGAGAGGAGACCCGGAGACTCTGGAGTATTTTCCCAGAGTAGCAAGGATCACATCCAGAATTACTCTGGTTTCCTCTGCATCTGTCCCTGGATTTCAAGGCTATACTGCTCTTGAGGGATGTTTTGTTCTTATATTTCATTCTGGTGTGCTTTGACACATGTAGACACGTGCATGGAATCATTGACACTGGGTGAAAATTTCAACCTTCTACTGGGTGGAATTTTAAGGGATATTTTAAAGCTTGGTCTCTTGTCTTGGAATTTTCTTGGTAGGATTTGATTTCCCTTTTTTATTCAAACCATTCAGTATTTGTAATGCTCTGAGTAACTTGCATACAGGCACATAGAAACAATGTGATGGTTTACTCAGCAAAATTTTCATTGGTGAGAAAGAGTGGTGAAGACTAAATACCTGAAAAAAAAAATATTTTTTATCTGTATGCTAGTACAGGAATGCTTTCTACTGTTTTGTTTAATAATGAATTTACTATATCAGTCTTAAATGCATTACTTCCCTAAGTACTTTCAGCTCTGAAGACAAGGAAAAGGGTTGTCAGTCTTGACAAAGTGAAAACATGTGAAGTAAAAACCTCACTCGTCCACCGTCCATCCAGTGTGACCAATTAAAGCATTTTATCCATCTACTTAGCATACCGAATTCAATCAAGCTATTTAATTAGTTGTTGTTGCTATTAATTAACACAGCAAGCGCTGATAGGGTGTCAAATGCTGTATAAAGATGGAAAGGAAAGACAGGATTCCTTCCTTAAGAGAATCTAACAGAGGAACAGAGATTTCACGAGCACATACAGGCAGCTGCAGAGGAAGGCTCACCTGAACAACAGCCTGAGAATTTAATTTGTTTTATTTATGTAGTGGGTGTTGTGGTGACACAGAATTGATGATTGATCCTGTTGCACTTGGATATGTAACCCCACAAGTGTGGATGAGACAGGCTGTAGCGTGATATGCAAAGGTGTCTGAAGGGAAGAGGGAAGCAGAGGAGAATTTTGTCTCTTAGACAGAATCCATTAGATATTCACAGCTTCTAGGCTAAACTGTGGCCCCTATTTCTTGTTTTTATGTGACAATGTTTGCATGAAGGAGCTAGGAGGGTTTCCTTTCTGTAGGAGAGAACAGAAATATTTTAAGCTTGTAACTGATTTTGCTTGAGCATATTACAGTACAACTGCAATTGTTTCCTGGGACTGTCAGAGAACAACTTCATGGATGCTTTCAGTTGTGGGTGCCAGAAATTAGAGCTTAACCTAATGATATTTCTTTAACTAGCCTTCCCTTAGATTCCCTGTAAACACTGATGTGTATGTATATTTGCAGAGATGTTTCAGCCACATGTATACCCAAACTCAAAAAAAAACCCAAAAAAACAAAGAAACCCCAAAAAATTTTTAAAGAAAAATAAACAAAAATAAACAAATGAAAAAACCAAGAAAAATAAATCTTTGAAATTTTACTAAAGACTCTTTTTAATTTATAAGTTGAAACTCTTAGTTCCAATAAACCATATACCCAAAATACGGGAACTATTATTATTCACACTGGCAGAAGTTCTGGTCTTTTTAATACAAAAGTGTATATTCAAGTACAAGATCTGAAGTAATAGAATGCCATACATTAAAATCTATGTAAAAGTTGCCGTTTTTATTTTATAAATTTCCTTTTAGCTTAAGTATTGTAAGTTACAATAGGCCGTTTTACTTGCAGTTATTGATCTTTCTGTATTCTCTTTAGAAATATATATCAGCATGTAAGCAAAGTATACTTAGTAGCAGTATTTGAGATTTGTGTTAATACAGATTTCAGTATCAAAAGAAAAAAAAAAAAGAAAAAGGAGTTGCCAAGAAATAAAAGGTTTGAGTTTGTGAGAATGTTGGATTCAAAATAAGCAGTCTTGACTTTGCTACAAGGCAAATCTGTCTGCAATATTTTATTAATTTTTGCATTTACTGCAGAGACAGCAGATCAGTAATTAAAAGAAGCTACAGGACATAGAAATTAACAACAGGAAGCAACAGTCTTAAATACTGATGAAGAACCAAGGGCTGGAAACACCTCTTGGTTTTAACTAGTTTGTTTAAATCAGTGAGCAGATAGATCAAACTGAAGAAAATTGTTTATGTTAATTTAGTTCTGAGCTGTACTGATGGTTTGCCTTTATAGCACCAGGAGGTATCAGACCAGCAGGGAGGTCAGAGTGAGGTTTAATGCATGGTGAAGAGTACCACAGGATCTATGACTGTTACCAGGTGAAAAACTGTGAACAGCATAGTTGAATAACATAACTTTTTTACTATAATTATATCTGGGATTGTTATTTCTAAGCAAAAAGTTGAAATCTGGAAAAAAGAGCTTTCAAAAGATTAAATAAGGTGACTACACCACAGAGAAAATGGAAAGTTCCTTAAAAATCCTATAAATCATCTGAGTCTTTCTAGTTCATCAAGGGAAATTGGTGAGATACTGCCACAGGGCGAGAAGTTGGAGATGGAGATAAGCTCTTTTTATCATCAGTTTCATTTCTGAGGAGTGAAGTCTAGAAAGGAAATCTCTCTTCTGTGATGAAAAGCCAAGATCTGTATTCTCAAAGATGATATTTTTCCCTTCCCACAGGGTGTAATATATGAAAATCACCAGCCTCATTTTGGAAACTCAGTAACCTGCATGTGGGATCACTGACTTCTGTGCACACAGGAGGGGCAGTGGGGTCAGTGACATTTTTCTTGAATAAGCTGTTGAGCATCTGATAATATACATAAGTGTTTGATGATGGGTCAGCCCTCCTCTTCTTGAACCAACAAAGGGAATGGGTACACCAAATAAAAAATCCCTTGATGATTTAGGTAAGGTGAGATGCACAGGGACCATTAAAAATTAATTAGAAAGCTTCCATTTAGGAAGCTTGAGGCAGCCAGCTCAGGTCTGTTGCCAGTCCTGTGGGGCTGAGCATGCTGAGCAGGACCACATTCTGAGCAGTTGCTTCTGAGCCCATGGCACAGCCAGCGAGTGACCCAGCCAAAGCATCTATGAATGACTGAGGTGTAGGTAAAATATGAGAACAAAGCTCAAAACATACTTTATTGATTTCCTCATAACCTTTAGCTCTCATGGTCAACATTGTGGTGCTTGGTTAATAGTTGGACTTGGGGATCTCAGAGGTCTTTTCCAATCTAAATTATTACTACTTTCCCTGGCTTCCACTTCCTGTATTCCCCTCCAGTCTCTAGCATTTTTCCTTTTATCACCATTCACCATTACCCCAGGCATCTAAAATGAGGTTACACAAAGCAAACAACTACACTGTCCAATAAGCCATTGTCTGTCCTACTTTGCTTCCTGATCCAGAAAGGTCATTAGAGAACTAAATGTTGTGTAATTCTGTTCTAGGAATTTCAGGGGAGATGTATTAAATTTCCTCATGAGCAGGACCTGGTCCCCAGACCATCCCCTTTGCCAGTGGTTACAAAACCTTCCAAATTGTACATGAAGGGTGGGTTATGTGGAAAATACAATAAGGAACTAAAAATATGAAAAGAAAGTGTTTGAGCATGAGGAGAGTGAAGCAAAGCTATATTTGATATATATGTATACCATATATATATATGAGATATGGTTATGAGATATGGTATCTCATAACTTTGACTCATTTTGACCCCTTAATGGTAATATGCATTTTTTTCTGGTACTATTCATATTAGCTTAAGTAAATAAGTGTGTTTACCTTCCTTAATAAATTATATTTTTGTGCTTTTTTTGTGAATTTTTAGATATATTTCTCTATGTCTGGAAAACATTTAGAAAAAAAGGAAATCGTAGCAATCTCATTTCTTTACTGTGTGTTTTTACTGCTGTACATCACAGCAGAGTTTTGTCACAAAAGAATACTGTATAAACAAAAATTTAAAATAATTACGTCTAAATCATAAAATATATTTTGAAAAATTCTGTAGCTTGATTTTGTTTCTGGTTTAAGATATGTCACTGTCTTCTTTTTCTAACACTGAAAATTCTTCTCTGTGGAGAAAAGGAAGGAGGAGGAGCACCAAATCAAACAATTGAATCTTTTCACTTTGCACAGCATGTTGTACTTCATTCAGAAGGATCCACTTGAAATTCACAATAGCACTTCACACTTAATCACCTCCCACACTGCACAGGGTGTGCTAACATTTGTGCTTATGTAAGGAGCAGTTATAGAGATGGGAATTAAGTATCTGGTGTTTATAAATACAAGCTAATACCCACGTGAGTCACACAAGAATACAGCCAAATAAAAAGCTTCTGGCATTTAAGGTTATGTTCTGCCCAAAGGGACACCAAATTTCTACAATAAATGAGTGCTTCTGAAGACAGATCTTGGTTTCATATTTCACAGAACTTCTGCTGACTGGCAACATATGAAAATAAGGACATATTGAACTGTGTGCAGCGAGACTGGTGTGTTTAAGACAGTCTTAATAGACACTAGGGAGAGGGAAATTAGTCTGAGAGCACAATGAAGACAGAGTTGTTGTTTAGTTTTACCAATTTAGTCATCATATTGGATCAAATAGGATCAAACAACTCAAAGGGTCAAAGTCCACCTTCAAAGGGAAGTCCTAATGGATAATACGAATTCCCTGGATGAAAATTAATTTGGACTTGGTTTGTGAAGTGTTTCCCAAGTATATAAAAGCACAGGCTCTGATACATTTATTTGACATACTTAAAACAAAACAAAAAAAAAAAACAAAAAAAAAAACAAAAAAAAAAAAAAAAACAAACAAACAAAAAAAAATTCTTACATTCAAAACAATTATCCTTATATTTTTCTACATAATGTTGGATTCTATAAAAAGGAACACATTAATACATCTCTTTGTCACTGGAAGATCAATTTAAACCAAATATTTAGCAGCACTTAATCCAATCTGGATTAGAGCTCCAAGTGATGAAATAACAGGTAATTCTGTCTCTTCAAATATCTGGACAATGAACAATATGTCTAACAGGACTTCATTAAATTCCTTTCAATGTCCAGCTTTCAGTTACTCAAAAAAATGCTTTTTTTCTTGTTCTTGGTAGAAGGTTGGAGGAAAGTATCCCTTTTACACTGTGCCTTATTGAAAGGCAAATATTATCTTGGTCTTCTTACAGAAATCATATCTGTAGTCTTTGGGATTATTGGTAACTCATTGCAGATAAGAGTATTAGGGAGTAATAGACTCCTTACATTTTTAATAGAAAATATAAATGTTCATTCCTTATCAAAATCTAATTAATAACATTTATAATTAATTTCTATGCCAATTAATTCTGTTATTTGGAAAGATTTAATAGTAGCAGTTATAATTTTCAGTCTGGATTGTAATCATGCTAAGCCTAGAGAAAAAAAGACATTTAGCTGGGTTTTCATCTGTACATCTCTTTCTCCCTCTGTGTGCATGTTGCAGGTCCTGGGTGGATTCAAGGTGATAAGCCCTTGAGAGAACCATAATGTGATTATCTTGCAGAGAGGTGGTAGAATAAATAAGATTATCCATAACAAGCTTAGCTGCTGATGAGTTCAAGCTGTGCTGATACACAAAGTCCTGACACAATTGTAAGGTAATAACAGAAAAAATACACGTTTGCAAAGGAGAGAGTGCTGCTTGATCTGCGAAATTTTCCATCGTTAATGCAAACTTACCTACAGCCTTTCACATGGAAGCTTCACTGCGTTTTCCATGCTTCTTTCATAGATTATTCCAGGGCAGGATTTAAGTTTATTTATGCATATAAAAATTGGTATTCATTAAAGTGAAATTATTTCTAAATTTACTTTTGTTTTGTTTTGCTTGCTTGACTTGAAGAGCGGCACAACATTTCTTTGAGTTTGAAGTTGTGATCTGTATTTACAAAATGAATTGTTTTGATAAATTATGTTTATATGATCATGTAGATCATAAAAATAGATCAGGCTGTTCTCCTAAACCATGAGGACGATAACTAAATGTCATGCACTCATGTTACATGAGGGATAGAGGACATGATGTTGAATTCATTTGCATTTTTAAGGTAATATCTGACTCTTTCTTGCATCATCTGTCTTTGACTCCAGCAGTTCAGACACCTATTGCTCTTCTTTTCACTTAATTACCCCATCTGCACAGAAATGAATGGAAAAAATTGTTGCTGTGAACACTAATCTAATCTGCAGTACTTAATTTAACCTTTTGGATAAAAAGGATCATATGTAATTGTTATCTCACGCATACCATTATTTAGTAGCAAGAAAGTTTATTATGTTTAGTTTTCTAATAAGACTGTTGTGAAAAAAAACTCCAGCATATATAGAAATTAAAAGGTTTTTAAGTAAAAGTTGTACCATTTGAATGTTAAAAAAAGAAACAATCTAAGCTGATGTTTTCAAGCAGTCACAACAGACCCATCTTGCAACACCTTGATTTTCAGAAGCACAGTTTGTAGGTTTATTAAGAACATTGGTTATTTTGTCGTGTCATAGGTGCAGGAACTCCAAGGCAGGAGGAACTTTTGGCTAAAGAATATAGTTTAAGGTAGCCAGTTTAGAGCCTGACAAAATGCTTCAGGTCATGATAAAATCTATATTTTCTAAATGATATCTAGGGTGAGAGATATCTTCTGAGATGATGATGCCTTTGGCTATTCAATGCCTTGTGTCAAGGGAAGATAGTATTTTAATTAAAAGAAATAGTGGCTTTAAGGCTCAATTAGGAGCAGAAAACAAGCACCAGATAGATGTATGTTATTAATATGAAACAGGTAAAATGCATACATTTTCTAACTGTGCAATTGAATTGTCTGAAATAAATTCCTGGGAAGAAAGTAAAACATCCAGGCAAAAAAAAAAAAAAAAAAAAAAGACACATTAAATAAATGGATCAATTATTCTGTAGAATTTATTTCTTAAAAAAGAGAAAGCATAAAGAAGTGAAAATCTATCTGGACAGAAGGAGGAGAACCTAATGATACCTCATTACAGGTTTTATCTCCTGGAGTTTCTTGCTATTAAGAAACAGCAGAGGAAATTTCTAAACTTTACAGGTATTTCATCACAAGTTGTTGGATATTGCAGAGGTGTTAGACAGCATCTAGAACTCTGTCACTAATGATGTATTATTTAAATAGGAATCATTTTGATTTCAGGCACCTGGAAGCCAGAACTCTTAAACAGCCTCAACAGGGTGAAACAATAATTTTATTGCAGAAATAAAAATAAGAGGTTTCTTTGTAGATTAGTTTTGGGGTTTTTTTCTGTAGTGTATGCTTTTATAAGGAAGTTTCTAATCTGCATTTATTAAAAAGTGCTAATCCTACAGAGATGAACCTTTTTTTACAACTAAGGAATTAAATTTGCAATGTTATGTTTCTTTCTTCAACCAAAGCTAGATTGCTTGGTTTTGGTTTCTTTTGTTTGGATTTTTTTCCTCAGTAAATAACAGCATATGAATTCCTCTAGCAGTCAACAGACACATAGGAGTCTGTTGTTATTGCTTTTTTATGACATTTAAAATTCTCTCTTCTGTTCACATGAGAAATTGACTCTTTTTAAAAACGGTCATTAATAATTAATAACTTTAATAAAAACTTCTTATAGAAGGGAGGGAAGTGTAGAGGAACATTCCTTTTTTTTCTATATTGCTGTGTGAACAGGGAACATAGATGATTCTCTTTGTTTCTAAAGTGGTAAGTAAGAGCCTTTAAACAGCTCACAGCAAAACAGAACTTAATATATTTGCATGTGTGTACATTATTTTTGGTTGTTTTTAAAAAAGGTGTGCTGGAAGCTGTATGAAGCTGTGATATCCTTGCAGTTAATTTTAGTGTGAGTGAGATCAGAGCCAGACTCCTTCTTCACAGGAACAGGAAAATTGCTGTGAGTAGACCACTACAGAGGCTGTGGCCATGTCTGTTCATTAGTGTCTGCAGAGAAATATGTGGCCATGTAGACAATCAGCATCCATGGTGGGGTTACATAGCTGCCACCTGGTACGCTAATGAGATGGAAAGCAATTAAAAATAATTACCACTGCAAACTCATTAAAATTCTGTAGGTTTGTTCAACTCTGGCCCTTCATAATTGCTGCAGAACATTTTAATGTGTCTCAAAAATTACTGTGAAACTCAATGATATTTCAAATCAGGGATTGAGAGGGAGTATGAATCTCAAAGGTTAATTCCAGGGAAGATATTTAATAGCTACAAACCACCATGGTATAGTATTGAGAAAGTTATCATTTCAATATTTGTAGGAGTATCAGGAGTCTCACCATCAAACCAGATCTGAAAGTCTTTCTGTGTAGTGTTCTGAGGTTTAAATTTGTGGATTTTCATGTACATTTATTTGGATTGAGAGACTTGAGTAGTAAAATTGTCAGGAAGTTTTTAAGTTTTCAAGGCAACATCACAGAAAATGCAATGAAAATGTTAAAAATTGAAGAAAAAGCATAGAAGTAATTTCTGTAGTTACTCACTAGTGATGTCAAGAGAATTCTCAGAGCTTTGTGGCATGTGTAGGTCTCTGATTCCAGCGACAACGGGAAAAGGATGTTCTTTCCAGGTAGGAACTAGCTTTAAGCAGCTAAGCAGTAAGTGAAGACACAAGGCAGGAACTCTCCAGAGAGCTGTCAAATGTCTGGTATGATAAGAACCATTTGAGCAAGCAAGGTAAAGAACCAAGATCAGAGAGAGTAGAGGGGCTGGAATGGGAGTTTTGCCAACACAGAAGAAGGAGGAGGCCTGGGGTTGGATTTTACTGAAATCTAGCTGTGCACTTCTTGCATCCCTTCACACAAGATGTTGAACTTCTGGCCTTCGGTTTTCTAAAGATAAAATGCAAATGAACTAACTAACCAGCTGGAATGTGACATAAACTGAGAAAGCTGCAGCTACAGTTCACATAATTCACCCTCTACTCTGGTAGAGTTCACTACTCTAAACCTTCTGGCAGTATGATCAGTTGCGACTAGGATGGTATGGAATTCTGTAAGAAATGTCATTTTTTTTACAGAAATTCAATCTAGAATTGACATATTTTCACTTCACATTATTTGAGAAATACTGCACCACTGTATGAAGAAATGCCATATCTTAAACCAGAAGCGTTATAGACTAATATTCAATAGTATAATTTTTCAGATTATGATTCCTCATTGTCTTAGTCATAATTTTCTTTGATATCTCTTTTTTCTTATGGAAGAAGTAAAGGCAAAACATATACTAGGGGATTGATGATTTTTTGTAAAAGCTCTAATCTCATTTTCTGCCTATTTCAGACTCAACTATTAGTGATGGCACTATTGTTTTTGCTTTTCTTCTCCTTATAAATGAGTTAGTTTCTGTATTAGCAGAGACAAGTCACCATACTGCAAAAGTGTGCTGTCATTTGTCATTACAGAGGACAATAGTTGCATACTGTAACAACTGTGTGTTTTGTCATAGTTTTATAGGCATCAGATATATAATCATATGCTATATTGTGGCAGCCAGGAAGGCAGTGCAACACATCAGCAGGAGAACTGAAATGGCCTTCAGCAATATGTGCAAATGCAAACAGTGAAATACTCCTTTCTGTGGGCCTTTTGTATTTATATTCAAAATGTTGCAGCACAATAACAATAGCTGAACACAGTCAGCGGTCTAATGAATTATATTTTTCCTTGGCTCTGCTGAAAACACATTTAGCAGTTTCAGCAATGGCAAGCCCATCTGATTAAATTAAGTGCCTCAGCCACTAGTGCCAGCAACACTTCATAAGGCTTATGTACCTAAGTTTTTGGGATATTGCTAGTCTGGCACATGTCCCAAAGAGATGATCATCTGCTTTTTAGAGAACCACTATCAGATGCAACAAATATTTGAGGATCACCAAAGGTAGACAGAAGCTTTGTTCATTGAGGTGAAGGAGGATGAAAAATGTGAAGAGTTTTCTAGATTTGTCCCTAGAGTATTTTAAAAATTTTATCCAAGGGAATTTTTCATTTACTGTAGGGCCACATTTCATTGTTTTTGTTCATCTTAAGATATAATCACATTGGCTTAAGCTGTATTTATCTTACAGCAAAGTACTTTTCTCTGTTGTTCTAAAGGAATTAATTCATCTTTATATTGTGTCCAGTATAAATATATTTGAAAATGCAGACCCATACCTATTTCACAAGTATTCCCATGGTTTTCAATCAGATGAGCTATTAAGACAGGGCATCACTGGACTGCAGAGTGCTGGATGAGGGTGCCCAGGGTCTGGATGGGGCTGCTGGGCAGTGTCTGGGACGCGGACAGAGCTGACCTGTGCTGGACATAGAGGAGGACAGGGTGCAGGTGCCAGAGTAGGAATTCCCTTGCCATTCCTGGAAAAGACCATGGTGGAGCTCTGTCAGGTTGCAAGTGCAAGATGTGGCTGGGGGTGTGCATTCTATTGCCATCTGTTAGAGGTGGGGCAGTTATCTCCTGCGAATTGGGCCAGCTGCTAAAACCATGTGGGGCAGATTTCTTTATCTCTCCCACGACCCATCCTCCCTCTGGGAAATACCTTCTGTTGATGGGACACTGAGTGTCGCTGCATGACTGATAAAAATTACAGCATCCCACTGGGAGATGCTTCACCCAGGGGAAGGAGCCAAGCATTCCTACCTGGATATAATCTGAGATTTGGAACGAGAGAGACAGCCTTTTCCCACTGGATTCCCAGAGGAAGACCAGGCCCATCTATATGACCGCTGGACCTTCAGAGGAAAACTCCACCCTTCTGCAGGATCCTTGCTTCAACAGAACCACATTGTCACTCCAGGAGGACTGCAGCCACCATTTAATGGGACTGCTACCAACATCCTGACTAGCAGGGTATCAGCTTGTATTCTGACTCTGTCAGTGTTGTTTTGTATTACTTCACTTTTATTTTTATATTTTCTTTTATTTTTTTCCTAATAAAGAACTGTTATTCCTACAGCCATGTCTTTGCCTGAGAGCCCCTTAATTTAAAAGTTATAACAATTTAAAAGTTGTAACAATTCAGAGGGAGGGGTTTACATTTTCCATTTCAAGGGGGGGCTTCTGCCTTCCTTAGCAGACACCTGTCATTTCAAACCAAAACAAGCGGGAATTTCTCTTCAGCCCATGGGGAACCACAGAGGAGCAGATATCCATACAGCAGCCCTTGGAGGATCCCACACCAGAGCAGGGGGATCTGAAGGAAGTGCAGGTGCAATGAAGGAGGCTGCAGCCTGAAGGGGACCACACAGAGAGGTGCCCACACAGGAGCAAGTTTTCTGGCAGGAAAAATGGGAGACCCATGCTGGAGCAGTTTGTTCCTTAAGGACTGGGGCCCAAGGAAAAGGATCTATACCAGAGCAGTTTGTGAAGAAATGTAGCTTGTGAAAAGGACTCATGTTGGAGAAGTTTTGTAACAGGCACAGGGCCTGCAAGGCCTCCTTGCAGGTCAGAAGCCTGAGCCAGGAAATGCCAAGTCACGATGACTCGGGCCTTAGAAGCCCCTCTCTTCTGCCTTTCAGACCCTGCTTATCCCTCTGTAAGCCTACAGGTCACTTTCCCCTGACCCTTTCTATTGGACAGTTTTCAAAACCTCTGTAGCGTATAAAAACCCCTAATTCTGCCTGGTTTGCCAGAAGAGCTGTCACTGAGAACCTTCGTGGAAGACCGTAATAAAGAATCCTGCGGAACCTTATACAGCGCTTCTCCTCTCTCTCCCTGTGTCTGCTGCCATGGCCACAAGCAAGCAAAAAGAGCTGATAATCACAAAGAGCTGATAATCATTAAACAGCTGAAAATCACGTAAGCTTGCTTGGCTGCCCACAGCTGGGAACAGCTTGGGAGATCGGCCCAAGCCTGAGCCTCCACTGAGCTATGCTGGCCACGGCAGTCCACCGGGCACAGCCCGGCTGGAACATGCCGGGATAAAGTTTGGGGGAAAAAACAGACAAAATCAAGCTTGAATATCATCCTTTTCAGTATCCTGCTTTTGCCATATACTAAATTGTACCAGAAGAAATAGATGTGAAACACATTTATTCCTTAGATTTTCTCCTACTTTCCAGCCACCACATCATCATGATTAACTAGAAGCTAGACTGTCCTCAAACTTAACTTCAAACCATATAACTAAACTTGCATCATGAATCCTTTAAAGACTATTTTAAAAGCTTTAGGCAAATAACTAGAAATTTCTAAAATACAGCCTGCAGCAGGTGAAAACAGCCTCCTAGTTTTTGACAGAAAATTTGAAATGGGCAGGTTTACTTAATTTTTCCCTGCTCTGTGGACTTGTAATTAAATTGTAGCAAGACATTTCCCTCCATTCCCAGCCCCCAGCCCTGCTGTTGTATTATGTTCCCAACCAGTCCTCACTCAAGTGACAAATAGCTTATTTACTCACATCAGGAGGTGAGATATCTCAGCCATCATTTCTCCTTGCTCGAGGATAATCTTTGTATCCAGGAAAGTACTGCAAACATTCATTTATGGATGTTGCAGTTTGAGGGGACTGTCTAAGTCCTGCTGAAGCTGTCACACACTGAATGATAAATAGCTGCAGAAAAAGACAGAAAAATGACTGTTTCCCTGCAGCCTGGCAGTTATCTTCTCATTCTTGGATAGGATCATCTTTTTTCATAGAACATTTTGCTCTTTCATAGCAAATATTCAATGTTTTTAATGAAAACAGGACTAGTCTGTGTTTATACAGACTAGGAAACTGAAAGGCAGAGAGATTAGAAGTGTGCTATAGGTACAAGTCCTAGATGCAGATGGTTGAACTGGTTTTGTCCACTCCCTGAGCTGGTTGAAGTTGAAATGCCTTTGACCCAAACATAATTTACAGTGTGTGGTGGTGTTCAGCAATAATTTGCCTACCAGCTTTGCAGAGGGTGAAAGGCATTTCTCATGTTCTTAGCCTCTCTGTCTTTTTAACCATATCAGCTTTTTGTTCATAGTATTTAAAACCTTCTTTAATTTCTGGTATACTTACACAATATCCTCTGCATACTATATATATATATATATATATAGAAGAGGCCACCACCTAAGAGTTGCATGTGCCTGCTTTGATAGATGAACATTATCAGTTAATTTGAAAATTTGATCAACATTTAAGCATCATGGAGGAAGTTTCACTCTGAGTACAGTACAGAAAGGAGATGAAAAACATGAGGAGAAAAACTGTTTAACCAAAGGAGGGCTTCTGCTGAAATCTCTTTTATTGTCATAGAATCACAGAATTACAGAATGGTTTGGGTTGGAAGAGACATTAAATATCCTCTAGTTCCAAGTCCCTCTGCCATGGGCAAGGACACCTTTCTCTATCCCAGGTTGCTCAGAACCCCATCCAGCCTGGCCTTGAACACTTCCAGGGATGGGGCATCCACAGCTTCTCTAGGCAACCTGTGCCAGGGCCTCACCACCCTCAAACTAAGAATTTCTTCCTCATAACTAAACTAAATCTGTTCTTTCAGATTTAAGCCATTATCCCTTTTCCTATCACCACCTGCCCTTGGAGTAAGTCCCTCTCCAGCTCTCTTGTCGGCCTGCTTTAGGCGCTGGAAGGTGTCAGAAGGTCTCTCCAGAACCTTCTTCTCCCCAGACAGAACAATCCCAACTCTCTCAGCCTGTCCTCACAGCAGAGGTGCTCCAGCCCTCTAAGCCATTTTCACGGCCTCCTACAAACAAAATTACATTGTCTCACATTGCGGAATTTTTCTATAGAATAGTCTGTCTGAGCTTTTCATTAAGAACGTGTTTACATGATGGCGAGAAAGATGACAACTGCCCTATTTTTACACCTCAGGGGCTACAGCTTCAAGAGCATGTTTAAAATGAGTGACTGTGCAGTGCTGAGCACACCTTTGCTCCAAGTAAAATCACTGGCACATTTCTATCAATTTCCAGAAAGGAAAAGTTAGTGTTTTATACAATTCCATTCATTGCACTTATAAATCTGTAATTTTACTTAAGTGTCAAAAGTGATGTCTGTGGTTTTGTTTTTGTTTTTCTTACGTTTGCTTGGCAATGTAAAAACTATTCTGGCTCCAGTTAAAAAACGAACAATATCCACCAGAAACAACTCTTCTCCAAAACTCTTTTTCTTCCCATCTAACATATTTGTCCTAATATTTCACACTGACATAATAATGACTTCATAGACTACCTGAATACTTGTGTTCTGCAATACCAGAATTACAGATTTCTATCCTGATTGTTCTCTGATTTCACACCAGTCATACTGACAAAAGAATTGCTTTCATAAATACAGCATCTGATCTACAGCAACTGTCCACTGTGAATTCTTTTAGCCCATAGCAAATGTAAAATAAATTGAGTTTGCCTACCCTTCTTTCATGCTAACTTAAATTACACTGCATTTGCCACAGGCTAAGAGCATTCAAAGAGATATTTATTGTGGATTTGCCAGCACGTGGTGACTTCTTACCCCACAGCAATGTGGCTGCTTGAGGTCTCAGGCAGAGAAGTTTTAATGTTGCAAGTTCTCCCATTAGGCAATAAAATTAATAGACACATAAAATTTCAGCATTATTTTGTGGAAAGTGGATACAGAACCTAAGCTGGCCTGAGAGCAAATACAAGACCATTTAATTAATGAATAAAAGTAGACAGACAAAATTAGATCTTGATTTAGAAATCCTTTAAAAGATGAAGTTGCCTTATTTAGATTATCAAAATCAATTTTGAATGATTGTCCAAAACTCCCAATGACATGCTTTTAGAAAGTTTGGTTATATTGCCCTTACAGAGAGTACAAGTTCCATTATTGTTTTCTGACTTCACAAAAATAGTCTGACACCTTACAGTTTATCTTTATGCATTATTCTCCTAGAGCAGTAACTTCTCTAAAACTCTTAGATATTGATTGACCTTGATGCATTTGAGAAGACAACAACCTTAATTTAATGATTTAAAAATCCAGTAGTATAATTGAAAACTCTAACAGCAATTTGCTAATCATAGAAATACTTTTTTTTAGAAAAGATTTGCAATCAGGAGATTTTATTTAAACTTGTGAAAATCCACCATACCTTTTATGTGAGATGATGGATAGGATAGGATAGGATAGGATAGGATAGGATAGGATAGGATAGGATATTTTGGCTGGACAAGACCTCAAGTGATGATCTAATCTAATCTAATCTAATCTAATCTGTTTGACCAATTCAGGGATGAACAAAGCAGATATTTTCCCCCTTTGCACATTAATGACATTACTTTTGTTTTAGATCTTGAGTGTGCAGTTTAATTAGCTTTAAGCATGATCAGATGTCTGGAGAACTATAATAAAATTCTTGTTTATTTAACCATCCTTTAAAACAGTTTTCAGAAATTTGAAGAGTTCTAAAGCAAGATAGTAAATCTTTACCAATACTGCCTTGTAAAATGCTACCCTTTGGCTAATCTCTTTAAAATTGGGAAAGTGAGAGTAGATAAGGATAAAAAAAAAACTTCAGAGTCTGCCCCAAATGCCTGGTAAATTGTGTGGTGAAATTCAACGTAGTTAATAGGTTCTTTGCTGCAAGTGCTCACATTAGTTTATTCCAAGTTATGACAGACCAAAGATTTATAGTCACCTACAGAGAAGTGGAGGCTTTTACACAGTGCTTCCTGGGCTATTCCTGGTTTTAATCAGCAGCATGTCTGATGATTAAACAAGCAGTCTACTTGCACAGGATTTTTCTTAAGAGTAAAATAATGAGACTTAAATCCTAATCAGTGTGCCTCTAAGATTTCTTCTTTTAATACTGAAAATTAAGTGGTGTTTTTACCATACATAATTTTAAGTTCCTGTTTTGATAAATCTTAAAGCAGACATGGTTTTTCTATGTTTTTTTTCATAACGGCTTACATTTGGCATTTAGCACAGCTTATCTGCAATACACAAGACTCATTTCACAGCTATTTTTATTGGGGAAAACCCATTAAAGAAGTAAATTTTTGAATGTTGGGATTGAGAGAGAGTGATCACTGTTTTTAGCTCTCACAGAAGTCAGCAGTGACTTGGAGTCAATCAGCTAATTTGCCCACGAGGCTTGTTCTCACACAGAGGTGGATTTTTTTCTCATGAAATACAAGACTGAAGCTCTCATTTTTTGCCAATACAAGTGACCTAATTAGGTTTGAGGTTATAACTCCCTGTATCTTAAATTGAGTGGTATAAAATAGCTCAAAAACCATCAAAATATTCTTAATCTATAGGTACTTGCTTTACTTTCTTACTAATTACACAAAGTTTTATACAACTCTTGGTCACTTTTAAGGTACACTCCCCAGCTGCAAGACTAAAGTCTTCACAATTTAAAACATGTATATAAGACAGTCATGATCAACCATGGGATGGTTCATAAGCAACACATGTAGTCCTTTCAGGCTTTACAATTTTGTTGCATTCAGAGTTTATCTAGGATTTTGCTTCAATAAGAAAATTTCTTCATTTACATGTGGCATAGACCAGCACACGTCAAAAAACAGAAGCAGATCTTGTGTTCATGCTAAGAAATGTGTGTCCTTTCCTGCAAAATCTTGTGCAATTCTGCCACCAGCCAGTCAGCCAGGAGCTCTCCTTGCAGCTGAATCAGAACCTTATTTCACTGGCCAACCAGCAAAAAGCTTTTTTTTTTTTTACTCCAGCTGACCAGCCAGGAGCTCAAATCCCCACACCATCCAGTCCAAGAAATGTAAACCCTGAGGCCACACACTTCTTGCTTGATTAACTGCAAATTGCTCAATTTGTGGAAAAACTCCTTTGCAAACCCAAAATATCACATTGTTAAACATGTAAAGCTTGTATTTTAAAGAGAACAGTGACACAAGTGGGAAGGTGAGGAGTTTCAGCCATTAAAACCTGCGGTGACTCCTGTGTTTGGGGATGTGGTTTGCTTATACCTGCTGCCCTTACAGCCCCTTAACTGAATGACAGACACCTATCAGCTTTCCTTTACAATTAAAAGCCACCTGGCTAGTACAGCAGGCATGCAAAACGCGCACATTTAAACATTCTGGAAATTGAGGAGGTAGTCAGGGAATTTGTAGTATTTACTTAATTTTCACCTTTGAAGCAGGAATAAAGTCGAACCTCACAATCAATTTTGGAAACTCCTTTTCTGTGACTTCCTGTTTGCAAATTCTAGTAGCAACTCTCAAATCTACCTAAGCTTTCTTGTACAGTTTTCAGGCACTTTTTTCTCATCAGATGTCAGTTTTTCCATCAACTGTAAGTTTAGGTGTCTCCAGAAATGTCATTTACTGTAATCAGATCTGTATACTTCTGAGCTGTGGTGTCTTGACTTTAGCTGTCTGCCAGAGACTCTCTCACCCTCTCATCAGCAAGATGGGGAGGAAATATGATGGAAAATCTCAAGGATTAAAGTAAGGACAGGGAGATCACTTAGCAATTACCAGCACAGGCAGAACAGATTCCCCTTGAGAAAATTAATTCATTGCCAGGTTATAAGTGTGTGATAGTGAGAAATAAAAACAAAACTAAAAATACTTTATCCCCAGCCCTCCTTCTCAGTCTCAAATTCACTTATGACTCTTCTTCCTCCTTCCCCTGAGAGGCACAGTGTTGTGAGGAATGGGGCTGGAGGTCAGTTCATGATGCTTTGTCTCTGCCACTCCTTCCTACAGCCCCAGTTTGGGGTCCTTCCCATGGCAGACAGTCCTCCCATGTACCTGAATAGGAAATATAGCTAAAATGCAGTTTCTAAGTAGAAGCCATCTGTTCTGAGGAGCAAACGTGGTATGGAGTAGTACTTGGATAGCCTGATGCTACCCTAGAAATAAAAACTGGAAATTTTGGAGCAAATTGACAAACTGCCAAATATGTGCTTTTAATGCTGCTGCAGTAAAGACTCAATTCTATTTAAAAAAGAGGCAAAGATTATAAAGCTTATGTGACTGAGAAAAGTGTGGATGTATAATGGCAGGTAGTAGGGAAGTCCCTCACTGCCTTTGTAAATATATCCTAAAGAAATTGCTAACCGTGACAAAATCTCTGCTTTGCACAGATGAGAGGGAAAAGACAGATGGACCTGAAATGATCAATGGAACACAAAAAATAAAGCCAGTCATCAGAATTCATTCTCTGTGTGAGTCAGAGGCAAAGCCAGGGTTTCTAACTCATATTGTAATATGGGTTATGCTTAAACCATACTTCTGCCAAGTGTTGCCATACCACTTACTTAAAATAGTTTGGGTTTGTTTTTTTTTGTTTTTAGTCAGGGGTAAGCAGACACAGTTTCTTCCTTTTTCATGTTCCTTCATGTTCCTCATTTTCAATATATTATTTTCATACATTTTCCCTTCCGGAATCATGGACTTAAAAGCAACTTCCAGTCACATATGTAGGTTTTAATATATTCCTTAAGTTCTCAACAGTGAACATTAAATTTTTCACTTCTTCCTTGAAGATATTCTGTGCACATTGTCACAGCTCTGTTGGTCACATAACTTTTTCCAGTCACCTATATTGAAGTGAAAGTGGACTTTTGGATTTCTGTGCTAATATTATCCAGTCTGCATCTGGACAGTAGATAGAGAAGGAAGGAGAAGGGCTTTCCTTCATAAAGGTTCACTGCAGAAGCTTCTCACATTGCTGTGTCTATTCAGATGGACCTGTTAAGGTCTTGCTTCCTTTTTTCCTTCCAAACTTCATTCTGAACTTTTTCCCCACCAAATAAGACAGGCATATCTGTATTTTATACTGCAGTTCAAGAGACAAGTTAATTTTCTCATTATTGTTAACCAGTATATTGTTGGGGTTTTTTTGCTGACAGAAGAGCGAGCCAAGGTCAATGTTTCATTGTGTTAAGCAGGCATTGTACAACTAAAGATTACAAATCTTATCACTTGAATAACAGATAAGGCAACTGCAAAGCCAGGAAATACAGCCAAAGTATCTGGAGGAAAAATATTTAATATTTTTTACAAGAATAAAATATTTATTTCTTCTGATGGAGCAGTGCCAGTTTGGTCTCTATCACTGTTTAGGCCATATCCAATGTGGTTGATAGAAGAGCACCCAGTATTTTAATGGAAAGGAAAAGACTAAATCTCACCACATCACCTGTCCAAACAATTGGGGATTCGAGTACTGGGACCTCAGTGCAGCCTTGGAACACAAATTAAGACTTCAGAACAAAATAAAATATAAATGTTGACATTCTTTCATTCAGAAGTCTACCTTAATTAGAGGTTAATTTTGTTTCTCTTTTTTTCTATGCAAATTTTCACAGGAATCCAGCTTAATTTTTAATTCATCCTATAACAAGAGTTACATAAAAATAGGTCTGGGTAGCTGATAATTACAAATTAGTTAATCATCATTCCTAACAATGGATAGAATTAATTGCAATAAGCTACCTAGAGCATCAAGGTATTAGTGGATAAATATGCATACTGAACTGAACACATTAAAATGATGTATTGTATAGTATTGCTAAGAAAAACTCTTCCTGAAAAAGGCTGTATGTCATGTTTCTATAAATCAGACCTAACTATTATCCTGATGCTAGTCTAATGTAGTGATAACATTTAAATGAATGTTGTTGACATATCTTTGATCATATGGAAAGCTATGTGTTTCCAGTCTGAGAAATATTATGATGGAAGTGTCAGAAGAACAATACCCTTGTTTTCTTTCAAAGATAAGGTAAGATTTGCGTTCAATTCACAACACCTCCAATACATGATAAAAAAAAAATAAAAAGAAGAAAAGAAAAGAAACTGTGGAGTGTTAATATAAGTATATATATGAATGAAAGAAAAAATTGTTAAATCAGTAGGTGTATATGTGGAAGTTATGTACTAATAGTTAACTTGAAAACCATTTTAACACGTAAATACATTATAAATTTTACATGTTTATATATACATATTTTTTGTTGTTGCTTGTTTTTGGGGTTTTTTTGGCCTTCAACTGTTGCTTCATGAAAAACATGTACTTGCATGCATGTGTGGTGGGTTTAAGGAAGTAAAAGTCCAAACCACATCTGTCCCACAATGCACTGTATTGGTTACACCATTTTCAGTCTCTCTGTACTTGTGTTCCTCATGGCTCGTGCACGTGGTCAGTGAGAATCTAATTGAGCTCAATATTCTGCAGAAACTTGCACTCATGATGGAAATTCTTTTCCACCCTTTATTTAATTATTTTGTATTTTAGGTTTGAAGGGTAAGGGAAATATCATCTGACAGCAGACATGCCCAAAAGCTTCACCAAAAGGAAGAGTTCTGTAATGCCTGAGGAAAATTGAAATGCTGAGTGCCTTTATCCCCCAGAAAAGTGATAAGGTAGCAAGATTGTGTCACTTGAAAATGGCTTGTCCTCAGATCCCCTCCACTTAATTTTTCACTTAGTTTCTGGTACTTGACCAAGCCATTATTTTAATTTAAATATCTCATTTAAAAAATTATTTTCTTTATTTTTAGAGCAGAAATTTCACTCATGGTATCAAGAAAATTAAAATGTAGTTCCTGCCAATTGCATTTCTCTTCGCCCTTTTGTGACTTAATTGTCTAAATCATCCTGGCTCATATTTTTTTCCTGTTTTGTGCAAGAGTAGAGAGCTTTATAGCTAATTAATTGCTACAGATTCCAGTAGCCTGAGAAAATATTTATTTTAAATCTATTTTCGTATAGATGGTTCTGTATACATAACCATACATATACATGTAAATGTGGATACATATAAGCATGTAGGCAGATGTGGTGTGGGGTTTTTTCTTTATTTGTTTGGCTGCTTGATTTGGAGGTTTTGTTTTGGTCTTTACTGATGTTTGAGTTACTCCCTAACCACAACTGAAAGCCAATTGAAAAATAATGAAATGTTATGCTGAATTTCAGTAAGTTCCTCACCCAAGTCACACGTGAAGTGACTGATAAAATGAAGAGCAGCTTCATCTTACTCTGCATACTCAACACAACACAATGAATGCTATGTTAATCAGGTTACAATAACTTTCCTCAAGTTCATAGGTTTTTTGCTTCCAGACCTTGATATTCTTTTTGAATCTCTAGATGAAATATACTGGAGGAAAGACAAGCTGTAGGTCAGTGCTCCAGAGCATGCTAAGGGCATTGCTAGCACGCTAGGCCTTGTTGTGAATTTATACCCTCATGATGGCCATATTTATTGAAGCTTTGAGGGTTTTTTTTTTCCTCTTTCAATCCATTTTCTTCCTTTATTCTTCTGGTCTTGGGAATACTGATTCCCTTTGGCAGAGAATACATAGTGGAAGCTCTGTAAGGACATTTCTGTCCAATTCATCAATCTGGCATGATGGTGAACTTTCTGTTTCTCTACCTGCGTGCACCAACAGCCTAATCCATGCTGGCAGAAATGAGTAACACCGATTGCTTTTGATAATCAAAGATGACTGAAGTCTTCCATTCACCTGATTCCAGTCAGTCTTCCCAAAGGCTTAAGCAAGCATTAGTCCAGACCCTCATGGGTGTCAAGGAGGAATGCAGGGATGTGGAGAGGTAATGTTCTGGCATTGTTCAGGCAGGCAAAATCCAGAGATAGGAGTTTGGGCAGGCAGCAGAGACAGAGCTGTCATGATCACATTCCCCTAGACATGGCTGCAGAACCTGTTCAAGCAGAGAGAGCAGCTGCTGCCACAACAGGATCCAGAGGCAGAACACTGAATCATTCCAGATAATGCCAGTGATTACAGATGCATTACTCTCCAGCAACTTGAGAGTCCCACCCCATTTAAGATCATGTCTTAGCAAACTTCAGGATGTAGAGCACAGTCATAGGATTTAGCTACTTCAAAACCAGCAATTGCTGCCCTTAAACATCCATACTTTTCAGACCAAAGTCCTTCCAGAGCCTTCTCTATTTATCTCTGACACACAGGGCTTATTCAGATGGGGCATGTTGATGCATTTCTGTGATGGAAGGATATTGACTTTGTTTTGGAGGATTTAATGGCATCAGACACAGATAGAAGAACACTTTGAGAATCATGTGTGATCACTGCAAGTGGTCACAGTCTAGAACACATGAAAATTGAAGAGAAAACTTGTATTCTTCCAAAGACTATGGAACTTAGATGTGTATATATCTACTTTTATTTTAAAAAAATAGTGAAATATTTTGGCACTGGAACAGGCTCCCTAGAGAAGTAGTAACAGCACCAAGCTGACAGAATTCAAGATTAATTTGGACAATACTTTCAGGTCCTGCTCAGGGTCAGAAGTTGAATTCAGTGATCCTTGTGGGTCCCTTGTGGCCAGCATATTCTGTGATTCTGTGACTGCCTGTAATGGCTCAGCTGTCTATCCTGCTTAAAATGCTTCATGCCTTAGCATATTTATGATTTTTTTCTCCTTAAACTTTTTTAATGACCTCTGACTGATTTTTGACATACCTTTAGTACAAGTAATTCAAGACACACATTCATCCCATTGATATACTGCAAAAATAGAAGTTGATTTTAAATAGATAAACTTATGAAATAAACCAGACTGTTTAATTCAAGGCAGTTGCTTATTATTATTATTATTATTATTATTATTATTACTACTGTGAGTCTTTGCTCCTAATGGTGATAGTCAGATGTGTGACCAAAATTTGGAAATGATCAAGTAATTCAGGAAACTGCAATCCCAATGTAGAAATGTGACATCTATCATTATGTATAATGTTGCTCTCAGGTTCCATGGTTGCAAACAAGGAACCCATCTGCAAACAATTTGTATACCCCTGGCTAGGCAAGATTAAGAGTTAATTTGTTTTGGCTGCAGTCTAACCTTTCCTTGCAGAAATCATATGCTTTAAACACAATCTGCTAATCTGTTACCTCTAAAAATCAAAATTGATAAAATAATATGTATGTGG
Source organism: Onychostruthus taczanowskii (assembly GCF_017590055.1). Classification (NCBI taxonomy): domain Eukaryota; kingdom Metazoa; phylum Chordata; class Aves; order Passeriformes; family Passeridae; genus Onychostruthus; species Onychostruthus taczanowskii. The sequence goes on from NW_024504455.1 coordinate 7,181,983, forward strand.
ACAGTGGGAAGATAAGCATTCAAACTAATCTATTTTTCCTGGCCCTATTTATTCAATGTAGTCGAAGAGAGAAACTCTTCTGTTTCTGCAGAGGCAGCAAGAACCAGATTTCATTCAGCTCTTGGTATATTTGAAAAGAAATATTTCTAGAATCTCTGCTAATTTCTTAACAGTCTGCTCAGCAGAAATTATTTTTGCTGGTGCTGTATGCCATTTTGATGATTTATGGAGTCACTGAACTTAGTCTAAAATTCATTTCCACAATTTTTAATTCATTTTTTTGCAGAACACAAAGTACTAGTCCTACCAACCTGATCTATAACTTCTCTCCCTTTCTAAATGTAAAATGAGACAAAATCCCTCACAGATACTTTGATTTTATGTGTCATATTGCTCAACATGAAAATAAAATATAATTGAAAATGATTTGAAATTGAAAAGTCAGCACTTACTAGAGCCAACAGAGGCATTTATTGCACTGGCACACCTATAGAAAACATTCATCACAACTTAGAGTATCTATTATAATGTAATCACTGGAGTATTTGTATCTCTGACCAGGTTTACTTCAGTGGACACCTGTTTTACAGCAGGTGAGGCTGCCTGTGGTAGAGAAGCTGTGTACTCATATAGTGCTTTCAGGATTTGGACTTACATGGTGAACAAAATCATTATCTGTTCCTATAGCCATCCTGCACTGTCCCACACTATTTCTTCTTGCCATGCTAAGCTTCAGCTCCCTGCAACTGTGAACTGAAAATCTTCCTTGGGGAAGACCAGAAATTTCCCACTGAATAGTGCAGAGTCCTGTTTACTTCATTAGGAAAATACTACAGATGTTATTTCTTCACTATTAATTGCATATTGAAAAGCTTTATATCCAGCACACACATATCTTCTAGCAAATGCCTAACTCATTCTATAGTATTATTGGAATATTTTAGACGTCACATGTAGACTGCTTGCATAGAGCACAATTAATGTAGATCTTAGTGGAAAATTTTGCCAATGACTTTTACACTTACTGACTTCAGTATATGTTTTTTAATTCAATATTCAAAGTTATTTTTTGAGACAATGCTGTATTTAGAAAGAAGTAAGTCATTGGTACTCTAAAGATATAACAGGGTGTTCGTTGGAAAGGAGGATGAAAAATTTGATTAAGATGTAGGAATTTAATTAGAAAATTACTCCAAGAACAGAAATATAACTGTTTTAAAATCCCCTTGTCATTCACAGTCCATTGGGATCGATAACATCTTCTAAAAAAAGGCATAGAATGTTCTAGAAAATGTCTCTAGGTCTGCCTGTTGTTCATATATCACCTGTATCAGTGAATGACTGCTGGCTGGTTTTGCATGGTTCAATATATTTTCCCACTGAATTAGTGAAGACATGTCAGTGTATTTACAAAATATGTCTGGTTTAATGTAGTTCAGTCCTCCTGACAGATCTGAATTCTTTTCTATGCCACTATGCTGTTACCAATATGAAATAATATGAGAGTATTTCATCTTTGGGCATTCAGATCCAAGTACAGTTAGTTAATAAGTATAAATGAATGCAGCTATTACCTTAGCCCATAATCTTTTTGGCAATGCAGACCAGTGCCAGGACTCTGGATGTGCAGTGCTGTCACATTTCAAGATTCCAGTGCTTTCATTCTTAGAGAAAATTCATTGCTTGCACAGTCCCTATTGGTGTCCTTTGTTCAGTTGCAAAATCTTTTTTAGGGGAGGAGGCTGCAGCTTGAATATTCCCTGTGCAGGACTCTCCATGGAATACTGACTGTAGGAAGGGAAATTTACTTTGCTAAACTGCATTAGTCTTCTGAACACAGCCTTTCTGCCCTCTGTCCTTCATCAGATCACAACATGTAACCAAAGCTGAATAAAGTGAATGCAGAATATCATTTTTTCTTGCAGAAATGATGAATGCTTACCAAGGCACTACTCTCTGTTTTCATCAGGGTTGAATGAGGAACTGCCCCCCTAAGAGCCATGAGCTGAAATGTCTCAATCCCTTTAAGACTGTCTTTCCATTTAAGAGCACCTGAGAGTCCCGGTCAAAGTATATTAGCAACTTGATTAAATTCCTCTCCGTTCCTCTCAGACAATGCCCTTAACTGCTCCTGTTGGTTTACTGCATTAAAGGCTCATCAGAGTTATGGCTCCTGACTCAGTATTAATCACCCCTGGAGGGCTCTCGCGGGGTTCGCTCGCGACGCCAGCGCGCTTCTGCTGACGCAGTTTGTGCAGAAGGTCAGGCTTACCTTTACTGCCTTGCCACTCGCAGGACAGCAGCCCTACCCCAAGATTCTTGAAGTGCCAAGGATGTGACAGGACTGATTTGGTACGCGAGAACTGTCTCATTTTAAGACAGCTACATGTCTTTAAGGCACCTGCAGCTTCAAAGATCTGTTACACTGTTAAAAGAATAAAATCATTATTCACTGGATACATTTTATATTTTTATTTCATTAATATTTAAATTGATCATCATATCCACTGATACATTGCTAAAGAAAAAAGTGGGTGTGCTTACTTCTTTGATATTCACACCAGTGAAAAATTGGTTATCATCCAGATTAGATATGCATAAATTCTATTTACTTACATTTAGGCTGGATGAACCTTAGCAGCAATACAAAATGAATGCGAGACCAGACCCATTAGTTATAATCATAAATTAAATAGGTGTACATAAATAAACATACATTATATACTACCCCTGATGAGAGAGTAGATGTATTTCTACATTTTATGAAAGATATATTTCTTTTTGATAAGCATTATTTTCAATTCCTGATTTGGACTGCAAATATATCTATACTATTAAAAATATTTTTTCCATACAAGTCTTCAGAAAAGATGTATGGTGAGCAAGTTTATTGTTGCTGTATTTCTTGGATAATGGTTTGGTCTTGCACTTTAAATTTTTAAGAATCAAGTGTTTTCCCCCTATCTTTTCCAAACTTTCCTTTGTTACTTATCTTTTTTGCAGTCATATAATTGTATTTAATGATTAATCATTTCATATAAGCCAAAGTGATTTTTTTAATGAGCAGTAGCACTATTGCACATTGTTTTATGCTTTAGAATGGTAGGTCATTTTTTATTTATTATTTGCTTTCATAATAAAAGGTTCAGAAGAGATGTTTATCAGGACAATTAGTGACCCTGGGGCTCTTTTGGCTAGGAAAGCAAGCCAAAACAGGATTATAACAACCCAGCATGGCTTCAATCAGCTGTGGGCTCACAGAACATGCTCCTTTGCCAGGAACATCTGGCTTTTGAAAAGCTGGTAAAAAGTTTGGGATTTCTGTAACAAAACCCAGAAATTACTTACAAACCCAGGAGCAACTTCAATAGTTTTTTTTTTTAAAGTGGAAGCAGTTTCATTTTCCTTAGGGATGAAGAGAAGGACTTGCCAGTAAAGCTGGCCTAAACAAATTATTCAGTAGATACACACTGTGACAGCTCAGAAAAAATTGATTCTGCACCCTTGTCCATTAGTCTGTTTCATAACATCAACAAAGGCACAAAACACTTGGTAAATACAGGTAAACATAGTTCTGCAAACACCAGGAGTTTAGGTTTTAATCTCAATTTACTAAATATGTTGGCATCTTTACAGTACAATAATGAAGCAAGGAAAAAGACTTTTTAAAATATTTCCATTCTAGAAAGAATTGACTCCTGTTCTGTAAGTGCAATAATTATATGAGAAAAGCAGTCCTGAAAGCTCTTTTTTAAAATATTTTTAATTTCTTGGGAGATTCAGCTAGCAGTTTAAATAGACGTCTAATTTCAAAGTTATGATTAGTTTCATAGAGGGTTTATTCATATGGTTTAGTTCTGTATGTACTGAAGAAATTTGCTGAATCAAGGTCAATATCCTGTGCATACAAGAACATCCATACTGATTTTTTCTGTGGCACAGACATTATTACCTGCACATTAGAGGTAAGACATCTTTTGAATTACTCCACACACCACGGAAATTTCATATATTCATGCTTTTTCAAATAGACTTTCAGACAATTTTCAAGTGCAGAACAGGTTTCTTGGTAAAAAAAAATTAAAAACAGACTTAATAAATAATCTTTGCATACAAATGAGTGATTCTGCACTGCAAAGATGTGTGGGAAGTAGAGTAAAAGCACCAAGAAGTCCTCAGCACAAGGGAAAACTGTTCTTTCCTCTGTGGTTTTGGAGGTTTGTCCTTGCTGGAAGCTGTATCCTTCTCCCACGTACTGTACAGTTATTTGGTAACTATTAGAAAGCTAGCTGGAATTACCTCTTCCATGTGCAGCTGGAAAGATACAATTTTGGTTTTCAACCCCAGAAAGGGGTTGAAGGACACAGTGCCAGACCTGGACATGGGAGATGGGACAAACAACACAAGGAAGACCAAGGTAAGTATAACTAAACACATTATTGCTTGAAAGTGGAGACTCCAACTCCTGCTTGTGCAGGGGTAAGATCTCAAAACCCTGAGTGAAATATATAATCAAATAGCTTGCATATTAGCAGTAGCTTGTGAGTATGGATCGGAATTTTATTTGTTGTGTTTGTACTTTATACGTATGATCACATATTAGCTGTTAGCTGTTTGCAGAAATCAGGTGCATCTTGCAATTGGGTGAATGTTTAAGTCTGTTAGTTTTTTTTTCTCTAAGTAATAAAAGTGTTAAGAAGAATTATTTAGTACCCAGAGGTATTTTCCATGCTGGTTTTTTGCTTGTTTCTTTGCTTACCCTCTTTTCCATATACAACATTATTATTTGGAGTTTTTATTTCCCCACAGACTCGCTGAATGAAAGTCAGTAAGCCGCCTCCTTGCTGGAAATTTGTATATCCTTAATTTGCATAACAGGGAAGAGGGTTTGTGGCATTTCAGTAGGAAAAGACCTTATGAAATATTAACATTTGGAGAGATTTGAAGAGTTACAAATTAACCTCTAATTAACTCTCATAAGAAATGATACATTCTGTGATGAGCGTAACTTCAAGTTTCTTAATGGCACATTCTAAACATAATTGTTATCATTCACTGTTTTCATCCTGCTACCTTTTTTCTGGTTTTCCTTTCTCCTCTGATCATTCAAGTTGACTGACCAAAGTGTCAGTTCAGCACAGCACTGGATTATCTCTACAGCCAGTTGCACTTCAACTCAAGCTAACAGCCCCAGGTTTAGGACTCTACATAAATATGCAACAATTTCCCAATCCTGATGGAATGAATGGCTCAATAACCCTTAACCCTGATTTAAACAGGTTTAGAGTTTGAAGTACTGACCTGGACCATCAAAAGCCCATGGAAAAGTAGGATTTATGAGAGACGTTGATCATAAAACCAGTAATCCAGAAATAGTAATGCAAAAAAAAACAAAAAAGCAAAACCCCCAGTAAAGTATAAAACATGGGGAGATTCTCCAAGGCAGTGAAATAGTGAAACAATGATCTTTTTTAAGGTAATAGTACCTATTTTAATAATTGAGGGATTGTTTCATCTTAGCAGTACTTACCCATGTCTTGAACATATATTGGAACCTAAGTTATATAATAAGAATAGATATAGTACAATATTGTTAATAATAACACAGGATTCCTTCCGATAGAACAATAAGTGGAGCAGGTAGTGAGATTTAATAGCAATATAACATGATATAAACCAATTCCAGGCTTTCTCTTGACACTGGCACTCAGTTCAGATTTTTGAATCTCTGGAGAGGAAGGAATTATGCTTCCTAGCCTATACTTGTGATTGTTGGAGGAAATGACTGATGATAGCACTGTGTGGAATCATATATAAATTGAGTAACTGTGGTACAAGCTGCCACACGGAGTACCAGTCTGTGGTTGTGAGCTCTCATGCAGTATTACAGCCATTTAATGGTTAATACACACCACTTGAGTGATGAGAACAGTGTGTTATTTGACACACATGCACTGACACAGGGCCTTTTTCTATTTAAGGTGATGTTAGAGGGCTGTTACTGTGGCAAAGGGCATCTTGAATGGAGATATATCCAGCTCCAAAAATATCCACTGGAAAAAAATATCCTACCTCTGAGCATGCTCAGAGCTCAAAGCTTTTTCTTTCATTAGGTCCTTGGCAGTTTGGTGATGAGTTAAAGTGTTGAAGCTTTTCCATGGGGACACTTCAGGGATCCCAGGAGCAGAGTAAAGAGAGAAGCCTTTAGTGTCTCTTCTCCAAGAGTCCAGGGATGAGGATCTACAGCTAAAAGTCCCATACTGGGCACACCTGAGGGATCCTGGACCCCCTTGGTGGCACCCTCAGGTTAGCAGATAATCCACAGCACCCAAACAGTCCTTGTTTAAGGAAAGAAACTCTGTCTGACTCAAATTTCTTAATATTTCTTTTAAAAAAATCATAACATTTCTTCTGCAGATCCAGTGTTGAAAGTGACAGATGTTACAATGAAAGGACTGCTGATCTGAGATTGCAGTGCAGGCCATTTAAAGTAATAGGCTGAATTCTACAGTACTTTTATATTTCTTTGCGAACCCTTCTGTGCTTTTTCTAGTATGCACTGAATCCTGCGGCTGGACTTAGCAGGTCAAGAAGATTTATAGACAATCCAGAATAAGACTGCAAAGTTTCACCACATATTTGCACAACTTTCTGCTAAGTTGTATTTTGTCTCTGGGACTGGGGAGTAGGTTACTCTTTTGTTTGTTTTCTGTGATATGACAGCATTGCAAAGCTCTGGTTTCAGCAGGTGATTGGCCTCCAATTCCAGGAGGTTTCCAGGGGAACATTTTCTATTTGTGTTTACATATATTGAGCCTGTGCTTTCAAAATCGTTTTTTCACTGGAGTATTTCCTGCTACTGGTTGCATTTTTTCCTTTGTAATGACATACTTTGACAACAGAGCCCAAAGGGACACGTACAGCTAAAAAGTAATTTTCAGAGAGAGAATAGAAAGCAAACAGTATCTCAATAAAGCAAATCTCAATTTATATATTGCTTGAACTACTACTGAAATCAAAGGGGGAAGAAGCATGTTTTAGGTCTTCCCTGTTCCTATTAAATTGCTTGAAGGTCTGTCTATGTGATCAGCCCAGAATCTTGCTAGCAAATGAACAAACCACTTTCTATTGAGTATCTTTCTGAAGATAAATTCTTTCTTTCTTTCTTTCCTTCTCCTTGAAATGGAACATTTTGAAAGAGCAGTACTAAACACACAGAAAACACTGGCTTGTGATTATGAATCATTTAGTAAGTTGAGTGTGCTGTACTTGTTTTACCTTCTCTCATACACCATAAATCAGATGCAGTAAAAACAAGCCAGAAAAATGAAGGCATGCAATATGTAAACATGGTACTGAGGGTATGAACCTAAAGCACCTGAGCATCTAGTGAGTGCAGAAATCCAAGTATGATTTATATGCAGAACAAGTAGCAAGAAGAAATAGTTGTACCAATCAAGGGAACTGCAGACCTGTCTCAGAAACTTTTCAACCATTTACTTCTTCAGAGGTAGGAATATTTGCTGCTCTATAGGACCTGAGTGATGAACCTTATTATGAATAGGCACACTATTCTTTCTGAACTTCTAGATAGTATCACATATGCTTAATTTCTGCCAAATAAAACCCCACTCTCCTACAGTGATCCACACAGCCTAGACATGGTACTTTTCCTAGAATTTTTTGAGTTGGCAGAGGAAAAAGAAACCTGTTAGACCAGATAACTGACTAGAAGCTTATAACTGATACATTAATCAAGAAGTTTTATTCGTGTGGCCTATATTGTTCTGAATAGTCTGTTGAACTGTACTTTGAAAACAAGCTTGAGGGGAAAAAACACCTGAAAAAAACCCCATGTTTTATAAAGTTGGTTTTTTTTTTTCCTAAAGGAAATGGTCGTACTTAAGACAAACATCAAGATAACAATGGAATTTCTATACTGAGAAATTACGGAAACAAATTTAGCAGTTTTGCAATAAAAAATGAGTAGTCATATTTTTCTGTCTGTGTCATGAACACACACATAATACCAAATGCTTTAGCAGCCTTCGCTTGTAGAACCTAAGACAGAGCTGCTGAAAAAATAATTTCTAAATTTAGTTAGAAAAAAATAGCACACAAACATTGTTTCTATGGATCTGGAGACTACAGTTCAAAAAATAACTCAACTAGAGACAATTGAATCTATGAACTGCCAGGTCTTTTTATTTTGACCTTTATTCACCTTCCAAAGCCGTCATTGAAGGCTTCTTTTTGTTTTAAGTAACATAAATGTTAATTGCTGGAGTTTTTCATAAGCACCATTATACATAGAAGCAGGCCCATTGTGTCCCATGCATCCTTGCTATCTGGGTGTGCCGCACCTGAAAAATTCACACGTTATCATGGCTGTGTTCTCCAGTATAGGCACAAAATTTACCTTTTCTCATGAGCTGAAAGCTGATCAAAACATAAAAATTTACAAGACAGGGAAATGGAACTGGGAACTCTGAGCAGTGGGTTATGTATCCATTTACTCAAGACACAAACACCAGTATTTCACTTGAAAAGCATTTTAGCAGGAACAGTCAAAACACAAGTGACCCAAGCCAATATTTATCTTTCCAGGTATCAGTGTGTTCTTAAGGCATTATTCCTGTCTACAGTCTTAAAACACTCCAAGTGGTCCTCAGATTTCTACTTTGGCTACAGCATGACCTCTTTAATCTTACTGGGCTCTTTTGTTACCCTGGCTGAAAGTTTGGTTTCTTACTCAGATCTCTGCTCAACGCTACCTGTTCTTAATTGTCCATAAATGTTAAATAAACTCCATGTCCTTCACTTCCACATTAATGTAGTGTATTGCTTTTGGATTTTCTTTCAGTTATTCTAAGCTTGACATATCCTCATAAGTACCACTACTCTGTCAAGGGATAGTAGCAATAAAATATCCACTTGTCTCTAGATGGATGAAGTCTTCAGGATTCTATTTTCAGAGACAGAAAAGAAGAGATGAAAGTGAAAACACCGAGGCACAGACAACCAGTGCCACGCGACGCGATGAGGGTCTGCATGGTGACAGATTCCACCCTGTGCACCTGGGAAATGCAGCGCATACTGGCATGGAGAGACATACCAGAACTGTGCAGGGCAAGCAGCCAGCACAAACACAGCGAATCTGACGCGTCCTGGTCGTGGATTGACTCTACAAATAATCTTGCGTGGAGCTCAAGGGGCTCCGTCACACACAGAGCGGCTCCGTGCTGCACAAGGCACGCATGGCAGGGTGGGAGCGGTCTGGCAACACATCTCTGTGCACACACTGGGCACTTAAACTCTGCCATCTGTGCAGGACAGAAGGGCTTTCAGCAGCCTGACAGGCTTTCTGAACATCTGGAAATTTTGGACTAAAGGGCTGAAGTGTTATGTTAATAGCTAAGAACTACAGGACCCTTAGTCTTTGCCCAGATCTGCAAAATTCTGTGCCTCCACACAGGCTCAAAATGCCCTATTTATAAATTATTCCTGAAGTGTGAGTTTGATTGGTTTAGTTTTATTGTTTGTTTGTTTGTTTTTGCATTTTGGGGTCTTTTTCTTGTAAATGAATAGAATTAGGAGGGGTTTTTGACAGCTTAAAAGGATTTCAAAAGTCACGTCGCTTCAAAATCCGTGCTTGTTTTATAATTTATGAGGCATTGCAACTCCTTATTTCCTGATAGGATCCATGAACAGACCAAATCATCTGAATAAATACTTGAGTTGTAGCTAAAAAGATGATATTTTTTTCCCCTGGGATAACCTGACCTTAAAATTCCTTAGAAAATTCCCTAGAAAATAAGGATCTGTATTCCTCAGCAGAAACTTTTCAAAGCTATTTGGTTTTTTTCACTTACCATCCTCAAAATCTACAGATTCATGCCTTTTATATATATATTTTCTTGTGTTCCTATCTAAATACTTTTAAAAACACATCCAGTGATTTTAAATCTTATTTTGTATGACATTGAGGGAGCCCCTATTTAGTAATGATGGAGTCAAATATTTCAGGTCTGTAATATGCCCTTTGACAACGTTTTCTGTCTGCATCTTGGGGAACATTGAAAATTTCTGCAATAGAGAAAGAAGTTCAGGATAGAGGGAAGAATGCCTCTAAATAACAGGTAGTAGTGGGATAGTCTGACCTTGGATGACAGAGCCTCAGCCCACATTTTTTGACTTGTATGAATTGTTTATAATAGGAATTCACTTGAGCATGGGTATGAGTCAACAACTCAACAATGCTGGTCAAATTGCCCATGAAATCTTGAATAAAAAGTGATCTGCAGCTTCTAGGTGTTCAATTTATGTAGTTATTCCAGTTTTTAAAAATGTAATTTTTTACATTTGCATTATGAAAGTTGTTTATTTGTTATTTCCAAATCTGTTTTCTTGCATGATTCTACAGTCAGGAATATAGAGAATGGGAATGTAAGCACTTTTTTTCAGCAGCATTTTCTGGAAATTAATAGATCAGTTACAGATCTTAACTTTTCTTCTCCTTTTCTGTTGAAAGTTACTCTGAATTTTGGTATTTTTAAAGGACTATAAATATAGAATTTCATTGGAAGTGTTTATTTCTGTTATCAACTCCAACTAGATACTTCAATTAAGTCAAACAGTGCTAGATGAAGATCTGCCAGTTTCTTTAAATGACACATTGCAGATTTTTTTCCCTAGTGACTTAAAAACTGAATTTTGATTAATATCTTGCCTGAGAGTAGGGTCAGAAACTGCAATGCTAAACCTAAAGGACAAGGTCTTTTCCATTGCATCAGCAATAGTCCATCCTGCATAAGGGAAGATGTGAGTAAAATCTGTCTATGTCTGTTATCCACTTATTGGCTAAACAGTAATGAAGGAAATTACTAAAGAAACAACATTATTTTTTCACTTTCTCATTTACATGGAATTATGTAGAAGCTGTCGCTCTGAGGAAAGTGGAATAACAGAAATTGGTCCATGTGGAGTAGCTGCTCTTTGAGGCTTGTTTCAGATTCTCAGTCCAAAAACCATCCCTAAATTCAGTTAAAATCTGGCAGAACACACTGATTTGCCAGAAGTGCTGCGCAGTCTCTGCTCACTGGTTTCATATCCAGGGATGAGCCACAAAAGTTGCCTGAATTTTCATGTGGAAAAATTGGCTTGAACTTCTCTCCTGAGATCTTGCTGGCAGCCAAGTGGATGCAGCTTCCCTACCTCCAGCCAGCTGGCCCACCTGGCAGTAAAGTGCTAAGATGTTCCCAGGGATTTGCTGGAAATGCTTGTTAGAAATTTACCCTGTAAGCGAGGAGGGGACCATGGTCACAGTTTTATGGGGTTTTTTTTAATAGCACATATTGGATGGTCTCTGCTGGAGAGGATGTTTCCCAAGGTCAGAAATCCAATTTGACATGTGTATTCAAAAATAGAAGAAACTCCAAGACTTGCCAGTGATAAGGAGGTTTTTATAGCACAGCATACCTGGAGCCTTTTGAAAAAAAGTACCATTAACATAAATAGCTGTAAGACCAAAACTTATTACTGATTAGCTGGAGGCAAGAAGGATGAATGTCTAACATTTCTCTAGACTTGAATATGACAATAAATATGTTTGATTATGAAGCAGTGGAATGAGACTTAAATTTCTGCCTGAAAAATAGAATTTAGCAAAGTCAATTATTCTGTGGGGAAAAACAGGCTACTCACAGATTGTAAATTACATAATTATCTCTCAGATAATTGGTCTGTTAACAGAGAAACAAAACAAAAGAAAACAAAACAATAGCCACTTAAAAGATTTCTCTCTATAAACAGATTTAAACTCAGCTGAGACAGATAAAGAATCACTGAAGCCCTGAAATGTATTTAATGAATTTTTTATCTCCTACTGGCTGTTAAAAAGAGAGATGACTTAAAGGTAGTTCCTAAAGGTAGTTCATGTCAGGCCTTTCAAAGATTGGAATAAAATCTTTTTTATCCATATATTTCAACATTTTCAGGCACATAGCTATATCATTAGAATAATTTGATTAATTTGCTTGAGATAAAATTCTTCTTGATTGTTGTAGGAAAGAAAGAAAGATCCTGATATACTAATGAGATTGGCATTTATATGCTAGGCACTATTTTTTTTTACCAGGCTCATTTATTTCTTTGCGCCTAACTATTTCTTTTACATTTTTTTCTTATGCACGCTGTGTTTTGGATTGCAAAACCTTGGAAGGTAAATGATGTGGCAATATTGTTCCAGTACTGGCAACATGGCTTTCCTTTTAATTATTTGCCTTGTTTTGTTTATAAAAGTTCATATCAGGAAGCAATTCTTTGTCTCTCAGTACAGGAAGAAACTACTTAAGGTAAACCTCATTTACAATTTGAAATTTCCCACCACAGAATACTTCAGATATTTAAAATGGAAATTAAGCAATATATACTTCAAACTATATCTAAATGCAATGCATACACATAAATACATTACAAGAAAAAAGCTATTTGGTTCAAATATTTAAATATTTATGCAAGGTCTGAGATCTGGGCCTTTTGTTTTCCTTCTAAGTCTATATAAACTAGTCATATAATAGCCTAATCTTGCTCTGAAATTTTGCATATCTGGAACAGCTTTTTATCATTACAAAGTTCTCTCTAAAATAACAGGAAGCAGAGCAGTAAAAAATAATCACCAGTATGATGATACTGTCTTTCAGTGGAGAGCCTAAACTCTGTTCAAAATAATAAAATAATATTATATCTAAAAAAAAAACATTCTGTATGATATTTCCTGCACATAATGGCAGACAAGAGGAGGTTGTTTTTTTTTTTTTTTTTCGTTGTTGTTGTTGTTTTGTTTTGTTTGGTCTTTTTAGGGTTTTATTGCAATTGCTGGTCTCTATTGTTTCCATTTCTTAAGGTATGGGAAAGTGAACAGCACTCTTAGTGTTTATAAATAAAATCTGGGTATGTCTTCAGCCTGAATTTCTCTGTTTCACCTGAACTGATAGATCTGTAGACCTAACATCATGGAGGTGAAATTACTTTCGTAATGAGAAAATGATGATGAATATTTTAGATATGGTAGCACAACACATAGTAATGCTACATTTTCCTTAAAATGCTTTGCTTTTCTAGCAAAACACTTAGCCAAATTTGTTGGCATCCCAATGTGTTTAATGTTAAAAACATTTTAGTGTCTTATGGACCAGGAGATAATTTATATTGTATTAGAGAAGGTGTAATTAGGTTGTTAAACTTCAATGAATAAAAATAAGTCAAAAAGACACTAAAAAAAATTACTGAAAAAATTAAATGGATTAACACGTTTTTAAAAAATATTAGTTAACTTTTCACCATGAAGACTTTCCTGAAGTTTTTACTCACCCATTCTTTGGACTCCTCTCAGATTAATGTGAAGGATTTCTACTAAATGATTTTGAGCTGTAAGCTGAAGCAGAGGATATTGTGGACATTTTCCATACAACATAGATATGGATCTATGATATGGCCTAAAATGGGAAAATGGGAAACTATAAAGATTAAATGAGTAATCTATTAGATTATGTTAACATTCACAAGTAATGTTTGCATGTGATAGAAAAAATGAGATAATTAGAACTATCCATTTAGCAAACATAGTCCCATGGAGCTAAAATCAATAAGCCAGTGAAATTCCTCTCCCTGTTTGTTGCCTTGATGTTTGCCTATATGTGCATGAAAACACACATGCAAATATTCTTTCTATACATTTATTATTAAAATGTGTATTGATATAAATTATTTTTAATATTGGTTTGGTGGGTTTTTTTTCAAATGCTAGCATTGTAGGTGTAGAAATTATTCAGAGTACTTCTACTTATAAAAGTCATCAAGTTGATTTGGCTCCAGAGCACTTGGATGGATTTGATAAGCAATTGTGTATGACAGTTATACTGAAAAGATTTTAAAAATGGAACAAGAATGCATTGACTTAGAAAAAAGCAGCTCATAACCCAATTAAAATAAATAGCATTTTGAAATAATAAAGTACTGATATTAAAAAAAAAGAATGTGGGAAAAGACAGGGACCACAATTCACAATTTTTTCTTGAAAAATGATGTGTTAAACACTGTCAGAGCTAACCTTGCAAAGGTATAAATCCAGCTAACTCCACAGGCAGTAATGGAACTGTTCCAGTCTGTCACAGTTAAAGAGCTATCTCTAAATCTTTTTAAGCAAATTTTCCTCTTTAAAACTTGTGCTGTCTAAGCGCTTTTACGTATGGCTATCTGAGCAAAGAAATTTCTCAAACACAATAGGTTTTAATCAGGACAGCTCAAATTAATTGCTGAGATAAATTAAAGACTTTGCTTTATTGCAGATGGTTTTCTGACTCGGAACTATTTCTACATTATGTGAAAAATTCTGTGCACAGTTCTTGGGTGATATTTTGGGTTTTGTTTGCCATCAGCAGCCAGTTCTCCATAACACTGCAGTATAACACTCTCCCTTGTTATACACAGGAACCAAAAATAAATATAAATCTTGTGCTTTTCATCTAGAACGGGACTCTGACAAATTAATTCCAGGGCATCTTGCTCCAGCAGCTTAGGGTGAATATCCATCAGTCTGCTCCACTAGAGATTACCATGTTGGTGGCAGAACTGGTAGGAGAGACCTTCTGCCTACAGCTCACCTGCTTCTGTGAGCAGTCTGTGAACCTCCTGTAATTTATTGTATAATAATGCCCTGAAATCCAATAGAAGTAAGTTACAATAAATTATGATGCACACAGTGCATAACTGCAAACTACATACAGGCTTCCAGGGGGGAAAAATGGGGCTAGGAGGAGGAAGGAACCGGTAAATCCAGTGTTTGAAGTGACTTAACACAAAATGGAAGGAGAGACTGTTTTGTGAATGACTTGAGAGCATAAGCAGCAGAGGAAAGGAGGATTTACAAAAATACATAAAATTTAGAGTGAAAGTCTATAGAGCCTGTGGAATAGTCATAAAAAAAGGAGAAATTATAAAAGTTACTGCATCTGATGTTTTAAAATTAGATTTTAGAAGATGATAGGGAAGGAAGAAGAGGCAAAGTACTGAAAGGACCAGTCTGATTTCTTAATCCTGGGGCTGGCTGAGTTTATGCATCTTAACAGCAGTCACCTAGGCTGATCTAAATTACATTGGTTGCAACAGCTCCCCAAAGACAAGAGTTATGCTCCCTGTGTTGCAAGGCTGACAAGAGGAGGAACAAAAGGTTTTGAAATGAATGTTAAGTTCACCTAATTTAATTCAAATAGATTGGCCATTTGAGAAATGTTCCGCTCTCTCAAGGAGACTGGAAGTACTAGAACAAATTTTTGCTTTAATGCTGCTGCCCTCAGTAGAGTAGTATCAAGTTTAAATTTAGGCTGCACCAGAGAGAGGGAGAGGCAGAGTTCTTGTATTTTTCTCTGTGGAGCAGCAGTGCTGAGTTTATTCAGGCTTTTACTGGAAAAAGTTATTTCATATTCTTATTTATGTGAAAATATTTTATAATTTCTCTTTTTTTAATCTTTTCCAATCTGTTTTTCTGAAGAATTACCTCAGGACGTTTTATCAGAGTGTGGAAAAGCTTACAGTAATCCAAAGCAAAAAAATGAACTGTTCTATTTGCATGCCTGTTACTTCTCAGAGAGCCACCCCTGCTCTGCAGCAGCTTTGTAGCTTGTGCAGTGTGGGTGTATCTTTCCATAGGTTCAGAAGAAATAGAGGTGAGTTGCCATGTTTC
Organism: Onychostruthus taczanowskii; assembly: GCF_017590055.1. NCBI lineage: Eukaryota > Metazoa > Chordata > Aves > Passeriformes > Passeridae > Onychostruthus > Onychostruthus taczanowskii. Next base: position 7,197,725 of record NW_024504455.1, read on the forward strand.
ACTGCTAGAATAACTTGTAGAAGACATAAAATATAAATGTGATTGCTGTGGGAAGAAAGAGAATACAATTTGGCACATATAAATTTTCAAAAGACTCTACAGATAGCAGGGCAGCGAGGGGATTCTACCCCTCTGCCCCGCTCTGCTGAGACCCCACCTGCAGGGCTGCATCCAGCTCTGGGCTCCCAGCACAGCAAGGACAGGGAGCTGCTGGAGCCAGGCCACAGGAGGCACCAGGGTGATTGAGGTGACGGAGCACCTCTCCTACAAAAAAAGGCTGAGAATAACGAGATTGTTCATCCTGGAAAAGAGAAGGCTTTAGGATGACCTAATTGCAGGGTCCCAGTACCTGAAGGGGGCTCACAAGAGAGATGGAGAGACTATTTATGAGAGCCTGGAGTGACAGGACAAGGGGGAATGGCTTCAGACTGAGAGCTGTTTATATCAGACATTAGGAAAAAAATCTTTACTCTGAAGATGCCAAGGCACTGGCACAGGTTTCCCAGAGAAGCTGTGGATGCCCCACCCCTGGAAGTGCTCAAGGCCAGGTTGGATGGGGCTTGGAGCAACCTGGGATAGTGGAAGGTCCCTGCCCATGGCAGAGGGTTTGCAACTGGATGGAACTAGCTTAATGGTTCCTTCCAATCCAGGCCATTCTATGGTTAGAATGAAAAGTTAAGCCAAATATATCAAATGGTCTTTACTAGACTGAAAACTATTTTTACCAAAGCTAGAGCACCTTTTCTTTTTGGAGGACAGCTTCTTGAATATCTGTGGGATCAGTGAGTTCATGAAAAGTGACCAGAAGCTTTTTAAGATGTTATTATCAAGGGTGGAGTGTCTCGGTCTCTCTGGGTGCCTCCCAGTGAACCCCGGCCAGCCCCGGGTCGGCAAACAGTGGGGGGGCAGCCCGCTGCAACAGTGGAGAAATGAGAAGACAAGAGAAAGCTGATAAGACACTCAAAAAAGAGGGTAAATTGATTAATAAAGTATTTTTGGTGGAATTGCAGAACTGGGGAAAAAAAATCTGTTTTAAATCATGTTTTATGTTTGCAAATTTCATGTGGTGCTTGAATAAAAATGATGTAAAATTCTCCACTTAATCTTGGTTAGCAGTAGCAGCCAAAGCAGAAGCAGAATATTTTAATCAAATAAGAGACCTGGTGTGATTCTTCTTGCTGGAGGTTTAATAAAATATATTAATGCCATATTAAATGCAGATAAGTGGAGAATACCTTGCCATATCCCTTGGAACTCAAAACCAGTTGCTAAGTAACCAAAGATCATACTACTTTAAACATTGATCTGTTTTGAAGTAATATTAACAATTGCATTTGTCCAAAAAGTGTGATTTTCTTCATTCATTAAGTTTAAATTCTGCTATTTTAAGTAGCAAAAGTTGACATTAAATCATATCATATGTACAGTGGCCTTGTTTATTTAAATCAGTAAAATTTGTGGGTCAAAGTTCTAATCAACAATCTCATATTTTATCTAGCAAATATGAATAAAAAAATAGATTATCAATCAGGTATGAATCACACTTCTTCAGAGGTCAACTCTGTATCATTCATAATATCAACACCAACAAAGGGGAGAAGAATGAGGTGTGTAAATAGGTAGAAAAAGTATAGGTACAATGTATTTAGATATTTTGGATAGTTGGATATATATATATATATATAAAGATAATATTTAATTTGACAGGTGTAATAGAAATGGTAAATTATCTTAAGCAGGAATATATAAGAGCTTTTAGGAATTCCAAAAGACTGGAAAATTGTGACTGTAGGCTGTTATATTTTAGAGAAAGAAAGCAAGATCATCAGAACTAGATTTTCCTCACCTTCAATTTTTAGGAAAACATTGGAAAAAATATTCAAGTAAACCAATCACATAGATGGTACTTAGGACATGAATATGTACCAATACAGATTTATCAAGAGCAAATGATGTTAAATCAAAGTATTTTCCATCTGTAGGAAAGAAGTGCATGCTCTGTACCCTATGTACCTTGATTTCAGAAAGGCTTTTGATTCTGTTGCAGATTGTATTCTTTAGTAAGATAAGAAAATAATCCCAAGCTAAAATTATTAAAATAAGCAGCTGGGAACGAATATTCAAGGGTACTTAATATTGTGCATTTTAAAACTGGAATAATACATCTCTAATTCCTGAAAATTTTATTCTGAGTTTTGTACTATTTTTTAATGAGCCAATCAATAGAAGAGAGTAGGAATATTCACTTTAGGGATGCCACCCATTCTGGAAAGCTGGCAGTCTGTTAGGAGATGAGCTCAAATGTAATTCTGACAGTCTGGAGAAATCAGTCAAAAAGAAAACCAGAACAACAACCAGCAAAACATGGCTCGGTTTTAAAAAGTTTCCCCTTGTATTGCCTTATAATGAATTCTTACATTATGAATGGGCACCACCTCAAAATTCCTGCCTGTGCACAAAAGACCTGTAAAGGAAAGTGTTGGAAACTCAGTGGGACAATGTAATGTAGTTTTCAGAAAGACTGGCATGCTACTGACATGTGAAATGTGAGTTTGTCAGTAAAACATGGAGCATAACATTTCCACCACTCATATCATAAATTGTATGCCCAGCTCTGGGAATACACTGGAATAAAAGTTTGGACCTGCCAGTCAGTGAAAGAAGAATAGAAAATCTGATCACTGATCGAGAAAACATGTCTTAAATACTGGAACTTTGGAGTTTTCTGAGAGAAAAATGAGACCTGAGGGAGGTCTTTATCTCCTTTATATAAATGTTAGTTAGAGGGAAGGAAAAAGTAGTTCTGTAGATCTCTGTACATGTTATTATTGCATGTATGAATTGGTAATAGTCCCAGTGCTGTTAGTCTTATTTCTGAAATTTGTCAGAAAGTGGCATTTGTCCCTCCAAAGGTCCTAAAAGATGACTATGTTGGAAAGCTAGTACTCATCATACAAAATAAAGTACTTATCTGTTCTTAAAATCTTTTAAATTATTAAATTAGAGTCTTCTTTTTAGCACCTGCAGTAATGACGGCAATGTAAAAAGAAATTTAGAATAACAGATTCCATCAAATAGTCATAAGGTGCAATTGAATTAGTTTCATTGAACTACACAAATTAACACAACCTAAGAAAATGTTAATTTAGAATTTTTCTGCTGGAATAGCCTTATATTAATGAGTGCAAGCACATGCTTGTTAATCTATTGCATTCCAAGAGATTCATGCTATCAGAACTTGGACAGCAGCTTAGTAAAGTGCCTGCTCACAAAATCTAATCATGTGCAAGACCTCCAAACTGAGCTGCTGGGTTAGTAATGAAAATGACACTGAGCAGGAAAAGTGAAGATGTTAATCCTGTGAGGAGAAAATGGAAATAAACAATAACATTCCAGAACAAATGCAGAGCAGATGACTGTGGGTGAGGAAGACTAGAAGGAAGTCACAGGGCCAGAAGGTTTCTTTGTTAAGGAAAGAAGCTTGCTCTTCTGAAACCAATGGTTCTGTAACTCTTTGGAACCTCAGAAAATTGGAGAGCTGTGAATTTGGCCCAATTTCCTCCAAACTGAGGAATTACACTGGTTATGAAAAACCCACTTCATTTCTAGAAAGCACAATTCTTGCTCATACAAACTGGGCAGCTGCTATTTGCAGAGCTGGAAGAATGTGGCCTGAGAATCCACTGAACCACAAAATTAACTTTTGTGGGATTATGTGGGACATCTGCCCCTGCAAAAGATAAAAGTACACATAGATAGACAGGCAGAGATGCCATTTCTCAAAGACTAAATTATGTGGATTGATGATACACAAGTGAGAATTTCCAGGATGAGTACACTGTAATTCCAGCACAGAAAGCATGGAAACCTGCTGAAATAGATACTACCTCAGTTATTTAAAATACTCTGACCCTAATTTGCAATTCAGAAAACCTTCATTCTGAACATTTTTAAAATCTTTTGTCTATTCTAATTTAAAGACTTCTTGAGGAATGATATTTAAAAAGCATTTATATTTAGAAAGAAAACATAGACATTATTTAAAGCATGCTTATATCTTCCAAAAAAAAAAAAAAAAAAAGAGAGCACATACTTAATGTTCTCATAAACTTAAATATTTTACTATATATTTAGAGTACAATCTAAAAATGAAAAATATATGGTAAGAATAACTAGAAGATAATTGGTATTAGAGACGTAAATAAAAACCTTGCCAAAAATGTTGAAATCTGATTTTGATTACTTCCTTCATAGGAGCATAGATCAGGATCTACTTCACTCAAGTCAGTGAGATTAGATTCAAGTGTAAAATCAGGAAAAATTATATTTGATTATGCCTCAAGTTATTAACTATTCTGCAAAATTAGAGCAAATAGGATGGGAAGAGTCGTTCACACCTGCTGATAGAAGAATTCTGTTATCTCGGTGCCTTCTTGAAAACCATTGACAGTAATTACAATCTTGCCAAGAGCTTTTGTGCACCTGGAATGATGTTTTCAGGAAGGAGACGCCAGCAAGATTAAGAATGTGCACAAAAGTTCCTACTGTGAGGGGAACATGGCTCTCACACATTTTTCCGGACTCTCTTCCTTGCATTTGCATTCTAATGCATGTGTTTCATCAATGTGCAATTGTAAACATACCCTTCAGAAAAATGACCTATTGATGAGTTCCCAAAAAAGCCTCTACTGCCTATAATGTGTAATTTAATTTCAATTTCTACCTGAAATTAATTATAAACATTGTGAGACATCATAGAAAATTGCATTTTCTGTTTTGCTTTTTTTTTTTTTTTATTAGTGGCAATAAATTCCTGATTATTATTTTTGAATTACGTTTATGGTTTTGCTGATATGAAACTTCAACTGATAACAGTAGTGAGGCAGCAATAAGCAATGTGAAATATACATGAATGCACTTATTCATGGTTTATGATTAACCATAAAAAACACCAGGATTTTGAACAGCTTATCTTTCTCTAACGTCCTTTATAGTGTCTCCAAGGCTTGGTATTTTATATATTAGTTAAAATATATGCTGCTCTTACCATGAATAGAAATTAAAACTACAATTTATTTACAAGACACTTTTATAGCCATATATATGTATACTGCTGGTCATAACCCTGTATGAAGCTGAATGAAAAAGATTTGACTGTAAAATATGTTACCCCTGATATCATATGTTTTGCTACAGTACTGCATAGAATGCATAAAATCCAGTCACTTCCAATGCCCATGATATTTCTAATATATAGAGGAATATATTTTTCATTTGAATAGCTTCTATCTTACTGCATCTTTTCAAGCTTTATGTTAAGAACTTGGCTTTCAGAATATCAAACATAATATTTTGTCAGGGTGGGGGTTTTTTGGGGTTTTTTGGGGTTTTTTTTGGTTTGGTTAGTTTTGTTTGGTTTTGTTTGGTGGGTTTTTGTTTTTTTTTGTTTTTTTTTGTGTGTTTTTGGTTTTTTTTGTTGGTTGGGTTTTTTTTTTTAAATGGCTTTTGTTGCAGCTCAATCTAGTCTCAGGGCCTTCTTTTCCACTTTCAGATAGCCCTAGGCTGGAAGAAAAATCTAAGTCCAGGCTTTTCTATCATATTAGGTAGCTTGACTTGGCTTCCAGTATCTAATATACATCAACACTAGAGAAGATTCAAACTCCTAAGCTTTGAAGTTCAGTAATACTTGAAGGAAGGCCCCAAGGCAAATACCAGACTCAAAGAAGTTAAATCTGTTCTGGATAGGTGAAGCAATACCCCATAGCTACCAAGGGAGATTTAAGTAATAAAAACATGTTAGCTCCCTATTCTGCAGCAGAATATCTTCTCATAATATTTGTTAAGAAATTTCATGTATTAACAGTTCAAATTAAATCCTTTATTCAAGACATAACTTCTGTTTAGTACAACAGTTTGGGTACTTTTTGAATTAAAAAAAAAAAAAAAGAGATATTCAATGTAAAGAGAAAATAGTTGCACCTGGATGCCTAAAAAGCCCCTCAGATGCTGGGAGAAGAGATATAAATCAGAAAAAGAAGGAAAACCATGCCTCTCAAAGTGCTTTGTCCTTTACAAAGCATATTGTTACTCTGCTTAGCCTCTTCAAGTCAATGATTCATGAAGTCTAATATAGTTTCCAATTTTTTGTAAAAATTGCTAAATTTCTGCTTGTCCATGACAGAACACCACTCTTGGGAAAAAATAAATAAATAAATAAATAACATATTAAATTTATCCATATGGATAATGTTGGAATAGTCAGTCATCCAAAAAGAAACTTCATCTGAAATACATCCATTAGGCAATTCTACATCTTAGTGTTAGAGTAGTTCTGGTTTTGCACACAAATCTACAGAGAAAACCATCAAAATGTGAAAACAGATTTAATTTTTTCTTGTTCTCCAACTTTTTTGCTGCCTATAATTTATTCTTCTCCAGATTCTTTTTTCTTCGGCCTTTGTGTCCTCAGTTTATCAGTCACCTTTAAAATCCATTTAGTTTTTCTTGTTTGTTCTCTTCCCTCAGAAAAGTTTACCAGTCTTTTCTGAGTGTCATGTTAGTAGATTCTTCCAAGAACCACATAATCAAATACATTTTATCATGGTGTACCAAGGACTGAAATTTCTGGAATATGATGAACAGTACCAAGAATATTAATGTAATTATAACAGCATCATTTACTTGGTTTGCTGAAGATATTTTCACATGTAGAAATATAAATTCCAAATATTCTGCCTGCCCCCTTCCTTTCTGCAGATAAATACAAACACTTTCAGCTCCTATCAATAACAACTTCAGCACTGGACATTTCTTTGGGGTTTGATGACCCTTTCCAGGGTTCTGGATCATTGGCTCCCAGGAGGTTGTTAATTCTCAGAAAAAGCTCTGTTCCTCTGCTTTTATTGCTTAAATATATTGTTTGTGTAAATATAAATATTGAAGAGAAAAACAAGTTAACAGCTGGGCAGAAAGAGATATGGCTCAAATTGACTTTATTTTATGCTTGATGACTGGATATTAGCAATCGCATCCACTGTTTAGCCTCAATTTATTAAAATTTCAGAGTAAAAGGCTGCATTTTACTTTTCCTTTATAAAGGACCTAAAGCTGAATTATCTTGAGTGCATCAGTTGTACTTTTGCATCATAAATTGAATAAAACCCATGAAAATTCACATTTTTAACAAATGCAGTTTTGAAGTAGAGTATGATTCTGGCCTTTGTTGCAATATTAAAAGGCATTAATCCTTTTGATAAATTGAATCATGACATTGGAGTCAAAAATTTGGGGGTTTTCAGATATAAAAAGGATTTCCAGAAATGTACAAAATATATTTTTTTCAGTCTCTGCTAACAACAAATTAAAATTGTACTCAGCAACAACAAATATTTCTGACCCAAAGCCTCTTAACTTTTTCAGTTTATTACAGTGTTACTGATTTTGCCAGTATTCTTTCCTGACTAATATTTTTCATTCTTTAAAAAAAAGTAAATCTGATTCCTCTCAGACAAGTTTCCTAATTAAAAATAATCTTTAGTGCAAACACAAAAATATTTTCTTTAGCTACCCTTTCTCTTTGTGCAGGAGAGAATAAATGCGATGATGCACATCCTCTATCTACCTCATATGTCTAGTGACAGAAACATTAATTCCAAGCACATTTCTATTTCAGCCACTTATTTGCACCCTGTTAGTGCATGAAGAGCAATATTTCTGTGGAGTTATGGTGACATCAAGTGGCTGGCTACATGATCCCTGCAAATATATGGATATACGCTCCAGAGATTGGAGAAGAAACCAATACAGGGATCTACCATTAAGTAGTTTTACCTTTCTGAAATATGAGTGAACTTCCAGTCAGTTCCACGTGATGGATTGAAATCTTAATTTTAGGTGTATCACCTGGGTGTGTACCATTAAATGCCATTGATGAAAATCAAACCTTGGTATTTCATCCTTGAGATAGAATTCAAAGGCAAGAGACTGCCAATGAGATGAAAAGCAGTGCTCAACACCAAATCATCCAAACTGTTCTCTTTTGCCTTGTGTTAAAACATTTCTGGGTGACTCAGTCAGTGGCTGTGCACTTGTTAGAAAAATAGAGCAGCTAAGAATGATCTTCTGATAGGATTTTTGTGATTGTTAACAAATATCTGCTGCTTTAATTGCATATTCTGTTTTAATTAACAGAGCCTCATAAAGGTAACAAATGAAGTTCAGTTTGTTCTACAGTAGGTTGGTTTCTTTAAAACTCTCTCTTGTTAAAATGTCCATTTTCGACTCTTTCCATGTCATGACTGGTTCATGAGTAATGAGTATGAAGACATACATTTTAAGAGTCTTCAGTGAGTGCATTTTCTTCACCAGCTTGTTTTTACACTCACTTTCCTAATGGGATGACTCTTCCATCTTCTTTCCTAAATCTCTTCCTTCCATTTGCTATCCTCAGCCTCTCAAAACTAATGTAATCACTCACCATCCTTTTTCCATGTCACATCAGAACTTGTTCACTGCTTCAAGGCTTGAGTCCACTTGTTTGGATGGTCTCCAACAAAGATTAGCTGGGGAATAAAGACGCAATATGAAATCAATAAAAGATTACTGTCGACTAAAGAGTAACTACAGAATTCCAGCTAATCACAGCATTGCCAAAATGGTGGCTGAGAAGCACAGAGAAAATATTGACTGGAATCTGTTTGCATTTAAATATACTGATACAAAAATTCCAATTAAAGTCAGTATTTAATACAAGTGCAGTTTAATACAGTGGCTGCATAACACTGACCTAAGTTGTAAAAAAGATGTCATCTCCTTCCTTTGGTTTGATGAAAGCCTTTGACTTCTTACTTGACTAGGTCACATTTTCCCATATATTATAATGACTTAATGACTTCACATTTGTGAATGAAATAGATTTACATGAAAGGAATATATATATATATGTGCACACCTATATACTTCTTTGTTGTTGTTGATCTTCTTGTTGTGTGATCCTCAGAAAGCAAATTATTATCTCTGGTACACCAAACCTTATTTGCAAGATTAAGATGAAAATTTAATTTTAGTAAGTAGAGAAAAATTCTGACTTGAAGTGCATATTCTTTAGTGGGGACTCTCATAAAAATGTAATGAGAAGCTATTTGGGAGAAAAATCACATGGCTTCATTGCTCTGGAAGATACACAAAATAAAATACATTAATCAGGCTGCTCACAGGACTATTTAAAGTAGAAATCCCATTAAGTGCTTAAATTGATTTACTCTTCCCTCCCCCAAAATAATAAAATAAAATTCCTGAAGTGTCTATTAAATCAGACAATAAATAAGGATAGGTAGGTAAAATCCTTGGGGAAAGGAAGGACCTTAAGGCCATCTGATTCATATTTCATACCTCTTCTATTTCTCCATTTTTTTTTTCATCCTTGTTGAAATTCATACATATACAATGTCATATGCTAGTGTTGGTTTCAATTCAATTTATTTTACAAAAGGAAAAGAATATAGAGAAAAAGTCATGTGGACTGATGCCAAAATAGTCTAGTGAAATAATTTTTATTTTCATTTATATTCACTGCCATGTCTCTCCACTGAAGTTAATGCATTTTCCCTGAAAGGTAATTCATTTCAATTTAAATCAATACAGTATCTTTGAACTAATGGCTTCCAGAGATCCATGTTTGAACAAATAGTGGTATATTTGTGTAAATTGCAAATTTTATTAGTAATTGTACCAAAAAAAGGTGCTCAGAAAAATATTTTTGCTTCTAAACAATATAGACTGTGAACACAAATAATCCATATTTTGGTTTGCAGTTCTGTTTTGATATTTTGGGTTATTATAGGCTTTGACATAGAGGAGAGAAGGGAAAAGCTATTTATATATCTAAATACAACTGGGTGTAGTTCTTGCCTAAGAAATTAATCAGTGCTTTTGTGAAAGGAATGTCTATTTTTTGAGGTGTTTATTTATTTTTTTTAAAATCCATGTCGTTCAACATAGCAGGGAAGACTATTTTAGGGTGGTACCAGGAACATAAAAATCCACCTTGTTTTAAACTTGCATTTCCTAACTTGCAGAACATAACCTCCCAAATATCACTTTACTGGGGGGATGCACATATGAGAAGAGAGCATTTTTTGGTTAGCACAAGCCAGTAACATATGGGGTCAAAAAAGATGCAGATGAACCCTGATTTATAAAATATTTGACTGTCATTCTCAAGTTCCTCTTGCAAAAAATCTGAAAAACTTTTCTTTTGAGTGGTGTTTTTCAGTCTGAAAATTACCATCCCCTCTGAGGGATCAAAGGGATTATAAAAGGCTGGAAAATGTCACATCTGTTGCCAGTTGTTCTGTTCTTTCAAGGGAGCTGAGGAAAGCGGCAACCGTGTTTGCTGCCTGAAAATGCCTTCACGGGTAACAGCCTTGGGTTGCTGGCAGTAATTTGATCTCCTTATGGCAGGAGGTAGAGTGGGTTGGCTTTTCTGGATGGTTTGGGGTTCTTTTGCTTCCCAGTTTTGGAGGTCACCAAGTTGGGTAACTGGAACCAGTTTAGTCAAGTTTAACATGGCTTGAGCTGAGTGGAACTGGTTTTATTTGGTTTGATCCTGTTAAAATTGGTTGGAAGCAGTTGAAACCAGTTTAGTCTGGTTTAAATTGGTTCAAACCAGATTGACTTGGTTTAAAGCAGTTAGAACTAGTTTGAACTGGTTGGAACCAGTGTAGTCTAGTTTAAGATATTTATGACAGTTTGGATCTGATTTGAACTGGTTTTATGTGATTTAAACTGTTTAGAACCTGTTTGATCTGGCTGGAACCAGATTAGTCCAGTTTGAACTGGTTTGAAGTGATTTAAACCAGTTTGAACTCGTTTTATCTGCTTTTATCCAGTTTGAACTGGCAGGAACCAGTTGGAAAGAGTTTAATCCAGTTTAAGCCAGTTAGAACTGGTCAGAACCTGACCAAACTGGCTTGATCTAGTTGAAACAGGTTGTATTTAGTTAAGACTGATGGAAATTGGTTATCCAGCTGGAATGAGTTTAGTTCAATTTGAACTGGTTTGATCTGGTTGGAACCAGTTTCAAATGGTTTGAACTGGTTTTAATTGGTTTGATCTGCTTTAAATATGTTTGAACCTGTTGGAACAGCCTGGGACCAGTTTGATCTGGTTTAAACCATTTGGAGCCAGTTTGATCTTTTGGAACCCGTTTGGTCCTCCTGCAGAGTAGATGGCAGCAGTTTCCTGAGATGACTACAGGAGGCTAACAAGACCAGGACAGACACGTGACCTACCTAAGGGAGTATTCTGCCACCTTTTTGGTGCTGATTGTCACACAACATTCTTATGTGAGTCATGTTTGAAATGATGGAATGACCCAAGTTTATTTTCCTCAGATGTTTTGAAAGATCACACAGACCAACCTTTAGGAAGCTGGTCAGCTCCTCACACAGGGCAGTCATCCAAATTCTCAGGTACATGCTTCCTCCACCTTTCTTTTCATCCTGTTATCTCCTTTAACCCACACTAGAGCTATCGTCCTTTCTTGAGAAAAACTTCAGGGATGCCAATGGAGATACATTAAACATTTTACTGTAATTAATTTTTCCCAGTGCTCTATTTTTTCCAATTGCTCTGTATTTCTTTGACCAGTTCATTGTATGAATGGGTATTGATCTTTAAATATAATACCTCTAAATCTTTCTGTATGCTTTTGTCAGCTTCCTTATTTATTAATTTTACTTTTTTTTTAGAAGCCAGGAGCACTTAACACAGCTCTTCCTTGAGATATCATTAAAATATGCTAACTAAGGTAAATGTGTAAGAAAGAATGCAGACATTTCTAAAGGTTATGATCTATGACAACACTTCTTAGCTTTAAAGTTACTTTAATTGAATTAATTGTAGCATTGAAGAAACTGAAGAACAAAGAGAGCTCTGACTCTGAATGTATTAAAGGGAAATATCTGACCTTTTCAATATGTTACATTTTGATTGGCAGTCCTTTCTGTTGGAGCTCTCTTAATAATAACTTTTTAATTATTTTCTCCATGAAAAGTAAGGTAGGAGTGTCAAAAAGCTGAAGTACAGCTGAGATAATTGGAAATATCCAAGAATGGAAGTGTGCGAGTATATGTGTACACTACCAAACATAATTCAGAGGATGTCAGCAATGGAAGGGTTCATTTTGTGGGTAAAGCTTCTGACAAAAGGAAACAAGTTAGAGCAAAATAAACTTAATTTTTCGTATCAGAATCATAGAGTAGTTTGGTTTGGAAGGGGCCTTAAATAAAAAACATCTCATCTCAACCCCCTGCTATGGGCAGAGACACCTTTCACTAGCCCAGGTTGCCCAAAGCCCAATCCAACCTGGCCTTGAACACTTCCAAGGCACGGGGCAGCCACAACCTCCTTGGGCAACCTACTCCAGTACCTCACTAGTCACAGTAAATAATTTCCTAATATCCAATCTAAACCTACACCACAGCCTAAGAGAGTTAGTCCTTTCTCTATTAAAGTTTACATAAGACCTCAAGAATAGCTCTGACAGCATGCTACAGCTGCTAAGGAAAAAAAAATCCAGGTGGCAAACTGTCTTTTGAGCCCCTGCATTGCTTTCTTTATTAAGCTTTTACTGAAAAACTTTACTGCTGAAATTTTTTCAATTTCAGTCTATCAAAATCAAAACGAATCAAAAAGCAGGCACTGTGAGAGTTCCTGATCTTTACTGATTTATTAAAAGGACCGCATTTCACTTTACATGCAAATCTTCCCTAAATCCTCAGAGGTTAAGATAGGTGTGTTTATACACAGGAAATATCTCTTTGCATAGTGCTGTAATTCCATGCAACCAAACTAAAACAAATATTATTTTCCTTGTACAGATTAAAGCATGCTTGAGGCAAAAATCTGGGCTTGTTTAGACTATGTAAGTACCACATTTCTGGCCTACTGCTGCATCTCTAACCTTCCTGTAAATTGTTTATAACAAATACTCTGATTTTTCAGCTTTGATATCTGATCTGTACTTACCCCATGAAAAGTTAAAAGGTCAGTAAGTGTTTTGAACTAGCTTAGCTTAATTTACTGATACTTCATTTCACATTGTCAAGACATTCACAAAAAGCCTCAAAACATGCCTTTGACCATATAGGAAGAACAAATACATCGTAAATAATTTCCTAACCTCAGTTTAAATTGCTGCTTTCTGGACTTTGGTTTTCTAAGTAGAAAAACACTTCAAATTCAGCACATTACCAGATCACTTTAACCTCTTTGAAAATGCATTTCAGAGCCTTGATAGATCTCTTGCTCAGCAATTGGCCTTGGGAAAGTATACACTTCATGGTAAGCCAAGTGCCATGTCCTGTAATCCGTCAGAAAAGGAATAGCAAGTGTAATGGGAGGTTGAAACAGATCATTTAGCATTGTGACATTATTTGTGAATTTGGCTCTATGAGAGAGATTTTTGTCATGCATATGGTTGATATTGATGTGAGGTTATGAATGTGGCTGGCTGCATCCCCAGTTTCTGAGTAGTTATGAAGTATAACTTAACTTGGGTCTCTCTCTGCAACCTTTTAAGAGTGGGACTGATAACACCTCCTGCATAAGATGCTCCACCAGAGTGAAGCTGAACAGTTCTGATGCCTTCCCAATTGTCTACAAAGCAATTTGGGAGGAACCTACCTTCACTTTTATTAACCCAGAGGTCTCCCCCTTTCTTTGATTTTCCAGTCTATATCTTTCTTCATCTGTCCCGCTAAATTGACAAAGCACAGAGTCCTGTTCCATGTAGCAAGAGTCTTTGTAAGAATCTCTTTAAAAGCTTTAGCACTTAAGAAAAATCAATAGTGTTTATGATGTCTTGCAGGTCTTCCCTCTCCTGCACGCTAAATTCTCATCAGCCTGTTATTAACTGTTGGAAGAAGACAGTAAACATTGCATTTTAAAAGCACTCATGTGGCATTTCACTTGAATAACGTTGCCTATCCTTCCTTAATGAATTTAGTGGAACTGTGTTGTTGGTATATTTAGAAAGAGAAATAAGAGCTGTACAAAATGCATTGCCGGTATGGAGCCAAGTATATCTATTATATACAAGTCCTCCATGTTCATTGAAATAAAATGAGCTCATAGAAATACTGATATTTTAAATACCACTTCAGAGTATAAATGGCCATAAAGATAATCAATTATACCTTTGTCCAAATATACTTGGGGGGAAAAAAAAAAGAAAAAAATTTAAAAAGCCCTGGAAGGTCAACCTGTGATTTATCACAGGATAGAAAATATAGACATAAACAAGCCCAGTGAAAAACTAAAGTAAAAATTATATGAATGTACTATATTAAGAAGGGTATTTAGGAAGCAAAACTAGTGAAGGCAAAAACACATACGTTTCAAATATATACTTCCCAAGATTTTTCCTTATGGTTTCTAGACCTTTGGACTTACTGTGTCTTGGAAAGGATCTGGAAGAATTGTATTTGGACCATAACAGAAATTAAAAAACAGTTCCTCGTAACAGGAATTAAAAACAAAGGGTTCTACATCAGGATGGTGAGTAGGTTTGCCTGCTATTCACAGTTTGTAGTCTCTGCTTGTTTGCCCTGTATGTCCTTTGCATTTCTATATGGATTACAAGCATTTTTTAAAGACAGAGAAAGGATGATTTTTTTCCCTTTTTTTCCCCTTTCCCACTATTGTGTCCCAGTGGTTATAACAACAATACAGAGTACAAGGATCCTAGGGGCAATCCCCCAATTTGCTTAATAGCTTCAAATTTTCATCACTTGAGAGACTGACCTAATTACCATGGTACTGGCCACTTCAGTAGTGCTCATGCACCTGTGAAAGGAGTGCAGGGGGGGAGATTTCCCATGCTGCATGTCAGTCTTTTTCCTTAAATAAAATGAATTCAAGATTCCTTTATTCCAGAATGAGAGTACAAACATAAGTGTGATTCTGTAGTGATGGTGACACTTCATGGAAAGGGACAGGTTTTGATCATGCAACATTTCTTCATGTTTTTAATTGTCCATAATGATTAAACAGTCCTTGGAGATGAGCCTGTAAGCTGAGACCACATCTTCCAGACTTAGCCTTGCACATCATTTTGGAGACAATCACTTAATTAATCTTGATCTTCTTGATAGATTTACTTTTCAATTTAGTGAGATGGGAGTTGTCCTTCCCATGGTGCTCAGCTCATGTTTTGCCGGTGTGAATGGGGGAAGGTTAAAATTCCTTGGGCATGAATCCAAGGCTCCTGCAAGGGGATTTCTCTGTCCTCACCTGGTAGTGGAGAGGCCAGTCTGCATCTATTGAATTTTAAATAAAACCTTTTTTATGAGGCCCTATTTTAGTAAAAAACATCTGTCAGAGTAACATGCATATCCTCAGAGGAGACAAGGAAGGGAAAAGTCCAATTTTCTGATCCATACGGGTCTTTCACTTGCAGCCCCAGGCCCTGGATGATGTATACAGCCAAAGTACATTGGGAGTCCTGTCTGTTCAATACCTACAGCACCACTGCACTTCATCACTTCACCAGTCATGCTGCTGCTAGAGATATTCTGTACTTTAAATCTGGTAAGGACAAGGAAAAAAAAAAAAAAATAAAAGAGGCCTTTAAAACAGATTACAAATATTTACATTGGCATAAGGGAGAAATTTGAAGAAATGGCCCTCTATATGATAGAGAAAAGACATATTGAGCAGGCTTCACAACCGAAGAAGCTGTAAAATGGAATGACATCTTTCAGTTTATTTATAGCTTGAATCTAACATGTTTACTGTCAGATTGGATGAATTCTTCTGAATCTGCTTCCTGTGGTGCAACATATCTTTTCTCTGGCTCATATTTACCCTTTCTTAAGCAGAAAAATTTGTAGCATTTCACATTTACCCTGGAAAACCAGAGTTTTTTTGCATTGTCTATACTAAAGAATGTAATATGAAAGAAGTTCAAGACTATTCTGGACTTGTAAGTACGAAGGGTTGTGATCTTTCTGCTTCTGGTCACCTTTGCTGCTCTATGAAGAAGACTTCACTTTGACCTCAGTAACTCGAGGTTCTGTCTCTAGTTCCATCCTATGTCATCTCATTCTTTCCTATGTAATGTGTAAAGTAAATCACCTCACATCAGTTTTCATATATTCCATATTACCTTCCAGAGTATATGTGCTTGTTTTCATTGCTCCAAGTCACACAACCCTCTGACATTTCTGACCATCTCAGTTTCCATTTGAGATCATTTTATAACATTACCTTAAAAGAAACCCAAAACATTGGCTTGTTCTTCTTTATAGAAGTGATTTAAATTGTAGGTACTCTAGATAAATCTCTCCTGTGACAGAATATAAACATTAACAATTCTGAACCTGTAAAAGGTTCAGCTAGTAGGACAGAACTGGGGTTCAGGAAAGATTTGACCTTCATTACTGGTATTCAACAGCCACAAAGTCACCTAAAGGTTATTCTTGTGACTTAGAAGAAAAGAAAAAAAGCAATTTTATTTAATATACAAAGCAGCACTTTGGGGGGAGAATTATACATTAAAAAAGAAAAATAAAGTGGATTGTAATATCTTAAACCGTAGTTCACTGTGACCAATTTAAAAAAATGAAATCTATCCAACAGATTCAAACCAATTTCTTTAGAAATCAAAATCCCAGTATATGCTCATAATCCATGCCTAGCTGTATTGATTTGAATACTTTCTTTTGATGCCAAAAATACTTTGCTTTTCATCATAAAAAGAAACCTTGTGTACATCAAACAAGGAAAGAGTAGACACTTCTCAAATGATACATTAAAAATCACTGTTTATGAACACAGTTTTATTACTTCCACCTGCAAATTTTAAGCCTAAAAACCTCTTGTTTTTCAAAAGGTGTTAAGAAAGTATGACTTGCCTCAAGTCAGAGTAGATAATTAGAAAAAAAATCTTTCTTTCTCTGCTTCATCACACATCATATTTATGTTGCATGACCATGGGGTTTTTTTTATTTCTTATATTTTTAGTATTTCAGAGATGACTATAAGGTAGTAGGTTTCTTCAAAATTCATATTTTATACAAGAATCATAATCACTGTGATTATGCCATGAAAAGACTTTTAATGATATATAGATAAATATCTCTCCAGAAAATAAGCTATTCATCCCTCTTGAAACAGCTTCTAAAAATTACCTGTAAATCAAAAGACAGAATAGGAGGTTTTTTTGCTCAGATTCATGCACATGTATCCACATGAACACACAATTTAACATAATGGGTAGTCTTTTTTAAAGGAAACTGATATCCATAGCTGAGGCATTAAAGCAAAGATATTTGAGGCCAATTGGCCCATGTCCAGTGATAAAAACATGTATTTCATTGTTTTATGAGAGTAGTAATGAGAAAATAATTGGTCAGAAAAACAAGAATAGGGTGTTTTCTTCATATGAAACATTTCTTCATATGTGTTAATTGCATATGTAGGTAAAGGTCAAAGCCAATTTAAATTTTGGGAAAACTTGCAAACTGATTTAAAAAAAGAGAGATTACAATAGGACAGGAGGACTTTAAAAGTACTAATATGTCACTGGGAACATCACAAACTGTGATGATACAGGATAGTTTGAGAGGGTAAGCCATGTATTGTTTCCCTCGGTGTTATGGTATAACAAAAAACTTTTACAAAATACTTCTCAGTCATACTGAAACAAGTTGGCCTGTGTCCTGTCCAATACAGGAGAAGTGAATTCTCCAAAGAGCTTTTCAGTAGGTTGTTTTATTTGCAGTTGTCTATTGTACTTCAGGAACTTCAGCTTATCTCCCAGAACTGGACACTGCATTTCCTTTACAAATGCTGAGGATAAACAAGTCATTCACCTTTACTCATCCACAAATCTTCGAATCAGATCAAGAGCTGACCAAAAAAAAAAACCACTCAAAACCAACCAAAACCAAAAGAGGAAAAGCTCCAAAAAACCATGCAGTGGACAGAGAAATCAAGTCCTTTGGGAAAACCTTGTTTGTCATCATCTGCCACTGTTCTGCCCACTTGAATGGGTAATCATTTTGCAGTTTCTCCAGCTATCTTTTGCCCTGTGGGAGGGATGACAGTGCTTTTCATCTGGTCTCCAAACTAGGAAAAACCGTGGTCAAATATTCACAACTGCCAACTTCAAAGCAATTTTTCCATGGCAACCATACCTCAAAAGCCTGGAGTTGCAGAACTTGCCAATTAGCAACTCCAAAGGGGGCCATTAGCTCCTTCAAAAACATAACGGACACTGTTTTTAATCACCATTTGTTTCCAGCCTTACAGCAAGCACCTCATGAACATGAACCAGGCAAGTGCAAGGCTGACTACTTAAAAAGAAGTTGATGTTGCATGAAAAGAACACACATCAAGCTACATTTTTTTAATAAATAAAGAACAATTATCCTTAGTAAATCATTGCTTCTAATTTATTGTTGTTTAATTAAAGTAAGTGGTATTTTCTCATTATTGCCAGTGGTAAACCATGCATTACAGCCACGGAATTTGCAGTCAGTAGGAGTCCTTAGTTATTACTGCTGCTTAGGAGTGAACAAGTACTATAAAGCAAGGAACATCTGCATAAATATGAACCTGTAGAATAGCCTGCCTAGCTGTCTAAGCCTTCTATTCATAAAGAGAGGACATACTGGAGAAAATAAAAATATTATATAAGGAAAGTACAGAAACAAGAATTTGGCTTGTTAGCTTGTAAAATCTTTCTGACTGAAGTCTCTGGGAAGTTGTGTCATGATCTGTCATGAAGCCTAGATCTGTACTATATTGATTTAAGATTATCCGATACATAAAAAGGAAAACAGACCTTTTAAATAAAAAAAAAAAAAAAAAAAAAACCCTCCTATATTTTCACTACTCTTTTGAAGTAATTATTTCTTTATTCTCATAAATGATGTGCCATGGTCTTTAGAGGTTATGTGTTTCAGCAAGAAAAGTAAGAGAAACATGAACTTCACCCATTCATTTGGAAAGGATGTCATTTGTGAAACCAAATTATACCCTTTACTACCATTAACACTCTATCACAGCTAACTAATTTATCACTTACCATTCTGTCATGAAACCCTAGTTATCCTCCTTGTCTTGTGTTGCTGGAGGTGTTCATGTCACTTTGACATCTGGTGCATTTGAGAGGGATAGCTGCGCAAATTTTGAACATGTAACCAACTTAGGGACCTCTCCACACAGCAGAGAGACATTTTCTTTGATGCAAAATTTGGATCATTTTGGAAGAAATGAGGCACACAGGATGTTACATGAAACCTGCCTGAATGTCTCTCTCACAACACGATGTGGTCAGGGCACTGCAGGCTACGATGCTGTGCAGTGCCTGTGCTGGTACTGCCACATGAGCCTGTAAAAAAGCAGCCCAGACTCCTTGACAAGAGCAGGAGAGATGGCAGGGCCAGCTAAGCAATCCCCTGAATGAGAACAGGAGTCTTGACAGGTCTGGACAAAAACAAGAGCAAAGATCATGTTTAATTTAAAGATGATTTTCACACACATGTATTGTTGTCTGTCAATAAAAGCCTAATAAATTCATAGCTGGCTTGTCAGAAATGGTGCCAATTGAAGTTTCTAGTACTCATACTTGAATAATTCCAGTCTCTTAAAAAGAATTTCAGTGGTTCTGAAATACTGAGGACCAAGCCCAAATAAATAATGCTCCTTTTATTATCACCTCGAAGTAAGCCAGGGATTTCCATTAGGATCTCCTCGAAGATATTATTCTGTTTGCATGTGCTTGTTTAGAGTCCATATTAAAATGAGCAACATGCTTGTTGCTCACACACTAGGAAAGGAAGCTAATGAGATTTCATGGCATTTCAGTTGGACAGACAATACAAATTTCCTTGTGCATTCCCAATTAGCATATTTGTTATGGGCAGAGCCTCATGATGTGCCCCTTCTCCATAGCTGACATCTGGCACTGGAGTCAACAGCTATGAGTAGGGAAATGGTGGAATCATAGCAACACACTAGCTGGACATTAAAGTCTAGGGAAAAAACAAAACAAAACAAAAAAACAAACAAAAAAGAAACAAAAAACAAACAAACAAACAAAAAAAAACCCAAAAAAAAAAACAACATCAAAAAAAGGAAAGTTTTCCCTACTGAAGGTATAGAAAGTATTTGACTGCTAAATGAATGCTTTTCACAGTACCCTGGCTTAATTGTACTTTGTGTTAGTATGTTAATGGGGCCTTGTCCATATAACAGAAGGATGAAGACTAACTGGAGAGAGAGGTAAAAAATGCCTCAAAAAGGCTTCCTCTTAAATGAAGTTCTTAAGTCATATGAGCTACTGCCTCCGAGAGAAGATTAAAGAAATGCTTAATAAAAGAGAAGAAATAGATCAATAAGCTCTTTTTTGAAATACCAGGTTGAAAAAGACAGTGCAATGAAATTTTTAAACAGAAACAAAATTCTATGTCATCTCTTTTTTTGACACATACAAAGTGTTTTTAAAAGCAGCAGTATGGAAAAACCTCTCAACTCCTTGCAAAACCAACAGTGAGAAATTTAAAAATGATAGGATATTTCTGTTGAGTTGGGGTTTTTTTGTCCTTAGCATGATGTGAAAATCCATTGCAAAGTTATTTTTACAAAGGTGTGCTGTTGACCTAACCAGCGATGGTTATGGATGCCTTCACAGCCCAGGTCATATATTAAACACACCTTTATAGGTGTGTTTAATATATGATGCTGCTTGCTTTTCTTCTGCTGTGGGAGTCCTTCATATCCCAAGGGAGCACTGGGAATATGAGTCCTGACTAACTGTGCACCTGTTACCTCATAGATCAACAGTATCTTGGTAGAGAAGAAGGAATCTCTATTTACTACAACACCATCCTCTGCTGAGGTTTCTGTTCCAGAGACAATCCTATCTTCCTTAGCTAGGACACAGGGAAAAACAAAAAGAGATCTTTTGTATTTTGATAGTTCTAATTTTGCCATGTGCCCCCTCCTCTCCCCAAAAATTAGATCAAACTATTAACAACGGCACGTCAATACAGACAGGCATGGCTTGATGTGGGCCTTCTTCAGCTGCTCCTAGGAAAACAAGTCCTGTCTTGAAATTCTGTCAATTCTTCCACTCTGTGGCTGAACCTTGGTTAATGTGCCCTAACAGATTCAAGGTGCTTTCCCATTAAACATTTAAAGATTTTCTGGAACAGGACTAACAGTTAAGCGTGTTAAGTATCTCAAAAGAATGACCTAGCTCCAATCTGATGCATGTCCTTGTGTTTCATTTCGCAATGTCTGTTCAAGACTTTTGCAAGACTTTTGAAAGAGTTTTCCCCAGTGAAACAGAGATCACGCCCTGCTTGGTGGGTAGGGCATGCATCTATAACCTGGTCCTAGCTGAACCACTTATACTTTGATCACATAGCCTTAGTAAAGATAATTACAATCCACTGGAGACTTCTCACGGGGTCTTTCTATCACCACACCCACGGCTCTGTCCAGAGAATATTCATTTGATATCTGTGGTAGGGCACCACTGCTTAACATCTATCACCACTAGTTCTTTGAAAAAGAAACTCAACAGAAAGAAAATTATCATGGTCTGATTGTGTATTTTTATCAGGACAAATGCATCCCAGGGCTTATGTCCTAGCCCTCTAGCCCCAATACATTTGCAACAATCACCTTGCTCCAGAGTATTCCAGGTATCCCCTTGCCTGATCCTAACAAATGAGTACATATGTGTCATATTTAACAGTGTGCTGTCTTCTTTTCTACTTGTGCCCTTACATCTTATTTCTTTCAACATGTGCTTCATTTATAGCATAACTTTACAGCAGATAGAATATGAGCCAAATATTTCTAAACAATTCACATCACAAAGAATTCAAACTGAATTCCTTTACTATGAATCAATATTAGATTAAATCCCAGGCCATTCTGAGCTCCCTCATATCCTTTTATTTCTCTTCAGACACAGTGCCAATAATTCCATTAACCTTCTTACAAGAGCTGTGTGAATTCACTATCACAGTCAGTATCCCTTGCACCAAAAATTTTAATTTCCATGCCACAATTCCATTAATACTCTGTCAGAAATACCCTTGCTAGTGACATTTACACATCAGAATTAAGATAAAAACACTTCCTGTAGGTGTATCCTTGATGTGGGATCTCTCAGAACAGTTTTTTATTGGTTTTTTTTTTTTTTTCTCCTTGCTTCTTATTCCACTTGCCATTGTGCTCATTTACTAAGTCACACTGCAAAGATAATGTAGTTAAGTCGCTCCATAGTGTTCTTCTATGGGACCTCCAAAGCTGAGGCTTAGAAGCACTTTCCAAGCGATAATTCTGTCACTGGAGCTTAGAGCATGGGTGTTCCATGTTCAGGTTCTTAGAGTGGGGAAACGTGGCATGTCTTCAGATTGTTATGGGCTCACAGGCTCCACCTAACTCACAATGCACAACAACAAAGTCACACTGTTCTTCCTTGGCAGCCTGTTTGTGCCTTAAAAGGAGCTTTTAGTCTGAGGATCATAGCTTTAGGATATTCATTTTTCTTTTAGCTCTTCAAACTCAAACTCCTGTGTATCATCTACAAGGAT
The DNA here is from genome assembly GCF_017590055.1 of Onychostruthus taczanowskii. NCBI lineage: Eukaryota > Metazoa > Chordata > Aves > Passeriformes > Passeridae > Onychostruthus > Onychostruthus taczanowskii. Next base: position 7,220,344 of record NW_024504455.1, read on the forward strand.
TTAATTGGGTTCATTCTTGCTTTCTGAATGCTCTAAGATTTCTGCTGAAAGCTTTCTCTCTATAGTCCTTCCCCTGCTTTGCCTCTAACTTCAAGTCTTCAATAACCATTCCATGCCTTGATTCCTTTCATGAAACAAATGGAGATTCCTAGCTTGTAAATCATGTTGTTCAATTCCTTCTTCCTTAAAATCATGTCTTCACAAAGCCCTTCTTCCACTCTCTGTGCTAGTGTAGTCTCTTGAAATTCACTTGATACTGATGTCTCTTCTTAAAATTGATTTTCTATGGATTTTTTTTTTTTTTTGGTAATTACATTTTTGTCTTCTCAATGCCACACAGTTTTGTCTTGTCAATACTCTTAATCACTGCACACACATGCATAATCCTGTATGGACTGATCTAACCTTTCTTTTGCTAACCTCCCTTTTTTGGGCTGTTACTTTTGAAAAACACATGTATTTAAATTATTTTTTTGAGTAGCTTTCTCTTTTAGCATAGCTATTATGCACACAGTTACCTCTGTATGGAACTGCAAAGGTCTGTACCAAATGTTTTTAAGTGAGTAGTGTTTTTGTCTCACTTATCTATCTTATCTGTACTACACATATCTCACTTCTTCCACGTGATATAGATAAAAATGTGAAAAATGTATGTGGTGTCAGTAATAATAAACTCAGCTCCACAGGGTAAATGGTATCATACATCCTTCACACCTGGATGATACAATAGTAGAATGTGGCCTCAACTATTCATAACGTTGATATTGAAGAATAAGCTGTATTTTCCTAGTTCTCTATTTTTTTAAAACACAGTTTCTATTTTTTATAATATCACTGTCATTTCAACATGTATTTTTCAAAGACCAGCAGGTGATTCTAAGCTAAAAGTATTTCTCCTTCACCATTTGTCACACATTATCCCAGCACTTGTAATTTCACACACCTTAATCGCACACCTTAAAGCAAAAATTCCATCTTCACTGTGTCAGAGCTCATTATCAACTGCTTTCTGATGGCCTTATACACTGCTACAGTCAATACTTGCTCTTGAAACCATGTCAATTGAACAAGATCAGAAAATCCTACATTGAAATTATTGTGTGCAACTGTGAAAAAAATATATACATGTTTCCAAGTAAATGTTCTAGCACAGATTTCTAAGGTGTCTGCTGTGACTTCTATTTATTAATGACATTTTTTGTTGTCATTATCTGCTGTTAAGAAATATTTAAATAGAAATATAAGAATAAATATACAAATACAAGAAATATATGAATACACTGCTGATACACTATCTAATTCCTGAGAGTGGATTAGAAATATCTCAATGACAGCAGCACTACAATGAGAGTCACAGAGTCACAGAATATTGTGAGTAGGAAGGGATCCACAGGGATCATCAAGTCCAAGTCTAAAGAGAATGGCCCACATAGGGATTGAACCCCACAGTCTTGGCCTTTTTATCACCAGGCTCTGACCATCTGAACTAAAGTGGCACATCAGCTCCCTAAATTAAAACTGGAAGAAATAGAATCAAAATTGGGATTACCTGAAACATATTCATATCACCACATTGTATAGAAGAGCCAAAGGTAGACAACTACAAGAAAATCTGCACATCAATAAAGTGTTACATGATATTTCCACAGGATTATTGCAGCATTTTGTTCCTGGATTTTTTGTTTTGTTTTGTTTTGTTTTTTAAATATAGCTATCAGTATCATATCCCAAGCAGTTAAGCATTTCTGGAGTGGAGTTTCCACTGATTTTCTTTATAAAAATGTCACAAAGGATTTTGCGGTAAATGAAAATTTCATCATATACCCTTCACCATCTGTGATAGCAATAGCAGCACTGCATCATTACTATGGATTACAAGTACGGACAAAGAGAAATAAAACAAATTTGGAGAAAACACAGAGTATGCTATATTTTTAGATTTATTTTGAGAACAGTACTAAAACTCCAAATGGCCATGCTGATTGTATCACATTGCTTCTCATGGCTTTTCTCCCTCCCCTGGCGAGGATTTCACGGGTGCAAAGCAGAATTGCTTTAGTTGCATTCACTCCAGTATGGCTGGATTAATCCAGAAGGAAGGATTGAGTCTATTTTGTAGAATTTCCCTGGAATTCTACAGAACCATAGAATAATTTAGGTTGCAGGGATCATCTGACCACCTTCTGGTCAAACCCTCCCTGATGGTTACAAAGGTAAGGACATGCACACCTTCCAGGCTGTGGGACTGGAATGGAAAAGGAACAGTGACATGTTCCAGTTTTAAACAGCTGTCCATTGGAGCTGAACTGCAAAAAATGTTACACTTAGAAAAGACCTGCTGGAGATGTGAAGAACAGAAATGCTTTTAGCCAGCATCTTTTGGGGAAGAAAAAAATAAAAAGGAACATGGCACTATTCATTCAAACGACACCTGGCACATGCTATTGTTCTGCTGGCTTGATTTGCCACTACAGGCTGAAAAGTTCATCAGTCATTTTGCAGAGATATCACATCAGGTTTAACTCTGATTGTGACAGCTTAATTTTAGTTTGCAAAGATGATGACATCCTTTTTTGCCTGATTATTTTTTTCAGACTGATTTAGAATCAGTTTCTTTCACTACTTGGACAAAGGAAAAGTACAATGACTAGATTTTAATTTTTTTTTTCCAGATTTGAATTTTTCCTTTGTTTAAGAATGTAAAAGAAAGATATATAGATATAGATATAGATATAGATATAGATGTATAGGTACAGATATATACATATATAGGTCTGTATAGCCCCATATTCTTTGACTTTAACAAAACTCTTAGCTACTCAATGAATCTAAAATCCTTATCTACTTTTTTTTTTTTTTTTTTTTTTTTTTTTCAAAAAAATAGGGTTTCCTCACCCCTTTTTTTGGTTTAACAGAAAATCACTTAGTGAATCTAAAAAACTTTTTTTCTTTTTTTTTTTTTTTTTTTTTTTTTTTTTTCACAATCATAGGTGTTCCTGACCACTTTTTGTAGAGGATCTGTTGACTCTGAACAGGAAAGGCTGTGTAGATATTTTCAATTCATCAGATGCCCAAACCCTAAAAATTCATATTAATGTCTAGGGGGCAAATGTGGAGTGAGAAGATGAGGGTGTGGGACTACTGATGACCCAGAACCTTCCAGGATTCTTTTTATGACATGGAAACAGGATTTGTCTATGTTCACCTGCCTCTTCTGATGTTTGACTTTCCATACCCTCAGGGACTGGTTGTAAGCATGAGATAGTAATGGTTTTCTTGGGAAAAAAAAAAAAAAAAAAAAAAAAAAAAAAAAAAAAAAACCAAAAAAAAAAAAAAAACCAAAAAAAAAAACCCCACAAATTTAAAGAAATTCTGTCTTCTTAAAGCCCTAAAGACTAGGTCTAATCTGCTGTGTGATTTTGTTTGGTTGGTTTTCTGAACCTTACTGTAATAATTTAGACTAATTTCAAAAGGAAGAAACAAACAGCAAAAAGAAGGGATAGTCTGGAAGACATAGCATCAGAAAGAAAAGGAAAAAATCAACCCCCAGAGCCATTATCTAGCAAAATCCTCTCTATTTGAAAAATTATGAGCTACAAATTGTATCACATTTATTAGGAACCAGCTCAGTTAATTCACTATTTTTCTTTTCTTACATTGTTCTCCCTCTCACTGCTGTGCTGGAGAATCAGCTGTCCCTGATTTTCCCACCTCCGTGTTGTGCCCTTCTAGTGAAACTGCACTAGGCTGAAACACATTTTTTCCTTCACTTGCTATTCCTCCTGGAAATCCGTGCACCTGCAGGCAGGGGTATTCACAGGTACAAGGCAGTTCTTTCCCTGACACGTGCTGAACCTGAAGGTTGTGTAATGAAAAGCGTTAATATTCTGCTCATGACAGAGTCCCTGGGAGTGACCTTCAGAAGGTGCAGACATGGAACTCCCTGGTATTACACGGCTCCCCCGGGACCAGCCGAGCAGGGAAATTGCAACAGAGCTCACAAAGCTGCTCGGTTTCAAACTGCAGCCTTGCAGGATCCTAACTCTGAAGAGGCACTGCTCCCTTCCCAGGAGACCTAATGGTTGCTGTGCAAACCTCATGGGATGTGGCTGAAATGTCACTCTGCCCTGAAGTGTTGCTGTGCTACTCGCTGCTTTCTTTCTGCCCCCTGAAAAATTCTGGATTGCCTAAAAATGCTGAGGATCACTGCAACGCCAGCTCTCCATGCTGTCAGATCTGCATTTTTTGTAGGGCTGGCAGGCAGAACCCTTTCATGGACCAAAGCTTGATCTGGGGTCTCATAATTTGCAGAGGATCTGGCTGCATCCTGTAAACTGTATTGTGCTAATGCAAATATAAGCCTCTGGGAAAGTTCACTCCATGTTATATGACCTATAAATTGTTACAGTAGAGATTCTTATCTGCCTTAAAACCATTAAGTCTTTACCTTGTAAACTACACTTAACATTTCCCAGAGATTCCCTAGACTGGTTAGGTCAGGAATGAATTTGATGTGTAACATTCTACTTGCGTGACAAAATTTTTAAAATTAAAATAGTTGTTTTAAACAGATATTTATTCACTTTGTGTATTTAAAAGTATTTTTAGGATAGAGTACAAATGCTTTAATCCATTTGCTTTTGGAATGCAAACTTACTGAACATATTTCCATAATTCATTTATTAATGAAGCTACAATTGTACAGTAAATGTTCGACTGAATTGAAACAGATGGAACCAACAGATTTAATATAATTGGCAATATAAGAGTTTCTGATTCAAAATGAGCTAACACATAAAGGCAAATCCTTCATTTAAGTTTCCAACATTCCACCTTCTGTCTTATATAATAAACTCTTTTGGGGGTCAGTGTGATTTTGGGTCAGAAGTACAAAGTCCACATACAACCATGGCTTTTGCATTTTGGAAACCTGAGCAAGTACCTTCATACACATTTTCAGTCCTCTGTGGGACTAGTGCTGTGCTCCATGCAATAACAGACAGCTTCAGGAGAGAACAGGACAGACAAAAATCTAATTATAACTTTGAAGGTTGAAATTTGCTTTGGAAATGTTCAGCCACAGAATAAACTATCATCTATATCTCTATATAACTATAATAGAGTATGCAATAGTTCCAAGAGAGAGACAGCATGCAGTACAGTACAAAGGCAATTTTTCATTTAGATGCTTGCACTTAAAAGACCCAGAATAAAAAAAGTGAGAGCCAAAATCTGAGTGGAAGAAAACTGTTCCAGGAAGCCCCAGGGTTCAAAATATGACTGTGGAAAACAGCCAGTGAAACTTCATTTCAAATATGTGCAGATACAGGCCAAGGTCTCACTGAAAAATAGAAGAGAAAGAAAAAATCACAGAAAGAGAATTTTCAAATGCAGATTTGGGAGTTTCAGCATTGCCTACATTTTGAAGAACAAAGGATTCACAAGGAGATGTACAAAAAAAGGCCGTGATGTCCTCAGGGAAATCTCAGTGAAGGAAAACCATGGCACCTGGTAGTGAACCTTATTCTGCATATTAAACGAGGTCATGAAAAAGCAATTTTTTTTGGTGATCAAAGCCTCTCTGGAGAACTCATGAAAAAGCATTAAAATGAGGGAGCAGAGCTACTGTCCAGACCAACTATAATGCTAATAAAAATACTTCAGCATTCCACAGCAGAGGTCAAATGATCTGTAGGTGAAAACTAAAGAAAAGTCCTAGGACAACAGATGACCAGTAACTGATTCCTCTTTGTAGAAATGAATAATGACATTAAAAAGTTTCCAGCTAACTTCAGCCTTAAAAAGAGATGATCATAGGAGTAAAAAAAAAAATAAAAATCTAGTGTTCACTGACACAGTGAGTCAGAATTTACGTAGTCTGGAAAATGCAATTTAAAAAGTCCAGCAACTCAGAATCTTCAATTCAGATTATGAGACAAAATATGTATCCTGTGACTTGTACTTTTTGCAGATAGGTCAACTCTCTTAATTGGATATGAGTATGTAAAGGTATATTTCTTTTTACACATATGTGTATAAGTGCATATATACACATATATTTATAGGAAGAATTTCTTGAAAATAAAGTAAAAAATTCTATTGAACTAATTACATAGTGAGAAGTACATACCTGTTACTTTTAAACTTTGAAGTGTAGTGTATGTAACCAATTTTGCAAAACAGTGGAGGCACACCAGATATATTAAAAAAAAAAAAAATCAAAGTATTTAGCATAACAGTGGGAAACCCGAAGGTAATTCTAAGAATGGAAGCATGGCCATAGAGCAAAATTGAATTTTTTATCACTGTGGAAGCTTTTAAAGAAGTTACTGTGACAAGGTCCTAGCTTGTATATTTAAAGTTTTCAAACATAATAAACATTTGATAAATATTCAGCGCATCCTTCGGAAAGATGAGGTAGTGACTTTTAGTGAACCGATGGGTTATCATTCAGGAAGTCTTGAGATCGTCCTGTCTATGCTCTTCTCCATTTGTGTACCAATTAAAGTGATTTGCCACTGCAATATGGTTAGACACACCTATGATTCTGAGGATAACAGGGAATTTATGGCATGCTAATCACAGACTAGGAAGCTCTCTTTATCACGTTTCGCCTTAGTTTAAATAAATAAATAAATAAATAATATTTTTAAAACTTATCTTCATAAGGCTTTACCTGAATAATGAAAAAAAAAAATAATGTGACTAATGATACCATGTCTCATTAGCTGTAAGTTCACCACTCAAGGCAAACCCCCAAAACAATTGTTGCAGCATAAAATGCATAAGATGTAAGAGAGGTATTTCTGCATCCTTCCCTCTTTCTCTGGAATTATGCATAATTTCTTTTTTATTTGTGAAAAAATTGAAATGGAGAATCTACAATCTCTTTCAGAGCATATTTCAGCAGTGGGCAGAGGAATTCAGTTTTCTCAGAAATTTAACACAGCCCTTCTCTAGCAGTGTTCTGAACATGTTATTATGGCATTATTTCTATTGCTCTGTCAGATGAGAAAATTGAAAGACTCCTATGAAAACAAGACCAGAGAGAAGAGAAGATAAAAAGGGAATGAAGCCATAAGGACAAGTCAGGACAGGATCCTGACGACACAGTGAGATTTGGAGCAGATTTGGCTGCCTCCCTTTAAGAGCATCTTCCTGACAGAGGTCTCCTCCCAGATGAGCAGGGTGGCCCTGCAGCTGGAGTCACTCCAGGTAGCACATGAGGTGCAGAGAAAAGCAAATATCCAAATCCCTCCAACATTAACCAAATCTCACTGCTTCCAGGTCATAAAAGTGACATTCAAGATTTTCAAGATATTCTAGGTATTCACGATGAACCATTGACACTGTGCTCCATGCGAGCTTATCATTATTAACAAGATAATGTTAATAATGATAATGCACGTTAGCTGTGTGCCCAACGCCAGCCAGTTGTGGCACTGTCCTGGGAAAAAAGGATTTTAACAGTACTGGACATAAATTCTGACTGACCCAGGGGGCAGCTTTGCCTGTAACAAACAACTTTCCTGCATCCCACAGAGACAGCCATGCTGGAAGAGCTCTTTTTTGGAGAGTGTTTTATACTCTCATACTGAGAAGGGGACAGCAGCAGGTTTCAAATAAGCCTAGCAACATGCAGCATGTGAGCTCCTTATTACAACTCCTACAGAAGAAACACCCTTTTGGATCCCCAAAGATGTTTTATTTATGAATTTTTTGCATTCATACGGATTGAGAGATGGAAAAAGTTTCAGTCATGAAAACTACATTAGTGGTAGTGGATGCTATTTTTAATTAAGAAAACATTACATCCAAAACACTGCAGAACTATTTTTACTTACTTGCTATTTTTTAGTAAGGTTTGGGGTTTTTTCAATGTCTTGGACCACAGTATGCAGAAAATCTAAAAAGCTTCCTTCTCTCCAAATTTCACTTAAATGAACATCTAATTGGAGGAATAGAAGATGGGAAGTTTGAACAAGTCATGATCAGCTCTGGACAGGGAACCACGACTATTTGAATTATGTTTAGTTTGATGACTCTTTCTTTCTGCTAATGTTGTCTTTGTCAAAATAAGAATAATGCTAACAATCTAGAGCTCATTAACAGACACAACCTGTGAGCTCCCAGTACTGAGAGGTCACTACGAAGTTGGATGCTGTCTCTCACTACCAAAGAAATCTACAAAAGTACAAAAAAGTGGATAACAGGTCCTGGGGATATACAGCGTTTTGGTCCAAGAAAGCTAGTCTGTTATTATCGTCTGAGAAATACAATACATTTATGTGATGGAAATTGCTGAATAAAGGATGAGAAATTTGATGTTGTATTTACATTTTCTAGTCTGAAGATTAAATCAAGTAAGGTTTTCTTACCTTCAAAATTATTTTACCCACATCCTTGCTTGTACTCCCCATAGATAATAAAAGAAGCAAGATTTCAATTCATGTCTTTTGCTTTCACAAAAAAGAGATCAGATGGCAAAACTGAAAGTTGTATTTTACTACATGTGAAAGACTCTTTGCTAATTCCACATGACAATAACTGAATAAATTATTAATTATGAAGTTTTGCCATCTTGCTGAATGTGCCATGACACCATATCTTGAAGTTCTAGTTTTACGCTGCATTTTATTATAAATGTATTAAGTTCTTGGAGCCAGAGTTTTCTATCTGGCTTATTTTGTTCTTTCTGTAGAAAGCATAAGTGTAATTACTGGAATGGTTTAATAGAATTGCATCCTAAATGTATAATATTAGGCTTTATTCACACTATTTTAGCTCCTGGGATCCTCTTAATAAATTGAATAGAAACAAGTAGAGATATTATTCCATAGTAAATACCCAACAGAACAGTTTCCTAATAGTGGAGAAATCACACATTCTTTCTTAATACAATAGTTCCATTATTGCAAGGGACATCAGTTTAGACCTCTGACACACCATTTACACATTTTGACCATATGTGATTATCCTGTTAGTTCATTGTATGCAAAAGATAACAAAAAGCACTTATTATGTTTCCCACATAGAAAGAGCATAATTTACAAAAACCAGATAATTCATAGGCTCAAAGTCCTACCAAGCTGTGAGAGAATAAGTTTTAAAAGGCAGATTAAATAAACAGTGCAGCTGTTGCTGTTGGACCAAGAATTCCTTTTTCTCACATGAATGGTTTTGTCACAGACTCTGGAGACCTGTAGCTCTCTCTGGCTCTCTGGGAGATTTTCTACTTCATCTGACCTATTTAAATCATAGGGATACATCCCACTCAATAAACAAGAGAATAATATGGTTTTTTTCTGTAAAAATGTTTTATAGAACATGGAAAAACACCAAAAGGAAAGATGAAGAATGGGATTTTACAATCCTTAATAGCCTGACCATTAATGGACTTTGATGAGAGCAATGGATTCAAGATTCATCAAGAAGGGGAAGACATCAAACCACAGTATTCCAGATCCAAGATGAGCAAATTAAATGGACTTCAGAATTCCCTTCACCTGCATTGTATGCCAAAGATGAAAATAACATCAAAATATGTAGTTTCAAAGCCAAAAACAATCTCTGAATTTAAACTACAGAAAAAAACTCACCATTTTAAATTCCAGTTAAATTCAACTGGGTACTAATATCAACACATTAACACAGTAAGAGAAATAGTTTTACATTTACTGTGTGAATTCTAGAATTATATTTAACTGTAAAGAATGTTAACTGAAAATTAACTGTAAAATCTTAGTTTTAAAGTAATATTTGTTTTATGTTTTTAAATGTACCATTCTGAAGATATATTGGCTTGCAATTCGGGGTGAAACAGCCACCTTACACCTGTTGTAGGGTTGAATATTCAATTTCTTTGCTGCAGCATTTATTTATATTAGGGTTTTCCTATTATGGCAAGTTAGCATGTGTATAATTATGGGCATGAGTTTGTAGATATGCTTTTGTTACCTCTGTTTATAATTTTTGTGTCAGGATAACTTACCTTGACAGTCATGGCTACTGAAAGAAGGGCACTAATAAACATTATGGTCACAGGTCAGTCTACATTGTAAAAGTTACTTTTACAATACTTTTTAACAGTATACTTTTACAATACTTTTACAATACTTTTACTTGTACCATATTTTTGTAATGTAATATTTTTTACATTGTAAAAGTTACTTTTTCACAGGTACCAGCTTCTGCCTTGACAATAAAAATGTCCTTGTCCAGGTGATGTCACCCGGTGTTTATTAAACAACTAAAGTGAAAATTAATTCTTTAGCCTTAATAATGAGTATATGAATATGGTTATTGTGTCCAGTCCAGTCAGAACAGACTGGACCCTTTTATAGAAATATAACTTGTATATTTATTCTTCAGCCTTAGCTATTGCATTTATGCATTTCTTCCATAGTTATCAATAAATGAACAAAGTCAGGGCAGGCTTTGGTTTGTATTAAACCATGACGTGAGTCTATAGCAGAAGAAAAATCTGCAGGTGTGATATCAAGGCAGGAATCAGACTAAGACCTGACATTCACATCTCCAGGAGCAGTAGCAGTGAGTCTGTAACACCCTTTCAGACACAAAATGTGTTGTGCAGGTATATTCTGTCACTTCTCTTCAGCTTTCAGGATATTATCCTATCAGGTTTATAGTTTTTCTTGCAAACATGTTATCTGCAAGTCAGCGTGGCTTTTTCAACAGCCTGTCTGTGGCAGAAAACAAAATTATTTGTCCACTGTCACGGGGGATGCAAATAAAAGGACATGCAAACTGTGTCTGTTCCATCGTGAGAAAAGGTCTTTGAAGCAGACAGGCAGTGCAATGAATATTACTAAGGAGTATGAGTCAACAGGTTGTTGTTTGGACTGCTTGGCCTCCAAGGCTGAGTGACAGTGTCCTCTTAATCAGCAAACATCGACCATGGACTTAACACAGGCCCTGCCAATAGTGTTTATTTTATTGTTTCTTCTTAATAATTGTTATTAACAGTTCTAATGCCTGAACAGAAACTGAAATTTTGCTGGATCTTGCATACTTTTAGCTCAGAATTCCCTGCACTGATTCTAATTTGTTTTCTTTTATTCTTCTTTTTCATAATTTTTATATAATCAGCAATGTTAAGACCACTGAAGAAAGAATCTTTAAAAAATCACATCATTAAGACTACTCAGGTATTCACGAAGTACTGAAATATGGATAATGACTTGAGCATGTCAGTAAAATGATCATCTGTCCCAATTAATATTGATATATTACAGTTGTGAAGGCTTTTAATGATCATATTACTAGGAAATTATTGCTGCTCATATAATTTGTCCTTATAATCATGTATTTATCATAGATACAAAAGACAAGTTCCCCAAGAGAACAATTAAAGCCCATATTCTGCTGATTCTTAATTGGTAGAGAAGACAGTCTTTACACTTATGTGGGAACAACTGTCTTTTTGTCAACACAACTGTCTCTTTTTAATTACAACCTATATATGCTACACATACCGTATGTTTTATGGGTATGGGATGTAACAGCACTTCTGAAAAATATCTGCATGGGGTGGAATAGATAACCAGTTAGGCAAGAATCAGCCTGAATAACTTTCTGAAATTGTCTTTAGAGAGGGAAAAGTGATGAACTAAAAATATTAATAGTTTTTTTCTCAGCCTAATTTGGTGACCAGTTCTGTATGAGGCTATTCAGTCACAGGTTACTCCTGTAGATCACAGCTGCAGTGACTGCATCCCAAAATAATGCCACAGGTATTTGAATGGTGTGTTCAATAGATTTCAGAGCACTGAGTTTTATAGGCTTAAAGATTAAATGAAGGCACCGCTGTTAATCTCTAAATCTCACTCTGCAAAATTAGTTCCCTTGTCTCATATAATTGTCTGCCTGTCTTCATAAATAGATTGGAGCTGAGTGTTGTATCTTCCATCTAGTTATGTCTGTAAACTAATCATATACATGACCACTTGGTATACTTTTTATTATGATTAAAAATCCTGGAGTCTTGGTGTTACAGTTTGTTGGCCATGTAATTTAAAGAGTTGTCCAAGGGATCCATTTCCCCTGCAATTAAAAAATGTGTCAGGCTTGAGGCCCACTAAACATGAAACTCAATGTGTGTGTTCCTGCACTCCTAGGGCAGGCCTAGCCATCAATCTCAGAGGGTATTTTATTTATCAGGACTACAGTGTCACCCACAGCCATAAACCAAGAACTTTGAATTGTGAAGCCGTTGTTGCAGCAGCCCTTTTCTTTTGGCTGACTGGTGTAAGAATATTTACTGGTTAAATCCTGCTCAGACAGACCCAGTGATATTGATGGTTCCTCTAATTATTAAATTAACATGAAGAGAATGCAGTTCTCAATTAAATTTTCTGGCTTTGCAATTCCCCTTGGACACACACTCACCGTGGCACAATGGGATTCTTCTTAGAGAGGAGGCAGCAAATTCTTTCAGCGTGAACCTGCAAAGTGGATTAAGGCTGCTGTTTGCAGAGAGATACACACACATAGGAGGGAGATGCAGAGGGAAATTTGGCAGGGCTCAGCAAGGGATGCTCCTCTTTGGCACAGTGGGTCAGCACCACATCTCTGCAGCTTGGAAAGCCAGGACGAGACACAGCCCTCCCAGCTCTGCCTGGGATTATTGGCAGGTGCCTGTAGTCTGCAGTTGCCAGAAATTGGCCCCACATGAGCCAGCAGAGGCAAGAAGTCTCGAGTTCTGCTTTATTAGCTATGTATGACAAGCCAAATGATGGTCTTTGTGTCTGCCTGTCCCTACCCCTGATATTAGTGTCCAGGCAGTGCTGGATAATGAGACTGTATGTACCTCGCTCCTCGAGGTCTCTCATGAAATCACCAACTCTCCCTTAACTCTCATAAAGATCATTTGGAAGATTGACTGGATCTTTTTTGCCTTGGGTTCTGTGCTTTTATTATACAATGCACAACTTTCTTTTTTTTTAATTTTATTTTTAATATAGTTCTTTATTATAAAAAATACTTTTTTATTATTATGTTTTTCCTTGGGGATGTTTTTTGTGTTTACCTCTAATTGTGTGTCTAGATTCCCTCAGGGAACTTGAGTAGGCTCTCTAATACAACATGTGTCCAGATTTATAAACTAAAATTACTGGTCTGTTCCCTATTTCACTTCCACTTAGAGTAAGTTACCTACATGCAACTTTATACACACATATAGAATAATTGTCAACTATCATCTTTTCTCTCCCTCAAAAGTTGTCAGGATTTTTTTTTGAGATTTTTTGTTTGATTTTTTTTTTTTGTTTTATTTTTCATAAAGATAAAATATATATGTCCTGACATAAATTGCAGACATTCTTTTCAGGAGAAGAAAAACAGCCAATTGCCCAGTAAACCCCAATGAAATCACTTAAAGCTCAGCAGAAACCTATTCCAATTATCATTCCGAGGCAAGTTATAATTTCAAGGTAAAATGCTTACAGGATGCCTGAACTGGAGAATAGATTTTACCCTCCAAATGGAAGTATGAACATATTCTTGCATATTTTAAAGTACATTTTGTTGAATAAAATCAGTAACTGGACTGATATATTTTCCTCCTTTTTCTCAAAACTAACCAGCCAACCAAACATGAATCAATCAAAGCTAAATAACTCCCCTGCTAAAATCCAAGCCAAATCTGTGCTGAAAACCTATACCCTCTGACTAAAAATTAAACTTTTAGTTCCCACAAAATTTTCAATAAAATGAATAAAACAAAGAAATGGATTTATAAAGTGAAGGAAAAACAACATGGCATCACATTTCTATGCAAAGTACGACAATCAGAAGGTTTGTTCCACTAGAAGGATTCTAATTTTGAGGATCTGAAACCAAGAGCATCATTCCCAGACTTTTCAAAAACATGTTCTTCCCCTCTAGTCACAGCACAACCCAGGTCATCTGCTCCCAACCTTTCCTGCTGACATGATCATCCCACATAAATACTTAAACTCCCAGGTGAGGATCACGGTTGCAAGGTTAAGGAGTCATGCTAACGTATTTGCTCATGGGCTCAATTAACACTAGGGGTATTGTGTGTTGTGACCCATCTCCAGTAGGAGATGTTGCAGCTGTTTGAATTGTAAATACTCTTAAGTCTGCTTCTTAGGATGGTTTTCTGGGGGCAAGAGATCTTGGGTCAAATCTTTGATCTGAATTAGGTTTTCTTGTCTCCCTTTGTGTGGGCTTTTTCAGAGATTTTGCTTCTGCTGCACAGTCTGGGATGCAGCTTTCCTGTTGCTTTTTGTTGGAGCTGGAAAATATGTTAAGCGAGCACCGAGTTAGAGGGGAAGCTTGAGGATAACTTGTGTCGAAGGCTGGTGCACTTTCTGTACAGCAAGAGTCTGATCTTCTCTCCTGGAAAGACAAAATCAGAAGAGTAGCAGAGAAAAAGAAATAAGACCCTTTCCCACCCTACCTGGTAGTATCTCGTTCTTGTGGGAGCTGTAAATTCAGATGACTTTAGGCAGTTGGTGCTCCAGCTGTAAATTTCACACGATTTTTTTTTAATGTGTCAGGAGATGCAGGGCTCTGACAGTCAACACACACTCAGAACCTGTCTCCTCTATGTACCTCACCACTGTATTCTGCACAATTTTTTTTTTCCAAGATGTGAACGATGGGCTACAAAGCCCAGAGGTTGTAAAGACTTTCTGAATTCAACTCTGATGTAGCAAAGAAACCTGAATTCATCACAGAGAGAAGTGGAGGCAGTGTAAAGATGGGTGTGAGGACACAATCCTCTCCTTGGTACCCATAAGATGCCATGGAAGAGGAGCCATGTGTGAAGGGACTGTGTCAGCTTCAAGTCACCACAGAAGAGTATTTCAAATGCACTTAAGTGAGCTGATGTTTGGGGCAGAACCATCAGAAATAAACAGAGAGGTATTCTATGTCAACAGTGCCTGTACTTGGGAGTTGTAACATTAATTGCAATTTTCATGTCCTTCTTCCTTTATGGAAGCCTGGAATAAATTTTGCTTATTAGCTACATTTAATGAAAACTGTGTTTCTTCCCTTTTATTTATTTTTTTTATTCCCCTTGCCCTGCTCTTCTCTTGCCATGTGTTGCATCTGTGTACTCAGAGATCTATGAAAAGAATATAGTCATCTCTTGTTTTTCCCTGTGACACAGCAATGCAGGGATCTAAGTTCTACTGATCTCAGCACTAAAGACATCACTATGCTTCTTGAGTCAGGTGGCTCACTAGCTGGATTTCACATCAGAGACAAATAAATTGAAAGAAAAAACAGTAGTGAAAATTGTTCCCTCATCTGTGTGTCTGGAGACACAGCTTGACATCACTTTAACAACTGCAGAGTTGACTTGAGCTGCAAAATTTGAATTCATAGCCTCAGTTTTCCTATGGTCCAGGATACACTTCATTAAAAGTTTTTCCTTTTGTCTTAGAACCTTTCTGTTCCCCTGAAGTGTCTGCAGTTACTAAGTATCTTTTAACTGCATTAGAAATGCAAATGAGTTAAATGATGTAAGTATTTCATTTCTTTTTTTAATGAAAGAAATGAGAAAATATCTCCTATAGCTGTCCTGACAGGTTGCATGCCAGTCTCAGCCAGATGTGATTTAAGGCAGACAAGTTATAAACCCTGAAAAATGGGGTTTGTAATGGAAACAACTGACCCTGAACCTCAATGTCATGTGCACAGTGCTATAATAGCTGCTACTTGGCACTCACTTTCATCTCTCACTTCAGTCAACAGATAAAAAAAAAAAAAAAGCTGCTCATTTATTAGCTTTTAGGTTAGGCTGCCCATGCATGGGCATTCAATCTCTCCTCTTCTTCTGGCTGCTGCAAAACCTGCCTCTGAGACATAGATCAGAAAGATGTTAAGCTTGACTTTGCATTTTCCAGGGTCAAGGTGGTTGCATGCAAGACAGTCAATCTGCACGTAAAGTTTTGCAGGCTTGGAAGACTTCCAAAGATTTGGTCAACATTAAGCAATTTGTTTCCCAGACCTTATTCAACACTTCTTAAATAAGAAAGCACTGTGTAACATATTGTGGCAACATTACTCAATACCCCAGTGGAGTAAGGACCAGGATGCTTCAATGGGAAACAGCAACCTTCCAGAAGGATTTTCTAGCTGGAATAACCTGGGGGGAAAACCCTATGATTATCTGTTAGTCCTGCTTTTTCCAGCTCTTGAATAATGAGTGGCCACCTAATAAGCACCTAATAAGAGACAACTCTATTTCTATCAGGTCAGGATATTGAAAAAGATGTGGAAAATTGTCTAATGACAAAAATATTTCTTCCCTTTGATTTGGTAAAACAAGTATTTGGAAGTTTTGAGGTTTTATCATCTAGAAATAATTTTAAGGTAGTCTAAATTATAGCAAAGAAGACATTAATTGGTTCAGAGGAACAAAGAAATTCAACCAGACTACCAAGTAAGTGAGAAATACTTTTATTTGAAAGCTGGTTTTAAGACAGTAGTTTTTCTGCCAGAGAAATAAAATCTTTGGGACTGAGTGTCAAAAAAAAAAAAAACAAAAAAAAACAAACCCCTAAAACATTTTCACTTTCAATGGGACAAATTACAAATTAGAGCTGGCTATGTGCCAATTTGAGCAATGCCAAGCATGTGTAATGCCAATACACTGTTACGATTTTACAGAATTTCTGCTTTTGGAGAAGCCAGCAGCTTTCAGATTTCTGAGGAAGTCACATCAGGTCACACCTATTCCCTGGTGCAGTTTTACTGGCTTCATCTGGTTCAGGCCACCATAGCATCAACAGGATCCTATGGGAGCATTTGATGATGATTTGAGGAACAAAACTGCAAATATTCTGATAACCCACATATTTTGATCTCATACTTTTGTTTAAAAATGTTATTTGGCACAGGAATCCACAAGTATTGATACAAGAGATATTAAAGAGAAGCTTGTATTAAAAGAGTAATTTGTAGTTCTGTGCATTTAGAGAATGTCTGTTTTTAATCAGAGAGGCAATACTAATTTCCAGATAATTCCTCAGAGCAGTCCTTCTCCTTAGGGGGTTGACCTTTTCCCAACTGATATTAGAAAAAACTGTTATCTCCATACATTTTAATAAAAATTCTGAAAATGTATTGGCCTTTGTAGTTGTTAAAGTGTATGTGATCTTCTCATATGTGGAGTCCATATCTGACCCAAATGATACTGAATAAAGAAAAAACGAAAAAAGCCTATGTCTCAGCGTCAACAGCCTAACTTTAAACATTTATCTCTGGTGCACCTTTGAAAAATTAAACGTTCCTTGCTGTAAAGCAGAGGAATTAATAGCATTTATGTTTAAATGCTGCTTATGTTGTTTAGCAGGCAGTCTTTTCTAATGTCAAGTTAATGAGAATGCCAATCAAGGAGGAATACTGCATGTTAAGACATGCAAATGAGACATTAGCGTGCTGAAATTGCTGTCGTCTTTACATCCTGTGATGCTGTGCCAATCTGTGAGAACTTTCTCAGGAAATGGCCAGATTTCAATGGAAAAGATAAACTTAAGTGGTTACTAATTCACAGTGTTTGTTGCTTCCATGACAGATGAAGGAAAAAAAAAAACAAAACCAGAACCTGCTCAAGCATAACTTTATTTTGTCGAATCTGCACCAAAAGCATAGTTCATGGCATCTTGAACTGACTGTGATTGTAACCAAGTAATAATAAAACTGGAAAAAAACTACCCAGTGATACCTGAAAGCCATGAATTACTGAAATAGCTCTGGTGGAGCCCTGGACTTGTCAGGCATTGTGCAAACAGTTTTAACTCTAAAATTCTTTCTCCAGGCTCTGCACAGAGGCATTCATAGTATTGCCATTTAATAATTAACTGCCAAGGAAAGTGTGCCTCAGTGGGCAGTAATTGGGATGCCTCATCTGCATCCTGCTGCACTGAAGCTATGGGTTTTTTGTGTCAAGACTTATTCTGGTCAGATTTTTTAGGGGAATGGAAGTTCCTGACAGGAGGGATGGGAAGTGTTTGACTACTCTGAAGACCTCTGTGGCTTTATGCTTTAGAGAAAAATACCTTTTGCTCCAAAGAGGCTGTTGTACATCAGTTGCAAAGCTGCCTTTTCCAGAAAATCCATCACTTTTTGAGGGTCTGGTTTATATCTTCACAGCACCAGTATCCTCAATAGATCTGTGAAATGCTACACAACTATTTTTTACTTGACCTGATCTAATACCTTTCTTGGGAAAATACTTTACATTCCAGAAAATTTAAATTTACTTAGTTGGTGTGGGGATTTTGTCTGGGTGTTTGTTATATTCTGGATTGAAAACTCAAAAGTTACTGTCTTTTTAATTTGCCTTTTCATCTTGAAAATCAGTTTCTGTCTCTGCTCTATTTACAATTGTTTAAGGAGAATGATTTATTTTAATGCCACCTGAGTTCAGAATTATTCATGCTCTAATAATTATCAAAAATGTATCCTGATGGCTGTCTTATTACTTTAGAGTTTCATTATTATAAAAATTATTATTTTAGTATGGTCTCAAATGTAAGATGCCTAAGGCATATGCCATGTACACATTGCATGCATTTAATTTTTTGACATAAATTTTAATTTAACAGCATTATACCATTCCCTGCTATGCCCACACACTGTTCTCCTACACTTCCTTTTTAACATAATGGGAATTTTAGGAGCAATTTCTTTGTCCTACAATATTGATAAAGAAAGAATGCTAAATCCCTCAATGAATTCCTTTCTTTACCTGTGGAAAATAATTTTTGAGAAGTCACATTATGTATTTTATGATTCTGTTTGCATTTCTGGTCTCATAAATGTAGAAAAGGAGGTTTCTTCTGTGCTTTTAAAAACATTTGAGTCAGTAACATGAAACATGGAAAGAATCAGAATCGTTGCAGAGCCTCTTCTGTAAAGAGAGGGAGAATGTCCTTGGAATTTTCTTTCTCTTAGCACAGTAAAAATTTAGTTTATTTACAATAATGATGAATATATTTTGGTAACTTGTAATATTTTTTTCAGTACAACCTGCGTTAAAGTAAGTTCTTCCACCTTCATCATATTAACCTTACCATAACATTTTAGTAGGATGTCGTTTGGGTTTTGGTGGTTTGTTTTTTAGAGGGGGTTTTTTTGTTGGTTTTTTTTTTCTTTTTTTTTAATATTGAAAGCAAGCAAAGCTTGGCTCATGCTGCAATTCTTCAAAAACCAATAAAGAATGTGCCAAATAAATGCACAATGGAGAGAGAGGTTGAAAGTCTCCGCCTCCCTCCTCGTGCTGCAGCACTGAGAAATTTTCCATTCCAGAAAATTCAAAGTAGCCCTTGGCTTTGCTGCTCTGTCCTGTGCCCTTGCCCACATGGGGACTGTCCCCAGGCCATGGCAGCCCTTTGTCCCTAGATCCATCCAGCCCCTCACCCCCAGCCGCCACGGAAGTTCAGCTGAGGTGTATTTCCCCAACACTGGGAATCTCATGGACTACCTGCTCTGAAAGACTAAACACCAGTTATTCCCACAGGGCCAAAATGGCTGCAGCAAAGCTTCCTCCTCTCCTTTAAAACAAAGTGAGGCCCTGCTGAATTAAAGAAAACCAAAGTTCAGCATCCCTCCATTGAGGTGAACTGTTGGAGGTGGCACAACTCCAGCACATATTAACAGTAAAACAGCAGACCCGTAGAGGTAGACAACCCCACATTTGTTGGATCTTTTGGCTTGCACAGAAATGTCTCCCACTTTACTGTCTGGATTCCCTTGGACTGTATGGATGATGCCTTGCTGTAGATCATTTGCCTTATGCCTGTAGAAGTGCCTGTTAAACCACCAGTGAGTGAGACAGTGCTTTTGTATTAACTTCATTATGTGTCAATTTGATACAGTCTTAAAACTCATTCTCTAACTTGCTTGCTATCCCACTCTGATTCCTGAGAAGTCCAAACCCTCTTTCAAATCCTGTAGGCATCTCACTGCCAGTGGGCTTTCTCGTGATGCTGAAACTTCTCATTTCCATAAATCAGTGGTGACATGGAAAGCCACAGAGGCCATCACAGAGATTATTTGCAGCATATTTTCTGGCATAACATATCTATTTTATGCTATCTCTTTGGATCTTTTTCTAACATAGTACTTATTTATTATCTTTTGGGTTTGGTTGTCTCTGGTCATGTTTCTGAGGTGATTTGAAGGATGATTCTGCTTATGCCGTTTGTATCCGTAATAGGAAAGAGATTTTTAATAGAAAAATGTTCTCTGTTCTGAGCTTTGTTAGAGATATGTGAAGCTTATGGGACCCTATAGCAGTCTCTGTCAATTTAAAATTTTGACTCAGCCACACCAAAACCCCAGGGACAGATCCCAGAGAAGGACTTTAGGAGCAGGTACTAATTTTGGCATTACAGAGTTGTTTGGTTAGGCTGCATTAGAGACAGAAGAGAGAAATGAAGCTCTGAAGAGAGAAATTCAACATTAAAAATACAAAGAAAACTCAGAAAACTATCTGTAAAATAAAATTAACTTTGTGAGGAAGGGACTGCATCTGCAGAGGTAAGATCAGAGACAAGAAGAAAAAAACTGAGTTGAACAGAATCCCCCAAGCCTGACAGTTTTTAAGAGGCATTTGGACAATGTCCTTAAAAACATGCTTTAACAGCTTTGAAGTGTCAGGCAGTTGCACTGGATGATCATCAGATGACAATTGTAGGTCACTTTCAGCTGAAATAGTCTTCTTTTATGTTCTGTGCTGTTCTACAGCAGACGGGAGAAAGGAGAAAAGACAGTTCTTTTGATCCTGATGGAAGTATTGTAGGCACAATTTTCTTTCTATTGCTTCATTTAACCAAGAAAAACTCATCCTCCCTGCTTGGGAGGAGCTGGGGACATGACAGAACCCTGTGTCCCGGGGAAGGTTGTGACAGCTCTTTACCAGTGCCTGCTGAGCTGAGGTAAACTGGGGGTTACCAGCAGCAGAGCTCTCCACCATCCTGAATGATGAAACAATACTTGTGGCTGAAAGTTCACAGGCTTTCCAAAATAGCTGGAATGATCTGAAATTGCCATTAACAAGGATGGGGGTAGTCATCTATGTAATAGAGGAAGATCACTAAAGCATTAATCCATTAATTTTTGTGCTCTGAGAACCAGAGAATAAACACTGGTCATGAGTTACTTAGCAGCTATTTCCATCCACTATTCATTTATATATATCTATATACAGACTGGATTTTCTTAGAAATTTCTGCAGCCTTTTCAATTTTATTCAAGAGTTTAATATTTTTCTTGTCTCATTCAGAAATTGCTTCTTTGATAATTTGATTAATTAACGTTTTGCTGATTTCAATCTGTCCTTGCTTAATGTTTCAGTTTTCAAAATAGTTTCCAGTTATTTTCAGTGATCTTTGAACTAATCTGACATAAGATAAAAATTTTCAAAAGTGAAGGATTTCAGTGATAAAAAACGTAAAAGTGATGGTTTTAAAAGAGGGAAAAATGATAGCATAGACTTTTTTCCTTTGATTTCCTTCACTGTGGAAATAAAAAGATTGTTTTTGAGCCCATAGGAATTTAAATATTAAGGTGATGGTGGCCTGCTATGGCAAATGAAATGCATGCATAGGATGTTGTTCTTAATTCCACAGTCTACAGTGGATACACACAGTTTGTGATGCATTAGTAAAGTAAATATATATTCTTTAACTTATACATGATGCTTCAGCAAGTGAAAGATAATTTCTATAATAAAAGCTGAGGACTTGAATCTGATTCAAGCAACCACAAGCACAGCAGAGGGAAGGAGGAGAGGCTTCATTCCACTGACAGTTTTTGGAAGCTTTCTCTCTTTGGAGCACATGGGAAGACAGAAAACCTTTGCAGCATCTCCCAGAACAGATGGATAGTCTCTGATTAACTTCAACTAGATGAGTGTCAGTTTTCTCGATTTCAGGGAGTCCCTTCTTAAGTGTTTCTAGTTTTGTCTTCAGGTGGAGTGTTGGCCTTTCTTTTGTTTCACAGAGGAAATAATTGGCATTTTTTTTCATAACATTTTGGAGTTCTACTTCTACCGACATGAATCCACATGAATGAAATATTTTCTTTGCATTTTCTGCATGCAGAAGAAGAAACTACCCATGACTGGAAAAGTACAGGACCATCTCATAGTTTCCATTTGTATTTTTTTAATGTGCATAAATGCAGTTTTGAGATACTCCTTTTGAAAAACATAAACCTAGAGTGAGACTTTGGCAATTATGCTTTCCCAAATCTTCCTTCTCAGTTATCTTCTTCATTCTTTCTCCTAGCTATAATCTGAAGGGGTCTAGCAATAAAATAAATATAGAATTTAAAGGCAAACAACCATCTTTGGAGCAGCTTTTTTAGTACAAGACCCTCCACCCTGTGCAGCAATATTGAGATGTATCAAGAACTTTCACACAAAAATGGTCAGATAGATTAAGTTTATTTTCTTTATGTCCCTCATCTAATTTGAGCAGTCTGCATGCCTTCTCAATGGCAGCTGTGTTCAAATATCTGTATAAAAAGCAACAGGCTGAAGAAAGGGTAAATAAAATTCAGAACTGAGAAAATACTAGGTTTCAGTTTTCCAGCACAAACTCACATTAAGCAATTTTGTGAGCTTTAAGAGGCAATTTTTAGTCATTATTCCCTGGTTTTCCCCATGTCTGCACACAAGACAAACCTGTGCTGAGGACTGGAGGTTCTGCATGGTTGTCTAGTTCCTTGCTGACAGCAGAAGAATGAGTCCCCAGTCAGGGGACTTCACCCTTACAGCTGAAAAATTTCAAAGATACTTTTTAATTCCTCACCCCATAAATACCAGGCCATGACTGTTCCAGTCATCCTTTCCTATCCTTCTCTCACCTTCTTTTCACAAACCCTACAGCCTTTTAGGTTCTCACTTCCAGTTAACTGCTATTTTCTTCCTTTCTGTGAACAATCTACCTCCTCTCTCTTTTGTTCTTTTTAATAATCACTCTCCATCATCCTGCAGTCACTTTCCTGCTTGCCACAAGGAAAGGACTACTCAGAGGACAGAAAATAAAAATGGGAATCTAAACCAGAGTCTCCATAACTCCCAATGCCCTTGACTGGGCCAGAAAATTACAGTTTGGACAATGAATCTCTGTATGAGACAGTGGAGAATATTTGTTCTTCTATCTCACCATTCAGCACTTTTTGTGGTACTGATAACATGGAAAGGAATGCTTGGGCAATATTTCTAAAGGCAAGGAAAAATGTGAGTGCTGAAATCCTGCCGCACCACACCTGCTGATCCATCCTGCATTTAATTTTCTTTCTATTCATGCTCCCCCTGCCAGCAGGGAAAGCTAAATAATGTCAATGTCTTCTCAGTCATCCTTATCACAAATGATCATTTGTGTGGCCTATGTTAATCATTCTCACCCGTCTCCCTCTCTCACTATTAGATTAATAGTTGCCAATTATGCATACTCTCCCCTGCACAGCTATTGTTTACACATTCCCTAATTCTCTTCATTAGACCAGTGAGTGGGCATAATTATGGTTATAAGTTATGCATCCATTTTCTCAAGGACAGTGAGAATTGCAGTACAGCCAGAGCTTGGTTTCATGATAGCATCTAGGACTAATAAAAAAGAAACTTAGGCTTCACAGAGCCTCATCACATCCAGTGGGAGCATTCATCTCATGCTTGTGGTGTGTGCTCAATATGCAAATTCACTGCAGTTTTAGAAATTGTAGACACACAGAAAGAGAAGAGGTGCCTGCTGCTGCCTTCATCCTCACCACTTGCCTTTTTAATGGGGAAAAAATGTGAATGATAATAACTTTGCTTTTGAGGATGTAATAGCTAAGGCAGATAATGAGTGGTGCTCAATATTTCTCTCAGCATTTTTGAGAAAATCTGGAGGCTAAAGGTGACAGAAAGGACACAAAAGGGGCACATTGTTTATTTACTGAGATGAGCAAACTGAAAACTCAATTAGAGTTTAGCTAAAATCCTAGTGAATGTTAAGGAGCACTTCTTTAAAAAAAATAAAGAATTACTTTGTTCTCTTTTGGGTCCTTTAAGTAAATCACTATGGTGGCCTGCTCCTAAAATTTGACTTTTAAAGGTGTCTAACTTATTCTGCTTTTTTCTCCTGACTTAAGAAAATAGAAATTTTCTTATTCCTAAAAATATACAAATGGAGCTTGTCAAAGACAGAGAATAAGCAAAGCTCTTCTTTCTATAAGTGAAGCTTTCATAAGGGATCTTTTCCAATAAATAAAAGCCAAAAATTTTGTTCAGTATCTCATTTATTAAAAAGACAGTAACAACAAACATTTGGTTTATATTTCTAATTAGCAGATTTCCTCAAATAAAAATAATGAGGCATATTGAACAATTAGTTAGAAGTGCAAATCTCTTCATAATTAAAATCCAAAATTTCATTACAAATAAGATGGCTTGCCCAGTTTGGAAAAAAAAGGGTAAATACTTTGTAATTAATTATGTTTCATCTGAAGCTCTCATTTGACCAGCACATACAATCATATTCCACTTGGTAAATGAAACAACATGTAATAATAATTTTCCAAAATGAGCAGAAAATTAACTTTCCACAGTACTAAATTAGTACTTTTTAAAAGTCATGTTCTATATTTCAGAAGAATACTGATCTATTAACCCTACAATCTATCCATTTTTTATTCCTTAAAGAGTTTCAAGAATCTGCTCCCATTTCCAATCCAAATAGCAGCAGTGGCCCATATGCTTCCCCAGTGAGCCAACTCCACCATGGAGCATTTGTGTGGTTTGACTCCTGGGAGGCTCTGCAGAACAGACACTAATCCTGGAGTTTTGAATTACTGCTAATTCTAGCAGCAACTTGTGCATGAAGCAGAGGAACGGTGGTGCAGTGGACAAAACACATGCCAAATGTTGTTAGGAAACCACTATCCTAGAGAAATTATTTAGACAGAACGTAACTAGTCTTCCAGACAGGGTCATATAGAGTGGCCAGCTGTGTGCTTGAGACTTGAAATATGCATACCTGACCAATTATTTCTTGAATTTCTGCTGTTAAGTCTATCTTAGCCTCTTTCATTGGTAATTCACACACATTTTTTTACTCCTGTGCCTCATTACCCTCCATATAGAGACTTACAGTCTGTATTTCTGTGCCACTTTGTCTCTCCCTGTGAGGGTTTCCATGTTTCTCTTCCCTGATTGCAAATGCTGCATTTGGCACTTCTCAGTAAGTGCAAAACCCTGAGTGATTTACTGAAGCTGGACTACTTGGAGGATGAGAAAGAAATCCAAATCAAATGACAAAGGAATTAAATGGTTAGGATACCTTCTGTGCCATCTATAGCGATTAAAATCTGACCTGCACAAAGTGGGTCATTACTTCTCCTGTGGTCTGTGGCCTAGACTTTCATTTAGACAAGGTACACAAGGGTAGATCCCCACCAAATCTCAGCCTGCAGATCACTTGTATTCATGGATGCAAAGACAGCTGAAGGACAAAGTAAAATGCACAACACAAAACAAGTAATCGATCTGAAGCAGCAGACCACTCTTGTTTTTATTGAAATGAAAGCAGAACACACAAACAAATTCACACTTATAGACTGATCTAATGCCAAACATATTTGACAGGTTTGACATAAGAGTGCTTTATTCTGTATCAAATAGTTTGGATTGAATCTGAGATATGTGCAAAAAGATGTGCTGAAGACAAAGGATTCAAAAGGCATGGAGGCAAACTATCTCATAAATTATTTTCTAATTCAAGAAGCAATAAGTACTGACCAATTAAAGATGCTGCCTTTGGTAGAATTGTGAATTAATATATCTGATAATATTTTGATAAACATGCTCTTACCCTTTTCAGTTTATTTGGGTTAGAAGAAACTCAGCTTGCAGCTGAATAACGATGGCATTCAAAAAAGGAATGCTGTCTTGACAATTAATCCAGTCTTTCTGTTATGAAATGACAAACTATGTTGTAATTGTCTCAAAAGTATCATGTGGCCTTTTAGCATTTACCTCTGAAATTATGTATTCCATTCAAGCAATTCCAGTGGAAATCCATATCAAGGTATTACTTCTACAGGCTCCCATTCAAATGTTATTTGGAGCAACAAGATCCACAGGGTTAATTAAGAAAGCATTATATAGTCCTGTACTAAGGGATGGCCTAATGGCTCCAGGCCGTAGGGGACAGAACCAGTTACACAAATATAGGACCTGAGAGGATGATTTAATGGGGGCAGCAATAAAGTGAGAGCAGAAAAATTTTACTACCCACTAATGGTCAATAGTTTTCTTAACACAACATCTGTGACAGCCTGGATGGTTCTGATCCTCAGCAGTCACCCTGAGTTCAGAATCTAGTTGAGTAAAAGTCCCAGAAATATTTTTACTCTAAAGCAAATAAGTCACTGTGAACTTCTGTGCATGAAAAAATTGCCTCTCTTCTGTAAAAATTGTTGAATCAAACAATTCAGTTCAAATTATTCTTTACAGAGGGAATGGGGTTAATGAAATTGTGGTGATTTAATAATCTATATGATTTATTAATGCAACCCTGGAGTGGAAGCAGGTTTTAAGAACATTCTTAGCACTTGAGCAGTAGATGTTGAACTCTAATAAAACCACCTAAGAACTAATTAAAAAAAAAATAAAAAATGAAAAGCATGGGCACTCAAAAATGGAGGACTTAACTTTGATGAAAAATGAACAGGCAGTGATTTCACAAAAATCCATCTTGACAATATGAAAACAGACAATACTAAGCCAGGGAAGCATTGAAAATATGTTTTCATCTGAAATAATTACAAACCGTGGCCTTTTACTCCCATAAGAACTGAAATTTATCAGGATTATATTTCTTACATTCAATAAGTTAGGGGTGTTATAGTGCTTCTCCTTATCCACTCGCTGCCCCACCCACTTATTTGTTTCTTATGTACTACCATTTAGAAGATAAAACTGATTTCAGGACTGATTCATTATTTATATTAGCTATACTTTATCAACCTCCAGGCAGAAATCAGATGTCTGCATTATTGTCAATGTCAAATGAGTGGGATTTCCCTCTCCAGCATGCCCTTATTAAAGTTGTGACCCTTGAGATCTCTCTGTAGCTCAGCTTTTGGGATTAGCTTCTTGAGAATGGAAAGGTTAAAGCAAACCTTTGCCTTTTACATTTCACGTCTGCAAAGTTCAGTGAAAAGCAAACAGAACTTGCCAGGAAAAAAGGTTCAGATTTTACCAGCAGTCCTGGTGAATTCCCGAGATGTGGTAAATGATGTAAACCTTTCCACAGCACTAGAAATAACAATGAAACATTGATCAAGCTTTTAAAATGATGGAGTAAAGGATTTGACAGTCCTAGAAGGGTCTAGATGACATCTAAATTTGCCACGATCTTCTATACTGATAACACTTGCTAGCTGCCACAGTGGCATTGGCAATGGAGCCTCTTACAGAAGTAACTGGAGTCAAAATATCTGAACCTAAGTCAAAATATCTGAATCAAGAACCTGATTGTACACCTACTGAAATTAGAAAGAATATTGTAGTTTATTTTTGGAAGCTGACTATTACTTTTGGTAAAGTCTAAAGATTGTCAAGTGAGGTAGACATTCTTTATACATATTTCCTAACAAGTGAAGCAAAAAATGAGAGGTGAAGTCGGAAATATCAAAATAATCCAATTTCTTTCAGTTAATTCCAGTAAAATATTATGCTTCCCAGGACAGAAGGTTATCTAATTTATGTGAGAAAGAAAATTCCCCAATTCATTTATTTTTTTGGCTTCCATGGTCCTCCTGTAATACATGTAGGGAAATCTTAAAGATCATTAAAGTTTCACTGCAAATATAATGGGAATCTTTTCTGTGTGTTAAATACATGGAAAATGGATTAAGCTATTTGTGTCATCTGTATAGCCACCATGGCCACTGCAGCCAACCCATGGAGAATATTCCTGAAACATGTGATCAAGTCTGTATCACTGTATTTTATTTTTTGGTCCATGAATTTTACTAGTAAGGTGAAATTCAACAGAAAGTTCAAAGTCCCAAAGCCCAGACATGAAGTGAAGCTCACAAATAGTACACATCCCCTCGAAATCAGTGAAAGACCCTTTCAGAGGGATCCAGTGGTCCCAAATAACAGACTCATTTAAGGAATTCCTTAGCCAGAGATGTCCTCAGTTGGCTTCCAGCAGCACAGTTTCATTAGTGCAGTGCTCTACCCCAGATAATAATAATCTATTTTCCCTGGCCATCTAATTCTGCCTGCTCAGGCAAAGATTCAAGTAATCCTGTCCTGCTGCCTTCCAGCCTTTGGGCTGGCTTATTCTCAGGTCACTTCAGTAGCCCTGGCTTGCATGAAAACCTTCTCCTTTAATGCTTTTTTCTTGGAGCAGCAACTCAAAAATTCTTCCATTGGCTCATTCACAACAATTCAGCATCAAGGTAACAGTAGCAAAAACCAAATGTACTAATTTCCTTAGACATCATTTGCAAAATCTGTAGCTGGGAGGGTCTGATGTATATATGTTTTGGCCTTCCATGTTCTACCCCAAATGCTAGGAAAGAAATCTCCTGGATGTTTTATAAAGAAAACTGCAATCCCAGGGCACCACGGTGGTGGGAACGATTCATTCCTGGCCCTGGCTGTATTTCTTGTCCTTATAATATTTTGGTGGGTGCAGCTGTTGAAGTTCTTGCACCAGAGGTACATTCTGCCTTTTGTGCTCAGGATTTGTGTTCATGGCACAGCTGTTGGCAGCCTGGAAGGATGGCACACCCAGGGTTTGCACACAGATGATACAGACAATATGCAAGGTAGAGAGACAGACAGAAATATTGCACCAAGAAGAAATAACATAAACATTCAGTAGCTGTGAGTTTGCCATACCCCTTCGAGTTGAAGAGAGAACATCTATAATTTTATATGTTTGTACAGCTCCTAGAAAAATTTGATGCTGTGCCATTTGGCCTCTAGATGGTACCAGAATATAGAGGTTTAATAATACATATTTTTTTGTCTCTAGAGTCAAAGCTTTATTTTAAAATCTCTTCAAGTCCAAAATTCTACAAGTCTGTGCCTCTTTTTTTTTTTTTCTTCAGTGATCGCTATCTCTCATTAATTCTTATTTTTCTATCAGTGCATTGCTTGCTTCAATTAAGTTTGTTGGCTTGCTTTTTACATGTGAACGTATTTTGGTTGTATAAAACCAGCTCCTGATAACCACATTTATGTGTAAAAGAGCTCAATTATCACTGTCAAAATTAATTGAATG
Source organism: Onychostruthus taczanowskii (assembly GCF_017590055.1). Classification (NCBI taxonomy): domain Eukaryota; kingdom Metazoa; phylum Chordata; class Aves; order Passeriformes; family Passeridae; genus Onychostruthus; species Onychostruthus taczanowskii. Next base: position 7,249,638 of record NW_024504455.1, read on the forward strand.
TTAACAGTTTAATATTCTTAAACTAATCTGCATTCTTCATTTTATGGACTTTCTCACGGTAAGAAACTCCCCAAAGCTCACACAGTAAAAACCAAATAAAACCCCAAATTAGATGTCGTGGGATTCTGGTATCTTATTCTTGTTTCATTTAACTCTTAAAAGATCTTCAGATTTTAACGTTATCATCTCTGTCACACAGAGGCCATCTTAAAATCCTCAGTATCTAGTCCAGCTCATACCACTTCTGGTTTTGTTTCCTTTGCTTTTATTTGGCTCAGTATGAAGCCTTTGTTTCCACCAGTAGCTTTTGGCAACACTTTTGGATCAGGCACATTGCACTTTTTATATGTTCATAGAAACTGCCTTAAAGTGCATCTCTAAAGCCAGAACTTGCTTTCAGAGTCCACCAGACCATGTCAGTGTTTAAAGAACGAGAGTGAGACTAAATAAAAGTGGAGCAGTCGGTTTGATGTGTTAACTTTGTTTCAATCAGATAATCATCAAATAAATACATGTTGTTTCAACTGCAATAGTGACTGAGTGCCATACAGGATTATTTTGTTTTAACAGGACATCATACAGGTTAGGTGTTTTAATACATTTCATTTCCTCAAGTGGATAGTTTGATAATATTTTTCCTCAGGGGCAAAAAGAAACCTGATCATCCTGGTAAATCTGAGCTGACATACTAAGTGATCTACTTTGAGCAAAGTAGGAAATTCACCAGAATCAAAATTAAGTTAAGGCAAAAATATTAAATGTCTTCTTAGATTTAAAGGCTGTATATTTGAACAGAAAAAAAAAAAAAAAAAGAAAAAAAAAAAAAAAAAAGGTTTTGGTGGTAAAATGTTTTTCCTCTGTTGTTCAGCTGTGAACCAGGAGGGATGCTGCTGGTTTTAGAGCAATCATTCCATGTTTATACCCTTGTAAATATGAATGGCACCAAGGCTTTTTGTCGAGCTCTAATGACAGGTATGGATCTCCATCTCCCTCAGTGTTTCCCTGCCCTGAACAGGGCAGCCTGATTAGACTCTCATATTGAACAGGCACATCATGGCTCATGCAAGTGCCCACTACAGCACCCATTCACTACATAAAAATCAGCACTTTTTCTTTTTCCTCTCTTTCTCTTTGGAGTGGAAAATTTGTCTTTGTTCTTACTGTCAGGAAGAACTCTTTCAAAATTCCCCACTTCAACATATCTCTGCTCATCATTTATAAAATCCGAATTGAAAAGTTGAGAAATTTTCTTTAATTTGAAAAGTTTTCCCTTAACAAAAAAGCTCTAAGCTGCTATATTATTTAGAAGAGAATTATATTGTTTGCACAGAAATACTTAGATTTTTATATCAACTGCCTATTTTGAAGTCCAGTAGTGCTTTAAAATAACAATAATTTGAGATTAAATAGTTCTATGTACATTATCTTGGAAAAAAAAAAAGGCAAAAAGTGCTCAGCTGATTCTTAATTATGGGATGGTAAAGAGGCTGCTGGATGAAAGCTGAAGATGGCAGATATCCTAGTTATCCTAGAGATGCTGTCTTGTTGTCATGAAACTAAATCCTGATGGGAAAAAAAAACAAGAGAGTCTTTCTATGGGATGCCACAACCCAGTTAGAGCTGTGACCATGGGAGGTGTTGAGCAAGGCAGGATCCGGGCAGAGCTGGCCCTGTGCACACAAAGTCCAGGCACGCTCAGCTGGCTGGGACACTTGGGGACGTGTCTGGCATTGCCACTGCAGGAGCAGTGACCTGCAAGGTGTGCTGTGACGCAGCCCCTGGCACTGCAGGTGTGTGCCAGCACTCTGTGCAACACTCACACCACTTTGTCTGCCCAAACTGAGGCAAATGTGGCTATCCTGCCACAGAGACACTCGGGCAAACTGCAAACTTTCAACAGTCCGTGAGAAAAGTTTACAGAAGAGTCTGAACCTGCATTATCATTGAGCAGAGCTCATTTATTAATTGTTGATTTTACAGCAGATTTACTCTCTGTCTCTCTCTCTGAGGCTCTAGGAACATAAAATCAAATTAGTGAAGGAATTCAGGTGCCTCAAATTGCCAATACATAGATAGGTGTAGGTTTTTTACATCTAAATGTTTGAAAAATTATAGTCATAGCACATTGCTGTTATTACATCCCACAACAAGTAGAATGATTTAAGGCATTATTAACTTTGTTCCACTGTAGAAGCAGTTTCACACTGATACTTTTATTAAGTTTACCACCAGGACCTAAAATTATTTTACTAATAACCTTTTTTTTACCTGTTCCTTTTACCTGTACCTTTTTCCCTGTGCAATGAAGCAGCTATCTTCTCACCTTTTCAGGTGAAGCACAAAGAGCAAGCTTGCTTAGGATTGCAACATTGAAAACTGAGAAAACATTGGAAAAAAATCTTTCAGAGAAACAAAGGAACAGTAGAACACTTCTGTCAGGTAGGCATATGGAAGCATATCTGACAAATGTAGGGAGTGTACAGCACGTGCTTTATCAGTGTCACTCTTTAGCACATGCTGGTGGCTGCAGAAAGGATCTGTAAGAAGTATTTTGCCATGAAAAGGCAGTAATGCACAAGAAAAAGCAGATGCAGACATCACTTTGTTGTTATTGTACTATCCTTTTTTTTTTTTTCCTTTGTAATTTAAAGTGCTGTCTTTGGTTTCACATGTAGGATATTGATTGCACAAGAATACTGCACTGCTTTTGTCACTTAATAGTCATCCAAACACAGCCACTGCCGGTTTATTTCAGCGTTACATTTATAGACTGAGTAAACTGTACAATCCCTGCCACTACTAAAAAGCCCAGGGCATTTCCTCCCTCCCCTCTCTGATGGGTAGTGTGTTGTGGCTTTCTGAGAAAGGAACAAACAGCCCAGGCAGGAATATAATTGGGCCAAGTAAATACTCTGAGGGTGCAGAAGAGCGATCACTCAGCAGATATGTGCGACGGCCCCGATGATTGATTCCGTGTCTAAAATCAGGAACAGGAGACACCAGAAAGGAAAACCTTTGGGTACTGTCACACCATAAAGAAAAGAGATATGTTTTGGATTGATTGTGGGTGGTTATCAAAGGTAAGAGGGAGCTATGGCTTGGAAAGTGACAGAGCACGGGGATGGGAAGAGTGATGGGGAACCTGTATGGGTATAATAGGTTTAGTTAGAGGAAAGACAGAAAAATTCTTTTCCCCTTTTTTATGACTGACTGTATATATGAAGTTCTTGTGCCACATTTAACATTCAGAGGAGTAGTCAATGTTCACCTACAACAAATTTTTAAAAATCAGATCTCAGTCATACATATGATTGTATTACTTCCTTCAGAACATCATTTAAGTCTCTGTAAAATCAGGGTTTCCTAATTAGCAAACTAAGGTGTGAAATTAAACATGGGGGGAAAGGGCTGAAATTGCACATTTATATTTACAGACAACTCTATTGTTGAAAGGTAGATGGTTTTGTATTTTTATTAGGTTACTTAAGACATTGTCAATTTATCTGAAGGTTCACTGGTCTCTTCAGGGGAAAAAAGCTCTGAAAAATAAATAACAGAAAGTTGAAGCACATCTCACAATTTATTTTTCATCTATATCAGTTCATTTGATTTTCTCACTCTCTGTATTCTTTTCTTCTCTGATCAAACAGCTTCCAAACATAATGAATAACACGTCTCAGCTGCAAGCAACACTTCAACAGCAGATCAATATGGACACACAATAGAAGATAAAAGATTTACTTTAGTAGTTTCTAAAGGATTAGTCATAAAATACATATGTTAAACTCCATGAAAAATGCAAGGGCTCTGTCAATATATCTGGCATTATTTTCACAGCTGTTTTTTGCCTTTGGACTGGTAGTAAAGACTTTCATTTATCAATTTGCATTTAATATGGCAGTTCTGATCGCTTGGGTCCCAGTCATAACAAGGCAATTGACACAAACTCTCTGCTAAGGGCCAATACTGTCTTCCCACTCAGAATCCCTGTGAAGAATGCCTGAAGTGCAGCCAGTCCCCAGGAGTCAATTTTTCTGAGAAATATGTGTGTTTTAACTTAATGCTAGAAATAAACCTCTTCTAACTCCTCATTTATACCAATGCAGTTGTTCATATTAATGTCTTTTTTTTTGTATGCTACCTTTTAAGAACCTCAAGTTAAATGGTGAAGCAGAAATGCCTCACCCATATGGAAGATTTCTTTCCTCTCTGTTGGACAGTAAATCATGGAAAAAGTCACACAATATATACTTTTGTACCTTTGTTGTTTTTCATATACTGTGCTGACAGACATAACTTCACAGACTTCAGCTGCTTTAAAATGCACATTCACTGTTGAAATAAATCAAAGGAAATTAAACTACAAAGCTGATATTGAAAGGTCTGCCAGCATGTTATAGATGACTGTGTGTATTAGGACTATTTAAAATACACTGACAGTTCCAGTGATAACACTCCTGGATGGGAAGACACCCAGATGCCACTTTAAGAGAATTAGGATATTTCCATCAAGTTCTGACTCTGTTCACCTTTTGAACCTTCATGCTTAACAGCTTTATTTATGCAATATTTGATAGGTATTAATTGCTCTTAAATAAATAAAAATGCCTGTTTCATTAACAGCTCCTCCGGTTACTTACATGAAGTGAGTGAGAATTGTGCATATAAGAAAGATTTGAGGAGCTCAGGCTCTTAAATATAAGTTAAAGTCCTGAAAAACATCTTAGCCAATCCTTCCTGGTACTGATCACAGAGCAGGATTATAGCATCTTCACTTCCCAAATGAAAATCTACTTCAGAGACCTAGTTAGGATGAACAGTTCACTTGTCACAGTAACCTGTACAACCAGAAAACAAAAAAAGAAAAAAAAAAGAAAAATGTGTGATGGGAAAGATGTGGCAATTAATAAAAATACACTTTTATTAGGCAACAAAGACAATATTTGTGTCCAAAACAATAGGAAAATAATTACATCCTCATTAGTAAAAACTCAAAAATTACTAGAAATAAACAATTTTACTCTTCTATTACTCTCTTTATGTGTGGTTAGCATGACAGAAGATGGAAAGAGGAGGAAGTGTACTAATATTGATTTTTTGTATTCCACAATGGCAAATCCCTGAATTTTGGTTTTGGAGACCTCATTGAAAAGTGGAGTCTCCCTGATGCCTTCACTCCAGGTGAAAATACCTCTCCTTGGACTCTGATGCAGAATGACAACAAACTATGTGTATGGGAAGCAGTGAGAATAAGTCCTACCGTATCATTTTTTAATTGTTTTTTGTAAAAGAGCATGGAAGTGGAGAGCATATTTTTTCACAGAACCCCTATTATTGCTAAAAATTGATCTAAAGCATCACAGATATTAGCACAGTATTAGGACTGTGTTCAAGGTAGTAGCAGGCAAATCTCTGTGGGTCTAAGAATTATGGTGCTGAAATACATGTATTGGGCACAATTTTTTATTGGCACAAAGGGAATCCAATTTCCAGGTTCATTACCCAAAACAACACAGAAATTTGAAACAAGAAAACATTTTAGTGCTTGAACTATAGATCAAACTATAATTCATAGTCCACATTCCCTCATGGATTGCGAGGATAAGAAGGGGAAGGAAAAAAAGCAATTTTTCTGCCCACTTGATCGATGTTCTATTTGACCTCTGAAATGCCCTCTTGCCATAACCTTTTAAATACCATCTGCTCTTTTTGTGAAGAGTGTGATGGGAAGGAGTCACTTCCAGACAGCAATTGATTATAAAAGCATTAATCAAGCACATGGATTATCTGTAGCATGACATTGTGTGCTGTAGTTAAGCAATTTCACCTTAAATGTGATTGGAAAGGTTAATCCTGTTTCTCAAGACTAATTTAGACTTTGTATCAAACAATTCAGGACATGGTGAAAACAGCTGCAGCAAACAGGAACTGAGGAATTGTCTGCTTCCATTAGGAAGTCTTGTAAACTTTGGATCTGAGAACAGACAAACAGTGAGTCTATAGGCATGTCCCTCAATTTTTCCAAATTGAGTGAATGGTGACATCCTTCCCTCTCAAGTCACTGGAATCCTTCTCCCTCTTTCTGCAAGTCAAGAGAAATTTCTTTTTCACTAGTTAATATTCTCCGATAACATTATCCATTGAGTCAATGTCTACCACTGAAGTACTGCAAAGTCTTTTTCCATTGTGCATTTCCCCTCGGGATGTTTAACACAGAATTCTCCCTGGGCCTGGGTGGGCAGGCAGCGTCCAGAGGTGGTGGCATGCAACAACTGGAATCCAAACCCAGATCCTAGGGCAGCCCTGCTTTGATTGCTCTTTCTCACTAACACTCCCCTCCACGTTTTAGGGTAATGTGAGAGAAGCTTGCTCGTGTAGGTATGGCACTTGCTGATAGAGAATGCTGCAATAAATACGTGTCAAGTGTATTGTAAGGTTAAGGTAATTTATTTTTATCTGGGGCTCCAAACAGGCTGATTATGCTATGAAAAATTAGGATATTCTGTTCCTTTCTCCATATCTGTTGTCACCATCTTCAGATAGCGCAATTTGCAATTAATAAAGGGATCTGTCATTGCTGTTACAGTTAAAGCAATCACTAGGGAGCTTGGCAATGGTCACTTCAGACAGCTTGGGGAGTGGGTGTTGAATGTCTGTGACAAAAGGCTTCAGCCATGTCACACAGATTCAGGACAGCTAGATACAGGAAAAAACATGGAAGCTCAGACTTCCATTAAATTCTGAATTCATATTCTGCCTGGTTTATTCCCCTTCAGGAGTGCTTAGCCATTTTCTCATATCCATCTATGGAAAACCACCTTGGCTCCCCCAAAGCCATTGGGGTTTTCAGCCGTCAGTGGCCTTCAGCCTCCTCTGACCAATGGACAATATTGAAAAATAAATGCACTGAGGGGAGTACCTTGTTTTACTCTTCACATCTGCCTCCTGTTTAATTGTTTAATTTCCTGTTTCTGCAGACAACATCAGGGCACCATGCAGCCTGTAAATTATGAGCATGTACCACAGATGAAAGTCCTCACCTCAGAGACATAAATACCACAGATCAGAAGCAATAAAATCCAAAGAATAAATGCCAACACAGCACCAAGAGTGTCAATAACCTTTCTAAACGGAAGCCCTGTATCCCCATTACATTATCCTGTATATAAACAAAAGCAATATAAAACTTCTTGTTGAGCAAGACTAAATGTTATAATGCTGCCCCCAAAGAGAAATGTGGAACGTGGTGCCATTTACTGTTTCTGTTGATTGATTTTTTTCTAAATTGAAAGCACTCTGCTACAATAAAAACTAGCAGCTTTGTGCTCGTACACATAAAGCAGATCAGTTACTAGCTCTTAGGGTTTCTCAGATGTGACAAGAAATCACTGTCCCAAAACACCTATTGCTGGAATTTCTCTGTTTCTGGTCTCTTTTGCAACTTAAAAATAATCTATGTGCATGTCTAACCAGCACAAATAAAGCACAATTTGAGGATCTCATCAGTGTCACTGCAATCCTCCTCTGGCAGACAAGTCCCCTGGAAGGGGTAGTGGTGGGACTGGCAGATATTTTACATCTGTTCATGTCCTTGAAGCTGCCCTGTCCTTGTCCTGGCAGCATGATGGAGGCAGGGCCTGCTTCTCTTCTGCAGAGCTTCCTTTACAGCCCCATGTTGTGCTTGGATGTGAGAGAATGTGAGAGAAGACAAGGGCTGCTGGACACCCAAGCTGGAAACAGAAAGGTTACCTGTACTCATTTGTTCCTTTCTTTCTTACACGTTTCATGCTCTACTTAGTAAAAAAAAAAAACCTCAATAGATCCAAAAGCAGAGAACACCTCAGAAGATTTGAATTAAGCAGGCAGTTTACCACTTTGTTATGGTACAAATCACTACATAACATTCAGGGTACAATAGTAGGACAACTGGGCTCTCCCACTGAAGTGGAAGATCCTGAAGTAATAAAGCTAAGAAGGTGACAAGGGAAGTTCAATGCCTTTGTGTCCTGACTAGGCCTGTCTGCTGACTGAAATATGCCCTGAATTCATCTGTCTGACCTTTAGGCTTTAAATCAAGGGGCCTAAGACAGGAATGTCATCACAGGAGTGCAAAGTTGTCTAAACTTGCATGCTCCATGAGGTGTGGTACACTGTTCCAGCACCCATTCATTCCACTAGAAAAATCCATCTCAATACATCTCCCAATGCTTTTTAATCCTTGAACTGTCTGGTATCAAGTACAGTTTGTCAGCTTGACCTTTCTAATTGCTTATAAAGCAGCCTAATGATGATGATTCATGACCATGGGTGGAATAATTGTTTTTAAGGATATCAAAATGGAAGCATTAACTGCAGATCCAGATACTGTCTTCCCCATAATTCCATGTCTTTAAATGTAATTAGTCAAGAATTTAAATAGAAATCATACATTTATAATCACAACCATTATCTTTTAATTTAAATATTTAAAATAATGGATATATAAATAATTTATTTAAATATAAATATTTAAATAAATGGATATAATAATGAATTGAAATATAAAACATCATATGAACCCCTGCCTGAGATTGCTGTCTGCTCACAGGTACTGGCAGAGGACAGCAGACAGTCTATAAGTACATCTGTCAGCGAGTGCTAACGGGGATCTGGCAACTACAAGGGAAAGTGTGTGTGTGAGGATTTTCTTCCTTTTACTTCTTTTTTTAGACCACTTTCTTATGTCTTTCAGAGCTGACACAAGGAATATCAGAAAACAACACTTTATAATATTTTTCCCCCTCTTCCAATACACTCTTCCCGCAGCAAATATTTTCTTAAAATCCTCAGCATGAGCTAATTATATTGGAAAGATTTGTAATTAGATCTCAGACAATAGCAGGGAAAGAGAGCCAGCAGATCTGCAGAAATACCTCTACAAAGGAACATAATCAGAAACTTAAACTAAGGAGCGATGAACAGCTGCATGAGATAACTACAGACTCATTCAAACAGTTTTCTACTGCTCATTTAACATCTATTACTGAAAATTGAAATGTGCAGGTCTCGGTCGCCAAAATTACCATTCTTCACTATTCAGGTTGATGACATGAGGAGCTTAAAAATGTTCTCTTACTGGCTCAGTCTACTCTGTGGAGACTGCATATGAGGGGACATAGCTAAAAATCAGAGAATAGCTAAAAAAGAGCTCTTAGAAAATTATTGCCTCATATTTCTAGGGGTGGGTAACTTTGATCCTTTAAAGCCTGACTATTAGTCTATGCTAAGGTAAAATGAGAGAATGGGAGAATTATGCCAGATTGCGATAATATGAGGGGGGAAAAAAGAGCCAACAAATGTTGGTATCCCTTGCAAACATAGAGATAGCAAACATAACTTTAGATCTTATGCCAAAAATAATGCATTTAAATAAGTGCCTGTCAAGGCACCAATGTTTATTCAGCCATTTGAGATTAATGACTCTCAGAGGCTTGCCATGATATATAACGCTGGTAATATGAAAAAATACATAAAGTAGAGGAAAATCATCCTGCAGTAATATTTTAGATTTACCTAACATGAGGGAGAATTTACTAAGAGAGAAAAATATTAAACCAAGACCAATAAACCCACTTCTTCCTTCACTGTAGTGTAAGTGTTAATTTCAGGGTTTCTGCCACTTCAATGGACAGAAATCTGGGGATAATCTTGTGTCTGTGCCAAGTCTGTCGTGTGGCCAAACCAACACAGTGAATAACAGGGGTGACTCTTTGGGCTGAATTAATTTGGGTCAATATTTAAAACTATTTTATACCTTGCTGTAAATCTGTTGAATGCTGATACAGTGACAACCTGCAATAATTCTCTTTCGTTGTACCATGAGAACTTCTCTAGTCCCCGCGCTTGGTTAGGATATTTTTGCATCGCATCATTTTTTGGCTACCTGTGGTAAGATCTTGACTGAAACATTGCCTGGAAAAACATATTAGTAGTTTAGCCTAAAAACAATTGCCTTTTTGCTCATATAACATGTAGTTGTTACCCAAAAGCCTAATAAGCTTTTTGCTTTCCATTTAAAATACACAAATACAAGTTAATACAGTGGTAAATTGAGATGCTAGTTAACCTCACCTCTGCTGTCCAACACAATCTCATACAGGACTCCTCCCCTGGATGTGAAGAAACGTATATATACAGTTATCAAAGGTGTACCTGTAATTTCTGGGGTTAATTTGCATTCTAACATAGCAATTTCAGCTGACATGACGTGGCAGGATTGGGATGCCACCGAGCTACACTGCTCAGTGAAGCATGTGTCAGCTGGAACACCCACTATTTAGGAGATGACTGACAGCAAGCTTGGGAGTGGAGGGGAGAGGAGGGGTTATTTCACAGGCAATCACAACAGGCCAAACCTCTCCTCCAGATTTCCAGCAGGGTTGCCATCATACTGGTACTAATATTTCAGTAGAAAAGCCGTTGTTTTTATTTTTTTTTTTTTTTAATTTGCATCTCAGCTACAAAGTAATACAGAGGGAGTTGTTGGGGCTTTTCTTTTTCCTTTTCCTTTTCCCTCTCTCTTTTTTTTTTTTTTTCCTAACCAAAGGAGCTTTGAGATTGATACAGTGTAGGAGAAATGAAATGGAGAGCATGCCAGATAAAACTGCCCAAGGCCAAATCAAACAAATGTCTGCACTTGGCACATAGATATTACAGCAATAGAAATATTATAGATTTTTTTCCAGCTCCAGGGACAGCTTATACATTTGCATTAAGTCTTTGGATATGATACATAACAGCACATAGAGCAGAGAGGTGCAGCTTTTCTGCTTGCAGAAGAGAGTCCTGCTGTTTTTTTTCACGTCCCTGTGATATTTGCAGCCTCTGCCATGCAGAGGTCTCCAAGCTGGCACCAAGGGGAACAGGGTTTTTCCCTGAGGGGTTTTGGAAGCACCCCAGCTCAGGACGCAGCCCCTGCTCACTGCCAGATGTAAGCTGACTCACAGGGATGAGAGAAACAATCAAACTAAGCAGGATTTGCTCTCTTTTCTCCCCATATCCTAACCCCAGCCACTGAACCTCTGTACAGCAGCTGGGCAGCATAACCATCGTCACATTTAAAGGAAAAGGATTGGGCTTGTGGGGAATTTTATTGTGTTGGGCCAGGTTAGCCATGCTTCAGGAGAATTAAAAATGCAACATGCAGGTTGTGCATCCCCAGACAGTTTTAGACTGCAAGGTATGTCTTTAATGGTGCACACTTAGAGAAAGGCAGCTGCCCAAATGTATTTTGTGGATATAAAGTGGATTAGCATTTAAGTAAGATCTTCCTACTGGTATTTTTAAAAGCACATAGACTCAAAAAGTTTATGCATACTGAGAGACTGTATCCCTTGAGGACAGAGGAGACTTGAGGGTTTGGAAGTTTTAAGCTTGAAATTTCCCATTCTTGTCTGTAGGCACTTATCAGGCTTAATTGCAATTCTGAGCACATTTTTCTTTCACTTACAAATCTATTCCAGTAAATTGCATTCATAGCACCTTATTAAGATTGGTTTAAAAAGCCCCACACACCAAAATGAAAATGAATTTCAAACAAGCCCCCACCGCAAGTGTTTTGCAGAAAAAAAAATGGCGGGGGGGGGGGGGGGGGGGGGGGGGGATGAAAGATTGAGGTCATCAGCCAGAATAAAAATCAGTTGTTGGTGTAGAAAATTATATGCTCTTGTGGCTTAATGAAATTAAAAGTAACATATCTGAGTATCTGAAAAAGACAACTCTGAGCTTTTCTTAAGCTGCCTAATAGTCAGACTTTCCTTGCTAACAGTACATTCTTTTTACAGGGAGTAAAATGTTATTTAAACAATTATATGCTATTAAGTAAAAGATGAATTACAGAGAAAATTGCACCATTAGTAAAATTTAAGTTCTTAACTTCATGTAATAAAAGATGGTAACCTTTTTGTAATGGCATTTCAATTTACCATTTATTATAAAAGTCTAATTTAGAAGGTAAAATGAATTCTGGTTCCAGACTTATTACTCTGGCTGTTACATTTCTATGAAAGATGCAATTCATAACACAGCTCCAGAAAAAAAATAATGAAGAATATTTTAAAACAACGTAAGATCTTGGCTTGAGCACTGAAGTATATTAGAGATGATATGTTGTTTTAAAAGGCAAGGAAATATATTTGTATACGTTTAAAAAATTTAAAAAAAAACCCAAACAAACAAACAAACCCAGACCCATTCAGATATTTAAAATACATCATCTAGCAATCTTGTTTTAGTAGAATCCTGGAATGGTTTAGCTCCCCTGGACTTGTTCTAATGGGTCCATGCTTTATGCTGGGGACCCCAGAGCTGGTGCAGCATTCCAGGTGGGGTCTCACAAGAGCAGAGAAGAAGGGTGGGATCACCTTCCTTGACCTGCTGCCCACAGAGCTTTGATAAAGATGTTAAACAGCTGAGGGCTCAATACTCACCCCTGAGAAATGCCACTCATCACTGGCCCCTTCAAAAGCCTTTCAAAACATCCTGATGTTTCAGTTAATTGTTATAGTGACTGCTCACAATTTGCTTCCCTCATTCCTTCTATGAAATGCTGTTTCTAGTTAAATAGGGATTGTAAGTAATCTATTTTTTATCTTAAAGCGATGAAAATAAAGTTTAGATTAAATTTTGGAGAAAACTTAGCAAGTAACTGTTTTTATTTTGAAATTATTGTTATTATGAACAACCTAAAAATTACCTATAGCAAGAAGCACACCAGACCTGTATTGCACATAGTTCTCCATCCCTGGCTCACATTTCATGCTTCCTGCTGTCATTAAAACAGTGCAAAGAGGGAAAATAAGTCTTTTAAACTGACGTAAAATAACGACTTTTTTAGAGTTCTATCAGAACATGTAATTTCTGAATCCAGTGTGTTACTGTATTTCAGGGGATTTTCAGAAATGGAGATATATTTTGTAAATTGACTCACACTTGTCTTTATTTTCACTGTTGCTATCCTGTCTTGATGATGCTCTTCCTGCATGATTTATAATTGTCATGTCAATAGCACTGCATTAACAAGAAGACAGCCTTAATTTTAAAAATAGCTGAAACTTCCAAGTAAAAAGCCTGAAAATCTTCCTTGGTCAGAGAGAAGGGACAATGCCTGAAACACCTCATTCCAGCAGTCATTTCTCCATGAAGCTGTCACCATTAAAAAGCTAACATGAGCACACAGAGGTACCTGAGACACCTCAGCATGTTACAGGAGTTCTGGTACTAGAGCAAGCAATGACCTTTGGTATTTCAAAGCTATTTGATGGAGGGAGAGCACACACCTACATGCTGTACCAGCTTAAAAGGCTGAATTCTAAATGCTGACAGGTATTCCTTAGCGAGATCTCAAAAACAAGGCATGGTATTTTAAAATCCAGCCAAAGAGCATTTTGGAATGAAAGACAGAAATGTAGTTTCGTCTGCCTGGGAACCCTCTGTTTCTCACATTCTGCTTTGCTTCAGGGTTCATAGGAGCTCAAATTGTAACAGAAATTAAATGTTGCTTATGTCTTTGTAATATTTTTAGCTGACTGAAATTGAGCTCTCATCTCTATCCTGCCCATTATTGAAGAGAGGTTAGAATCTGTCTTCTCTTTCCACTTAAGTATTTATAACACCTAACAAATATGAACTTATAATACTGCAAACAGTATTGAATTACTGAAACAGTATTGTGTTACCCCAAATTATTTGGTGGATTTTTTTTTTTTTTGGTTGCTTGGTTTAGGGGTTGTAGGGTTTTTGGGGGGTTGGGGCTTTTTTTGGCTTTTGTTGATGATTTCTTCATTTATTAAACACATTGGACCAGTGCCTTGGGAATTACAATATGTGGTAGACAGGAGAATTCAGTCCACTCGTTGGACAGGTTATACGGTTATAGCAAACAGCTGTACAGGATCTCCTTCCTTTAACAATCTCTGAAATTTAAGGGGAAGGTCTTCAGCTTTGCACAATGAAAATCAATGATCTCTGCAATCAGAGGTTATACAATCAGTGGTTATAATTTATAGAATAATTTTCCTTTCCATGAACAGAAAAGAATTTCTGATAATGGTGTGTCTATGATTTTTTTTTTTTTTTTGCAAGATACATATTCATCAGGTACCACCCTGGTATTACTATAATTTGTTTACAAGGGCAAATGAATGGTGCTAACACAATTTTTCTGTTCTGGACAGTCCTCACAAGTGCTGTATTCTTGTGCAAACAGTGATTAGAAATAACAAAACTAATTTTGTCCTCAGAGTAACAGAAGACATCTAAGAATGTAAAATGGAATTTGTCTGATCAATTATTTGAGACTTTTTTGTTTGGGTGTTTTGGGTGTTTTTAAATCTTTTTGGGTCTGTATTTAATGTGGGTAGGGATACCCTGGAATCTTAAATGCAGAGAACATGATAGACTTCCTCATCACTCCTTCTTACCCTTATAGTAAACCAAAAATCTCCCTTACACAGATGTTGGTAGAAAAGTCACACTCTAAAGGAAAACATTATTAATGAAAACCTGACTGAAAAATATTGCTAGCTTAAACCATGGCCTATTTATCATCTTTCAGTGTGTGATAAACTCTTGTGTTTTCAAACCTTTACTTCTTTACTCTTTTAAAACTGCTGATAAATTGTTATTAACAAGAATTTGACTGCAAAGAGAGAAAGTATATTCACCCTCAAAGGATATTGTAATAATTTTATGGATTTAATATGCTTAATATTAATAGAGCTGGATTTAATATGCTTAATATTAATAGAGCTGGCAACATTAGGCAGAGATAAAAGCATGTTTATTTAGTTAGTTATAAGTGAACAAAGAGATTAAAAATATTGAAATGTTTTGTAATAGCTGTGTGTCATTACAAAAGAAAGCAAACCCCAAATATTCTATACATATATATATGTACAAATATTCTGGCATACTGGAAGATAACCTGATTTCTAGCCATTTAAGGAATACAGATTAAGTAAAGAAGTTATAGACTGGCTGGAGTATTTTTAGCTATTTGTGTTCTCAGGACAGGTTACAAAATGATAGGTTTGGAAAAGACGCCAGTTTCTTCACTGACTGCTGGTACCACTCTAGATTAGGAGTACAAAGTACTGTGCAGTCACACCCCAGTGACCAGATGCTCTGTTGATACCAGACAATTCAGACCACCTGTTTTCACATCCCTACACACACTTTACTCTGTCATTCAAAATAGGCTTGTGCTGCAGTTTGGCATTGGAAATCACTATTGCTCTGGCACTGAGACAGACCAATGCACAACACACACTTATCTGTCAGTAAAATCCAAGTAAAACCATGAAAAGTACTGCACTTCCATTTTTATAAGAAAATGTTTGGAGACAGACAGAGAGAAAAATGAGGAAAATGGTAGGAAATTAATGAAATGGTTAAATCTCTGCATAATACATTTGTGTTAACATTTTAAATTTTCCAGTTCCTAAACATCTCAGCCACTCTGTCTCTCCTAATTCTCCAGATGATCCACAGAACACATGCTCAGCACAATGCCATGAGCATGCTACAAACTGGGACAATCCCAAGAGAGATACCAGCAATCTCATTCTTTCATAATACAATTCCTAGAGACAAGAAAATCGGTTACCACCACCCCCTTGATCTTTTATACCAGATACATATTAAGGAAAATCTTTGTAATATTCTAACTCCCTGCAATGTGGCCAAAGTTTGTACTTTTGTCTTTGAAATTTCAGATAATTGGATGGATGGATGGATGGATGGATCTACAGAAGGCAGGGCTCTTATGTCTAGGACTTCTGCATCTCAGCAGAGAAGAAATTCCATTAACCCAGCAGTTCAGTAGCAACAGGGACATGGGGCACCTAGAAATCCTGGCGAAATGGAGAAATTATTTTCTGTTTCTAAGCTATCCAACTCTATACTGCTTCTAAGAAAATATAGAGTCTTAACACAGTCTTAACACTTCCTTCAGATAGAACAGTGGGGTTAGGTTAAGACACTGGCAAATCCAGACATGGCCTAATTGGTCTGGCTTTAAATTCTCTTATGAAGCTGTAGTATAAATGTCAGAGCTGTGCAGAATGGTTGCGCTTGCTGAAAATTCACGAGCTACTACAGGCAAACAATTTTTAGCAGACACATCTACTACACCCAGAAGAGGATATATGACCTTTTACAAAACTTATTTCTCCTGGCGTCTTCTGCCCTCATGTTTTGTGACAGTAAGGTCACTGCACAGTGCGGTGTTCTCCTGTTCCTGGTAGTTTCCCTCCCTGGAGCTGGTGCTGGGGAAGTGGTCCAGCTGGACAACAAGAACTGTCTCCTTGAAGCTGAGTGCCTGAAGTTGAGTGACCTGGCTCTGGCTGCCGGGGGACACTAGCACTTTCCCAGAAGGAATGTCCTGAGACAAGCAAGTCAGTGGAAGTGTGTGCCTGGACAAGCCCTCAGAAGCAGTGGGCACTGGGAGGGAAGGACTGGGAGGGAAGGACAGTGTGTCCTGTAAGTTGATGGGCCTCTTTCATGTCCTGAATACTCAATATTTGCCTTGTGAAAACCCTTTCTCAGTTCACCTGAGAGATGAACTCCTGAGAATTTCTGGCTTTAAAACCAAGCAACTTCCTTAGCCTAGGAGTACTGAAACTACTGCTTGCCCAAAGTACAGAACTATTTTATTTTTTTCCTTTTATTTACCTTATGTTGCAGCGTGCTTTTATACTTTGTAATACTTTGTAATACTTATTTTTTTAACCCGGCAGATTTCTGTTTATCCAGTAGATCAGTAAGTGGAAGAAACACTAGAAGGAAAATGAGAATAGAATAATATAGGAAATTGCTGCAATAATTGTTTTCCCCTTTTTCCTTTTATTTTATGTATTTGGTTTACCAACTCTAAACTATAATGGGGCTGTAATCCCCATTGCCATCTCCCTGTGCTGCTGGACAGCAGGAGGTAGAACAGGGAAGGAATGGAAGGGGAATTGGGGGGGAAAGTGGTTTTAAGGTCTTATTTTTATCCTGCTCTAATTTTGCTAGCAATAAATTCAATTAATATCTCTAATTTGAGTCTGGTTTGCCCATGACAGTATTTGGCAAATGATCTCTCTCCGTCCTTATCTCAACCCATGAACATATTGTGATAATTTCTCTCCCATGTCCAGCTGTGGAGGGGAGTGATGGAGAGGCTTTGGTGGATGCCTGGCATCCAGCCAGGGTCAATCCACCACAATTTGCATTGAACAGGTTTATCTGCATCATGTAGTATGCCCTTTGTGGAGTCTGGGAGCTTTCTGCTTCCTCTCTTCACAGAAATAAGTGTTACCTTCTCTAAGGCATCATGGGTATTTTCCTCAAAAAATAATTAATCATGAACGAATATGGGAAAAGAAAATTACAAAAATAATGTAATTTTATTCAGCAAAGCAAAAACCTCTGCTTACTTTTGGGAACAGTGTGCAAAATACATTATGAAGAATATATTACACAGCTAACTTTAGACAGCTACTAAGGTTATTGTAGAGCCTCTCATATATCCTCACTTCTCCAGCAGGAACTGGCAGTCCCCTGAGGGAATGTCACTTGCAACACAAGGCTTTAAAGCTTCCTCTGTGACTTCATGTGAATCCTCTTACTGTGGCTCATACACAGAAATACTGAACATGCTCCTAAGGTACATTGACTCCTTGGTTCTGGTGGGGCTTTTTGAGGTTTTTTTTTTTTTGTTTGGTTTTGGTTTGGTTTGGTTTGGTTTGGTTTTTTTGTGTTTTTTTTTTTTAAATTTTGTTTTTGTTTGGTTTTTGTTTGGTTGTTTTTTTCCCAAAGGAGTCAATTACCATTTTAACAAATACTTTGCTTTACTCTAGTTAACATTCTAGCACCTTATTAAAACTACCACTTTATATGAAAATTTAAGATATTTTTAAATTGATAAAATGTTTGATAATATGTACTGCTCAGGAACAAAATAGCAATACATTTTTGGGATTTTTTTTCTCTCTTGATTTTGTGAGTAAGAACTTTACCTTCTGTATCCCCCTGCTCATCAGTTTATCATCAAGATCTAATATATCAAATTGTGCTCAGAGTCACTCTGTTTAAGATTTGCAATGAGTTCAGTCTTTTGTTGCATAAAGCTGCCTAAGTGTATGTGCTCAAATTGTAATGCATTCACAGCTTTATGCTGGAGAAATCTCTATTAAGTCGTTTAAGCACGCAATGTTTTTTGTTACTTGGTATTTTCTTAGGTGACTCATGGCGCTGTTTTCACATCTAAGCCTCAGCAAGCCTCGAAGGTTTGCTTGCAAATCACTCCCCTACCAGGCCACATGGTAAAACTGAAACAAAACAAAAAGAAAAAGAAAAAAAAAAAAAAGTCAAGCTTAGAGCTTCAAGGGATTGCTTTCATTTCCCTCTTCCCTTTCCAGTTAGGGGGATGGACTCAAGGCTTCTTGCAGGAGTGAAGCCAAGCAGCAGGTGAGTGCTGCCAGTGCTGCTCTGTGAATCTGCTTCACTTTGAATAAAACAATTGCTGTTTGCTGGGGGAAGACAGGCTCTGATCTGGTAGCTCTCAGTAGGCAGAAGTGAGAGATTAAAGGATCCCAGCCCCTGCTCTCATCCATCCCTATTCAGCATGCTGAAGAGACAGATTCACCTTCTGAATGTAAATTCAGAGCTGTATTCGGAATCGAGCCCCTCCCAGACACTCGCATCATGATCAGTGGCCACGCCATCCAGCTTGAGGGGCCACAGTTCCTTATCTCCATGGTTTTCCTTAATTTCTGTCATTCAAATCTTTATTCCAAACAAAAGGGAGGGAGAAGATACTTGTTCTTTTTCAAATGTTTTCCTTATCTTGCCAAAAATTATGGGGAAAAGACTATTTTTATATCTCTCAATATTTTTTTTATTGCTACTGCTATTATAATTTTAATTTGATTATGGTGTATATAAACTTTAGTCTTGTGAAAAATTTTCCTTTAAATTTTTTTTTCCTTACAAACAAAGCTTTTTTAGGGTTTTAGAGGCAAATTTGCAGCTTTTCTAAGAAGAACTGAGTTTTTCTGCATCCTGGCCAATGCCATTCACGTTAATCAAAGCTGCATTCAATAATGAGAGAAATAGAGATGTTAAAATTGGTGCCACACTCCCAAGGTGAGGCAATCATGACATCAAACAAGGAACTGAGAGTCAGGCTTTTGAAGACTGCATGTTGCTAATACTTAAACAATTACAGTTGCAATCACAAGTAAATAATGTTATTCAATTTCATCTTAACGCTTGTTTTGCAATTTCTCATGTTGTAATTCCCATGAAGCAGTCACAGACCATAAAACTAATGGTTGGGGAAGAAAATGTTGTGGATTTTCTAATAGGACTGGCTATCAAACTAATTAGGAGTCGTTAGACAAGCTCTCTCAAGGCTTGTGCACAACATGCTTAACTGTAATCAGGGAGTAATAAAGTTCAGAAGCATTTCTATCAAAGAAGATGGCCTTCAAAATAGAGATGCGGGAGATTCTATTGAATACTTTAAATTAGATATAGATTAGTCACAAATCACTGGGAGGGCTTAACAAGAAATCAAAATCCACACCTTGAGTATGGAAGCTGCTTGTCAATACACAGCTTGCTAATGTGTGACATGATCAACATTTCAATATATTCCACCCCACTCATCCAACAATGCTTTGGATGAGCTGAGACAATGTGATGACTCTCTTATGCAGCACTCAAACATCACTAAGTACTCCAGCAAACATTATGGTACTAGAATTATTTTTTTAATCACTTCTGTCACTCTGGACTACTACCAGTTAAAATATTTGCTGTAGGACTGTTTACATTTTCTCGTGTCAGAGAAAAACCAATCAGGAATGTTGTCTAATCTAAGGTTTGTTTTAATCACCATGAGATTTCCAATTCTCTTGAGAGAAGCTTGGATGAAACTGCTCCTGCAGCTGAATATGTATTGTCATTTAGATGTCATTGTCATTCAAAATAAATTTTCCCCTCAGTTCACTTTAGCCAACTTTCATATATTCCTTTTGCTTTCCAGCTGGGTGATAAAATTATTCAGACCTTCTAAAGATGGAATAATTACCTCCATTCCCTTAAGCTTGCAGGACAAGATTCATTTGTGTTAGAGACTTTCTCTGATGAGTTGAATTTATATGGCATCTTAGATCTTTTTTTTTGTGTTGTTTTATTTTTTTTCCCTTGGGGTAGAGAAAAAATATAGAGTAACATCAAATCCTATTAAATCTGAATCTCCAATGCCAGATTTTTATGTCTTCAGTAGATCCTGCCTTCAAAAGAAGCAAGCAATAAGACTCTGTTTCAGCAAAGCATTTGAATACATATTTTGCACAAAATAGCCAAAAGGAACCATTTAATACTGACGGAGTTAAGGTGAGTTTATTGACAAAATCTTTGCCTTATGTCACCCTGGGTCCTCCAAGTTCTCCTTCTGTGTAACAGATTTTCCAAGTGGCTTTCCGGCAGCTCTAACTGAACCTAGATTGACAGAAAGAGCAAGAGTGTTCAGTAGCAGGGCTGAACACTGGGAAGGTCACTGCTGCATCAATCACATTTGATTACAAAACGTCCCACACAGGTTTCTCAGGGCTGATGTCCACTTTTTCCTTGAACACTCACCTAAACTCTTGTGTACTGCACCCTCTACAGGATAAAGTACACAGCATGTCAGAGGGAAGGGGGGGAAAAGAAGAAATCTTTTATGGATAGTAGAGATTATTTTCTACCATTGAAAATCTAATTGCCAATTTAGGCAGTTAATTTTCAATGATGTATTTCTTAAAGAATAAAGTCGGTTCATTCCATTAGAACGGAAAATGTCAGGTTGAAATATTGCTGAATGAATGGATTTGTGCTTTATGCTGTGCAAAAGCAGGAGTCAGGCTGGCTGGATGCTGAAGCAAAAATGAGAGCTCTTCCTCAGTGTGTAATCAGTGTGCTGTCAATACATCACTAATCCAAAGTGCAAAATGTTAATTAAACTTTTGCCTTACATAGCATACAAGTGTATTTTAAAATGACTCACTGTCTTTTTGCTCTTATTCTAACAGTTTTTGAGTGCTTCATGACTGACAGATTTCTGTAAGTATAAAGTTGTGTATCAAAGGGGAATAGTAAATAAAAGTAAAATTTCAAAGTGAATAAAATGTTCTTAACTGCCATTAGTTTAGGGAACAGAGTAACACAACAACAGACATGAATTTTTAGCCCTTTCTAATCAATAAAAGCAGCCTTAATTTAGACGTACACAATTTTAAAATATTTCAAAATGTGACATAGACCTATATTAAGTCTACTGAAGAACTACTTTGATTATTAGCACTGTCTTACACATCAGAGCAGTCTTTCCCCCTCTGTCCATTTTATTTTTCACTGTTATTATTAAGTACAAGGTAAATAGGAACCAATTGCCTTTCTCCTACTCACCATGAAGTATTTCACCCTGAGTTTAGCTTCTGGCTAATTTTGTTTGTGCAAGGAATAAAAAACTCTCTTATAACTTGCCCTTTCCAAGATGACGAACAAGCTATCAGAAACAATTCAAGAACTGCATCTTTTTGGCAAAAATACTTTTCTTTTAAGTGGGATGATTAGATAACTATCTCAGCTTGCAGTGCTCATCAAACCTGTTAACATATTACTGGTACAGGAACAGTAATTTTCCCTCATTGAGTGTGACATTTTGAGGAATAGTTATTTATGAGCAGTTCAGCCACATGAGTAACAGAACTGCTGCAGAAACGTAGTTTCTATTAAATGAGTGGGAGCACTTTCCTAAACTAATATTTTTGTAAAGTTTTGCTTTCATTCTCTTATCTTAAAGTCTCTGAGGGAAAGCTTAGACTTTGTCTCATGAGTCAATTAGAGCAAAATGCTCAGGGCTATATTCCTTTGCATAAGATCTTCTCCATAAATGAAGTAGGTGTCAAATATTCAACTTTACGATTCACATTACCTCCTCAGTGACTGAAATATATAAGTAGCAGAGCAACAAAGAGGAAAATAACTTTTATGAAAGGCATCCTTCTGTAGAGTAATGGATAAATGGAGTGGGACTTTTTTTTTTTTTTCCTAAGACAGTTCCAATAATGTTGGATGATTTATAGCAGGGATGAATTTGGTTCACTGTCTTCCATGCACTGATGAATTCCTTCAATGAGAGTTCCTCTTAGCAACTGTAGCCAGTCTCATGGCAGTGAATTGAATCTATGATAAACTTACTGTAGAATACAGTTGAAATGAAGCATTATACCTCTCCTTACTAGTCTGTTATTATGGAGGTGCTTATCTGAAATCATCATGATGAGGCAGAGAGTTAAAAAAAAAAAAAACAATCTCATTTTTGGATGAGGAGAAGAAATCAATGAGGTAGTGCTTTTCATTTCTATTTCCATTAAGAGGCATCTGACCTTACTTGCCAAGTCTTTAAAGGGAGAGTCTTAAAGAGGAAAATAGTCACTATACAATATGGAAACACATTATGGCATAATAGTATCAGTTTTTAATAATTAAAAAATGGCAATGTGTTTCATTCTGAGGACATACCTGCAACTTATTTATCAATCCTTTCTTGTGGAAAAATAAAAAAAAAATCCCCCAATGACATCTTTTGAAGGCTACCATTGATCACTGAAATTTGCATAGAAAAAAAGCTATAGCAATCACATGCTAATCACATCCTTTGTCCTCGTATCCCATTCAGCTTTGGGGGGGGGGGGGGGGGTTTTGTTTGTTTTATTTTGGTTTTAAGATCTCTGTTCTTCATCTTTTGTCAATCTTAATATGTTTCCTTAGGAGTTGGGATTTTCCCTCTCAATGCTATAGTCTGTCACAGTGTCTTGACAAAGTGTCACTGTGCTGAACAGCTTTGTAACCAAGAGTGGGATAGCAGGGAAATAAAGTGTGTCTGTAGTAATTAATATTGGATTCATAAGAGAGCTCAAATATTTAGATATTTGAAGACATTAATAATGAACAAACTTAGGTGAGTGTGTGTGTAACAACATACGATATGAAAAGAGTACAAATATTCCAAAGGTTATTTGACCTTTCAGAGAATCATTCAGTGAAAGGGATGAAAAATAAGGGGGTAATATTCCCACAACTATTATCTACCTTTTCAGCTTACCACATTGATTATTTAATCTCCATAAAATCCTGATCAAGAGAGGGAAAAAAAACCCCAAACCATCACAACATGCTCTGCAGGAGAGTTCAGAGAAGGTTTTGACTCTCTTTACTGAGTATAGAAATCCTGAGGAAAACTGGACAGCTATTTCACTTACCTGGTGAAACAACTTAAGCATTCCCTCTGAAATGACAAAAATTCAAAATAGGCTCATAATATAATGGACATAATATAGAAGCAAATAGCAAAGTAATATTCATGCATGTCAACAATTCTGAAAAAAAAACAGTTGTCAAAAAGCAAAGTTAGTTACAATCATAGTGGCTCTATCTCCACAATAACAATTATTTGGCACTTAGCTTCATGTTTAAATCATATAAATATATGTCTGTTTGTGTGTGTATAACTATGTGAATTTGTTGAAGCAGGAAGATTTGATGGAACTGGAAAGAAATATTGTAACTTCCTTCAGTTGTTCCAGGCACTCAGCTTTTCTTGATCCTGCCACACAATTTCAGGTGTAAAATTCATGCCTCCTGTGATATTTAGATTATAAAAATGGGCTGTGGAGGTCCAGGATGCCCTCACACATTCTTTTCAACAAGGCAGGATGGGAACACCCTGAGCAGCTCTCAGATATTAATATTACCCAAAAGGTGCATAAATCATTTTTGTATAATGTAGGATGGCTGAATAATGGAGGAGGCTACCCCTTTAAGGAGCAGCATTATTATTCCAGAATTTTCTCTTGTGTGAAGCTTTGTCAGGGTCATGTGTGTCAATTCTCCTTTTAGCAGCTCAAGTAGGTGAGCATTTGCCTGCTCTCTCATTTTTTTCAATATATACTTAACATTTTGAACTATAAGAAAATGAATATCTCTTTAATATTACATAACATCTTCCTAAACTTGGCCCTGTTAAAAACCAAGTAGAAAAATCTGGTTTGTGTACCCAAGAAAAATAATGCTCATCATTTAAAAAGCTGGTGATATTTCTAAATTTCACTTATCATGCAATATGAGTATTCATTTACTTTTTAGTCTGTATTAGAGGAAGAGTTTTAGGAGCATAGGTTTCGTAAAGTAAAGATCAAGGATAACATTGAAAAATAATTTTTATTAATATATTAAATTAAGATAATGGATACAAAAATCTCACTACCTTTGACATAATTTCATAAAATAATTAAAAGAGTTTTTCATCAATGCTAAAAAAAAAAAGACCAATCAACAGACAAATGGAATGTAAATGACTCCTCACTCTCAAATTCCAGCCTTTCTACTCTTTCACAAAAGCTTAGATTAAAAGAAAGAAATGGCAGTAAAAGTCTATTGATTTGATTTATTTTGGGGCAGGGGAGAAAAAGAGATTCCATCCACAAAGTTCCCATTCAGTGAAAAGCCAGTAATCTCTTTTCTTCTTTAATGATGAGCTCCAGATTCAGCTTTTGGGACCAAAGCATTAATGAAGAAGGAAATGAGGCCATCTCTGAGACAATAAGGCTCAAATCATTTAGGCCCAAAATGTTAAAGAATTAAATGCCACAAGGATATAAACATACAACCAGAGAAAATTTTGTGACTCTGCCATTATAAACTCTGAAAACACGCTGGCAAGGTGCAGTAGTTATTCAAAATACATTTTGTTTCCAGAGGTGATCTTAGATCCACAGAAGAGGGAGGATGATTTTGGGTATTCACAGTATTACCTGAAACATAAGTGTCAGAAATCAAAACACACTCTAACTGTTGGAGCTTTTCTACCAAAATAAAAATTAAAAAATAAAAATGGCAGCATCTTCTATCTCTATAAACCAAACTAGTCAGCAGAGCTGCACAATTTGCAAAATATGAAGGTCTGTCTCAGCAGACATATGGATAAAAAGGAAAATTAAGACAAACTACATTGACAAAATTGATGTAGTTTGTACGCTGAAATGTTTGAGATCTTCTCCTGTCCCCTCCATGTCCCCATTTCTGCAGAGCCGTTTTCTAATCTTATACTGTTATTGATCATATTACAGGCTTTTCCCCCCTAGACTGTTTTAAAATATACACATCTTGATGGCTGAGATGCTAAATCTGGAAATTGGTGCAGGAGACTCTTAGCCCCTCTCCAATTATATCTTGTGAAACAGATTCTCTGGAGATTTTCAATAAAATGTTCTTTCATTATCACTCAAATTACATCTTCACGTTTATTGACAATAATCCTGAAGAGGCTGAGTTCCTGCTGTAAATCAGCTTTCACCATCAGGAGCCAGGATTTCAGGAAAACGGGCATTAAAAATGGACTGCAGAAAGTGTAGGATCCTATTTGTGCAGAATGCTACGGGGTAAATGACTGTTCTATTGCACACTATCACAGTTATAATACTGGGGAAAAAAGAGCCTCATTTACCATGAAACAGCATCCACAAGCTGAAATTATAAGCTTGTGGATTTAATGATGGGTTATTAGCTAAGCATCAATTTAGAAATTCATTTAGGGAATAAAGAAAACAAGCAAATTAAAAAACCAACTTGATTGTGAGACAGATTTCATCAGGTATTTCTAGTGTTTGCTGTGATGGATGAGTATTCCTGAATTTGCATTGCTTCAGTGATAATATCCTGTTAAATCTGGGCTCTTGGGGAAACAGCTACATAGAGGCACATTCATTTAAGTGCTTTTGTACAATGATTTTCATCTCCTACTTCCAAACTCAGAGCACTTTTAGGATGTGGTAGACAAGCTTCTACAGTCTGTGCAGCTTCACCCAAACTCAGAGTAATTTGAATTTGTGAAGTTAAAAATTTACAACTCAGCTGAAATTTAGGGGATTTTTAGTTCATAGTTTTTAGCTATGTAAGAAATAAGTTGATTTCATATTTTGAAATCAAATGAGGCTAATTTTTGTATAAGAAATCTGAAAGGTCCAAAGATTGTATCTGACTCAAAGTGGAAGAAAAAAATATATATATATTTTTTAACTCAACCTAAGATTTCTTTTGGCTTTAAATTTTTGATCCTAAACCATCTCATTAGAATCCCACTCACATGGTTCTCAATGCAGTGTCATGATTTTAAACAAGCTAATTCCACATTGCTGCAATAATTCAAGTTGGAGAAGAACTGTTCTTGAATTCAACATATAGCTATTCATTACTCATTGTTATATAAAATAACCCTGTTATTTATCTTGTCTAAGGAAAGATTTTTATTAAAGTGAGAATGATAAAGATACATTCACATCTGGTCATGCCTAGTGCCAGGTATTTCCTACTACAAAATATGGATGCTGTAGAGTTTCTCCCCCTGCTCCAGAGCAGACCCCACATTATCTTTCACTTTTATTGTTGTTGCTATTGATCAAACCCCCACAGAAATGCCTGGTGCCCAGCAAAATCACACAGTCCAAATCCAACCCAACCATCTGCCTCCTTTACCTCCATCCCTTCTATTTTGCTCTAATTAGCTGTGGTTACTTTAAATTCCAACTTAAACAACAGCTCCCAGGGTTGTGTCGCTTTTCAAGATGGGCAGCACCAAAAAAATAGCTTCTATATGGGAGAAGGTGGCAGGGAGCACCTGGCCCCAGCTTCAGCCCCTTTACAAAGGTGCAGCCTCCTCAGCCCTACTGTTGCTCTTTCATCTGGCCTTTCCACGTGGTGAGGAACTACTGCTGAAGAAGAAGAGGTAAGACAGAAGAAACAGAAAATATTAAGCACCACCCAAGGAATAACTGGGAATGTCCAAGAATGTATTTCTTACAAAAATGGTGCAATATAAAACAGGACTAACTTATAATTTATGAAACTTATGACATATATCAACCTTACAATTTATGTTTACGTCTCTTTGTGATTTCAGCAGATAGCATGCATGAATAAAGAAGGAATTATTGTATAGGAAACTGTTGTAACCTCCAATATGCTGGTGCATGGCAACTGGTGGCCAGTTGTTTTCTCAGTGGTCCCTTGGGGAGTTTTCATCTCTACTAAGCTGACAAAAAGCTGTTTTTCTCTAAATTCACCTGGTCATCTCTTTGTTTTCGTTATGACTGACATGCCTTCCTCTCAACTATATGTAAAGAATAATGAGGAATTTTCTCTAATTTTATTGGGAATCTTACAGTTATTTTTTATATTATTAATTAAGATTCACAAATTCAGATTTTGCAATCAGCAAAAGTCTTGGATTTTGTTTTGTGTTCTTTTCCTTTTGTAAAATGAGCTGGATACATATTAGAAGATCAGGAGTCAGAAAGAAAATTAAGACACAACAAAATCCATTACATTAAAGTAATAATTTAAATAATTATCAATAAATTTAATAATTTGAGCTTTCAGGGCAGTCCCACTTGGCTATACTGCTCAAGTCCTGAATTCCAGATTCCTGAGACTGGAAAAAGAAGATTAGAAAGCTGCAGCCTCTTTTATCCTCAGGCCCAGTAATAAGGAGACAATAGCTAGGAACAGGCTGCCTGTCCTTTATGTTAGTTCACAAAGCACAGATGTATCCTAGGCTTTTTATAATTTCTGGCATTTTACCTGCATTCAACAGGCTGGAATATTTTTTTTAAATATACACAAGTGTATTAAATATGCCCCTCTCTTTTCTCTCAGCTAGATTTTCTCTAAATATATTTTATGGTATTTTCAGCCTGATTTACAGAGAGTTTCCCTCTCTTTTATTCTTACCACTCACAGCAGCAAATGAATCCCTAAATTTAATAGAGAAAGAGAGGAAAGGAGGGAGAATTTATGTTAAAAGGGAGGTAGGTGTTCACTTACTGTTATGAAAATTTGTCTTATCACCACTGTTTGGCCAGGCCCTGAAATCCCAGCCCTCCATTCTGCTAGGAAAGAAACAGTAAAGGATGTACCTCTCTGAACCCACCTGGACTGGTGATGACAGTGCTTATCACAACAGAATCCAGAAAATCTGTGGCCTAAACAGGGGATAGTGCAACATCATTTACACCTCTCTGAACACATGGAGATGAACTAGCAGGAGGAGAAAGAATATTGGGTGAGCTCTCTCATCTCATGAACATATGGACTGAAAAGATGGAAATGTCCTTAGGTAACATCTGGCCACTTTTTCATAGTCCAACAAAGGCTGTGAGGTTCCAAAGCCAGGGAGAACATCTGGCCCCAGAAGGCAGAGCACTCATAAATAACTTTATGTTCCATAAAATAAGTCAGTGAATAGGCTAGAGGAAACAACACCCAGCAGCAGGAAGATGAGGTGAAAGGCTGTTGGGAGGATTTGGAGACAAAGTATGGAGGAGAGGAATCAATCCTCAAGTTTGGAAAAGGGACTGTCAGCTCCTTCACACTGCTGCTTGTCACTTAAAGATTTTGAGTATTGAGTACTGAACACTGACTGATTTTATTATTTCATCTCCCCTCCTCTAAATACGTGTGTGACCCAGGCCATCAGGTTTCCAAGAGCAGTTATTTGTCTGTCTGAAGAAACCAGGTTTTGGGAAGTTTCTGGTGCATATATTGAAGCATAACTTTGTCTTTCTTGGCTTTTCTTCAAGGTGAATATGGGAATATCTCAGCAGGTTATGATGTCTGTGATCAAGAGACCACAAACTCACAAAGTGGCTATAAATTGTTTATTTCGGCCTAAACAATGTGGTTTTGCTACGATCTGCTCTGCACAGAGTAATTCTCAGCTGTGCCTGAAGCCAAAAAAGATCAGTCCTTAGCATACAGCCTTTACATCTCCATTCTCATTCAAAAGACATTTCTAGCATAAAAATCAGTTCACACTGACTAAAACCCAAGATGCATGCAAGTAAAAAATTGATAATCAATTTATTTATCTTTAAAAGACTTCACTGAGGAAAAGAAAATGAGATGAAGAAGGTTAACATTGGAGCAGCAAGATAATAAGCTTCTGACACCTCTTTTTGTTGACATAATGGGATAATGTGGTAATTACATTAGTTCAAACACATGATACCTGAGTTGGGCTGGCATAATCTGACCCCTCAGGCTGAGCTACACAAATGTTGCTGACCCTTCTTCCCACACATTTCTGCGTCCCTGGATATGTGCTAAAAAAACCCCATGAGAAACAGAGTTGTGCTGGGGGACAATTTCTTAATCAGATGTCATCCACACAGAACCAGGCTGGGAAAGACATGCAATTGATAAAATAACTAGATTTTCAGCACTTTAACCACTAGAGGTTTGAAGCTGGATGTTAAAAGCACTCTGAGCTGATGAATTTATCACAGCTTGCTGATTAATTTCTTAATTAACTGGCTATTAAAATCCCTTTTCCTAAACTTGGGGGGCGGGGGGAAGAAATAAAAAAAACCTCAAAACAGATTGCTTCATGTGCAAGAAGCAAATAAGGGTCCTGAGATAAGACAGAATGCACTCTCATAATCATAAACATTTATTCAATGTGATTCACAAAGTATGAAAAGAATATATCAAAAATAGGTAAAGCACTGCACTATGGGTCCGATATTATTTTGCTGGACTGTGCTAAATGCACCAGTTGAAACATGCCTTCTTATAATTCTTTAAAGTATTTCAATCTATGTTAGAGAACTCCATTAATAAAACACCTACATGAACTTAATTGAAGAACACTGAAATACTCAGGGTTATAGTGTATTGTTCCTAAAAACTCTAATTTTAAAAGGCTTTGCATAAATTGAGCACTAATGTGACTGTGACTAAGCAAAGTACCCTTACTTTGTGTTGAGATTTAAGTGTGATTTTAATTTAATGCCCAATTTCAAAAACATATTACATGCTTTCATATATATAGATATAGATATAGATATATGGAATTATGCTATTGTTCAGCTCCTTTTTCGATAATCTACTTGTTTTGTAACCTTGTGAATTAGAAGACACAAACATTTATTTAGATTAACTCTGGATAGGCTACATTGGCTATGTGAGGCCAGAAATAACACTCAGATTTGCTAAGCCAATCAGAAAGCAACGGATCAATAATGATATATTGATCAATTTTCCTTCTCTTGCAACAACATCAGATTGAATGATTACATCAACCATTTAGTATATCAGAAACAAAGTAGTAGTAAAAGGGAATCATTGCAGAATCAATTTTTTCCTACTTTGAGGCCAGTCTCAGAAAATGCTGCACTTTCCTGAAGGAAATTTCAAGATTAACATTCCAGGCTGTTTCATACAAAGTTAAAGTTTTAACAACATTAAAGTAAAGCTTCCTAAGGGTCTCCCTTAAAATAAATTTTTCATGCACTCTCCACAAAAAGAACAGACGTAAATTCTATCACCTTTTAAACAAAGGATGTGGAGTAGTCATATACAAGACCATTCTATAGTTGAGAATGCTGAATATTGCTATGATTTTTCCTCCTTTCTCACTTTTTGTTGCAGGTTTTTCTAAATTGAGATTACATTTTCCTGCTATTCAGAGACCTAGGAATATATTAGAATTTGAAATAAAACCCCACAAATTTCTCAATTAATTTTTATTTTTCATAGTGGCTCCTAAGCCACACTCCCTAAAATACATTGGTGAATGTTAGGATTTACTATCTGCTCTTCAGTTTGGAATTATCAGAATTATCAGACACAACTGTTTGCTTCATTGTTCCCACATTTTTATACAGCCCTTTCTTTCCTCTTTTTGTTATTTTTCTTTTTTCTCCTCATGTGTGTATCAATTGGAAGCATCCACATTTTCTTTTCAAGCTCTTAGGCCGAAAAGAAGGGAGTGACTCTTGCCACTGATAGTAATCAGCACAGTCATTAAGAGGTCAGCAGGCAAATTAATGATTAACCATGATTTGTTTGATTCAGACTATAATTTTCCAATCATATTCTTCAATTTGAGAATATTCCTAGTCTGTAATTTTAAGCATCTACCTAATGCAACATCATTTTAATGGCACAGCTACTCTGTTATAAAAAAAAATTACAACAACAAAAAATGATAAATGTTAAATATGGAGAACAAAGTCCTCAGTGGTTTCTGGAGAATAATCTTTTCTCCTTTCTTGGCTTTCTTTGTTGTGCCTTTATAGTATGAAAAGCTCAGTTCAATTTTGCTTAAAAATCAAAGAAGGCTACTAAGTCTGAAGATCAGACTACAGCAATTAAAATCAGTCATGGAGATAGTAACAGACCTACAAAAAGAGAATAAATGGTAGTTAGGGATTTAACTAGGATTAAGAAGAATACAATCACAAAATTTCCCTAATTTTTACAACATATTAGATATGTTATTATTTAGTGATGGCTGATGGTTAAGATGCTTTATATTTTCTAGCGAAATGGGTTATTTTTTACCTCTTTGTAAAACACAATAAAAAGCTGTGGTAAGAATCTCTCCTTGCCTTTCAGAAGTGTTCCCCAGGAAAGAGCGAGCAACATATTTTAAGACAACAATATTTTTGCAGAGAAAGCAGGACAAAAATCTAGAAAGCCATGCAGTACATGCAGTGTTCTTGTGCCATAGTGTGCTTTTGTGTCTTATTCCCAGCCTGTGATGCTGCAGCCAGCAACATTTTGTGAATTTGCCTTTGACAAAAAAAAAAAAAAAAAAAAAAAAAGTGTTATCATGCTTATATTCCAATTTAATGTTCTTCACTTTTGCCCCAGTTTTAGAATTTATTCTGAGCTGGCTGGCTCCACTGCAGTCTGAATGAATGCAGCAATCCAGACATGTGCAGAGCACTGCAGAGCTGGAGCCAAACAGAGCATGGCACAACTCAGTGTAAAATAAAATGTGGAAGTCAATGTCTATGCATCAGAGCAATTGCTCTCCACGTGTAAGGGCTAGAATTCAGCTATACCTGCTGAATACTAACAGATTTATTTTTTTTCCCTCATGTACCTCTGCTCTCCTAAACATAACAGTTTATTCTTTGGGGACGTTGTACTTGTTTAATTTCCTTGGCAGTATATGCAGAACACAATGTACTATGGAGCAAAAAATACAGATTGTA
The DNA here is from genome assembly GCF_017590055.1 of Onychostruthus taczanowskii. Lineage (NCBI taxonomy): Eukaryota > Metazoa > Chordata > Aves > Passeriformes > Passeridae > Onychostruthus > Onychostruthus taczanowskii. The sequence goes on from NW_024504455.1 coordinate 7,281,770, forward strand.
CTTGTGAATCATATACATTCCAATTAAAAATTAATTTTGCTACTTTTCTTCTAAAAAAGAAAACCCATCATGAGTCTGTGTTCTGCCAAAAGATTTGTAGAGAGAAGTGTTTCTATCTAACACTGATTTCCACTGATGCCCCTGAACACACCTCTCTCTTCTTTTTCATTTAATTCTCTGCTTTTCCCTATGACAGAAAAGCAACACCTTACTCTTTATAGCTATGGTTATGTTTTTCTTTCTTTTACAATGTACATTATCCCTAACAATTTGCAATGTTTAGTGACCTCTGTCAGGTGGTGGGAAAGGTGAATAAAACATCTCTGTCACTGTTGGGTTTGGTTGTGCAGCAGGCCCCAAGGCCTTCCCTCAATCCCAGTGCATATGAAGCTGTAATAAATAAAATGTTTTTTATTCTCAGCAAGGTGACTTTAATGCCAGCATACTCTTTCCCAAGTTGTAATGGAGGAATAATCAAGTACATTTTTAGTTCTTAAAGCATCCTCTTCCTACTTAAACATGGAGATTAGCTGTTGTCACTTCATCCCATGCTCCCATGATTCCCCCAGCCTGTCAGAAGAGGACAGCAGCAATCTGGACTTATATTATAGAGCTCTCAGGAGAGAGGTGCTAAAAAACCCCCACCAAACCAAAACTGAACTGCATACAACTGTTTGTTGTGCCAGCTTTTATTAGGAAAAAAAAAAAAAATCAATTCCCTTCACAATGTAAGACCCTAATAATAAGGAACCAAGAAAAATCATTTTATGAAGATTCTGTTCGCAGATTTGTCATGATTTCAAAAAACTATGGCCTACACATGCAGCATTTGTTTTTCTCCCCAATTTGTTCAAATTGAAATCAGCTCAAAAACTTGCCTGGGAAGTTCCTTGGATTATAACTCCCTGCTCAGCTACAGAGTATGAGAATTTGAGTATGTCCTGTGACAGACCTGCACTTTGTTATTTCCCCCCAAGAATCCAAGTCATTTTTAGATTTCTCACAGAGTCTAGACAGCCTTCTGCACTTATAAAATACCCAGAAGTACCCAGGGTTTTTTGTGGAGTCTGGGTACTGAGGAACAGCAGGAAATTTGCCAGCAGCAGGTGAAAGAAACAAAAGATGTCTAGAAAGAAAAAGTTACCCACAGATTTAATGTCAGCTGAGAAATGAGTTGCAGCAGATGCACTGAGGTGTCTCTCCTTCAAAGCTCAGTGCTCTCACCCACACTCTTAGCATCCACAACAGGATAGTCTGGCTATCTTGGAAAAGAATCCTTCTTAAATTACAGTCTGAAAATGAGCAGATTGCACTCTTTTGTCTGCATGCCCTACCTATGTATTAAAATAACAAAAAAATAAAGTAATAAATAAATTATTTTCAAACACACATTGTTCCTTTAATTCCTGATGCACCCCATCAATTTCCATATCTAAGGGTCTGGCTTTGAGTTTTTAGAATCTACCAGTTTCAAGTAGTTCTAAGTATTAAACACTTGTGAAAAATCCCCTATCAAAAATATATAGGTTCTCTTGTATTAAACTAGGTATGGCTTTACAAGATAGGAAATACTCCTGAAAAAAGAAAATTAAGTAAATTTAATCTTCTCCTAGCTATAATTTATTCTTCATCTCAGGACAATGGATATGAACCATCATAATTTTTATTAATGATATGTTTAAGATTGTCTGGGTCTGTGAGTAGTCACAGGTATCAAAAGTTCACAGAGTTTCAGATTTTTCCATGTTGTATTTTATAGCTGCATTTGTTAGTGTAAAAACTCATTAAAATTCTCTGCACATCTCATGGACTGCGTGTAGACAGTGTAAAAAAGAATAAATAAATCTATGAGAATTGAATAAGACCTGGGAAATGGAAGCGCTGCTATTCTGTAGTTAGAGAAAATTTATAAGTACATCATATACAAATGTTTTTTATACTACTTAAAAAAAAAAAAAAAAAACAACCCCAAAAAAAAACCAACTCAAAAAGCCATAAAGATTGGTGCTCATATTTGCTGGTAAGTCAATCTTTCTTTCAGACATCAAGAGATGACCTCTTAAGACCCAAAGATTTATCAAGTCAGCAGTTTATTCCCTTAGGCCACCATCTTCAGCCTCTTCCTCTTCCAGTCACGTCTATTGAAGGACTTTGCAAAGCCCCATGAGGAAATGGACTAATCTACTGCTTTCTAAAGGACAGGAATGATGCCTATCCTGACTGCACTTTATGGGATGAGAAAGCTAATAAAGGGAAGGAGACTACATCTATTCGTGAAAGATTCAGTGTGATGTTTGTGTTATAACAGAGTTGGAGTGCTCCAGCTGTCAATCAGAAACGGACCATTGTTGCCCAGCTTCAGCAGACGCTGCTCAGAAATTTTCCAGAAAATTCATTCATCATTTTACTTTATAGGCATAAAACATCTATGCATTTATATAAAAAATACTGGCAAAATGATCTTTCTCCTCTTTTTTCTCTCTTTTATCAGTTGATTTGTTAATCAATTGATAAAACAGAGATATACACATGAAAATTTAAAGATGTGAAAAAAATAACAGAAACTCCCAATGTCTTTTTAATAAAATAACTCTTATTCCTTTGCATCGTAGAACTGTGCATCAGCTTTTTTTTTTTTTTCTGTCTGCTTTGAAAGATTCACATATTCAATACACACTGTTATTTGCAAATGTTTTCTCTGCAAAAAGGAAATGGCAACACAGGCACTGCAATACCTTTGTCAATGTGTATACAAAATAATTTCTTATCTGCTCAGATAACCTGGTTCAGGAATTACATGAAAGGAGAAAAGAGTCTTTGTCTTTTTTAGCCAATCACTAATTCCCAATAAGCAAATCCAACCAAACTTTTTATTTATTTAATAAAGTGTGAAGGTCTGTGCTGCTCTTTTCAGGCAGTTGAATAGGTAGGTCTGTTGGTGGAGTCCCCTAAGTTCATGCAGATACCTCTCAAATAAGTTTTGAATTCCTTTATTTTTCCTTATGCCATTTTTAATAAAATACAAATAAAAATTAACTTTACCTTTCTTCATATTCTCCCACTCTGGGATTTTTCTTTTTTAGTCATGGCAGAGAGCATCTAATTTTCAGGTTCAGAAGTGCCCCATTATCTACTCTGCTGGCTGCTACTGTGCTGAAAAAGTGTTACCATGGGAAAGGGTAAACATCAACCTGCAGGGCTCTGATAAGCACTTCTTTCTGTTTATTTTTGAAAATTCTATGTACTCTGTCAGTTTAGGAATCTGAAACTTGAAAATTTATAAATCAAACCAATTGGAATTTAAGAGAAGAAAAATAAAGGGTAGTAACATTTGCCTCACCCTGTTCAGATTAATAAATAGAATATCATGAAATAAATAATAGTAATATTTAAAAAAACCTACCTAATTGTCTATTGGCAAATCTAAAAAGAATATATGACTAAGATAGCTTAAATTGAAGATTTTTGGGATATGTTTTAGGAAAGTTGGAGAGATATCAGATTTCTCACTGCCAAGGGTGGACGTCTTGAGTGCAGCAATTTAAATAAAGTGTCAGTGATAAGGCAAAAACATTAACTGTGGCAGAGAAATCCCTTTCTAAGGGTTCAGAAATACTTTAGCAACAGAATTGTACTTCATGAATCATAAGGGGATAAACTAGCAGTGGTGCTGTGTGACTATCCACATTTTCTTTCAGTTCTGGGATTTTAGGCCCTTTAAGATCACAGGTGCTTGGTAAACTGTGTGGCAGGAAGCAACAATTCCTGAAGCTTTCCATGAATCCAGAGTATTTTGAAAGTCCCAATACAGCCCAGTAGACACTCCATGGACTGCACAGCAGGCTTTTGCACCTCCCCACAAGTGCTGAGGAAATCCAAAGTCTTCAAAAGCAGAGACAGCACCTTAAACACAACTGAGTGAAGTCACCCTCTCTAACAGCCTTGCTGTAAAATGCTCAAGTTCCTGTTTCTCTGAGATTACAGAGAGCCCTGGAAAACATGTTCACAGCTTTGTCAATTAAAGACAAGCAGCTTAAATTAGAATGGTCAAAATGAAGTCTTACCAGACTGCTAAAAGCAGCATAGTGGCTTGATGAGAAGTAAAAATATCTGAGCAATGTGAAAAGCATTCCTACAGGCTGCATTCCAATTTCCCTACTGAAGTACTAGACGTAGCAGAAGATGCTTATAAAAATACAATATGCATATTAAAACCATAAAAACCATCGTAAGTGATTTTAATTAATTTTTGCTGGGTACATGGAGAATCTGGAAATCTGACAGAAGTGTTTGGGTCAGTCAAGTAAAAATTCAAGGTTCTTTCACAGACACCTGAAATAATTTTTTTTCATAATAGGAATACAAGGTTTATTTGTAATGTTGCTTTGCATGCTGAGGAGTTTTTCTTGGAAAATTACTGTATATGGAGTTCATTAAGTCATGAATTCTGGTCTTGTTTGCTGTCTCAAACACCAGAACAAAATGTATATTTTAGTTTAAACATCTGACCAAAACAGCTGTTACCTGTTATATTTTGGACCTTGAAATCTGCCTCTTTTCCAACAGATTCCCATTATGTGTTTTACAGTCTGTAAGTAACTTAAAAGTACATAGCAGATGCTACTTAGTATTGAACTGCATGACTTCCCATTGTCCAAGGCAGCAAATCTTTTTTTTAATTCATCACAGAACATAAGGATGCTTCCATAATCCAGCCTTTAGCACAACTAAACCTTCTAATGAGACAGTCATGCCTTACAAATGACTTACAAACATCCTCTTTTCTATGTTTTGTTCCATGAGAGCAACAGTCAATAAAGAGCTGTCTTTGCAATCCTCCCACTAAATAACTTTCCCAAGCCCATTTCTGCATATCCACTATTGACTATAATGAAATTGGCTGGATTAACATTTTGAATGCATTTTTGTCTTCATCACCCTTGAAAGAGCTGGGTTTTACTCTGTTTTGCTGTAATGTGTGTTCTCAGTACAAGGTAGAGTGAGAAGATGTCATTATCATTACTAAAATTCTGCCTCCATATGCTGATTTTGCAAAGAAAACTAAAAATTTATATTCAGGTAATGAAATCCCTGTGTCTCATTAGGAAACCAAGAAAAAGATTTGAAGTCTTTCACTGGTCCAGAAAGGTTAAATAAACATTCCTACAGTCACTTTCTGGGCTTTCAAAGGACTGACAACCACTAGCTGAGACGTAAGAGGAAGCAGCCTCCTAAACCACATCTCAGCTGTTTCTTCCCATGTTCTGGTGTATTTATGTTAAAATTACTGTTTTTCAGACTCATTTCTATTCTGTATCTACCTACAATACCTACTAACATGAAGTTTGTTTTGTTTTGTTTTATGGTGACAGAGAAACATTTGAGAACATTAAAAAACAGCTGCAATACCCCATAAATGTACCAGAAACACAAACAAAAAAAAGTACTGGAAACCAGATCCCAAGTCATGCAGGGAAGGATTTGTTCTCACCAGTCAGTGTTCTCTGGGAAGTCCTTCCAAGTCCCACCAGTGTCTCAGTCTTGCCCCAAAGTCACACCAAGGTCTCACTCTCTCCATTGACTTCATCATGTCTTGAGAACAGAAATTTTAAATTCAGCTAAGGAGCTGTGCATTGACTTCAGGAATTCTGGTCCAGAAGGTTAAAGGAAAATAATACATGAGATAGAGCTACAATTCTTGTCCTTCATTTGAATTACACTTCCCCCTAAGTATTTGACTTAAGGACTGAGTCTGGAAGGGATCATTTTTAGTACAATATATGTATTACCCACTTATGAAAGAAAAGATGACAAAAGATAAAAAAAAAAAAAAAACCTGACAATCAGCCTAAATGCTAGAAATTGCTTTCAACTGCTTTTCTCTTTGTAAATTGTTCATATAATTTAGAATGAAAATTAGTTCTGACTCTTTTAATGTGAATATGTAGACATTCAAAGGCCTAGAAGCCTGATGAATTCTCAGAATTTCAGACTTTAAATGCTTGTTGCCACTTTCTTAACAGATTTCTACAGTGCTTTTCAGCTAAAACAGGTCCAGATCATATATCTGTCTGTCACTAAGCTAAGAAAAGCTGGTTTAGCACCAGAATATGAAATGGAAGTCACTGTACTTCCTTCATCCATCTAAATTGTGTCTGACCAGGCAACTCTTCCTCTTCTACTCTGTCCCAGTATAAAATTAAATAAATAGCTTATCCTGCCAACTTAGGCAGAAGATAAAAGCACTGAAAAACTGCAATATAGTGGCAATATGAAAGTGTTCCTGTTTCTGAGGCAAGACTGGTAACTGCTGACTTTTTCTAATGCTAAGCTGGACCAGTAGTTTGCACAATAGAGGTCAGAAGGATGACTATTAAATTTTTTTTTAATTTTTTTTTTGGTTGGTTTATTTGGTTTTGGGTTGTTTGATTGTTTTTTTTTTTTATATTATTATTATTATTTTTTATTTTTTATTTTGTTTTCATTTTTGCTTTGGTTTGTTGTTGGTTGGTTGTTTTTGCTTTTACCCCTCTAAATGTAGCAGGTCTTTCCAAATGTCAACCACTGCATCTGGTTTGCTTCTACATCTCCCCTACACTTCCATTTTCATCTTGCTTACTCTTCCTTTGTGGTTACTTTCAGGGCTGGGCCTCTTCCTGTGTTTCTTGTGGATTACTGATCCTCTCTACCATGGTCTACCTTTCCAATGAAAATATAAGGCCTCTTGTAATTTTTTTGCAACCTTATAAGCAGAAACTCTCTTTTTTCCTACATTTAAGTTCACACTGGAAGCAGGATCCTCAGCTTTGGCTCATTTCTGACTGTAGTCTCACAGAAGAGTTTCAGAAAGGTTCTGGAATTCCACACTTGTTGCAAGTCACCTTAAAATTTCACAATTAGTAGTCAGAGGTTTGGGGTTTGTGCAAAGAGTGTTTGCATTCCTTATAGGTATGCACCAGCCTCACAGAATTTTTCTGTCTTTCAACTGTAGCTTGTCAGACAAATGGCTCAACATATCAGCACCAGGGTAAAGAAATGCTAATTTCTATCAATACCATTTCCATTTGTTTTTGTGAGGGTTTTCTTTTGGGAGGGATCCTTCCATCACTTTACCCCATCTCCCCCTAAATACTGTACATTCCAGAGAGTTTGTCTTCTACTCTGCAGACCTTTTCTCTATGATCTCCACTATTTTTGTTCATAAACCCTCTGCTCTTCTTAACAGCAAGTTATCATTTATTGCTGTGGCTGGTTTCTATTAGACTCCACCTAGGAAATGGAGTGGCCTCTCTGTCTCAGTTGAGGGCAAGGATTCACAATGAACTCCCCAGTTTTGGTTGGAACACAGCTGCAAAGAAGCACCTCTTGTATTAGTGGAAACATCCAAGAGATGGTTTAGGAAGTAATTTCTCCCTGTTATTTGCTGTCTTTTAAGTGAGATGAATGTCTGTTCCTAAAAGTGGATTGGCAGCATAAGTGAATATACCTATGGTATTCACAAGGCACACTCGGGGCCTTGGCAAGCGTATTTTGAAAGAGATAAGGAGTTAAATGACATTACTGTAAAACACTGTCTTACACAAAGGACAAAAATACTTATATTATAAAAATACTAATTTTTAGCAGGTTCTAAGTTATTTGGGATAAAAACCCCATTATCTTTTCATATGATTTGCATTCTTTGTGGCTTCACCTTTGCAGGCATTCAAGTCCCCAATCCCAAATAAAATCAAAAGATCATTTCAAGATTTGAAAAGACATTATTTGAAATGTTAAGTAAGTACTTATCACTAATTTTAGATGGTTTAATTTTTAATGAATATGTGTACATTTTCTGCACAAATAAAGAAGGACATGATGACTTTTTAAGTAAAATATATAATTTCATCCAAAGTATTCTGATAATGCCAATTAATCAATCAAATGCCAGTACAATAAGAATTCCTGAAATACCTTTGTTCTAAAAGTAGAGAGGGTGCTGTCATATTTCTCTGCTACCTAAAACTAACTTCTTCTGCTTTGGGAAGGCAGCTTTTCAACATCTAAATCTACATTATATTTGAGCTGAAATTGTTCTGAGTGCTTTTATAAGGAAAGTTTTACTCTCACATCAGAGTGTGTGAGTGTGTAACACATCACCTGTGTGAATTTCAGGTTCCAACAGCCTATTATGGGATCTCAGCCCTCTGACTAAAATAGCTTTTCATGAAAGATTTTCCTTTAAATTGTAAACAGGAAGAAAATTCCTTGTATACCCAACTTTTCATTTTTATTCAGGTGGCTGATTGGCTTTTTCTTCTTAAAACTAACAACTTTTACGATCTGATAAAAACAGTCAGAGCTGCAAGGTCTTTAGGCATTTCTGACCATTTGCATTAGTTAACTGACAAAACATTGAGCTTTTCCTCAGGGTTCCAAAATGCCAATGAGGATGTCCTATACCAGAAGGAGTACTGCTGAAATGGGATACAGCTGGTATTCTGGTCAGAGAGTTTTCCTTGGGGGCCTTTTCATTGCTTTAATGCTAATCTGTGACAAAAAGGCCTTGTCAGATTCTTATTGCATTTAAGAAGCTTTTGGTAAGATTTGTATTGATTTGGAATAAGGCAACTGACAACATTGCAATAAATTTTTACTACTTAGTACTGATCAATATGGATTTTTTCAACCTTTCTCAAGAAAATTGCTTTCTATTGCTTCAGATATGGTCAAGCTGTTCCTAACTTAATTATATCTCATGCAACAGGTCATGCACTTTTTCTAGTTCTAGTTTCTGACATGGAACAATTTTTAACAGTCCAGCAACATTTTTATTTCTACTACTAAAAAACCTGAAAGCCTGCTGCCCTAACAGGACTGTGCCTGTAGCAGTATCTCATTAAGAAAGGTAACTAAGGTAAATAGCCTTTGCTGTATCAAAAAGGGAACCTACTACCACTACACCTTAAAATTCCAAGATCTTCAAAACAAACTGAAGACATTTTGATCTGGATAGTGGGTAACTCATCTGTCCATGTTCCAGATGCCTCACACGACTCTCAGATTTAAGCTGTCCATTGTGAAAATTATCTAAATAGATATTTTTTTCTTCCTGAATTCTACTTTGAATATGGTTATGTTCTTTGGGGACAAAAGGGAGTGTAAAAAATATGTAACCAAATTAGAAACCACTAGCAGAAGCCTTTGTAAGAAGTTCATCCAGCACAGCAAAATAAATATGACTTTTTCTCCTCATGTGTGAAGAAAACAGGAAAAGATAATTTTAAACTAACTCAGGGCTTTGATATGCTCAGCAGGAATTGCCAACATTGACTCATGAGGGAAGGTTAGGCAGACAAATATTTGTAGGAAAACATACGAAAACCCATTCACATTCAGCATTTCAGCAAAACTCATATCTGTTGATTAATGGAAAATGTATTTTTATTTGTCCTTCTTCAGTCACCTGTTCTTATGTCTGACTAGACTGATTTTGGAGAGTAAATTGAGCTTCTTGCCTTGTCTCAGCATCAGAGAATATCTGATCAGAGAACTCATTCAATACCAGAGTTAACAAAAACATTCAGCAAGCACTATTTAGTATGTTTTGTGGCTTATAGGCATATATTTATCAATTCCTATTTAGAAAAAGCCATTAATATTATTCTTTTAGAAAACAGTATTTTGATTGAAAACATTCTTAAAATATCTCCCTTGCATGGGAAATAACTGTCACATGTACCAACTCTAATTATTAAAATTACAGTGGCTGTGGTTGTGTCACTGGGTTTTTATCCTACTGTTTTCTGAAAAATCCAGTTGAATCTATTTTAGCTAATGATTTTAACACAGATTGAAATTGTACCCTCCAGACCTACTTTCTCATCAGAGAGATGTGGATGTTTGCTTTGGCATGAATGTAACCTATCCACTTGTGAAATAAAAGTGTTATTTATATTACTTTTGTTAGATTTAAACAATCACAGTGGCACTTGGGCAAGTGTAACTCTAGCTATAACTCAGGAACCTTTAAAGTGTCTGTCACTTGAGGAGTAGAGCATGGCAGAGTTACCAGGCTGTCATGAGGACCTCTTCTCTTGTTAACTTAGTAAAATCTACGAAACTGATTTGAGAAATCAAACAAAAATTAGTGCTTGAGATATAGTTTGTACATGCACTCTATAATAGCTATTTCAGAGCTACAGAAGTCAAATAATTGAATTATCAAAAGAAGTTTCATCTCAGTAGTAAATGAGATTGAAATTAAAATTGACTTTTGTGCAGTTCTTGGTAGAAAAGTGTAGCTGTTACTAAAAATCAGGAAGGACGCCCATGTTATTTTCATTTCTCTTGATTAATAAACTTAATTCTTGGAAAAATTTTAGGATATTTTTCTTCAATTAGAAATGCTTTAATACATCTCGTAGGGATACATGTAACAGCATGCATGTCACAGGTCACATAGTTTTGAAAAAAAATCAGTATCTATCCAAAACCAAATTTATGTGTGTAATAAAGCACAAAAAAGATTATACCAAGTGAAATGTGCCTCCTGGACTGAAAGC